>NW_027222343.1:627222-1239444 GCF_041296265.1 Equus caballus | reverse complement strand
GGAAGCACGTGCCTGACACGCTGGAATCACCTACCGGACAGACCGGAACCACCTGCCGAGCACGCCGGAGCCACCTGTTCGACTCGCTGGAACCACCTGCCGGACAGGCCAATATCCACTGCTGGCGATGCCAGAACCACCTGGGGGACGGTCCGGAATCGCCTGACAGCCATGGCGGAACCACCTCTCAGACGTACCAGAACCACCTGCCGGAGAAGCTGGAAACACGTCCTGGACAGACTGGAACCACGTGACGGCCATGCCTGAACCACCTGCCGAGCACGGCGGAACCACCTGCCGGACACGCCAAAATCACCTGCGGGCTACGCCAGAACCAGTTGGACGACTCTCCGAAATGACCTGCCGTGCATGTTGTAACCACCTCTCAGACGTGCCAGAAGCACGTGGCGGACAGTCCGGAATCACCTGTTGGGCATACGCAACCACCTCTGACACGTACCAGAACCACGTGCCGTGCACGCCGGAACCACCTACCGGACAGACCGGAATCAACTTTTGGGCATGCCGGAACCACCAGTCAGATGTGCCAGAAACACGTCCCGGAGACGCCGGAATCACCTGCCGAGCACGTCGCAACCACCTGCTCAACTCGCCTGAACCACCTGCCGGACATGCCAAAACCACCTGCCCGCTACACCAGCACCACTTCGGGGACAAGCCGGAATCACGTGAGGGGCATGCCGGCACAGCCTCTCAGACTGAACCTCGTGCCGGACACCACAGAACCACCTGCCGGACAGACCGGAACCACCTGCCGGACACGCCGGAACCACCGGCTCGACCCGCCGGAACGACCGCTGGACATGCAAAATCACCTTCCGGCCACGCCGGAAACACTTGGCGAACACTCCGGAATCACCTGCCGGGCATGCCGGAACCACCTCTCAGATATGCGAGAACCACGTGCCAATGACCCCGGAAGCACCTGCCGAGCACGCCGGAACCACCTGCTCGACTCGCCAGAACCACCTGCCGGACACGCAAAAATCACCTGCCGGCTACGCCACAACCGGTTGGTGAACACTTCAGAATCACCTGCCGGGCTTGCTGGAACCACCTGCCGGTCATGCCAAAATCACCTGCCAACTACGCCAGTACCACTTGGCGGACACTGTGGAAACACCTGTCGCGCCGGCCGGAACCACATCTCAGACGTGCCAGAACCATGTGCATGAGATGCTGGAACCACACCCCGAACAGACGGAAAACACCTGCCAGACCCGTCTGAACAACCTGCCGAGCACGCCGGAGCCACCTGCTCGACTCGCCGGAACCACCTACCTGACATGCCCAAATCACCAGCCGGGTATGCCAGAACCACTTGGCGGACACTCCGGAATGATCTGCCGGACATGCCGGAACCAGCTCTCAGACACACCAGAACCAAGTGCCGGAGACGCCGGAAGCACCTGCCGAGCCTGCCGGAGCCACCTGCTCGACTCGCCAGAAACACCTGCCGGACACGCCAAAATCACCTGCCGGGTATGCCAGAACCACCTGGCGGACGCTACGGAATCACCTGCCGCGCATGCCGGAACCACCTCTCAGACGTGCCGGAAGCACGTGCCAGACACGCCGGAAACACCTACCGGACAGACCGGAACCACCTGCCAAGAACGCCGGAGCCACCTGTTCGACTCGCTGGAATCAGCTGCCGGACAGGCCAATATCAACTGCTGGCTATGCCAGAACCACCTGGGGGACAGTCCGGGATCACCTGCCAGCCATGGCGGAACCACCTCTCAGACGTACCAGAACCACCTGCCGGAGAAGCTGGAAACACGTCCTGGACAGACTGGAACCACGTGACGGCCATGCCTGAACCACCTGCCGAGCACGGCGGAACCACCTGCCGGACACGCCAAAATCACCAGCGGGCTATGCCAGAACCACTTGGACGACCCTCCGAAATGACCTGCCGGGCATGTTGGAACCACCTCTCAGACGTGCCAGAAGCACGTGGCGGACAGTCCCTTATCACCTGTTGGGCATACGCAACCACCTCTGACACGTACCAGAACCACGTGCCGTGCACGCCGGAACCACCTACCGGACAGACCGGAATCCACTTTTGGGCATGCCAGAACCACCAGTCAGATGTGCCAGAAACACGTGCCAGAGACGCCGGGAGCACCTGCCCAGCACGTCGCAACCACCTGCTCAACTCGCCTGAACCACCTGCCGGACACGCCAAAATCACCTGCCCGCTACACCAGCACCACTTCGGGGACAAGCCGGAATCACGTGAGGGGCATGCCGGCACAGCCTCTCAGACTGAACCTCGTGCCGGACACCACAGAACCACCTGCCGGACAGACCGGAACCACCTGCCGGACACGCCGGAACCACCGGCTCGACCCGCCGGAACGACCGCTGGACATGCAAAATCACCTGCCGGCTACGCCGGAAACACTTGGCGAACACTCCGGAATCACCTGCCGGGCATGCCGGAACCACCTCTCAGATATGCCAGAACCACATGCCAATGACCCCGGAAGCACCAGCCGAGCACGCCGGAACCACCTACTCGACTCGCCAGAACCACCTGCCGATCACGCAAAAATCACCTGCCGGCTACGCCACAACCAGTTGGGGAAAACTTTGGAATCACCTGCCAGGCTTGCTGGAACCACCTGCCAGTCATGCCAAAATCACCTGCCAACTACGCCAGAACCGCTTGGCGGACACTGCTGAAAGACCTGTCGGGCCGGCTGGAACCACATCTCAGACGTGCCAGAAACGTGTTCATGAGATGCTGGAACCACACCCCGAACAGACGGAAAACACATGCCAGAACCGCCTGAACCACCTGCTGAGCACGCCGGAACCACCTGCTCGACTCACCGGTACCACCTCCCTGACACGCCAAAATCACCTGCTGGGTATGCCAGAACCACTTGGCGGACACTCCGGAATCATCTGCCGGACAAGCCGGAACCAGCTCTCAGACACACCAGAACCAAGTGCCGGAGACGCCGGAAGCACCTGCCGGACACGCAAGAATCACCTGCCGGCTACGCCACAACCAGTTGGGGAACACTTCGGAATCACCTGCCTGGCTTGCTGGAACCACCTGCCGGTAATGCCAAAATCACCTGCCAACTACGCCAGTACCACTTGGCGGACACTGTGGAAACACCTGTCGGGCCGGCCGGAACCACATCTCAGACGTGCCAGAACCATGTGCATGAGATGCTGGAACCACACCCCGAACAGACGGAAAACACCTGCCAGACCCGTCTGAACAACCTGCCGAGCACGCCGGAGCCACCTGCTCGACTCGCCGGAACCACCTACCTGACATGCCCAAATCACCAGCCGGGTATGCCAGAACCACTTGGTGGACACTCCGGAATCATCTGCCGGACATGCCGGAACCAGCTCTCAGACACACCAGAACCACGTGCTGGAGACGCCGGAAGCACCTGCCGAGCATGCCGGAGCCACCTGCTCGACTCGCCAGAAACACCTGCCAGACACGCCAAAATCACCTGCCGGGTACGCCAGAACCACCTGGCGGACACTCCGAAACCACCTGTCGTGCATGCCGGAACCACCTCTCAGACGTGCCGGAAGCACGTGCCGGACACGCTGGAATCACCTACCGGACAGACCGGAACCACCTGCCGAGCACGCCGGAGCCACCTGTTCGACTCGCTGGAACCACCTGCCGGACAGGCCAATATCAACTGCTGGCGATGCCAGAACCACCTGGGGGACGGTCCGGAATCGCCTGACAGCCATGGCGGAACCACCTCTCAGACGTACCAGAACCACCTGCCGGAGAAGCTGGAAACACGTCCTGGACAGACTGGAACCACGTGACGGCCATGCCTGAACCACCTGCCGAGCACGGCGGAACCACCTGCCGGACACGCCAAAATCACCTGCGGGCTACGCCAGAACCACTTGGACGACTCTCCGAAATGACCTGCCGGGCATGTTGGAACCACCTCTCAGACGTGCCAGAAGCACGTGGCGGACAGTCCGGAATCACCTGTTGGGCATACGCAACCACCTCTGACACGTACCAGAACCACGTGCCGTGCACGCCGGAACCACCTACCGGACAGACCGGAATCAACTTTTGGGCATGCCGGAACCACCAGTCAGATGTGCCAGAAACACGTCCCAGAGACGCCGGAATCACCTGCCGAGCACGTCGCAACCACCTGCTCAACTCGCCTGAACCACCTGCCGGACAAGCCAAAACCACCTGCCCGCTACACCAGCACCACTTCGGGGACAAGCCGGAATCACGTGAGGGGCATGCCGGCACAGCCTCTCAGACTGAACCTCGTGCCGGACACCACAGAACCACCTGCCGGACAGACCGGAACCACCTGCCGGACACGCCGGAACCACCGGCTCGACCCGCCGGAACGACCGCTGGACATGCAAAATCACCTGCCGGCTACGCCGGAAACACTTGGCGAACACTCCGGAATCACCTGCCGGGCATGCCGGAACCACCTCTCTGATATGCGAGAACCACGTGCCAATGACCCCGGAAGCACCTGCCGAGCACGCCGGAACCACCTGCTCGACTCGCCAGAACCACCTGCCGGACACGCAAAAATCACCTGCCGGCTACGCCACAACCGGTTGGTGAACACTTCAGAATCACCTGCCGGGCTTGCTGGAACCACCTGACGGTCATGCCAAAATCACCTGCCAACTACGCCAGTACCACTTGGCGGACACTGTGGAAACACCTGTCGGGCCGGCCGGAACCACATCTCAGACGTGCCAGAACCATGTGCATGAGATGCTGGAACCACACCCCGAACAGACGGAAAACACCTGCCAGACCCGTCTGAACAACCTGCCGAGCACGCCGGAGCCACCTGCTCGACTCGCCGGAACCACCTACCTGACATGCCCAAATCACCAGCCGGGTATGCCAGAACCACTTGGCGGACACTCCGGAATCATCTGCCGGACATGCCGGAACCAGCTCTCAGACACACCAGAACCAAGTGCCGGAGATGCCGGAAGCACCTGCCGAGCCTGCCGGAGCCACCTGCTCGACTCGCCAGAAACACCTGCCGGACACGCCAAAATCACCTGCCGGGTACGCCAGAACCACCTGGCGGACGCTACGGAATCACCTGCCGCGTATGCCGGAACCACCTCTCAGACGTGCCGGAAGCACGTGCCAGACACGCCGGAAACACCTACCGGACAGACCGGAACCACCTGCCAAGAACGCCGGAGCCACCTGTTCGACTCGCTGGAACCACCTGCCGATCACGCAAAAATCACCTGCCGGCTACGCCACAACCAGTTGGTGAACACTTTGGAATCACCTGCCAGGCTTGCTGGAACCACCTGCCAGTCATGCCAAAATCACCTGCCAACTACGCCAGAACCGCTTGGCAGACACTGCGGAAACAGCTGTCGGGCCGGCTGGAACCACATCTCAGACGTGCCAGAAACGTGTTCATGAGATGCTGGAACCACACCCCGAACAGACGGATACCACCTGCCAGAACCGCCTGAACCACCTGCTGAGCACGCCGGAACCACCTGCTCGACTCACCGGTACCACCTCCCTGACACGCCAAAATCACCTGCTGGGTATGCCAGAACCACTTGGCGGACACTCCGGAATCATCTGCCGGACATGCCGGAACAGGCTCTCAGACACACCAGAACCACGTGCCGGAGACGCCGCAAGCACCTGCCGAGCATGCCGGAGCCACCTGCTCGACTCGCCAGAAACACCTGCCGGACACGCCAAAATCACCTGCCGGGTATGCCAGAACCACTTCGGGGACAAGCCGGAATCACGTGAGGGGCATGCCGGCACAGCCTCTCAGACTGAACCTCGTGCCGGACACCACAGAACCACCTGCCGGACAGACCGGAACCACCTACCGGCCACGCCGGAACCACCGGCTCGACCCGCCGGAACGACCGCTGGACATGCAAAATCACCTACCGGCTACGCCGGAAACACTTGGCGAACACTCCGGAAACACCTGCCGGGCATGCCGGAACCACCTCTCAGATATGCCAGAACCACGTGCCAATGACCCCGGAAGCACCTGCCGAGCACGCCGGAACCACCTGCTCGACTTGCCAGAACCACCTGCCGGACACGCAAAAATCACCTGCCGGCTACGCCACAACCAGTTGGGAAACACTTCGGAATCACCTGCCGGGCTTGCTGGAACCACCTGCCGGTCATGCGAAAATCAGCTGCTGGGTATGCCAGAACCACTTGGCGGACACTCCGGAATCATCTGCCGGACATGCCGGAACCAGCTCTCAGATACACCAGAACCAAGTGCCAGAGACGCCGGAAGGACCTGCCGAGCATGCCGGAGCCACCTGCTCGACTCGCCAGAAACACCTGCCGGACAGGCCAAAATCACCTGCCGGGTATGCCGGAACCACCTGGCGGGCACTACGGAATCACCTGCCGCGCATGCCGGAACCACCTCTCAGACGCGCCGGAAGCACGTGCCAGACACGCCGGAAACACCTACCGGACAGACCGGAACCACCTGCCCAGAACGCCGGAGCCACCTGTTTGACTCGCTGGAACCACCTGCCGGACAGGCCAATATCAACTGCTGGCTATGCCAGAACCACCTGGGGGACATTCCGGGATCACCTGCCAGCCATGGCGGAACCACCTCTCAGACGTACCAGAACCACCTGCCGGAGAACCTGGAAACACGTCCTGGACAGACTGGAACCACGTGACGGCCATGCCTGAACCACCTGCCGAGCACGGCGGAACCACCTGCCGGACACGCCAAAATCACCTGCGGGCTACGCCAGAACCACTTGGACGACTCTCAGAAATGACCTGCCGGGCATGTTGGAACCACCTCTCAGACGTGCCAGAAGCACGTGGCGGACAGTCCGGAATCACCTGTTGGGCAGACGCAACCACCTCTGACACGTACCAGAACCACGTGCCGTGCACGCCGGAACCACCTACCGGACAGACCGGAATCAACTTTTGGGCATGCCGGAAACACCAGTCAGATGTGCCAGAAACACGTGCCGGAGACGCCGGAAGCACCTGCCGAGCACGTCGCAACCACCTGCTCAACTCGCCTGAACCACCTGCCGGACACGCCAAAATCACCTGCCCGCTACACCAGCACCACTTCGGGGACAAGCCGGAATCACGTGAGGGGCATGCCGGCACAGCCTCTCAGACTGAACCTCGTGCCGGACACCACAGAACCACCTGCCGGACAGACCGGAACCACCTGCCGGACACGCCGGAACCACCGGCTCGACCCGCCGGAACGACCGCTGTGCATGCAAAATCACCTGCCGGCTACGCCACAACCAGTTGGGGAAAACTTCGGAATCACCTGCCGGGCTTGCTGGAACCACCTGCCGGTCATGCCAAAATCACCTGCCAACTACGCCAGTACCACTTGGCGGACACTGTGGAAACACCTGTCGGGCCGGCCGGAACCACATCTCAGACGTGCCAGAACCATGTGCATGAGATGCTGGAACCACACCCTGAACAGACGGAAAACACCTGCCAGACCCGTCTGAACAACCTGCCGAGCACGTCGGAGCCACCTGCTCGACTCGCCGGAACCACCTACCTGACATGCCCAAATCACCAGCCGGGTATGCCAGAACCACTTGGCGGACACTCCGGAATCATCTGCCGGACATGCCGGAACCAGCTCTCAGACACACCAGAACCACGTGCCGGAGACGCCGGAAGCACCTGCCGAGCATGCCGGAGCCACCTGCTCGACTCGCCAGAAACACATGTAGGACACGCCAAAATCACCTGCCGGGTACGCCAGAACCACCTGGCGGACACTACGAAATCACCTGTCGCGCATGCTGGAACCAACTCTCAGACGTGCCGGAAGCACGTGCTGGACACGCCGGAATCACCTACCGGACAGACCGGAACCACCTGCCGAGCACGCCGGAGCCACCTGTTCGACTCGCTCGAACCACCTGACGGACAGGCCAATATCAACTGCTGGCTATGCCAGAACCACCTGGGGGATGGTCCGGAATCACCTGCCAGCCATGGCGGAATCACCTCTCAGACGTACCAGAACCACCTCCCGGAGAAGCTGGAAACACGTCCTGGACAGTCTGGAACCACCTGCCGGCCAAGCCTGAACCACCTGCCAAGCACAACGGAACAACCTGCCAGACACGCCAAAATCACCTGCGTGTTATGCCAGAACCACTTGGAGGACTCTCTGGGATGACCTGCCGGGCATGGCGGAACCACCTCTCAGACGTGCCAGAACCATGTGGCGGACAGTCCGGAATCACCTGTTGGGCATGCACAACCACCTCTGAGACGTACCAGAACCACATGCCGTGCAGGCTGGAACCACCTACCGGACAGACCGGAATCACCTTTCGGGCATGCCGGAACCACCTGTCAGATGTGCCAGAAACACGTGCCGGAGACGCCGGAAGCACCTGCCAAGCACGTTGGAACCACCTGCTCAACTCGCCTGAACCACCTGCCGGACATGCCAAAATCACCTGCCGACTATGCCAGAACCACTTGGCTAACACTCCGGAATCACTTGCCGGGCATGCAGGAACCACCTCTCAGACATGCCAGAACCCCGTGCCAATGACCCCGGAAGCACCAGCCGAGCACGCCGGAACCACCTGCTCGACTCGCCAGAACCACCTGCCGATCATGCAAAAATCACCTGCCGGCTACGCCACAACCAGTTGGTGAACACTTTGGAATCACCTGCCAGGCTTGCTGGAACCACCTGCCAGTCATGCCAAAATCACCTGCCAACTACGCCAGAACCGCTTGGCAGACACTGCGGAAACACCTGTCGGGCCGGCTGGAACCACATCTCAGACGTGCCAGAAACGTGTTCATGAGATGCTGGAACCACACCCCGAACAGACGGATACCACCTGCCAGAACCGCCTGAACCACCTGCTGAGCACGCCGGAACCACCTGCTCGACTCACCGGTACCACCTCCCTGACACGCCAAAATCACCTGCTGGGTATGCCAGAACCACTTGGCGGACACTCCGGAATCATCTGCCGGACATTCTGGAACAGGCTCTCAGACACACCAGAACCACGTGCCGGAGACGCCGCAAGCACCTGCCGAGCATGCCGGAGCCACCTGCTCGACTCGCCAGAAACACCTGCCGGACACGCCAAAATCACCTGCCGGGTATGCCAGAACCACTTCGGGGACAAGCCGGAATCACGTGAGGGGCATGCCGGCACAGCCTCTCAGACTGAACCTCGTGCCGGACACCACAGAACCACCTGCCGGACAGACCGGAACCACCTACCGGCCACGCCGGAACCACCGGCTCGACCCGCCGGAACGACCGCTGGACATGCAAAATCACCTACCGGCTACGCCGGAAACACTTGGCGAACACTCCGGAAACACCTGCCGGGCATGCCGGAACCACCTCTCAGATATGCCAGAACCACGTGCCAATGACCCCGGAAGCACCTGCCGAGCACGCCGGAACCACCTGCTCGACTTGCCAGAACCACCTGCCGGACACGCAAAAATCACCTGCCGGCTACGCCACAACCAGTTGGGAAACACTTCGGAATCACCTGCCGGGCTTGCTGGAACCACCTGCCGGTCATGCGAAAATCCCCTGCCGGGTATGCCAGAACCACCTGGCGGACACTACGGAATCACCTGCCGCGCATGCCGGAACCACCTCTCAGACGCGCCGGAAGCACGTGCCAGACACGCCGGAAACACCTACCGGACAGACCGGAACCACCTGCCAAGAACGCCGGAGCCACCTGTTTGACTCGCTGGAACCACCTGCCGGACAGGCCAATATCAACTGCTGGCTATGCCAGAACCACCTGGGGGACATTCCGGGATCACCTGCCAGCCATGGCGGAACCACCTCTCAGACGTACCAGAACCACCTGCCGGAGAACCTGGAAACACGTCCTGGACAGACTGGAACCACGTGACAGCCATGCCTGAACCACCTGCCGAGCACGGCGGAACCACCTGCCGGACACGCCAAAATCACCTGCGGGCTACGCCAGAACCACTTGGACGACTCTCAGAAATGACCTGCCGGGCATGTTGGAACCACCTCTCAGACGTGCCAGAAGCACGTGGCGGACAGTCCGGAATCACCTGTTGGGCAGACGCAACCACCTCTGACACGTACCAGAACCACGTGCCGTGCACGCCGGAACCACCTACCGGACAGACCGGAATCAACTTTTGGGCATGCCGGAAACACCAGTCAGATGTGCCAGAAACACGTGCCGGAGACGCCGGAAGCACCTGCCGAGCACGTCGCAACCACCTGCTCAACTCGCCTGAACCACCTGCCGGACACGCCAAAATCACCTGCCCGCTACACCAGCACCACTTCGGGGACAAGCCGGAATCACGTGAGGGTCATGCCGGCACAGCCTCTCAGACTGAACCTCGTGCCGGACACCACAGAACCACCTGCCGGACAGACCGGAACCACCTGCCGGACACGCCGGAACCACCGGCTCGACCCGCCGGAACGACAGCTAGACATGCAAAATCACCTGCCGGCTACGCCGGAAACACTTGGCGAACACTCCGGAATCACCTGCCGGGCATGCCAGAACCATCTCTCAGATATGCCAGAACCACGTGCCAATGACCCCGGAAGCACCTGCCGAGCACGCCGGAACCACCTGCTCGACTCGCCAGAACCACCTGCCGGACACGCAAAAATCACCTGCCGGCTACGCCACAACCAGTTGGGGAACACTTCGGAATCACCTGCCGGGCTTGCTGGAACCACCTGCCGGTCATGCCAAAATCACCTGCCAGCTACGCCAGTACCACTTGGCGGACACTGTGGAAACACCTGTCGGGCCGGCCGGAACCACATCTCAGACGTGCCAGAACCATGTGCATGAGATGCTGGAACCACACCCCGAACAGACGGAAAACACCTGCCAGACGCGTCTGAACAACCTGCCGAGCACGCCGGAGCCACCTACCTGACATGCCCAAATCACCAGCCGGGTATGCCAGAACCACTTGGCGGACACTCCGGAATCATCTGCCGGACATGCCGGAACCAGCTCTCAGACACACCAGAACCACGTGCCGGAGACGCCGGAAGCACCTGCCGAGCCTGCCGGAGCCACCTGCTCGACTCGCCAGAAATACCTGCCGGACACGCCAAAATCACCTGCCGGGTACGCCAGAACCACCTGGCGGACACTCCGAAATCACCTGTCGCGCATGCCGGAACCACCTCTCAGACGTGCTGGAAGCACGTGCCGGACACGCCAGAATCACCTACCGGACAGACCGGAACCACCTGCCGAGCACACCGGAGCCACCTGTTCGACTCGCTGGAACCACCTGCCGGACAGGCCAATATCAACTGCTGGCTATGCCAGAACCACCTGGGGGACAGTCTGGGATCACCTGCCATCCATGGCGAAACCACCTCTCAGCCGTACCAGAACCACCTGCCGGAGAAGCTGGAAACACGTCCTGGACAGACTGGAACCATGTGACGGCCATTCCTGAACCACCTGCCGAGCACGGCGGAACCACCTGCCGGACACGCCAAAATCACCTGCGGGATACGCCAGAACCACTTGGACGACTCTCCGAAATGATCTGCCGGGCATGTTGAAACCACCTCTCAGACGTGCCAGAAGCACGTGGCGGACAGTCCGGAATCACCTGTTGGGCAGACGCAACCACCTCTGACACGTACCAGAACCACGTGCCGTGCACGCCGGAACCACCTACCGGACAGACCGGAATCAACTTTTGGGCATGCCGGAACCACCAGTCAGATGTGCCAGAAACACGTGCCGGAGACGCCGGAAGCACCTGCCGAGCACGTCGCAACCACCTGCTCAACTCGCCTGAACCACCTGCCGGACACGCCAAAATCACCTGCCCGCTACACCAGCACCACTTCGGGGACAAGCCGGAATCACGTGAGGGGCATGCCGGCACAGCCTCTCAGACTGAACCTCGTGCCGGACACCACAGAACCACCTGCCGGACAGACCGGAACCACCTGCCGGACACGCCGGAACCACCGGCTCGACCCGCCGGAACGACCGCTGGACATGCAAAATCACCTGCCGGCCACGCCGGAAACACTTGGCGAACACTCCGGAATCACCTGCCGGGCATGCCGGAACCACCTCTCAGATATGCCAGAACCACGTGCCAATGACCCCGGAAGCACCTGCCGAGCACGCCGGAACCACCTGCTCGACTCGCCAGAACCACCTGCCGGACACGCAAAAATCACCTGCCGGCTACGCCACAACCAGTTGGGGAACACTTCGGAATCACTTGCCGGGCTTGCTGGAACCACCTGCCCGTCATGCCAAAATCACCTGCCAACTACGCCAGTAGCACTTGGCGGACACTGTGGAAACACCTGTCGGGCCGGCCGGAACCACATCTCAGACGTGCCAGAACCATGTGCATGAGATTCTGGAACCACACCCCGAAAAGACGGAAAACACCTGCCAGACCCGTCTGAACAACCTGCCGAGCACGCCGGAGCCACCTGTTCGACTCGCTGGAACCACCTGACGGACAGGCCAATATCAACTGCTGGCTATGCCAGAACCACCTGGGGAACGGTCCGGAATCACCTGCCCGCCATGGCGGAACCACCTCTCAGACGTACCAGAACCACCTGCCGGAGAAGCTGGAAACACGTCCTGGACAGTCTGGAACCACCTGCCGGCCAAGCCTGAACCACCTGCCAAGCACAACGGAACAACCTGCCAGACACGCCAAAATCACCTGCGTGTTATGCCAGAACCACTTGGAGGACTCTCTGGGATGACCTGCCGGGCATGCCGGAACCACCTCTCAGACGTGCCAGAACCATGTGGCGGACAGTCCGGAATCACCTGTTGGGCATGCGCAACCACCTCTGAGACGTACCAGAACCACATGCCGTGCAGGCTGGACCCACCTACCGGACAGACCGGAATCACCTTTCGGGCATGCCGGAACCACCTGTCAGATGTGCCAGAAACACGTGCCGGAGACGCCGGAAGCACCTGCCAAGCACGTTGGAACCACCTGCTCAACTCGCCTGAACCACCTGCCGGACATGCCAAAATCACCTGCCGACTATGCCAGAACCACTTGGCGAACACTCCGGAATCACTTGCCGGGCATGCAGGAACCAACTATCAGACATGCCAGAACCCCGTGCCAATGACCCCGGAAGCACCAGCCGAGCACGCCGGAACCACCTGCTCGACTCGCCAGAACCACCTGCCGATCACGCAAAAATCACCTGCCGGCTACGCCACAACCAGTTGGTGAACACTTTGGAATCACCTGCCAGGCTTGCTAGAACCACCTGCCAGTCATGCCAAAATCACCTGCCAACTACGCCAGAACCGCTTGGCGGACACTGCGGAAACACCTGTCGGACCGGCTGGAACCACATCTCAGACGTGCCAGAAACGTGTTCATGAGATGCTGGAACCACACCCCGAACAGACGGATACCACCTGCCAGAACCGCCTGAACCACCTGCTGAGCACGCCGGAACCACCTGCTCGACTCACCGGTACCACCTCCCTGACACGCCAAAATCACCTGCTGGGTATGCCAGAACCACTTGGCGGACACTCCGGAATCATCTGCCGGACATTCTGGAACAGGCTCTCAGACACACCAGAACCACGTGCCGGAGACGCCGCAAGCACCTGCCGAGCATGCCGGAGCCACCTGCTCGACTCGCCAGAAACACCTGCCGGACACGCCAAAATCACCTGCCGGGTATGCCAGAACCACTTCTGGGACAAGCCGGAATCACGTGAGGGGCATGCCGGCACAGCCTCTCAGACTGAACCTCGTGCCGGACACCACAGAACCACCTGCCGGACAGACCGGAACCACCTACCGGCCACGCCGGAACCACCGGCTCGACCCACCGGAACGACCGCTGGACATGCAAAATCACCTACCGGCTACGCCGGAAACACTTGGCGAACACTCCGGAAACACCTGCCGGGCATGCCGGAACCACCTCTCAGATATGCCAGAACCACGTGCCAATGACCCCGGAAGCACCTGCCGAGCACGCCGGAACCACCTGCTCGACTTGCCAGAACCACCTGCCGGACACGCAAAAATCACCTGCCGGCTACGCCACAACCAGTTGGGAAACACTTCGGAATCACCTGCCGGGCTTGCTGGAACCACCTGCCGGTCATGCGAAAATCAGCTGCTGGGTATGCCAGAACCACTTGGCGGACACTCTGGAATCATCTGCCGGACATGCCGGAACCAGCTCTCAGATACACCAGAACCAAGTGCCAGAGACGCCGGAAGGACCTGCCGAGCATGCCGGAGCCACCTGCTCGACTCGCCAGAAACACCTGCCGGAGAGGCCAAAATCACCTGCCGGGTATGCCGGAACCACCTGGCGGACACTACGGAATCACCTGCCGCGCATGCCGGAACCACCTCTCAGACGCGCCGGAAGCACGTGCCAGACACGCCGGAAACACCTACCGGACAGACCGGAACCACCTGCCAAGAACGCCGGAGCCACCTGTTTGACTCGCTGGAACCACCTGCCGGACAGGCCAATATCAACTGCTGGCTATGCCAGAACCACCTGGGGGACATTCCGGGATCACCTGCCAGCCATGGCGGAACCACCTCTCAGACGTACCAGAACCACCTGCCGGAGAACCTGGAAACACGTCCTGGACAGACTGGAACCACGTGACGGCCATGCCTGAACCACCTGCCGAGCACGGCGGAACCACCTGCCGGACACGCCAAAATCACCTGCGGGCTACGCCAGAACCACTTGGACGACTCTCAGAAATGACCTGCCGGGCATGTTGGAACCACCTCTCAGACGTGCCAGAAGCACGTGGCGGACAGTCCGGAATCACCTGTTGGGCAGACGCAACCACCTCTGACACGTACCAGAACCACGTGCCGTGCACGCCGGAACCACCTACCGGACAGACCGGAATCAACTTTTGGGCATGCCGGAAACACCAGTCAGATGTGCCAGAAACACGTGCCGGAGACGCCGGAAGCACCTGCCGAGCACGTCGCAACCACCTGCTCAACTCGCCTGAACCACCTGCCGGACACGCCAAAATCACCTGCCCGCTACACCAGCACCACTTCGGGGACAAGCCGGAATCACGTGAGGGGCATGCCGGCACAGCCTCTCAGACTGAACCTCGTGCCGGACACCACAGAACCACCTGCCGGACAGACCGGAACCACCTGCCGGACACGCCGGAACCACCGGCTCGACCCGCCGGAACGACCGCTGTGCATGCAAAATCACCTGCCGGCTACGCCACAACCAGTTGGGGAAAACTTCGGAATCACCTGCCGGGCTTGCTGGAACCACCTGCCGGTCATGCCAAAATCACCTGCCAACTACGCCAGTACCACTTGGCGGACACTGTGGAAACACCTGTCGGGCCGGCCGGAACCACATCTCAGACGTGCCAGAACCATGTGCATGAGATGCTGGAACCACACCCTGAACAGACGGAAAACACCTGCCAGACCCGTCTGAACAACCTGCCGAGCACGTCGGAGCCACCTGCTCGACTCGCCGGAACCACCTACCTGACATGCCCAAATCACCAGCCGGGTATGCCAGAACCACTTGGCGGACACTCCGGAATCATCTGCCGGACATGCCGGAACCAGCTCTCAGACACACCAGAACCACGTGCCGGAGACGCCGGAAGCACCTGCCGAGCATGCCGGAGCCACCTGCTCGACTCGCCAGAAACACATGTAGGACACGCCAAAATCACCTGCCGGGTACGCCAGAACCACCTGGCGGACACTACGAAATCACCTGTCGCGCATGCTGGAACCAACTCTCAGACGTGCCGGAAGCACGTGCTGGACACGCCGGAATCACCTACCGGACAGACCGGAACCACCTGCCGAGCACGCCGGAGCCACCTGTTCGACTCGCTCGAACCACCTGACGGACAGGCCAATATCAACTGCTGGCTATGCCAGAACCACCTGGGGGATGGTCCGGAATCACCTGCCAGCCATGGCGGAATCACCTCTCAGACGTACCAGAACCACCTCCCGGAGAAGCTGGAAACACGTCCTGGACAGTCTGGAACCACCTGCCGGCCAAGCCTGAACCACCTGCCAAGCACAACGGAACAACCTGCCAGACACGCCAAAATCACCTGCGTGTTATGCCAGAACCACTTGGAGGACTCTCTGGGATGACCTGCAGGGCATGGCGGAACCACCTCTCAGACGTGCCAGAACCATGTGGCGGACAGTCCGGAATCACCTGTTGGGCATGCACAACCACCTCTGAGACGTACCAGAACCACATGCCGTGCAGGCTGGAACCACCTACCGGACAGACCGGAATCACCTTTCGGGCATGCCGGAACCACCTGTCAGATGTGCCAGAAACACGTGCCGGAGACGCCGGAAGCACCTGCCAAGCACGTTGGAACCACCTGCTCAACTCGCCTGAACCACCTGCCGGACATGCCAAAATCACCTGCCGACTATGCCAGAACCACTTGGCTAACACTCCGGAATCACTTGCCGGGCATGCAGGAACCACCTCTCAGACATGCCAGAACCCCGTGCCAATGACCCCGGAAGCACCAGCCGAGCACGCCGGAACCACCTGCTCGACTCGCCAGAACCACCTGCCGATCATGCAAAAATCACCTGCCGGCTACGCCACAACCAGTTGGTGAACACTTTGGAATCACCTGCCAGGCTTGCTGGAACCACCTGCCAGTCATGCCAAAATCACCTGCCAACTACGCCAGAACCGCTTGGCAGACACTGCGGAAACACCTGTCGGGCCGGCTGGAACCACATCTCAGACGTGCCAGAAACGTGTTCATGAGATGCTGGAACCACACCCCGAACAGACGGATACCACCTGCCAGAACCGCCTGAACCACCTGCTGAGCACGCCGGAACCACCTGCTCGACTCACCGGTACCACCTCCCTGACACGCCAAAATCACCTGCTGGGTATGCCAGAACCACTTGGCGGACACTCCGGAATCATCTGCCGGACATTCTGGAACAGGCTCTCAGACACACCAGAACCACGTGCCGGAGACGCCGCAAGCACCTGCCGAGCATGCCGGAGCCACCTGCTCGACTCGCCAGAAACACCTGCCGGACACGCCAAAATCACCTGCCGGGTATGCCAGAACCACTTCGGGGACAAGCCGGAATCACGTGAGGGGCATGCCGGCACAGCCTCTCAGACTGAACCTCGTGCCGGACACCACAGAACCACCTGCCGGACAGACCGGAACCACCTACCGGCCACGCCGGAACCACCGGCTCGACCCGCCGGAACGACCGCTGGACATGCAAAATCACCTACCGGCTACGCCGGAAACACTTGGCGAACACTCCGGAAACACCTGCCGGGCATGCCGGAACCACCTCTCAGATATGCCAGAACCACGTGCCAATGACCCCGGAAGCACCTGCCGAGCACGCCGGAACCACCTGCTCGACTTGCCAGAACCACCTGCCGGACACGCAAAAATCACCTGCCGGCTACGCCACAACCAGTTGGGAAACACTTCGGAATCACCTGCCGGGCTTGCTGGAACCACCTGCCGGTCATGCGAAAATCCCCTGCCGGGTATGCCAGAACCACCTGGCGGACACTACGGAATCACCTGCCGCGCATGCCGGAACCACCTCTCAGACGCGCCGGAAGCACGTGCCAGACACGCCGGAAACACCTACCGGACAGACCGGAACCACCTGCCAAGAACGCCGGAGCCACCTGTTTGACTCGCTGGAACCACCTGCCGGACAGGCCAATATCAACTGCTGGCTATGCCAGAACCACCTGGGGGACATTCCGGGATCACCTGCCAGCCATGGCGGAACCACCTCTCAGACGTACCAGAACCACCTGCCGGAGAACCTGGAAACACGTCCTGGACAGACTGGAACCACGTGACAGCCATGCCTGAACCACCTGCCGAGCACGGCGGAACCACCTGCCGGACACGCCAAAATCACCTGCGGGCTACGCCAGAACCACTTGGACGACTCTCAGAAATGACCTGCCGGGCATGTTGGAACCACCTCTCAGACGTGCCAGAAGCACGTGGCGGACAGTCCGGAATCACCTGTTGGGCAGACGCAACCACCTCTGACACGTACCAGAACCACGTGCCGTGCACGCCGGAACCACCTACCGGACAGACCGGAATCAACTTTTGGGCATGCCGGAAACACCAGTCAGATGTGCCAGAAACACGTGCCGGAGACGCCGGAAGCACCTGCCGAGCACGTCGCAACCACCTGCTCAACTCGCCTGAACCACCTGCCGGACACGCCAAAATCACCTGCCCGCTACACCAGCACCACTTCGGGGACAAGCCGGAATCACGTGAGGGTCATGCCGGCACAGCCTCTCAGACTGAACCTCGTGCCGGACACCACAGAACCACCTGCCGGACAGACCGGAACCACCTGCCGGACACGCCGGAACCACCGGCTCGACCCGCCGGAACGACAGCTAGACATGCAAAATCACCTGCCGGCTACGCCGGAAACACTTGGCGAACACTCCGGAATCACCTGCCGGGCATGCCAGAACCATCTCTCAGATATGCCAGAACCACGTGCCAATGACCCCGGAAGCACCTGCCGAGCACGCCGGAACCACCTGCTCGACTCGCCAGAACCACCTGCCGGACACGCAAAAATCACCTGCCGGCTACGCCACAACCAGTTGGGGAACACTTCGGAATCACCTGCCGGGCTTGCTGGAACCACCTGCCGGTCATGCCAAAATCACCTGCCAGCTACGCCAGTACCACTTGGCGGACACTGTGGAAACACCTGTCGGGCCGGCCGGAACCACATCTCAGACGTGCCAGAACCATGTGCATGAGATGCTGGAACCACACCCCGAACAGACGGAAAACACCTGCCAGACGCGTCTGAACAACCTGCCGAGCACGCCGGAGCCACCTACCTGACATGCCCAAATCACCAGCCGGGTATGCCAGAACCACTTGGCGGACACTCCGGAATCATCTGCCGGACATGCCGGAACCAGCTCTCAGACACACCAGAACCACGTGCCGGAGACGCCGGAAGCACCTGCCGAGCCTGCCGGAGCCACCTGCTCGACTCGCCAGAAATACCTGCCGGACACGCCAAAATCACCTGCCGGGTACGCCAGAACCACCTGGCGGACACTCCGAAATCACCTGTCGCGCATGCCGGAACCACCTCTCAGACGTGCTGGAAGCACGTGCCGGACACGCCAGAATCACCTACCGGACAGACCGGAACCACCTGCCGAGCACACCGGAGCCACCTGTTCGACTCGCTGGAACCACCTGCCGGACAGGCCAATATCAACTGCTGGCTATGCCAGAACCACCTGGGGGACAGTCTGGGATCACCTGCCATCCATGGCGAAACCACCTCTCAGCCGTACCAGAACCACCTGCCGGAGAAGCTGGAAACACGTCCTGGACAGACTGGAACCATGTGACGGCCATTCCTGAACCACCTGCCGAGCACGGCGGAACCACCTGCCGGACACGCCAAAATCACCTGCGGGATACGCCAGAACCACTTGGACGACTCTCCGAAATGATCTGCCGGGCATGTTGAAACCACCTCTCAGACGTGCCAGAAGCACGTGGCGGACAGTCCGGAATCACCTGTTGGGCAGACGCAACCACCTCTGACACGTACCAGAACCACGTGCCGTGCACGCCGGAACCACCTACCGGACAGACCGGAATCAACTTTTGGGCATGCCGGAACCACCAGTCAGATGTGCCAGAAACACGTGCCGGAGACGCCGGAAGCACCTGCCGAGCACGTCGCAACCACCTGCTCAACTCGCCTGAACCACCTGCCGGACACGCCAAAATCACCTGCCCGCTACACCAGCACCACTTCGGGGACAAGCCGGAATCACGTGAGGGGCATGCCGGCACAGCCTCTCAGACTGAACCTCGTGCCGGACACCACAGAACCACCTGCCGGACAGACCGGAACCACCTGCCGGACACGCCGGAACCACCGGCTCGACCCGCCGGAACGACCACTGGACATGCAAAATCACCTGCCGGCCACGCCGGAAACACTTGGCGAACACTCCGGAATCACCTGCCGGGCATGCCGGAACCACCTCTCAGATATGCCAGAACCACGTGCCAATGACCCCGGAAGCACCTGCCGAGCACGCCGGAACCACCTGCTCGACTCGCCAGAACCACCTGCCGGACACGCAAAAATCACCTGCCGGCTACGCCACAACCAGTTGGGGAACACTTCGGAATCACTTGCCGGGCTTGCTGGAACCACCTGCCCGTCATGCCAAAATCACCTGCCAACTACGCCAGTAGCACTTGGCGGACACTGTGGAAACACCTGTCGGGCCGGCCGGAACCACATCTCAGACGTGCCAGAACCATGTGCATGAGATTCTGGAACCACACCCCGAAAAGACGGAAAACACCTGCCAGACCCGTCTGAACAACCTGCCGAGCACGCCGGAGCCACCTGTTCGACTCGCTGGAACCACCTGACGGACAGGCCAATATCAACTGCTGGCTATGCCAGAACCACCTGGGGAACGGTCCGGAATCACCTGCCCGCCATGGCGGAACCACCTCTCAGACGTACCAGAACCACCTGCCGGAGAAGCTGGAAACACGTCCTGGACAGTCTGGAACCACCTGCCGGCCAAGCCTGAACCACCTGCCAAGCACAACGGAACAACCTGCCAGACACGCCAAAATCACCTGCGTGTTATGCCAGAACCACTTGGAGGACTCTCTGGGATGACCTGCCGGGCATGCCGGAACCACCTCTCAGACGTGCCAGAACCATGTGGCGGACAGTCCGGAATCACCTGTTGGGCATGCGCAACCACCTCTGAGACGTACCAGAACCACATGCCGTGCAGGCTGGACCCACCTACCGGACAGACCGGAATCACCTTTCGGGCATGCCGGAACCACCTGTCAGATGTGCCAGAAACACGTGCCGGAGACGCCGGAAGCACCTGCCAAGCACGTTGGAACCACCTGCTCAACTCGCCTGAACCACCTGCCGGACATGCCAAAATCACCTGCCGACTATGCCAGAACCACTTGGCGAACACTCCGGAATCACTTGCCGGGCATGCAGGAACCACCTATCAGACATGCCAGAACCCCGTGCCAATGACCCCGGAAGCACCAGCCGAGCACGCCGGAACCACCTGCTCGACTCGCCAGAACCACCTGCCGATCACGCAAAAATCACCTGCCGGCTACGCCACAACCAGTTGGTGAACACTTTGGAATCACCTGCCAGGCTTGCTAGAACCACCTGCCAGTCATGCCAAAATCACCTGCCAACTACGCCAGAACCGCTTGGCGGACACTGCGGAAACACCTGTCGGACCGGCTGGAACCACATCTCAGACGTGCCAGAAACGTGTTCATGAGATGCTGGAACCACACCCCGAACAGACGGATACCACCTGCCAGAACCGCCTGAACCACCTGCTGAGCACGCCGGAACCACCTGCTCGACTCACCGGTACCACCTCCCTGACACGCCAAAATCACCTGCTGGGTATGCCAGAACCACTTGGCGGACACTCCGGAATCATCTGCCGGACATTCTGGAACAGGCTCTCAGACACACCAGAACCACGTGCCGGAGACGCCGCAAGCACCTGCCGAGCATGCCGGAGCCACCTGCTCGACTCGCCAGAAACACCTGCCGGACACGCCAAAATCACCTGCCGGGTATGCCAGAACCACTTCTGGGACAAGCCGGAATCACGTGAGGGGCATGCCGGCACAGCCTCTCAGACTGAACCTCGTGCCGGACACCACAGAACCACCTGCCGGACAGACCGGAACCACCTACCGGCCACGCCGGAACCACCGGCTCGACCCACCGGAACGACCGCTGGACATGCAAAATCACCTACCGGCTACGCCGGAAACACTTGGCGAACACTCCGGAAACACCTGCCGGGCATGCCGGAACCACCTCTCAGATATGCCAGAACCACGTGCCAATGACCCCGGAAGCACCTGCCGAGCACGCCGGAACCACCTGCTCGACTTGCCAGAACCACCTGCCGGACACGCAAAAATCACCTGCCGGCTACGCCACAACCAGTTGGGAAACACTTCGGAATCACCTGCCGGGCTTGCTGGAACCACCTGCCGGTCATGCGAAAATCAGCTGCTGGGTATGCCAGAACCACTTGGCGGACACTCTGGAATCATCTGCCGGACATGCCGGAACCAGCTCTCAGATACACCAGAACCAAGTGCCAGAGACGCCGGAAGGACCTGCCGAGCATGCCGGAGCCACCTGCTCGACTCGCCAGAAACACCTGCCGGACAGGCCAAAATCACCTGCCGGGTATGCCGGAACCACCTGGCGGACACTACGGAATCACCTGCCGCGCATGCCGGAACCACCTCTCAGACGCGCCGGAAGCACGTGCCAGACACGCCGGAAACACCTACCGGACAGACCGGAACCACCTGCCAAGAACGCCGGAGCCACCTGTTTGACTCGCTGGAACCACCTGCCGGACAGGCCAATATCAACTGCTGGCTATGCCAGAACCACCTGGGGGACATTCCGGGATCACCTGCCAGCCATGGCGGAACCACCTCTCAGACGTACCAGAACCACCTGCCGGAGAAGCTGGAAACACGTCCTGGACAGACTGGAACCACGTGACGGCCATGCCTGAACCACCTGCCGAGCACGGCGGAACCACCTGCCGGACACGCCAAAATCACCTGCGGGCTACGCCAGAACCACTTGGACGACTCTCAGAAATGACCTGCCGGGCATGTTGGAACCACCTCTCAGACGTGCCAGAAGCACGTGGCGGACAGTCCGGAATCACCTGTTGGGCATACGCAACCACCTCTGAGACGTACCAGAACCACGTGCCGTGCACGCCGGAACCACCTACCGGACAGACCGGAATCAACTTTTGGGCATGCCGGAACCACCAGTCAGATGTGCCAGAAACACGTGCCGGAGACGCCGGAAGCACCTGCCGAGCACGTCGCAACCACCTGCTCAACTCGCCTGAACCACCTGCCGGACACGCCAAAATCACCTGCCCGCTACACCAGCACCACTTCGGGGACAAGCCGGAATCACGTGAGGGGCATGCCGGCACAGCCTCTCAGACTGAACCTCGTGCCGGACACCACAGAACCACCTGCCGGACAGACCGGAACCACCTGCCGGACACGCCGGAACCACCGGCTCGACCCGCCGGAACGACCGCTGTGCATGCAAAATCACCTGCCGGCTACGCCACAACCAGTTGGGGAACACTTCGGAATCACTTGCCGGGCTTGCTGGAACCACCTGCCCGTCATGCCAAAATCACCTGCCAACTACGCCAGTAGCACTTGGCGGACACTGTGGAAACACCTGTCGGGCCGGCCGGAACCACATCTCACACGTGCCAGAACCATGTGCATGAGATTCTGGAACCACACCCCGAAAAGACGGAAAACACCTGCCAGACCCGTCTGAACAACCTGCCGAGCACGCCGGAGCCACCTGTTCGACTCGCTGGAACCACCTGACGGACAGGCCAATATCAACTGCTGGCTATGCCAGAACCACCTGGGGAACGGTCCGGAATCACCTGCCCGCCATGGCGGAACCACCTCTCAGACGTACCAGAACCACCTGCCGGAGAAGCTGGAAACACGTCCTGGACAGTCTGGAACCACCTGCCGGCCAAGCCTGAACCACCTGCCGAGCACAACGGAACAACCTGCCAGACACGCCAAAATCACCTGCGTGTTATGCCAGAAGCACTTGGAGGACTCTCTGGGATGACCTGCCGGGCATGCCGGAACCACCTCTCAGACGTGCCAGAACCATGTGGCGGACAGTCCGGAATCACCTGTTGGGCATGCGCAACCACCTCTGAGACGTACCAGAACCACATGCCGTGCAGGCTGGACCCACCTACCGGACAGACCGGAATCACCTTTCGGGCATGCCGGAACCACCTGTCAGATGTGCCAGAAACACGTGCCGGAGACGCCGGAAGCACCTGCCAAGCACGTTGGAACCACCTGCTCAACTCGCCTGAACCACCTGCCGGACATGCCAAAATCACCTGCCGACTATGCCAGAACCACTTGGCGAACACTCCGGAATCACTTGCCGGGCATGCAGGAACCACCTATCAGACATGCCAGAACCCCGTGCCAATGACCCCGGAAGCACCAGCCGAGCACGCCGGAACCACCTGCTCGACTCGCCAGAACCACCTGCCGATCACGCAAAAATCACCTGCCGGCTACGCCACAACCAGTTGGTGAACACTTTGGAATCACCTGCCAGGCTTGCTAGAACCACCTGCCAGTCATGCCAAAATCACCTGCCAACTACGCCAGAACCGCTTGGCGGACACTGCGGAAACACCTGTCGGACCGGCTGGAACCACATCTCAGACGTGCCAGAAACGTGTTCATGAGATGCTGGAACCACACCCCGAACAGACGGATACCACCTGCCAGAACCGCCTGAACCACCTGCTGAGCACGCCGGAACCACCTGCTCGACTCACCGGTACCACCTCCCTGACACGCCAAAATCACCTGCTGGGTATGCCAGAACCACTTGGCGGACACTCCGGAATCATCTGCCGGACATGCCGGAACCAGGTCTCAGACACACCAGAACCAAGTGCCGGAGACCCCGGAAGCACCTGCCGAGCATGCTGGAGCCACCTGCTCGACTCGACAGAAACACCTGCCGGACACGCCAAAATCACCTGCCGGGTATGCCAGAACCACCTGGCGGACACTACGGAATCACCTGCCGCGCATGCCGGAACCACCTCTCAGACGTGCCAGAAGCGCGTGCCGGACACGCCGGAAACACCTACCGGACTGACCGCAACCACCTGCCAAGAAGGCCATAGCCACATGTTCGACTCGCTGGAACCACCTGCCGGACAGGCCCATATCAACTGCTGGCTATGCCAGAACCACCTGGGGGACAGTCTGGGATCACCAGCCATCCATGGCGGAACCACCTCTCAGACGTACCAGAACCACCTGCCGGAGAAGCTGGAAACACGTCCTGGACAGACTGGAACCACGTGACGGCCATGCCTGATCCACCTGCCGAGCACGGCGGAACCACCTGCCGGACACGCCAAAATCACCTGCGGGCTACGCCAGAACCACTTGGACGACTCTCCGAAATGACCTGCCGGGCATGTTGGAACCACCTCTCAGACGTACCAGAAGCACGTGGCGGACAGTCCGGAATCACTTGTTGGGCATACGCAACCACCTCTGACACGTACCAGAACCACGTGCCGTGCACGCCGGAACCACCTACCGGACAGACCGGAATCAACTCTTGAGCATGCCGGAACCACCAGTCAGATGTGCCAGAAACACGTGCCGGAGACGCCGGAAGCACCTGCCGAGCACGTCGCAACCACCTGCTCAACTCGCCTGAACCACCTGCCGGACACGCCAAAATCACCTGCCCGCTACACCAGCACCACTTCGGGGACAAGCCGGAATCACGTGAGGGGCATGCCGGCACAGCCTCTCAGACTGAACCTCGTGCCGGACACCACAGAACCACCTGCCGGACAGACCGGAACCACCTGCCGGACACGCCGGAACCACCGGCTCGACCCGCCGGAACGACCGCTGGACATGCAAAATCACCTGCCGGCCACGCCGGAAACACTTGACGAACACTCCGGAATCACCTGCCGGGCATGCCGGAACCACCTCTCAGATATGCCAGAACCACGTGCCAATGACCCCGGAAGCACCTGCCGAGCACGCCGGAACCACCTGCTCGACTCGCCAGAACCACCTGCCGGACACGCAAAAATCACCTGCCGGCTACGCCACAACCAGTTGGGGAACACTTCGGAATCACCTGCCGGGCTTGCTGGAACCACCTGCCCGTCATGCCAAAATCACCTGCCAACTACGCCAGTACCACTTGGCGGACACTGTGGAAACACCTGTCGGGCCGGCCGGAACCACATCTCAGACGTGCCAGAACCATGTGCATGAGATGCTGGAACCACACGCCGAACAGACGGAAAACACCTGCCAGACCCGTCTGAACAACCTGCCGAGCACGCCGGAGCACCTGTTCGACTCGCCAGAACCGCCTACCTGACATGCCCAAATCACCAGCCGGGTATGCCAGAACCACTTGGCGGACACTCCGGAATCATCTGCCGGACACGCCGGAACCACCGGCTCGACCCGCCGGAACGACTGCTGGACATGCAAAATCACCTGCCGGCTACGCCGGAAACACTTGGCGAACACTCCGGAATCACCTGCCGGGCATGCCGGAACCACCTATCAGATGTGCCAGAAACACGTGCCGGAGACGCCGGAAGCACCTGCCAAGCACGTTGGAACCACCTGCTCAACTCGCCTGAACCACCTGCCGGACATGCGAAAATCACCTGCCGACTATGCCAGAACCACTTGGCGAACACTCCGGAATCACTTGCCGGGCATGCAGGAACCACCTCTCAGACATGCCAGAACCCCGTGCCAATGACCCCGGAAGCACCAGCCGAGCACGCCGGAACCACCTGCTCGACTCGCCAGAACCACCTGCCGATCACGCAAAATTCACCTGCCGGCTACGCCACAACCAGTTGGTGAACACTTTGGAATCACCTGCCAGGCTTGCTGGAACCACCTGCCAGTCATGCCAAAATCACCTGCCAACTACGCCAGAACCGCTTGGCGGACACTGCGGAAACACCTGTCGGGCCGGCTGGAACCACATCTCAGACGTGCCGGAACCATGTGCATGAGATGCTGGAACCACACCCCGAACAGACGGAAAACACCTGCCAGACCCGTCTGAACAACCTGCCGAGCACGCCGGAGCCACCTGCTCGACTCGCCGGAACCACCTACCTGACATGCCCAAATCACCAGCCGGGTATGCCAGAACCACTTGGCGGACACTCCGGAATCATCTGCCGGACATGCCGGAACCAGCTCTCAGACACACCAGAACCAAGTGCCGGAGACGCCGGAAGCACCTGCCGAGCCTGCCGGAGCCACCTGCTCGACTCGCCAGAAACACCTGCCGGACACGCCAAAATCACCTGCCGGGTACGCCAGAACCACCTGGCGGACGCTACGGAATCACCTGCCGCGCATGCCGGAACCACCTCTCAGACGTGCCGGAAGCACGTGCCAGACACGCCGGAAACACCTACCGGACAGACCGGAACCACCTGCCAAGAATGCCGGAGCCACCTGTTCGACTCGCTGGAACCACCTGCCGGACAGGCCAATATCAACTGCTGGCTATGCCAGAACCACCTGGGGGACAGTCCGGGATCACCTGCCAGCCATGGCGGAACCACCTCTCAGACGTACCAGAACCACCTGCCGGAGAAGCTGGAAACACGTCCTGGACAGACTGGAACCACGTGACGGCCATGCCTGAACCACCTGCCGAGCACGGCGGAACCACCTGCCGGACACGCCAAAATCACCAGCGGGCTATGCCAGAACCACTTGGACGACCCTCCGAAATGACCTGCCGGGCATGTTGGAACCACCTCTCAGACGTGCCAGAAGCACGTGGCGGACAGTCCCTTATCACCTGTTGGGCATACGCAACCACCTCTGACACGTACCAGAACCACGTGCCGTGCACGCCAGAACCACCTACCGGACAGACCGGAATCCACTTTTGGGCATGCCAGAACCACCAGTCAGATGTGCCAGAAACACGTGCCGGAGACGCCGGGAGCACCTGCCCAGCACGTCGCAACCACCTGCTCAACTCGCCTGAACCACCTGCCGGACACGCCAAAATCACCTGCCCGCTACACCAGCACCACTTCGGGGACAAGCCGGAATCACGTGAGGGGCATGCCGGCACAGCCTCTCAGACTGAACCTCGTGCCGGACACCACAGAACCACCTGCCGGACAGACCGGAACCACCTGCCGGACACGCCGGAACCACCGGCTCGACCCGCCGGAACGACCGCTGGACATGCAAAATCACCTGCCGGCTACGCCGGAAACACTTGGCGAACACTCCGGAATCAACTGCCGGGCATGCCGGAACCACCTCTCAGATATGCCAGAACCACATGCCAATGACCCCGGAAGCACCAGCCGAGCACGCCGGAACCACCTGCTCGACTCGCCAGAACCACCTGCCGATCACGCAAAAATCACCTGCCGGCTACGCCACAACCAGTTGGGGAAAACTTTGGAATCACCTGCCAGGCTTGCTGGAACCACCTGCCAGTCATGCCAAAATCACCTGCCAACTACGCCAGAACCGCTTGGCGGACACTGCTGAAAGACCTGTCGGGCCGGCTGGAACCACATCTCAGACGTGCCAGAAACGTGTTCATGAGATGCTGGAACCACACCCCGAACAGACGGAAAACACATGCCAGAACCGCCTGAACCACCTGCTGAGCACGCCGGAACCACCTGCTCGACTCACCGGTACCACCTCCCTGACACGCCAAAATCACCTGCTGGGTATGCCAGAACCACTTGGCGGACACTCCGGAATCATCTGCCGGACAAGCCGGAACCAGCTCTCAGACACACCAGAACCAAGTGCCGGAGACGCCGGAAGCACCTGCCGGACACGCAAGAATCACCTGCCGGCTACGCCACAACCAGTTGGGGAACACTTCGGAATCACCTGCCTGGCTTGCTGGAACCACCTGCCGGTCATGCCAAAATCACCTGCCAACTACGCCAGTACCACTTGGCGGACACTGTGGAAACACCTGTCGGGCCGGCCGGAACCACATCTCAGACGTGCCAGAACCATGTGCATGAGATGCTGGAACCACACCCCGAACAGACGGAAAACACCTGCCAGACCCGTCTGAACAACCTGCCGAGCACGCCGGAGCCACCTGCTCGACTCGCCGGAACCACCTACCTGACATGCCCAAATCACCAGCCGGGTATGCCAGAACCACTTGGTGGACACTCCGGAATCATCTGCCGGACATGCCGGAACCAGCTCTCAGACACACCAGAACCACGTGCTGGAGACGCCGGAAGCACCTGCCGAGCATGCCGGAGCCACCTGCTCGACTCGCCAGAAACACCTGCCAGACACGCCAAAATCACCTGCCGGGTACGCCAGAACCACCTGGCGGACACTCCGAAACCACCTGTCGTGCATGCCGGAACCACCTCTCAGACGTGCCGGAAGCACGTGCCGGACACGCTGGAATCACCTACCGGACAGACCGGAACCACCTGCCGAGCACGCCGGAGCCACCTGTTCGACTCGCTGGAACCACCTGCCGGACAGGCCAATATCAACTGCTGGCGATGCCAGAACCACCTGGGGGACGGTCCGGAATCGCCTGACACCCATGGCGGAACCACCTCTCAGACGTACCAGAACCACCTGCCGGAGAAGCTGGAAACACGTCCTGGACAGACTGGAACCACGTGACGGCCATGCCTGAACCACCTGCCGAGCACGGCGGAACCACCTGCCGGACACGCCAAAATCACCTGCGGGCTACGCCAGAACCACTTGGACGACTCTCCGAAATGACCTGCCGTGCATGTTGGAACCACCTCTCAGACGTGCCAGAAGCACGTGGCGGACAGTCCGGAATCACCTGTTGGGCATACGCAACCACCTCTGACACGTACCAGAACCACGTGCCGTGCACGCCGGAACCACCTACCGGACAGACCGGAATCAACTTTTGGGCATGCCGGAACCACCAGTCAGATGTGCCAGAAACACGTCCCGGAGACGCCGGAATCACCTGCCGAGCACGTCGCAACCACCTGCTCAACTCGCCTGAACCACCTGCCGGACATGCCAAAACCACCTGCCCGCTACACCAGCACCACTTCGGGGACAAGCCGGAATCACGTGAGGGGCATGCCGGCACAGCCTCTCAGACTGAACCTCGTGCCGGACACCACAGAACCACCTGCCGGACAGACCGGAACCACCTGCCGGACACGCCGGAACCACCGGCTCGACCCGCCGGAACGACCGCTGGACATGCAAAATCACGTGCCGGCTACGCCGGAAACACTTGGCGAACACTCCGGAATCACCTGCCGGGCATGCCGGAACCACCTCTCAGATATGCGAGAACCACGTGCCAATGACCCCGGAAGCACCTGCCGAGCACGCCGGAACCACCTGCTCGACTCGCCAGAACCACCTGCCGGACACGCAAAAATCACCTGCCGGCTACGCCACAACCGGTTGGTGAACACTTCAGAATCACCTGCCGGGCTTGCTGGAACCACCTGCCGGTCATGCCAAAATCACCTGCCAACTACACCAGTACCACTTGGCGGACACTGTGGAAACACCTGTCGGGCCGGCCGGAACCACATCTCAGACGTGCCAGAACCATGTGCATGAGATTCTGGAACCACACCCCGAACAGACGGAAAACACCTGCCAGACCCGTCTGAACAACCTGCCGAGCACGCCGGAGCCACCTGCTCGACTCGCCGGAACCACCTACCTGACATGCCCAAATCACCAGCCGGGTATGCCAGAACCACTTGGCGGACACTCCGGAATCATCTGCCGGACATGCCGGAACCAGCTCTCAGACACACCAGAACCAAGTGCCGGAGATGCCGGAAGCACCTGCCGAGCCTGCCGGAGCCACCTGCTCGACTCGCCAGAAACACCTGCCGGACACGCCAAAATCACCTGCCGGGTACGCCAGAACCACATGGCGGACGCTACGGAATCACCTGCCGCGCATGCCGGAACCACCTCTCAGACGTGCCGGAAGCACGTGCCAGACACGCCGGAAACACCTACCGGACAGACCGGAACCACCTGCCAAGAACGCCGGAGCCACCTGTTCGACTCGCTGGAACCACCTGCCGATCACGCAAAAATCACCTGCCGGCTACGCCACAACCAGTTGGTGAACACTTTGGAATCACCTGCCAGGCTTGCTGGAACCACCTGCCAGTCATGCCAAAATCACCTGCCAACTACGCCAGAACCGCTTGGCGGACACTGCGGAAACACCTGTCGGGCCGGCTGGAACCACATCTCAGACGTGCCAGAAACGTGTTCATGAGATGCTGGAACCACACCCCGAACAGACGGATACCACCTGCCAGAACCGCCTGAACCACCTGCTGAGCACGCCGGAACCACCTGCTCGACTCACCGGTACCACCTCCCTGACACGCCAAAATCACCTGCTGGGTATGCCAGAACCACTTGGCGGACACTCCGGAATCATCTGCCGGACATTCTGGAACAGGCTCTCAGACACACCAGAACCACGTGCCGGAGACGCCGCAAGCACCTGCCGAGCATGCCGGAGCCACCTGCTCGACTCGCCAGAAAAACCTGCCGGACACGCCAAAATCACCTGCCGGGTATGCCAGAACCACTTCGGGGACAAGCCGGAATCACGTGAGGGGCATGCTGGCACAGCCTCTCAGACTGAACCTCGTGCCGGACACCACAGAACCACCTGCCGGACAGACCGGAACCACCTACCGGCCACGCCGGAACCACCGGCTCGACCCGCCGGAACGACCGCTGGACATGCAAAATCACCTACCGGCTACGCCGGAAACACTTGGCGAACACTCCGGAAACACCTGCCGGGCATGCCGGAACCACCTCTCAGATATGCCAGAACCACGTGCCAATGACCCCGGAAGCACCTGCCGAGCACGCCGGAACCACCTGCTCGACTTGCCAGAACCACCTGCCGGACACGCAAAATTCACCTGCCGGCTACGCCACAACCAGTTGGGAAACACTTCGGAATCACCTGCCGGGCTTGCTGGAACCACCTGCCGGTCATGCGAAAATCAGCTGCTGGGTATGCCAGAACCACTTGGCGGACACTCCGGAATCATCTGCCGGACATGCCGGAACCAGCTCTCAGATACACCAGAACCAAGTGCCAGAGACGCCGGAAGGACCTGCCGAGCATGCCGGAGCCACCTGCTCGACTCGCCAGAAACACCTGCCGGACAGGCCAAAATCACCTGCCGGGTATGCCGGAACCACCTGGCGGACACTACGGAATCACCTGCCGCGCATGCCGGAACCACCTCTCAGACGCGCCGGAAGCACGTGCCAGACACGCCGGAAACACCTACCGGACAGACCGGAACCACCTGCCAAGAACGCCGGAGCCACCTGTTTGACTCGCTGGAACCACCTGCCGGACAGGCCAATATCAACTGCTGGCTATGCCAGAACCACCTGGGGGACATTCCGGGATCACCTGCCAGCCATGGCGGAACCACCTCTCAGACGTACCAGAACCACCTGCCGGAGAACCTGGAAACACGTCCTGGACAGACTGGAACCACGTGACGGCCATGCCTGAACCACCTGCCGAGCACGGCGGAACCACCTGCCGGACACGCCAAAATCACCTGCGGGCTACGCCAGAACCACTTGGACGACTCTCAGAAATGACCTGCCGGGCATGTTGGAACCACCTCTCAGACGTGCCAGAAGCACGTGGCGGACAGTCCGGAATCACCTGTTGGGCATACGCAACCACCTCTGAGACGTACCAGAACCACGTGCCGTGCACGCCGGAACCACCTACCGGACAGACCGGAATCAACTCTTGGGCATGCCGGAACCACCAGTCAGATGTGCCAGAAACACGTGCCGGAGACGCCGGAAGCACCTGCCGAGCACGTCGCAACCACCTGCTCAACTCGCCTGAACCACCTGCCGGACACGCCAAAATCACCTGCCCGCTACACCAGCACCACTTCGGGGACAAGCCGGAATCACGTGAGGGGCATGCCGGCACAGCCTCTCAGACTGAACCTCGTGCCGGACACCACAGAACCACCTGCCGGACAGACCGGAACCACCTGCCGGACACGCCGGAACCACCGGCTCGACCCGCCGGAACGACCGCTGTGCATGCAAAATCACCTGCCGGCTACGCCACAACCAGTTGGGGAACACTTCGGAATCACCTGCCGGGCTTGCTGGAACCACCTGCCGGTCATGCCAAAATCACCTGCCAACTACGCCAGTACCACTTGGCGGACACTGTGGAAACACCTGTCGGGCCGGCCGGAACCACATCTCAGACGTGCCAGAACCATGTGCATGAGATGCTGGAACCACACCCTGAACAGACGGAAAACACCTGCCAGACCCGTCTGAACAACCTGCCGAGCACGTCGGAGCCACCTGCTCGACTCGCCGGAACCACCTACCTGACATGCCCAAATCACCAGCCGGGTATGCCAGAACCACTTGGCGGACACTCCGGAATCATCTGCCGGACATGCCGGAACCAGCTCTCAGACACACCAGAACCACGTGCCAGAGACGCCGGAAGCACCTGCCGAGCATGCCGGAGCCACCTGCTCGACTCGCCAGAAACACATGTAGGACACGCCAAAATCACCTGCCGGGTACGCCAGAACCACCTGGCGGACACTACGAAATCACCTGTCGCGCATGCCGGAACCAACTCTCAGACGTGCCGGAAGCACGTGCTGGACACGCCGGAATCACCTACCGGACAGACCGGAACCACCTGCCGAGCACGCCGGAGCCACCTGTTCGACTCGCTGGAACCACCTGACGGACAGGCCAATATCAAATGCTGGCTATGCCAGAACCACCTGGGGAACGGTCCGGAATCACCTGCCCGCCATGGCGGAACCACCTCTCAGACGTACCAGAACCACCTGCCGGAGAAGCTGGAAACACGTCCTGGACAGTCTGGAACCACCTGCCGGCCAAGCCTGAACCACCTGCCAAGCACAACGGAACAACCTGCCAGACACGCCAAAATCACCTGCGTGTTATGCCAGAACCACTTGGAGGACTCTCTGGGATGACCTGCCGGGCATGCCGGAACCACCTCTCAGACGTGCCAGAACCATGTGGCGGACAGTCCGGAATCACCTGTTGGGCATGCGCAACCACCTCTGAGACGTACCAGAACCACATGCCGTGCAGGCTGGACCCACCTACCGGACAGACCGGAATCACATTTCGGGCATGCCGGAACCACCTGTCAGATGTGCCAGAAACACGTGCCGGAGACGCCGGAAGCACCTGCCAAGCACGTTGGAACCACCTGCTCAACTCGCCTGAACCACCTGCCGGACATGCCAAAATCACCTGCCGACTATGCCAGAACCACTTGGCGAACACTCCGGAATCACTTGCCGGGCATGCAGGAACCACCTATCAGACATGCCAGAACCCCGTGCCAATGACCCCGGAAGCACCAGCCGAGCACGCCGGAACCACCTGCTCGACTCGCCAGAACCACCTGCCGATCACGCAAAAATCACCTGCCGGCTACGCCACAACCAGTTGGTGAACACTTTGGAATCACCTGCCAGGCTTGCTAGAACCACCTGCCAGTCATGCCAAAATCACCTGCCAACTACGCCAGAACCGCTTGGCGGACACTGCGGAAACACCTGTCGGGCCGGCTGGAACCACATCTCAGACGTGCCAGAAACGTGTTCATGAGATGCTGGAACCACACCCCGAACAGACGGATACCACCTGCCAGAACCGCCTGAACCACCTGCTGAGCACGCCGGAACCACCTGCTCGACTCACCGGTACCACCTCCCTGACACGCCAAAATCACCTGCTGGGTATGCCAGAACCACTTGGCGGACACTCCGGAATCATCTGCCGGACATGCCGGAACCAGCTCTCAGACACACCAGAACCACGTGCTGGAGACGCCGGAAGCACCTGCCGAGCACGTCGCAACCACCTGCTCAACTCGCCTGAACCACCTGCCGGACACGCCAAAATCACCTGCCCGCTACACCAGCACCACTTCGGGGACAAGCCGGAATCACGTGAGGGGCATGCCGGCACAGCCTCTCAGACTGAACCTCGTGCCGGACACCACAGAACCACCTGCCGGACAGACCGGAACCACCTGCCGGACACGCCGGAACCACCGGCTCGACCCGCCGGAACGACCGCTGGACATGCAAAATCACCTGCCGGCTACGCCGGAAACACTTGGCGAACACTCCGGAATCACCTGCCGGGCATGCCGGAACCACCTCTCAGATATGCGAGAACCACGTGCCAATGACCCCGGAAGCACCTGCCGAGCACGCCGGAACCACCTGCTCGACTCGCCAGAACCACCTGCCGGACACGCAAAAATCACCTGCCGGCTACGCCACAACCGGTTGGTGAACACTTCAGAATCACCTGCCGGGCTTGCTGGAACCACCTGCCGGTCATGCCAAAATCACCTGCCAACTACGCCAGTACCACTTGGCGGACACTGTGGAAACACCTGTCGGGCCGGCCGGAACCACATCTCAGACGTGCCAGAACCATGTGCATGAGATGCTGGAACCACACCCCGAACAGACGGAAAACACCTGCCAGACCCGTCTGAACAACCTGCCGAGCACGCCGGAGCCACCTGCTCGACTCGCCGGAACCACCTACCTGACATGCCCAAATCACCAGCCGGGTATGCCAGAACCACTTGGCGGACACTCCGGAATCATCTGCCGGACATGCCGGAACCAGCTCTCAGACACACCAGAACCAAGTGCCGGAGATGCCGGAAGCACCTGCCGAGCCTGCCGGAGCCACCTGCTCGACTCGCCAGAAACACCTGCCGGACACGCCAAAATCACCTGCCGGGTACGCCAGAACCACCTGGCGGACGCTACGGAATCACCTGCCGCGCATGCCGGAACCACCTCTCAGACGTGCCGGAAGCACGTGCCAGACACGCCGGAAACACCTACCGGACAGACCGGAACCACCTGCCAAGAACGCCGGAGCCACCTGTTCGACTCGCTGGAACCACCTGCCGATCACGCAAAAATCACCTGCCGGCTACGCCACAACCAGTTGGTGAACACTTTGGAATCACCTGCCAGGCTTGCTGGAACCACCTGCCAGTCATGCCAAAATCACCTGCCAACTACGCCAGAACCGCTTGGCAGACACTGCGGAAACACCTGTCGGGCCGGCTGGAACCACATCTCAGACGTGCCAGAAACGTGTTCATGAGATGCTGGAACCACACCCCGAACAGACGGATACCACCTGCCAGAACCGCCTGAACCACCTGCTGAGCACGCCGGAACCACCTGCTCGACTCACCGGTACCACCTCCCTGACACGCCAAAATCACCTGCTGGGTATGCCAGAACCACTTGGCGGACACTCCAGAATCATCTGCCGGACATTCTGGAACAGGCTCTCAGACACACCAGAACCACGTGCCGGAGACGCCGCAAGCACCTGCCGAGCATGCCGGAGCCACCTGCTCGACTCGCCAGAAACACCTGCCGGACACGCCAAAATCACCTGCCGGGTATGCCAGAACCACTTCGGGGACAAGCCGGAATCACGTGAGGGGCATGCCGGCACAGCCTCTCAGACTGAACCTCGTGCCGGACACCACAGAACCACCTGCCGGACAGACCGGAACCACCTACCGGCCACGCCGGAACCACCGGCTCGACCCGCCGGAACGACCGCTGGACATGCAAAATCACCTACCGGCTACGCCGGAAACACTTGGCGAACACTCCGGAAACACCTGCCGGGCATGCCGGAACCACCTCTCAGATATGCCAGAACCACGTGCCAATGACCCCGGAAGCACCTGCCGAGCACGCCGGAACCACCTGCTCGACTTGCCAGAACCACCTGCCGGACACGCAAAAATCACCTGCCGGCTACGCCACAACCAGTTGGGAAACACTTCGGAATCACCTGCCGGGCTTGCTGGAACCACCTGCCGGTCATGCGAAAATCAGCTGCTGGGTATGCCAGAACCACTTGGCGGAGACTCCGGAATCATCTGCCGGACATGCCGGAACCAGCTCTCAGATACACCAGAACCAAGTGCCAGAGACGCCGGAAGGACCTGCTGAGCATGCCGGAGCCACCTGCTCGACTCGCCAGAAACACCTGCCGGACAGGCCAAAATCACCTGCCGGGTATGCCGGAACCACCTGGCGGACACTACGGAATCACCTGCCGCGCATGCCGGAACCACCTCTCATACGCGCCGGAAGCACGTGCCAGACACGCCGGAAACACCTACCGGACAGACCGGAACCACCTGCCAAGAACGCCGGAGCCACCTGTTTGACTCGCTGGAACCACCTGCCGGACAGGCCAATATCAACTGCTGGCTATGCCAGAACCACCTGGGGGACATTCCGGGATCACCTGCCAGCCATGGCGGAACCACCTCTCAGACGTACCAGAACCACCTGCCGGAGAACCTGGAAACACGTCCTGGACAGACTGGAACCACGTGACGGCCATGCCTGAACCACCTGCCGAGCACGGCGGAACCACCTGCCGGACACGCCAAAATCACCAGCGGGCTATGCCAGAACCACATGGACGACCCTCCGAAATGACCTGCCGGGCATGTTGGAACCACCTCTCAGACGTGCCAGAAGCACGTGGCGGACAGTCCGGAATCACCTGTTGGGCATACGCAACCACCTCTGACACGTACCAGAACCACGTGCCGTGCACGCCGGAACCACCTACCGGACAGACCGGAATCAACTCTTGGGCATGCCGGAACCACCAGTCAGATGTGCCAGAAACACGTGCCGGAGACGCCGGAAGCACCTGCCCAGCACGTCGAAACCACCTGCTCAACTCGCCTGAACCACCTGCCGGACACGCCAAAATCACCTGCCCGCTACACCAGCACCACTTCGGGGACAAGCCGGAATCACGTGAGGGGCATGCCGGCACAGCCTCTCAGACTGAACCTCGTGCCGGACACCACAGAACCACCTGCCGGACAGACCGGAACCACCTGCCGGACACGCCGGAACCACCGGCTCGACCCGCCGGAACGACCGCTGGACATGCAAGATCACCTGCCGGCTACGCCGGAAACACTTGGCGAACACTCCGGAATCACCTGCCGGGCATGCCGGAACCACCTCTCAGATATGCCAGAACCACGTGCCAATGACCCCGGAAGCACCTGCCGAGCACACCGGAACCACCTGCTCGACTCGCCCGAACCACCTGCCGGACACGCAAAAATCACCTGCCGGCTACGCCACAACCAGTTGGGGAACACTTCGGAATCACCTGCCGGGCTTGCTGGAACCACCTGCCGGTCATGCCAAAATCACCTGCCAACTACGCCAGTACCACTTGGCGGACACTGTGGAAACACCTGTCGGGCCGGCCGGAACCACATCTCAGACGTGCCAGAACCATGTGCATGAGATGCTGGAACAACACCCTGAACAGACGGAAAACACCTGCCAGACCCGTCTGAACAACCTGCCGAGCACGCCGGAGCCACCTGTTCGACTCGCTCGAACCATCTGACGGACAGGCCAATATCAACTGCTGGCTATGCCAGAACCACCTGGGGGACGGTCCGGAATCACCTGCCAGCCATGGCGGAATCACCTCTCAGACGTACCAGAACCACCTCCCGGAGAAGCTGGAAACACGTCCTGGACAGTCTGGAACCACCTGCCGGCCAAGCCTGAACCACCTGCCAAGCACAACGGAACAACCTGCCAGACACGCCAAAATCACCTGCGTGTTATGCCAGAACCACTTGGAGGACTCTCTGGGATGACCTGCAGGGCATGCCGGAACCACCTGTCAGACGTGCCAGAACCATGTGGCGAACAGTCCGGAATCACCTGTTGGGCATGCGCAACCACCTCTGAGACGTACCAGAACCACATGCCGTGCAGGCTGGAACCACCTACCGGACAGACCGGAATCATCTTTTGGGCATGCCGGAACCACCAGTCAGATGTGCCAGAAACACGTGCCGGAGACGCCGGAAGCACCTGCCAAGCACGTTGGAACCACCTGCTCAACTCGCCTGAACCACCTGCTGGACATGCCAAAATCACCTGCCGACTATGCCAGAACCACTTGGCTAATACTCAGGAATCACTTGCCGGGCATGCAGAAACCACCTCTCAGACATGCCAGAACCCCGTGCCAATGACCCCGGAAGCACCAGCCGAGCACGCCGGAACCACCTGCTCGACTCGCCAGAACCACCTGCCGATCACGCAAAAATCACCTGCCGGCTACGCCACAACCAGTTGGTGAACACTTTGGAATCACCTGCCAGGCTTGCTGGAACCACCTGCCAGTCATGCCAAAATCACCTGCCAACTACGCCAGAACCGCTTGGCGGACACTGCGGAAACACCTGTCGGGCTGGCTGGAACCACATCTCAGACGTGCCAGAAACGTGTTCATGAGATGCTGGAACCACACCCCGAACAGACGGATACCACCTGCCAGAACCGCCTGAACCACCTGCTGAGCACGCCGGAACCACCTGCTCGACTCACCGGTACCACCTCCCTGACACGCCAAAATCACCTGCTGGGTATGCCAGAACCACTTGGCGGACACTCCGGAATCATCTGCCGGACATGCCGGAACAGGCTCTCAGACACACCAGAACCACGTGCCGGAGACGCCGCAAGCACCTGCCGAGCATGCCGGAGCCACCTGCTCGACTCGCCAGAAACACCTGCCGGACACGCCAAAATCACCTGCCGGGTATGCCAGAACCACTTCGGGGACAAGCCGGAATCACGTGAGGGGCATGCCGGCACAGCCTCTCAGACTGAACCTCGTGCCGGACACCACAGAACCACCTGCCGGACAGACCGGAACCACCTGCCGGACACGCCGGAACCACCGGCTCGACCCGCCGGAACGACCGCTGGACATGCAAAATCACCTGCCGGCTACGCCGGAAACACTTGGCGAACACTCCGGAATCACCTGCCGGGCATGCCGGAACCACCACTCAGATATGCCAGAACCACGTGCCAATGACCCCGGAAGCACCTGCCGAGCACGCCGGAACCACCTGCTCGACTCGCCAGAACCACCTGCCGGACACGCAAAAATCACCTGCCGGCTACGCCACAACCGGTTGGTGAACACTTCAGAATCACCTGCCGGGCTTGCTGGAACCACCTGCCGGTCATGCCAAAATCACCTGCCAACTACGCCAGTACCACTTGGCGGACACTGTGGAAACACCTGTCGGGCCGGCCGGAACCACATCTCAGACGTGCCAGAACCATGTGCATGAGATGCTGGAACCACACCCCGAACAGACGGAAAACACCTGCCAGACCCGTCTGAACAACCTGCCGAGCACGCCGGAGCCACCTGCTCGACTCGCCGGAACCACCTACCTGACATGCCCAAATCACCAGCCGGGTATGCCAGAACCACTTGGCGGACACTCCGGAATCATCTCCCGGACATGCCGGAACCAGCTCTCAGACACACCAGAACCACGTGCCAGAGACGCCGGAAGCACCTGCCGAGCATGCCGGAGCCACCTGCTCGACTCGCCAGAAACACCTGCCGGACACGCCAAAATCACCTGCCGTGTACACCAGAACCACCTGGCGGACACTCTGAAATCACCTGTCGCGCATGCCGGAACCACCTCTCAGACGTGCCGGAAGCACGTGCCGGACACGCCGGAATCACCTACCGGACAGACCAGAACCACATGCCGAGCACGCCGGAGCCACCTGTTCGACTCGCTGGAACCACCTGACGGACACGCCAATATCAACTGCTGGCTATGCCAGAACCACTTGGCGGACACTCCGGAATCATCTGCCGGACATGCCGGAACAGGCTCTCAGACACACCAGAACCACGTGCCAGAGACGCCGCAAGCACCTGCCGAGCATGCCGGAGCCACCTGCTCGACTCGCCAGAAACACCTGCCGGACACGCCAAAATCACCTGCCGGGTATGCCAGAACCACTTCGGGGACAAGCCGGAATCACGTGAGGGGCATGCCGGCACAGCCTCTCAGACTGAACCTCGTGCCGGACACCACAGAACCACCTGCCGGACAGACCGGAACCACCTGCCGGACACGCCGGAACCACCGGCTCGACCCGCCGGAACGACCGCTGGACATGCAAAATCACCTGCCGGCTACGCCGGAAACACTTGGCGAACACTCCGGAAACACCTGCCGGGCATGCCGGAACCACCTCTCAGATATGCCAGAACCACGTGCCAATGACCCCGGAAGCACCTGCCGAGCACGCCAGAACCACCTGCTCGACTTGCCAGAACCACCTGCCGTACACGCAAAAATCACCTGCCGGCTACGCCACAATCAGTTGGGAAACACTTCGGAATCACCTGCCGGGCTTGCTGGAACCACCTGCCGGTCATGCGAAAATCAGCTGCTGGGTATGCCAGAACCACTTGGCGGACACTCCGGAATCATCTGCCGGACATGCCGGAACCAGCTCTCAGATACACCAGAACCAAGTGCCAGAGACGCCGGAAACACCTGCCGAGCATGCCGGAGCCACCTGCTCGACTCGCCAGAAACACCTGCCGGACAGGCCAAAATCACCTGCCGGGTATGCCAGAACCACCTGGCGGACACTACGGAATCACCTGCCGCGCATGCCGGAACCACCTCTCAGACGCGCCGGAAGCACGTGCCAGACACGCCGGAAACACCTACCGGACAGACCGGAACCACCTGCCAAGAACGCCGGAGCCACCTGTTTGACTCGCTGGAACCAGCTGCCGGACAGGCCAATATCAACTGCTGGCTATGCCAGAACCACCTGGGGGACATTCCGGGATCACCTGCCAGCCATGGCGGAACCACCTCTCAGACGTACCAGAACCACCTGCCGGAGAAGCTGGAAACACGTCCTGGACAGACTGGAACCACGTGACGTCCATGCCTGAACCACCTGCCGAGCACGGCGGAACCACCTGCCGGACACGCCAAAATCACCTGCGGGCTACGCCACAACCACTTGGACGACTCTCAGAAATGACCTGCCGGGCATGTTGGAACCACCTCTCAGACGTGCCAGAAGCACGTGGCGGACAGTCCGGAATCACCTGTTGGGCATACGCAACCACCTCTGACACGTACCAGAACCACGTGCCGTGCACGCCGGAACCACATACCGGACAGACCGGAATCAACTTTTGGGCATGCCGGAACCACCAGTCAGATGTGCCAGAAACACGTCCCGGAGACGCCGGAAGCACCTGCCAAGCACGTCGCAACCACCTGCTCAACTCGCCTGAACCACCTGCCGGACACGCCAAAATCACCTGCCCGCTACACCAGCACCACTTCGGGGACAAGCCGGAATCACGTGAGGGGCATGCCGGCACAGCCTCTCAGACTGAACCTCGTGCCGGACACCACAGAACCACCTGCCGGACAGACCGGAACCACCTGCCGGACACGCCGGAACCACCGGCTCGACCCGCCGGAACGACCGCTGGACATGCAAGATCACCTGCCGGCTACGCCGGAAACACTTGGCGAACACTCCGGAATCACCTGCCGGGCATGCCGGAACCACCTCTCAGATATGCCAGAACCACGTGCCAATGACCCCGGAAGCACCTGCCGAGCACGCCGGAACCACCTGCTCGACTCGCCAGAACCACCTGCCGGACACGCAAAAATCACCTGCCGGCTACGCCACAACCAGTTGGGGAACACTTCGGAATCACCTGCCGGGCTTGCTGGAACCACCTGCCGGTCATGCCAAAATCACCTGCCAGCTACGCCGGTACCACTTGGCGGACACTGTGGAAACACCTGTCGGGCCGGCCGGAACCACATCTCAGACGTGCCAGAACCATGTGCATGAGATGCTGGAACCACACCCTGAACAGACGGAAAACACCTGCCAGACCCGTCTGAACAACCTGCCGAGCACGCCGGAGCCACCTACCTGACACGCCAAAATCACCTGCCGGGTACGCCAGAACCACCTGGCGGACACTCCGAAATCACCTGTCGCGCATGCCGGAACCACCTCTCAGACGTGCCGGAAGCAGGTGCCGGAGACGCCGGAATCACCTACCGGACAGACCGGAACCACCTGCCGAGCACACCGGAGCCACCTGTTCGACTCGCTGGAACCACCTGCCGGACAGGCCAATATCAAATGCTGGCTATGCCAGAACCACCTGGGGGACGGTCCGGAATCACCTGCCAGCCATGGCGGAACCACCTCTCAGACGTACCAGAACCACCTGCCGGAGAAGCTGGAAACACGTCCTGGACAGTCTGGAACCACCTGCCGGCCAAGCCTGAACCACCTGCCAAGCACAACGGAACAACCTGCCAGACACGCCAAAATCACCTGCGTGTTATGCCAGAACCACTTGGAGGACTCTCTGGGATGACCTGCCGGGCATGCCGGAACCACCTCTCAGACGTGCCAGAACCATGTGGCGGACAGTCCGGAATCACCTGTTGGGCATGCGCAACCACCTCTGAGACGTACCAGAACCACATGCCGTGCAGGCTGGAACCACCTACCGGACAGACCGGAATCACCTTTCGGGCATGCCGGAACCACCTGTCAGATGTGCCAGAAACACGTGCCGGAGACGCCGGAAGCACCTGCCAAGCACGTCGCAACCACCTGCTCAACTCGCCTGAACCACCTGCCGGACACGCCAAAATCACCTGCCCGCTACACCAGCACCACTTCGGGGACAAGCCGGAATCACGTGAGGGGCATGCCGGCACAGCCTCTCAGACTGAACCTCGTGCCGGACACCACAGAACCACCTGCCGGACAGACCGGAACCACCTGCCGGACACGCCGGAACCCCCGGCTCGACCCGCCGGAACGTCCGCTGGACATGCAAAATCACCTGCCGGCTACGCCGGAAACACTTGGCGAACACTCCGGAAACACCTGCCGGGCATGCCGGAACCACCTCTCAGATATGCCAGAACCCCGTGCCAATGACCCCGGAAGCACCAGCCGAGCACGCCGGAACCACCTGCTCGACTCGCCAGAACCACCTGCCGATCACGCAAAAATCACCTGCCGGCTACGCCACAACCAGTTGGAGAACACTTTGGAATCACCTGCCAGGCTTGCTGGAACCACCTGCCAGTCATGCCAAAATCACCTGCCAACTACGCCAGAACCGCTTGGAGGACACTGCGGAAACACCTGTCGGGCCGGCTGGAACCACATCTCAGACGTGCCAGAAACGTGTTCATGAGATGCTGGAACCACACCCCGAACAGACGGATACCACCTGCCAGAACCGCCTGAACCACCTGCTGAGCACGCCGGAACCACCTGCTCGACTCACCGGTACCACCTCCCTGACACGCCAAAATCACCTGCTGGGTATGCCAGAACCACTTGGCGGACACTCCGGAGTCATCTGCCGGATATGCCGGAACCAGCTCTCAGACACACCAGAACCAAGTGCCGGAGACGCCGGAAGCACCTGCCGAGCATGCCGGAGCCAGCTGGTCGACTCGCCAGAAACACCTGCCGGACACGCCAAAATCACCTGCCAGGTACGCCAGAAACACCTGCCGGACACGCCAAAATCACCTGCCGGGTATGCCAGAACCACTTCGGGGACAAGCCGGAATCACGTGAGGGGCATGCCGGCACAGCCTCTCAGACTGAACCTCGTGCCGGACACCACAGAACCACCTGCCGGACAGACCGGAACCACCTGCCGGACACGCCGGAACCACCGGCTCGACCCGCCGGAACGACCGCTGGACATGCAAAATCACCTGCCGGCTACGCCGGAAACACTTGGCGAACACTCCGGAATCACCTGCCGGGCATGCCGGAACCACCTCTCAGATATGCCAGAACCACGTGCCAATGACCCCGGAAGCACCTGCCGAGCACGCCGGAACCACCTGCTCGACTCGCCAGAACCACCTGCCGGACACGCAAAAATCACCTGCCGGCTACGCCACAACCGGTTGGTGAACACTTCGGAATCACCTGCCGGGCTTGCTGGAACCACCTGCCGGTCATGCCAAAATCACCTGCCTACTACGCCAGTACCACTTGGCGGACACTGTGGAAACACCTGTCGGGCCGGCCGGAACCACATCTCAGACGTGCCAGAACCATGTGCATGAGATGCTGGAACCACACCCCGAACAGACGGAAAACACCTGCCAGACCCGTCTGAACAACCTGCCGAGCACGCCGGAGCCACCTGCTCGACTCGCCGGAACCACCTACCTGACATGCCCAAATCACCAGCCGGGTATGCCAGAACCACTTGGCGGACACTCCGGAATCATCTGCCGGACATGCCGGAACCAGCTCTCAGACACACCAGAACCACGTGCCAGAGACGCCGGAAGCACCTGCCGAGCATGCCGGAGCCACCTGCTCGACTCGCCAGAAACACCTGCCGGACACGCCAAAATCACCTGCCGTGTACACCAGAACCACCTGGCGGACACTCTGAAATCACCTGTCGCGCATGCCGGAACCACCTCTCAGACGTGCCGGAAGCACGTGCCGGACACGCCGGAATCACCTACCGGACAGACCAGAACCACATGCCGAGCACGCCGGAGCCACCTGTTCGACTCGCTGGAACCACCTGCCGGACACGCCAATATCAACTGCTGGCTATGCCAGAACCACCTGGGGGACGGTCCGGAATCACCTGCCAGCCATGGCGGAACCACCTCTCAGACGTACCAGAACCACCTGCCGGAGAAGCTGGAAACACGTCCTGGACAGTCTGGAACCACCTGCCGGCCAAGCCTGAACCACCTGCCAAGCACAACGGAACAACCTGCCAGACACGCCAAAATCGCCTGCGTGTTATGCCAGAACCACATGGAGGACTCTCTGGGATGACCTGCCGGGCATGCCGGAACCACCTCTCAGACGTGCCAGAACCATGTGGCGGACAGTCCGGAATCACCTGTTTGGCATGCGCAACCACCTCTGAGACGTACCAGAACCACATGCCGTGCAGGCTGGAACCACCTACCGGACAGACCGGTATCACCTTTCGGGCATGCCGGAACCACCTGTCAGATGTGCCAGAAACACGTGCCGGAGACGCCGGAAGCACCTGCCAAGCACGTTGGAACCACCTGCTCAACTCGCCTGAACCACCTGCCGGACATGCCAAAATCACCTGCCGACTATGCCAGAACCACTTGGCGAACACTCCGGAATCACTTGCCGGGCATGCAGGAACCACCTCTCAGACATGCCAGAACCCCATGCCAATGACCCCGGAAGCACCAGCCGAGCACGCCGGAACCACCTGCTCGACTCGCCAGAACCACCTGTCGATCACGCAAAAATCACCTGCCGGCTACGCCACAACCAGTTGGGGAACACTTTGGAATCACCTGCCAGGCTTGCTGGAACCACCTGCCAGTCATGCCAAAATCACCTGCCAACTACGCCAGAACCACTTGGCAGACACTGCGGAAACACTTGTCGGGCCGGCTGGAACCACATCTCAGACGTGCCAGAAACGTGTTCATGAGATGCTGGAACCACACCCCGAACAGACGGATACCACCTGCCAGAACCGCCTGAACCACCTGCTGAGCACGCCGGAACCACCTGCTCGACTCACCGGTACCACCTCCCTGACACGCCAAAATCACCTGCTGGGTATGCCAGAACCACTTGGCGGACACTCCGGAATCATCTGCCGGACATGCCGGAACAGGCTCACAGACACACCAGAACCACGTGCCGGAGACGCCGCAAGCACCTGCCGAACATGCCGGAGCCACCTGCTCGACTCGCCAGAAACACCTGCCGGACACGCCAAAATCACCTGCCGGGTATGCCAGAACCACTTCGGGGACAAGCCGGAATCACGTGAGGGGCATGCCGGCACAGCCTCTCAGACTGAACCTCGTGCCGGACACCACAGAACCACCTGCCGGACAGACCGGAACCACCTGCCGGACACGCCGGAACCACCGGCTCGACCCGCCGGAACGACCGCTGGACATGCAAAATCACCTGCCGACTATGCCAGAACCACTTGGCGAACACTCCGGAATCACTTGCCGGGCATGCAGGAACCACCTCTCAGACATGCCAGAACCCCGTGCCAATGACCCCGGAAGCACCAGCCGAGCACGCCGGAACCACCTGCTCGACTCGCCAGAACCACCTGCCGATCACGCAAAAATCACCTGCCAGCTACGCCACAACCAGTTGGTGAACACTTTGGAATCACCTGCCAGGCTTGCTGGAACCACCTGCCAGTCATGCCAAAATCACCTTCCAACTACGCCAGAACCGCTTGGCGGACACTGCGGAAACACCTGTCGGGCCTGCTGGAACCACATCTCAGACGTGCCAGAAACGTGTTCATGAGATGCTGGAACCACACCCCAAACAGACGGATACCACCTGCCAGAACCGCCTGAACCACCTGCTGAGCACGCCGGAACCACCTGCTCGACTCACCGGTACCACCTCCCTGACACGCCAAAATCACCTGATGGGTATGCCAGAACCACTTGGCGGACACTCCGGAATCATCTGCCGGACATGCCGGAACCAGATCTCAGACACACCAGAACCAAGTGCCGGAGACGCCGGAAGCACCTGCCGAGCATGCCGGAGCCACCTGCTCGACTCGCCAGAAACACCTGCCGGACACGCCAAAATCACCTGCCGGGTATGCCAGAACCACCTGGCGGACACTACGGAATCACCTCCCGCGCATGCCGGAACCACCTCTCAGACGTGCCGGAAGCGCGTGCCAGACACGCCGGAATCACCTACCGGACAGACCAGAACCACCTGCCAAGATCGCCGGAGCCACCTGTTCGACTCGCTGGAACCACCTGCCGGACAGGCCAATATCAACTGCTGGCTATGCCAGAACCACCTGGGGGACGGTCCGGGATCACCTGCCAGCCATGGCGGAACCACCTCTCAGACGTACCAGAACCACCTGCCGGAGAAGCTGGAAACACGTCCTGGACAGACTGGAACCACGTGACGGCCATGCCTGAACCACCTTCCTAACACGGCGGAACCACCTGCCGGACACGCCAAAATCACCTGCGGGCTACGCCAGAACCACTTGGACGACTCTCCGAAATGACCTGCCGGGCATGTTGGAACCACCTCTCAGACGTGCCAGAAGCACGTGGCGGACAGTCCGGAATCACCTGTTGGGCATACGCAACCACCTCTGACACGTACCAGAACCACGTGCCATGCACGCCGGAACCACCTACCGGACAGACCGGAATCAACTTTTGGGCATGCCGGAACCACCAGTCAGATGTGCCAGAAACACCTGCCGGAGACGCCGGAAGCACCTGCCGAGCACGTCGCAACCACCTGCTAAACTCGCCTGAACCACCTGCCGGACACGCCAAAATCACCAGCCCGCTACACCAGCACCACTTTGGGGACAAGCCGGAATCACGTGAGGGGCATGCCGGCACAGCCTCTCAGACTGAACCTCGTGCCGGACACCACAGAACCACCTGCCGGACAGACCGGAACCACCTGCCGGACACGCCGGAACCACCGGCTCGACCCGCCGGAACGACCGCTGGACATGCAAAATCACCTGCCGGCCACGCCGGAAACACTTGGCGAACACTCCGGAATCACCTGCCGGGCATGCCGGAACCACCTCTCAGATATGCCAGAACCACGTGCCAATGACCCCGGAAGCACCTGCCGAGCACGCCGGAACCACCTGCTCGACTCGCCAGAACCACCTGCCGGACACGCAAAAATCACCTTCCGGCTACGCCACAACCAGTTGGGGAACACTTCGGAATCACCTGCCGGGCTTGCATGAACCACCTGCCCGTCATGCCAAAATCACCTGCCAACTATGCCAGTAGCACTTGGCGGACACTGTGGAAACACCTGTCGGGCCGGCCGGAACCACATCTCAGACGTGCCAGAACCATGTGCATGAGATGCTGGAACCACACCCCGAAAAGACGGAAAACACCTGCCAGACCCGTCTGAACAACCTGCCGAGCACGCCGGAGCCACCTGTTCGACTCGCTGGAACCACCTGATGGACAGGCCAATATCAACTGCTGGCTATGCCAGAACCACCTGGGGAACGGTCCGGAATCACCTGCCCGCCATGGCGGAACCACCTCTCAGACGTACCAGAACCACCTGCCGGAGAAGCTGGAAACACGTCCTGGACAGACTGGAACCACGTGACGGCCATGCCTGAACCACCTGCCGAGCACGGCGGAACCACCTGCCAGACACGACAAAATCACCTGCGTGCTACGCCAGAACCACTTGGACGACTCTCCGAAATGACCTGCCGGGCATGTTGGAACCACCTCTCAGACGTGCCAGAAGCACATGGCGGACAGTCCGGAATCACCTGTTGGGCATACGCAACCACCTCTGACACGTACCAGAACCACGTGCCGTGCACGCCGGAACCACCTACCGGACAGACCGGAATCAACTCTTGGGCATGCCGGAACCACCAGTCAGATGTGCCAGAAACACGTGCCGGAGACGCCGGAAGCACCTGCCGAGCACGTCGCAACCACCTGATCAACTCGCCTGAACCACCTGCCGGACACGCCAAAATCACCTGCCCACTGCACCAGCAGCACTTCGGGGACAAGCCGGAATCACGTGAGGGGCATGCCGGCACAGCCTCTCAGACTGAACCTCGTGCCGGACACCACAGAACCACCTGCCGGACAGACCGGAACCACCTGCCGGACACGCCGGAACCACCGGCTCGACCCGCCGGAACGACCGCTGGACATGCAAGATCACCTGCCGGCCACGCCGGAAACACTTGGCGAACACTCCGGAATCACCTGCCGGGCATGCCGGAACCACCTCTCAGATATGCCAGAACCACGTGCCAATGACCCCGGAAGCACCTGCCGAGCACGCCGGAACCACATGCTCGACTCGCCAGAACCACCTGCCGGACACGCAAAAATCACCTGCCGGCTACGCCACAACCAGTTGGGGAACACTTCGGAATCACCTGCCGGGCTTGCTGGAACCACCTGCCGGTCATGCCAAAATCACCTGCCAACTACGCCAGTACCACTTGGCGGACACTGTGGAAACACCTGTCGGGCCGGCCGGAACCACATCTCAGACGTGCCAGAACCATGTGCATGAGATGCTGGAACCACACCCCGAACAGACGGAAAACACCTGCCAGACCCGTCTGAACAACCTGCCGAGCACGCCGGAGCCACCTGCTCGACTCGCCGGAACCACCTACCTGACATGCCCAAATCACCAGCCGGGTATGCCAGAACCACTTGGCGGACACTCCGGAATCATCTGCTGGACACGCAGGAACCAGCTCTCAGACACACCACAACCTCGTGCCGGAGACGCCGGAAGCACCTGCCGAGCATGCCGGAGCCACCTGCTCGACTCGCCAGAAACACCTGCCGGACACGCCAAAATCACCTGCCGGGTACGCCAGAACCACCTGGCGGACACTCCGAAATCACCTGTCGCGCATGCCGGAACCAAATATCAGACGTGCCGGAAGCAAGTGCCGGACACGCCGGAATCACCTACCGGACAGACCGGAACCACCTGCCGAGCACGCCGGAGCCACCTGTTCGACTCGCTGGAACCACCTGCCGGACAGGCCAATATCAACTGCTGGCTATGGCAGAACCACCTGGGGGACGGTCCGGGATCACCTGCCAGCCATGGCGGAACCACCTCTCAGACGTACCAGAACCACCTGCCGGAGAAGCTGGAAACACGTCCTGGACAGACTGGAACCACGTGACGGCCATGCCTGAACCACCTGCCGAGCACGGCGGAACCACCTGCCGGACACGCCAAAATCAACTGCGGGCTACGCCAGAACCACTTGGACGACCCTCCGAAATGACCTGCCGGGCATGTTGGAACCACCTCTCAGACGTGCCAGAAGCACGCGGCAAACAGTCCGGAATCACCTGTTGGGCATACGCAACCACCTCTGACACGTACCAGAACCACGTGCCGTGCACGCCGGAACCACCTACCGGACAGACCGGAATCAACTCTTGGGCATGCCGGAACCACCAGTCAGATGTGCCAGAAACACGTGCCGGAGACGCCGGAAGCACCTGCCGAGCACGTCGCAACCACCTGATCAACTCGCCTGAACCACCTGCCGGACACGCCAAAATCACCTGCCCACTGCACCAGCACCACTTCGGGGACAAGCCGGAATCACGTGAGGGGCATGCCGGCACAGCCTCTCAGACTGAACCTCGTGCCGGACACCACAGAACCACCTGCCGGACAGACCGGAACCACCTGACGGACACGCCGGAACCACCGGCTCGACCCGCCGGAACGACCGCTGGACATGCAAGATCACCTGCCGGCTACGCCGGAAACACTTGGCGAACACTCCGGAATCACCTGCCGGGCATGCCGGAACCACCTCTCAGATATGCCAGAACCACGTGCCAATGACCCCGGAAGCACCTGCCGAGCACGCCGGAACCACATGCTCGACTCGCCAGAACCACCTGCCGGACACACAAAAATCACCTGCCGGCTACGCCACAACCAGTTCGGGAACACTTCGGAATCACCTGCCGGGCTTGCTGGAACCACCTGCCGGTCATGCCAAAATCACCTGCCAGCTACGCCAGTACCACTTGGCGGACACTGTGGAAACACCTGTCGGGCCGGCCGGAACCACATCTCAGACGTGCCAGAACCATGTGCATGAGATGCTGGAACCACACCCCGAACAGACGGAAAACACCTGCCAGACCCGTCTGAACAACCTGCCGAGCACGCCGGAGCCACCTGCTCGACTCGCCGGAACCACCTACCTGACATGCCCAAATCACCAGCCGGGTATGCCAGAACCACTTGGCGGACACTCCGGAATCATCTGCCGGACATGCCGGAACCAGCTCTCAGACACACCAGAACCACGTGCCGGAGACGCCGGAAGCACCTGCCGAGCATGCCGGAGCCACCTGCTCGACTCGCCAGAAACACCTGCCGGACACCCCAAAATAACCTGCCGGGTACACCAGAACCACCTGGCGGACACTCTGAAATCACCTGTCGCGCATGCCGGAACCACCTCTCAGACGTGCCGGAAGCACGTGCCGAACACGCCGGAATCACCTACCGGACAGACCGGAACCACCTGCCGAGCACGCCGGAGCCACCTGTTCGACTCGCTGGAACCACCTGCCGGACAGGCCAATATCAACTGCTGGCTATGCCAGAACCACCTGGGGGACGGTCCGGAATCACCTGCCAGCCATGGCGGAACCACCTCTCAGACGTACCAGAACCACCTGCCGGAGAAGCTGGAAACACGTCCTGGACAGTCTGGAACCACCTGCCGGCCAAGCCTGAACCACCTGCCAAGCACAACGGAACAACCTGCCAGACATGCCAAAATCGCCTGCGTGTTATGCCAGAACCACTTGGAGGACTCTCTGGGATGACCTGCCGGGCATGCCGGAACCACCTCTCAGACGTGCCAGAACCATGTGGCGGACAGTCCGGAATCACCTGTTGGGCATGCGCAACCACCTCTGAGACGTACCAGAACCACATGCCGTGCAGGCTGGAACCACCTACCGGACAGACCGGAATCACCTTTCGGGCATGCCGGAACCACCTGTCAGATGTGCCAGAAACACGTGCCGGAGACGCCGGAAGCACCTGCCAAGCACGTTGGAACCACCTGCTCAACTCGCCTGAACCACCTGCCGGACATGCCAAAATCACCTGCCGACTATGCCAGAACCACTTGGCGAACACTCCGGAATCACTTGCCGGGCATGCAGGAACCACCTCTCAGACATGCCAGAACCCCGTGCCAATGACCCCGGAAGCACCAGCCGAGCACGCCGGAACCACCTGCTCGACTCGCCAGAACCACCTGCCGATCACGCAAAAATCACCTGCCAGCTACGCCACAACCAGTTGGTGAACACTTTGGAATCACCTGCCAGGCTTGCTGGAACCACCTGCCAGTCATGCCAAAATCACCTTCCAACTACGCCAGAACCGCTTGGCGGACACTGCGGAAACACCTGTCGGGCCTGCTGGAACCACATCTCAGACGTGCCAGAAACGTGTTCATGAGATGCTGGAACCACACCCCAAACAGACGGATACCACCTGCCAGAACCGCCTGAACCACCTGCTGAGCACGCCGGAACCACCTGCTCGACTCACCGGTACCACCTCCCTGACACGCCAAAATCACCTGCTGGGTATGCCAGAACCACTTGGCGGACACTCCGGAATCATCTGCCGGACATGCCGGAACCAGCTCTCAGACACACCAGAACCAAGTGCCGGAGACGCCGGAAGCACCTGCCGAGCATGCCGGAGCCACCTGCTCGACTCGCCAGAAACACCTGCCGGACACGCCAAAATCACCTGCCGGGTATGCCAGAACCACCTGGCGGACACTACGGAATCACCTGCCGCGCATGCCGGAACCACCTCTCAGACGTGCCGGAAGCACGTGCCAGACACGCCGGAATCACCTACCGGACAGACCGGAACCACCTGCCAAGAACCCCGGAGCCACCTGTTCGACTCGCTGGAACCACCTGCCGGACAGGCCAATATCAACTGCTGGCTATGCCAGAACCACCTGGGGGACAGTCCGGGATCACCTGCCAGCCATGGCCGAACCACCTCTCAGACGTACCAGAACCACCTGCCGGAGAAGCTGGAAACACGTCCTGGACAGACTGGAACCACGTGACGGCCATGCCTGAACCACCTGCCGAGCACGGCGGAACCACCTGCCGGACACGCCAAAATCACCTGCGGGCTACGCCAGAACCACTTGGACGACTCTCCGAAATGACCTGCCGGGCATGTTGGAACCACCTCTCAGACGTGCCAGAAGCACATGGCGGACAGTCCGGAATCACCTGTTGGGCATACGCAACCACCTCTGACACGTACCAGAACCACGTGCCGTGCACGCCGGAACCACCTACCGGACAGACCGGAATCAACTCTTGGGCATGCCGGAACCACCAGTCAGATGTGCCAGAAACACGTGCCGGAGACGCCGGAAGCACCTGCCGAGCACGTCGCAACCACCTGCTCAACTCGCCTGAACCACCTGCCGGACACGCCAAAATCACCTGCCCACTGCACCAGCACCACTTCGGGGACAAGCCGGAATCACGTGAGGGGCATGCCGGCACAGCCTCTCAGACTGAACCTCGTGCCGGACACCACAGAACCACCTGCCGGACATACCGGAACCACCTGCCGGACACGCCGGAACCACCGGCTCGACCCACCGGAACGACCGCTGGACATGCAAGATCACCTGCCGGCCACGCCGGAAACACTTGGCGAACACTCCGGAATCACCTGCCGGGCATGCCGGAACCACCTCTCAGATATGCCAGAACCACATGCCAATGACCCCGGAAGCACCTGCCGAGCACGCCGGAACCACATGCTCGACTCGCCAGAACCACCTGCCGGACACGCAAAAATCACCTGCCGGCTACGCCACAACCAGTTGGGGAACACTTCGGAATCACCTGCCGGGCTTGCTGGAACCACCTGCCGGTCATGCCAAAATCACCTGCCAACTACGCCAGTACCACTTGGCGGACACTGTGGAAACACCTGTCGGGCCGGCCGGAACCACATCTCAGGCGTGCCAGAACCATGTGCATGAGATGCTGGAACCACACCCCGAACAGACGGAAAACACCTGCCAGACCCGTCTGAACAACCTGCCGAGCACGCCGGAGCCACCTGCTCGACTCGCCGGAACCACCTACCTGACATGCCCAAATCACCAGCCGGGTATGCCAGAACCACTTGGCGGACACTCCGGAATCATCTGCTGGACACGCAGGAACCAGCTCTCAGACACACCACAACCACGTGCCGGAGACGCCGGAAGCACCTGCCGAGCATGCCGGAGCCACCTGCTCGACTCGCCAGAAACACCTGCCGGACACGCCAAAATCACCTGCCGGGTACGCCAGAACCACCTGGCGGACACTCCGAAATCACCTGTCGCGCATGCCGGAACCAAATATCAGACGTGCCGGAAGCAAGTGCCGGACACGCCGGAATCACCTACCGGACAGACCGGAACCACCTGCCGAGCACGCCGGAGCCACCTGTTCGACTCGCTGGAACCACCTGCCGGACAGGCCAATATCAACTGCTGGCTATGGCAGAACCACCTGGGGGACGGTCCGGGATCACCTGCCAGCCATGGCGGAACCACCTCTCAGACGTACCAGAACCACCTGCCGGAGAAGCTGGAAACACGTCCTGGACAGACTGGAACCACGTGACGGCCATGCCTGAACCACCTGCCGAGCACGGCGGAACCACCTGCCGGACACGCCAAAATCAACTGCGGGCTACGCCAGAACCACTTGGACGACCCTCCGAAATGACCTGCCGGGCATGTTGGAACCACCTCTCAGACGTGCCAGAAGCACGTGGCAGACAGTCCGGAATCACCTGTTGGGCATACGCAACCACCTCTGACACGTACCAGAACCACGTGCCGTGCACGCCGGAACCACCTACCGGACAGACCGGAATCAACTCTTGGGCATGCCTGAACCACCAGTCAGATGTGCCAGAAACACGTGCCGGAGACGCCGGAAGCACCTGCCGAGCACGTCGCAACCACCTGATCAACTCGCCTGAACCACCTGCCGGACACGCCAAAATCACCTGCCCACTGCACCAGCACCACTTCGGGGACAAGCCGGAATCACGTGAGGGGCATGCCGGCACAGCCTCTCAGACTGAACCTCGTGCCGGACACCACAGAACCACCTGCCGGACAGACCGGAACCACCTGACGGACACGCCGGAACCACCGGCTCGACCCGCCGGAACGACCGCTGGACATGCAAGATCACCTGCCGGCTACGCCGGAAACACTTGGCGAACACTCCGGAATCACCTGCCGGGCATGCCGGAACCACCTCTCAGATATGCCAGAACCACGTGCCAATGACCCCGGAAGCACCTGCCGAGCACGCCGGAACCACATGCTCGACTCGCCAGAACCACCTGCCGGACACACAAAAATCACCTGCCGGCTACGCCACAACCAGTTCGGGAACACTTCGGAATCACCTGCCGGGCTTGCTGGAACCACCTGCCGGTCATGCCAAAATCACCTGCCAGCTACGCCAGTACCACTTGGCGGACACTGTGGAAACACCTGTCGGGCCGGCCGGAACCACATCTCAGACGTGCCAGAACCATGTGCATGAGATGCTGGAACCACACCCCGAACAGACGGAAAACACCTGCCAGACCCGTCTGAACAACCTGCCGAGCACGCCGGAGCCACCTGCTCGACTCGCCGGAACCACCTACCTGACATGCCCAAATCACCAGCCGGGTATGCCAGAACCACTTGGCGGACACTCCGGAATCATCTGCCGGACATGCCGGAACCAGCTCTCAGACACACCAGAACCACGTGCCGGAGACGCCGGAAGCACCTGCCGAGCATGCCGGAGCCACCTGCTCGACTCGCCAGAAACACCTGCCGGACACCCCAAAATAAACTGCCGGGTACACCAGAACCACCTGGCGGACACTCTGAAATCACCTGTCGCGCATGCCGGAACCACCTCTCAGACGTGCCGGAAGCACGTGCCGAACACGCCGGAATCACCTACCGGACAGACCGGAACCACCTGCCGAGCACGCCGGAGCCACCTGTTCGACTCGCTGGAACCACCTGCCGGACAGGCCAATATCAACTGCTGGCTATGCCAGAACCACCTGGGGGACGGTCCGGAATCACCTGCCAGCCATGGCGGAACCACCTCTCAGACGTACCAGAACCACCTGCCGGAGAAGCTGGAAACACGTCCTGGACAGTCTGGAACCACCTGCCGGCCAAGCCTGAACCACCTGCCAAGCACAACGGAACAACCTGCCAGACATGCCAAAATCGCCTGCGTGTTATGCCAGAACCACTTGGAGGACTCTCTGGGATGACCTGCCGGGCATGCCGGAACCACCTCTCAGACGTGCCAGAACCATGTGGCGGACAGTCCGGAATCACCTGTTGGGCATACGCAACCACCTCTGACACGTACCAGAACCACGTGCCGTGCACGCCGGAACCACCTACTGGACAGACCGGAATCAACTCTTGGGCATGCCGGAACCACCAGTCAGATGTGCCAGAAACACGTGCCGGAGACGCCGGAAGCACCTGCCGAGCACGTCGCAACCACCTGATCAACTCGCCTGAACCACCTGCCGGTCACGCCAAAATCAACTGCCCACTGCACCAGCACCACTTTGGGGACAAGCCGGAATCACGTGAGGGGCATGCCGGCACAGCCTCTCAGACTGAACCTCGTGCCGGACACCACAGAACCACCTGCCGGACAGACCGGAACCACCTGCCGGACACGCCGGAACCACCGGCTCGACCCGCCGGAACGACCGCTGGACATGCAAGATCACCTGCCGGCTACGCCGGAAACACTTGGCGAACACTCCGGAATCACCTGCCGGGCATGACGGAACCACCAGTCAGATGTGCCAGAAACACGTGCCGGAGACGCCGGAAGCACCTGCCGAGCACGTCGCAACCACCTGATCAACTCTCCTGAACCACCTGCCGGACACGCCAAAATCACCTGCCCACTGCACCAGCACCACTTCGGGGACAAGCCGGAATCACGTGAGGGTCATGCCGGCACAGCCTCTCAGACTGAACCTCGTGCCGGACACCACAGAACCACCTGCCGGACAGACCGGAACCACCTGCCGGACACGCCGGAACCACCGGCTCGACCCACCGGAACGACCGCTGGACATGCAAGATCACCTGCCGGCCACGCCGGAAACACTTGGCGAACACTCCGGAATCACCTGCCGGGCATGCCGGAACCACCTCTCAGATATGCCAGAACCACGTGCCAATGACCCCGGAAGCACCTGCCGAGCACGCCGGAACCACATGCTCGACTCGCCAGAACCACCTGCCGGACACGCAAAAATCACCTGCCGGCTACGCCACAACCAGTTGGGGAACACTTCGGAATCACCTGCCGGGCTTGCTGGAACCACCTGCCGGTCATGCCAAAATCACCTGCCAACTACGCCAGTACCACTTGGCGGACACTGTGGAAACACCTGTCGGGCCGGCCGGAACCACATCTCAGACGTGCCAGAACCATGTGCATGAGATGCTGGAACCACACCCCGAACAGACGGAAAACACCTGCCAGACCCGTCTGAACAACCTGCCGAGCACGCCGGAGCCACCTGCTCGACTCGCCGGAACCACCTACCTGACATGCCCAAATCACCAGCCGGGTATGCCAGAACCACTTGGCGGACACTCCGGAATCATCTGCTGGACACGCAGGAACCAGCTCTCAGACACACCACAACCACGTGCCGGAGACGCCGGAAGCACCTGCCGAGCATGCCGGAGCCACCTGCTCGACTCGCCAGAAACACCTGCCGGACACGCCAAAATCACCTGCCGGGTACGCCAGAACCACCTGGCGGACACTCCGAAATCACCTGTCGCGCATGCCGGAACCAAATATCAGACGTGCCGGAAGCAAGTGCCGGACACGCCGGAATCACCTACCGGACAGACCGGAACCACCTGCCGAGCACGCCGGAGCCACCTGTTCGACTCGCTGGAACCACCTGCCGGACAGGCCAATATCAACTGCTGGCTATGGCAGAACCACCTGGGGGACGGTCCGGGATCACCTGCCAGCCATGGCGGAACCACCTCTCAGACGTACCAGAACCACCTGCCGGAGAAGCTGGAAACACGTCCTGGACAGACTGGAACCACGTGACGGCCATGCCTGAACCACCTGCCGAGCACGGCGGAACCACCTGCCGGACACGCCAAAATCAACTGCGGGCTACGCCAGAACCACTTGGACGACCCTCCGAAATGACCTGCCGGGCATGTTGGAACCACCTCTCAGACGTGCCAGAAGCACGTGGCAGACAGTCCGGAATCACCTGTTGGGCATACGCAACCACCTCTGACACGTACCAGAACCACGTGCCGTGCACGCCGGAACCACCTACCGGACAGACCGGAATCAACTCTTGGGCATGCCTGAACCACCAGTCAGATGTGCCAGAAACACGTGCCGGAGACGCCGGAAGCACCTGCCGAGCACGTCGCAACCACCTGATCAACTCGCCTGAACCACCTGCCGGACACGCCAAAATCACCTGCCCACTGCACCAGCACCACTTCGGGGACAAGCCGGAATCACGTGAGGGGCATGCCGGCACAGCCTCTCAGACTGAACCTCGTGCCGGACACCACAGAACCACCTGCCGGACAGACCGGAACCACCTGACGGACACGCCGGAACCACCGGCTCGACCCGCCGGAACGACCGCTGGACATGCAAGATCACCTGCCGGCTACGCCGGAAACACTTGGCGAACACTCCGGAATCACCTGCCGGGCATGCCGGAACCACCTCTCAGATATGCCAGAACCACGTGCCAATGACCCCGGAAGCACCTGCCGAGCACGCCGGAACCACCTGCTCGACTCGCCAGAACCACCTGCCGGACACACAAAAATCACCTGCCGGCTACGCCACAACCAGTTCGGGAAAACTTCGGAATCACCTGCCGGGCTTGCTGGAACCACCTGCCGGTCATGCCAAAATCACCTGCCAGCTACGCCAGTACCACTTGGCGGACACTGTGGAAACACCTGTCGGGCCGGCCGGAACCACATCTCAGACGTGCCAGAACCATGTGCATGAGATGCTGGAACCACACCCCGAACAGACGGAAAACACCTGCCAGACCCGTCTGAACAACCTGCCGAGCACGCCGGAGCCACCTGCTCGACTCGCCGGAACCACCTACCTGACATGCCCAAATCACCAGCCGGGTATGCCAGAACCACTTGGCGGACACTCCGGAATCATCTGCCGGACATGCCGGAACCAGCTCTCAGACACACCAGAACCACGTGCCGGAGACGCCGGAAGCACCTGCCGAGCATGCCGGAGCCACCTGCTCGACTCGCCAGAAACACCTGCCGGACACCCCAAAATAACCTGCCGGGTACACCAGAACCACCTGGCGGACACTCTGAAATCACCTGTCGCGCATGCCGGAACCACCTCTCAGACGTGCCGGAAGCACGTGCCGAACACGCCGGAATCACCTACCGGACAGACCGGAACCACCTGCCGAGCACGCCGGAGCCACCTGTTCGACTCGCTGGAACCACCTGCCGGACAGGCCAATATCAACTGCTGGCTATGCCAGAACCACCTGGGGGACGGTCCGGAATCACCTGCCAGCCATGGCGGAACCACCTCTCAGACGTACCAGAACCACCTGCCGGAGAAGCTGGAAACACGTCCTGGACAGTCTGGAACCACCTGCCGGCCAAGCCTGAACCACCTGCCAAGCACAACGGAACAACCTGCCAGACATGCCAAAATCGCCTGCGTGTTATGCCAGAACCACTTGGAGGACTCTCTGGGATGACCTGCCGGGCATGCCGGAACCACCTCTCAGACGTGCCAGAACCATGTGGCGGACAGTCCGGAATCACCTGTTGGGCATACGCAACCACCTCTGACACGTACCAGAACCACGTGCCGTGCACGCCGGAACCACCTACTGGACAGACCGGAATCAACTCTTGGGCATGCCGGAACCACCAGTCAGATGTGCCAGAAACACGTGCCGGAGACGCCGGAAGCACCTGCCGAGCACGTCGCAACCACCTGATCAACTCGCCTGAACCACCTGCCGGTCACGCCAAAATCAACTGCCCACTGCACCAGCACCACTTCGGGGACAAGCCGGAATCACGTGAGGGGCATGCCGGCACAGCCTCTCAGACTGAACCTCGTGCCGGACACCACAGAACCACCTGCCGGACAGACCGGAACCACCTGCCGGACACGCCGGAACCACCGGCTCGACCCGCCGGAACGACCGCTGGACATGCAAGATCACCTGCCGGCTACGCCGGAAACACTTGGCGAACACTCCGGAATCACCTGCCGGGCATGACGGAACCACCAGTCAGATGTGCCAGAAACACGTGCCGGAGACGCCGGAAGCACCTGCCGAGCACGTCGCAACCACCTGATCAACTCTCCTGAACCACCTGCCGGACACGCCAAAATCACCTGCCCACTGCACCAGCACCACTTCGGGGACAAGCCGGAATCACGTGAGGGTCATGCCGGCACAGCCTCTCAGACTGAACCTCGTGCCGGACACCACAGAACCACCTGCCGGACAGACCGGAACCACCTGCCGGACACGCCGGAACCACCGGCTCGACCCGCCGGAACGACCGTTGGACATGCAAGATCACCTGCCGGCTACGCCGGAAACACTTGGCGAACACTCCGGAATCACCTGCCGGGCATGCCGGAACCACCTCTCAGATATGCCAGAACCACGTGCCAATGACCCCGGAAGCACCTGCCGAGCACGCCGGAACCACATGCTCGACTCGCCAGAACCACCTGCCGGACACGCAAAAATCACCTGCCGGCTACGCCACAACCAGTTGGGGAACACTTCGGAATCACCTGCCGGGCTTGCTGGAACCACCTGCCGGTCATGCCAAAATCACCTGCCAACTACGCCAGTACCACTTGGCGGACACTGTGGAAACACGTGTCGGGCCGGCCGGAACCACATCTCAGACGTGCCAGAACCATGTGCATGAGATGCTGGAACCACACCCCGAACAGACGGAAAACACCTGCCAGACCCGTCTGAACAACCTGCCGAGCACGCCGGAGCCACCTGCTCGACTCGCCGGAACCACCTACCTGACATGCCCAAATCACCAGCCGGGTATGCCAGAACCACTTGGCGGACACTCCGGAATCATCTGCTGGACACGCCGGAACCAGCTCTCAGACACACCACAACCACGAGCCGGAGACGCCGGAAGCACCTGCCGAGCATGCCGGAGCCACCTGTTCGACTCGCCAGAAACACCTGCCGGACACGCCAAAATCACCTGCCGGGTACGCCAGAACCACCTGGCGGACACTCCGAAATCACCTGTCGCTCATGCCGGAACCAAATATCAGACGTGCCGGAAGCACGTGCCGGACACGCCGGAATCACCTACCGGACAGACCGGAACCACCTGCCGAGCACGCCGGAGCCACCTGTTCGACTCGCTGGAACCACCTGCCGGACAGGCCAATATCAACTGCTGGCTATGCCAGAACCACCTGGGGGACGGTCCGGGATCACCTGCCAGCCATGGCGGAACCACCTCTCAGACGTACCAGAACCACCTGCCGGAGAAGCTGGAAACACGTCCTGGACAGACTGGAACCACGTGACGGCCATGCCTGAACCACCTGCCGAGCACGGCGGAACCACCTGCCGGACACGCCAAAATCAACTGCGGGCTACGCCAGAACCACTTGGACGACCGTCCGAAATGACCTGCCGGGCATGTTGGAACCACCTCTCAGACGTGCCAGAAGCACGTGGCAGACAGTCCGGAATCACCTGTTGGGCATACGCAACCACCTCTGACACGTACCAGAACCACGTGCCGTGCACGCCGGAACCACCTACCGGACAGACCGGAATCAACTCTTGGGCATGCCGGAACCACCAGTCAGATGTGCCAGAAACACGTGCCGGAGACGCCGGAAGCACCTGCCGAGCACGTCGCAACCACCTGATCAACTCGCCTGAACCACCTGCCGGACACGCCAAAATCACCTGCCCACTGCACCAGCACCACTTCGGGGACAAGCCGGAATCACGTGAGGGGCATGCCGGCACAGCCTCTCAGACTGAACCTCGTGCCGGACACCACAGAACCACCTGCCGGACAGACCGGAACCACCTGACGGACACGCCGGAACCACCGGCTCGACCCGCCCTAACGACCGCTGGACATGCAAGATCACCTGCCGGCTACGCTGGAAACACTTGGCGAACACTCCGGAATCACCTGCCGGGCATGCCGGAACCACCTCTCAGATATGCCAGAACCACGTGCCAATGACCCCGGAAGCACCTGCCGAGCACGCCGGAACCACCTGCTCGACTCGCCAGAACCACCTGCCGGACACGCAAAAATCACCTGCCGGCTACGCCACAACCAGTTGGGGAACACTTCGGAATCACCTGCCGGGCTTGCTGGAACCACCTGCCAGTCATGCCAAAATCACCTGCCAACTACGCCAGAACCGGTTGGCGGACACTGCGGAAACACCTGTCGGGCCGGCTGGAACCACATCTCAGACGTGCCAGAAACGTGTTCATGAGATGCTGGAACCACACCCCGAACAGACGGATACCACCTGCCAGAACCGCCTGAACCACCTGCTGAGCACGCCGGAACCACCTGCTCGACTCACCGGTACCACCTCCCTGACACGCCAAAATCACCTGCTGGGTATGCCAGAACCACTTGGCGGACACTCCGGAACCATCTGCCGGACATGCCGGAACCAGCTCTCAGACACACCGGAACCAAGTGCCGCAGACGCCGGAAGCACCTGCCGAGCCTGCCGGAGCCAACTGCTCGACTCGCCAGAAACACCTGCCGGACACGCCAAAATCACCTGCCGGGTATGCCAGAACCACCTGGCGGACACTACAGAATCACCTGCCGCGCATGCCGGAACCACCTCTCAGACGTGCCGGAAGCACGTGCCAGACACGCCGGAAACACCTACCGGACAGACCGGAACCACCTGCCAAGAACCCCGGAGCCACCTGTTCGACTCGCTGGAACCACCTGCCGGACAGGCCAATATCAACTGCTGGGTATGCCAGAACCACCTGGGGGACAGTCCAGGATCACCTGCCATCCATGGCGGAACCACCTCTCAGACGTACCAGAACCACCTGCCGGAGAAGCTGGAAACACGTCCTGGACAGACTGGAACCACGTGACGCCCATGCCTGAACCACCTGACGAGCACGGCGGAACCACCTGCCGGACACGCCAAAATCACCTGCGGGCTACGCCAGAACCACTTGGACGACTCTCCGAAATGACCTGCCGGGCATGTTGGAACCACCTCTCAGACGTGCCAGAAGCACGTGGCGGACAGTCCGGAATCACCTGTTGGGCATACGCAACCACCTCTGACACGTACCAGAACCACGTGCCGTGCACGCCGGAACCACCTACCGGACAGACCGGAATCAACTTTTGGGCATGCCGGAACCACCAGTCAGATGTGCCAGAAACACGTCCCGGAGACGCCGGAAGCACCTGCCGAGCACGTCGCAACCACCTGCTCAACTCGCCTGAACCACCTGCCGGACACGCCAAAACCACCTGCCCGCTACACCAGCACCACTTCGGGGACAAGCCGGAATCACGTGAGGGTCATGCCGTCACAGCCTCTCAGACTGAACCTCGTGCCGGACACCACAGAACCACCTGCCGGACAGACCGGAACCACCTGCCGGACACGCCGGAAACACCGGCTCAACCCGCCGGAACGACCGCTGGACATGCAAAATCACCAGCCGGCCACGCCGAAACACTTGGCGAACACTCCGGAATCACCTGCCGGCCATGCCGGAACCACCTCTCAGATATGCCAGAACCACGTGCCAATGACCCCGGAAGCACCTGCCGAGCACGCCGGAACCACATGCTCGACTCGCCAGAACCACCTGCCGGAAACGCAAAAATCTCCTGCCGGCTACGCCACAACCAGTTGGGGAACACTTCGGAATCACCTGCCGGGCTTGCTGGAACCACCTGCCGGTCATGCCAAAATCACCTGCCAACTACGCCAGTACCACTTGGCGGACACTGTGGAAACACCTGTCGGGCCGGCCGGAACCACATCTCAGACGTGCCAGAACCATGTGCATGAGATGCTGGAACCACACCCCGAACAGACGGAAAACACCTGCCAGACCCGTCTGAACAACCTGCCGAGCACGCCGGAGCCACCTGCTCGACTCGCCGGAACCACATACCTGACATGCCCAAATCACCAGCCGGGTATGCCAGAACCACTTGGCGGACACTCCGGAATCATCTGCTGGACACACCGGAACCAGCTCTCAGACACACCAGAACCACGTGCCGGAGACGCCGGAAGCACCTGCCGAGCATGCCGGAGCCACCTGCTCGACTCGCCAGAAACACCTGCCGGACACCCCAACATCACCTGCCGGGTACACCAGAACCACCTGGCGGACACTCTGAAATCACCTGTCGCGCATGCCGGAACCACCTCTCAGACGTGCCGGAAGCACGTGCCGGACACGCCGGAATCACCTACCGGACAGACCGGAACCACCTGCCGAGCACGCCGGAGCCACCTGTTCGACTCGCTGGACCCACCTGACGGACAGGCCAATATCAACTGCTGGCTACGCCAGAACCACCTGGGGGACGGTCCGGAATCACCTGCCAGCCATGGCGGAACCACCTCTCAGACGTACCAGAACCACCTGCCGGAGAAGCTGGAAACACGTCCTGGACAGTCTGGAACCACCTGCCGGCCAAGCCTGAACCACCTGCCAAGCACAACGGAACAACCTGCAAGACACGCCAAAATCACCTGCGTGTTATGCCAGAACCACTTGGAGGACTCTCTGGGATGACCTGCCGGGCATCCCGGAACCACCTGTCAGACGTGCCAGAACCATGTGGCGGACAGTCCGGAATCACCTGTTGGGCATGCCGGAACCACCTCTCAGATATGCCAGAACCACGTGCCAATGACCCAGGAAGCACCTGCCGAGCACGCCGGAACCACCTGCCGGACACGCAGAAATCACCTGCCGGCTACGCCACAACCAGTTGGGGAACACTTCGGAATCACCTGCCGGGCCTGCTGGAACCACCTGCCGGTCATGCCAAAATCACCAGCCAACTACGCCAGTACCACTTGGCGGACACTGTGGAAACACTGTCGGGCCGGCCGGAACCACATCTCAGACGTGCCAGAACCATGTGCATGAGATGCTGGAACCACACCCCGAACAGACGGAAAACACCTGCCAGACCCGTCTGAACAACCTGCCGAGCACGCCGGAGCCACCTGCTCGACTCGCCGGAACCACCTACCTGACATGCCCAAATCACCAGCCGGGTATGCCAGAACTACTTGGCGGACACTCCGGAATCATCTGCCGGACATGCCGGAACCAGCTCTCAGACACACCAGAACCACGTGCCGGAGACGCCGGAAGCACCTGCCGAGCATGCCGGAGCCACATGCTGGACTCGCCAGAAACACCTGCCGGACATGCCAAAATCACCTGCCGACTATGCCAGAACCACTTGGCTAACACTCCGGAATCACTTGCCGGGCATGCAGGAACCACCTCTCAGACATGCCAGAACCCCGTGCCAATGACCCCGGAAGCACCAGCCGAGCACGCCGGAACCACCTGCTCGACCCGCCAGAACCACCTGCTGATCACGCAAAAATCACCTGCCGGCTACGGCACAACCAGTTGGTGAACACTTTGGAATCAACTGCCAGGCTTGCTGGAACCACCTGCCAGTCATGCCAAAATCACCTGCCACCTACGCCAGACCCGCTTGGCGGACACTGCTGAAAGACCTGTCGGGCCGGCTGGAACCACATCTCAGACGTGCCAGAAACGTGTTCATGAGATGCTGGAACCACAACCCGAACAGACGGAAAACACCTGCCAGAACCGCCTGAACCACCTGCTGAGCACGCCGGAACCACCTGCTCGACTCACCGGTACCACCTACCTGACACGCCAAAATCACCTGCTGGGTATGCCAGAACCACTTGGCGGACACTCCGGAATCATCTGCCGGACATGCCGGCACCAGCTCTCAGACACACCAGAACCAAGTGCCGGAGACGCAGGAAGCACCTGCCGGACACGCAAGAATCACCTGCCGGCTACGCCACAACCAGTTGGGGAACACTTCGGAATCACCTGAAGGGGTTGCTGGAACCACCTGCCGGTCATGCCAAAATCACCTGCCAACTACGCCAGTACCACTTGGCGGACACTGTGGAAACACCTGTCGGGCCGGCCGGAACCACATCTCAGACGTGCCAGAACCATGTGCATGAGATGCTGGAACCACACCCCGAACAGACGGAAAACACCTGCCAGACCCGTCTGAACAACCTGCCGAGCACGCCGGAGCCACCTGCTCGACTCGCCGGAACCACCTACCTGACATGCCAAACTCACCAGCCGGGTATGCCAGAACCACTTGGCGGACACTCCGGAGTCATCTGCCGGACATGCCGGAACCAGCTCTCAGACACACCAGAACCACGTGCCGGTGACGCCGGAAGCACCTGCCGAGCATGCCGGAGCCACCTGCTCGACTCGCCAGAAACACCTGCCGGACACGCCAACATCACCTGCCGGGTACGCCAGAACCACCTGGCGGACACTCCGAAATCACCTGTCGCGCATGCCGGAACCACCTCTCAGACGTGCCGGAAGAACGTGCCGGACACGCCGGAATCACCTACCGGACAGACCGGAACCACCTGCCGAGCACGCCGGAGCCACCTGTTCGACTCGCTGGAACCACCTGCCGGACAGGCCAATATCAACTGCTGGCTATGCCAGAACCACCTGGGGGACGGTCCGGAATCACCTGCCAGCCATGGCGGAACCACCTCTCAGACGTACCAGAACCACCTGCCGGAGAAGCTGGAAACACGTCCTGGACAGTCTGGAACCACCTGCCGGCCAAGCCTGAACCACCTGCCAAGCACAACGGAACAACCTGCCAGACACGCCAAAATCACCTGCGTGTTATGCCAGAACCACTTGGAGGACTCTCTGGGATGACCTGCCGGGCATGCCGGAACCACCTCTCAGACGTGCCAGAACCATGTGGCGGACAGTCCGGAATCACCTGTTGGGCATGCGCAACCACCTCTGAGACGTACCAGAACCACATGCCGTGCAGGCTGGAACCACCTACCGGACAGACCGGAATCACCTTTCGGGCATGCCGGAACCACCTGTCAGATGTGCCAGAAACACGTGCCGGAGACGCCGGAAGCACCTGCCAAGCACGTCGCAACCACCTGCTCAACTCGCCTGAACCACCTGCCGGACACGCCAAAATCACCTGCCCGCTACACCAGCACCACTTCGGGGACAAGCCGGAATCACGTGAGGGGCATGCCGGCACAGCCTCTCAGACTGAACCTCGTGCCGGACACCACAGAACCACCTGCCGGACAGACCGGAACCACCTGCCGGACACGCCGGAACCACCGGCTCGACCCGCCGGAACGACCGCTGGACATGCAAAATCACCTGCCGGCTACGCCGGAAACACTTGGCGAACACTCCGGAAACACCTGCCGGGCATGCCGGAACCACCAGTCAGATGTGCCAGAAACACGTGCCGGAGACGCCGGAAGCACCTGCCAAGCACGTTGGAACCACCTGCTCAACTCGCCTGAACCACCTGCCGGACATGCCAAAATCACCTGCCGACTATGCCAGAACCACTTGGCGAACACTCCGGAATCACTTGCCGGGCATGCAGGAACCACCTCTCAGACATGCCAGAACCCCGTGCCAATGACCCCGGAAGCACCAGCCGAGCACGCCGGAACCACCTTTTCGACTCGCCAGAACCACCTGCCGATCACGCAAAAATCACCTGCCGGCTACGCCACAACCAGTTGGTGAACACTTTGGAATCACCTGCCAGGCTTGCTGGAACCACCTGCCAGTCATGCCAAAATCACCTGCCAACTACGCCAGAACCGCTTGGCGGACACTGCGGAAACACCTGTCGGGCCGGCTGGAACCACATCTCAGACGTGCCAGAAACGTGTTCATGAGATGCTGGAACCACACCCCGAACAGACGGATACCACCTGCCAGAACCGCCTGAACCACCTGCTGAGCACGCCGGAACCACCTGCTCGACTCACCGGTACCACCTACCTGACACGCCAAAATCACCTGCTGGGTATGCCAGAACCACTTGGCGGACACTCCGGAATCATCTGCCGGACATGCCGGAACCAGCTCTCAGACACACCAGAACCAAGTGCCGGAGACGCCGGAAGCACCTGCCGAGCATGCCGGAGCCACCTGCTCGACTCGCCAGAAACACCTGCCGGACATGCCAAAATCACCTGCCGGGTATGCCAGAACCAGCTGGCGGACACTACGGAATCACCTCCCGCGCATGCCGGAACCACCTCTCAGACGTGCCGGAAGCGCGTGCCAGACACGCCGGAATCACCTACCGGACAGACCAGAACCACCTGCCAAGATCGCCGGAGCCACCTGTTCGACTCGCTGGAACCACCTGCCGGACAGGCCAATATCAACTGCTGGCTATGCCAGAACCACCTGGGGGACGGTCCGGTATCACCTGCCAGCCATGGCGGAACCACCTCTCAGACGTACCAGAACCACCTGCCGGAGAAGCTGGAAACACGTCCTGGACAGACTGGAACCACGTGACGGCCATGCCTGAACCACCTTCCTAACACGGCGGAACCACCTGCCGGACACGCCAAAATCACCTGCGGGCTACGCCAGAACCACTTGGACGACTCTCCGAAATGACCAGGCGGGCATGTTGGAACCACCTCTCAGACGTGCCAGAAGCACGTGGCGGACAGTCCGGAATCACCTGTTGGGCATACGCAACCACCTCTGACACGTACCAGAACCACGTGCCATGCACGCCGGAACCACCTACCGGACAGACCGGAATCAACTTTTGGGCATGCCGGAACCACCAGTCAGATGTGCCAGAAACACGTGCCGGAGACGCCGGAAGCACCTGCCGAGCACGTCTCAACCACCTGCTAAACTCGCCTGAACCACCTGCCGGACACGCCAAAATCACCAGCCCGCTACACCAGCACCACTTTGGGGACAAGCCGGAATCACGTGAGGGGCATGCCGGCACAGCCTCTCAGACTGAACCTCGTGCCGGACACCACAGAACCACCTGCCGGACAGACCAGAACCACCTGCCGGACACGCCGGAACCACCGGCTCGACCCGCCGGAACGACCGCTGGACATGCAAAATCACCTGCCGGCCACGCCGGAAACACTTGGCGAACACTCCGGAATCACCTGCCGGGCATGCCGGAACCACCTCTCAGATATGCCAGAACCACGTGCCAATGACCCCGGAAGCACCTGCCGAGCACGCCGGAACCACCTGCTCGACTCGCCAGAACCACCTGCCGGACACGCAAAAATCACCTTCCGGCTACGCCACAACCAGTTGGGGAACACTTCGGAATCACCTGCCGGGCTTGCATGAACCACCTGCCGGTCATGCCAAAATCACCTGCCAACTAGGCCAGTAGCACTTGGCGGACACTGTGGAAACACCTGTCGGGCCGGCCGGAACCACATCTCAGACGTGCCAGAACCATGTGCATGAGATGCTGGAACCACACCCCGAAAAGACGGAAAACACCTGCCAGACCCGTCTGAACAACTTGCCGAGCACGCCGGAGCCACCTGTTCGACTCGCTGGAACCACCTGACGGACAGGCCAATATCAACTGCTGGCTATGCCAGAACCACCTGGGGAACGGTCCGGAATCACCTGCCCGCCATGGCGGAACCACCTCTCAGACGTACCAGAACCACCTGCCGGAGAAGCTGGAAACACGTCCTGGACAGACTGGAACCACGTGACGGCCATGCCTGAACCACCTGCCGAGCACGGCGGAACCACCTGCCGGACACGACAAAATCACCTGCGGTCTACGGCAGAACCACTTGGACGACTCTCCGAAATGACCTGCCGGGCATGTTGGAACCACCTCTCAGACGTGCCAGAAGCACATGGCGGACAGTCCGGAATCACCTGTTGGGCATACGCAACCACCTCTGACACGTACCAGAACCACGTGCCGTGCACGCCGGAACCACCTACCGGACAGACCGGAATCAACTCTTGGGCATGCCGGAACCACCAGTCAGATGTGCCAGAAACACGTGCCGGAGACGCCGGAAACACCTGCCGAGCACGTCGCAACCACCTGATCAACTCGCCTGAACCACCTGCCGGACACGCCAAAATCACCTGCCCACTGCACCAGCACCACTTCGGGGACAAGCCGGAATCACGTGAGGGGCATGCCGGCACAGCCTCTCAGACTGAACCTCGTGCCGGACACCACAGAACCACCTGCCGGACAGACCGGAACCACCTGCCGGACACGCCGGAACCACCGGCTCGACCCGCCGGAACGACCGCTGGACATGCAAGATCACCTGACGGCCACGCCGGAAACACTTGGCGAACACTCCGGAATCACCTGCCGGGCATGCCGGAACCACCTCTCAGATATGCCAGAACCACGTGCCAATGACCCCGGAAGCACCTGCCGAGCACGCCGGAACCACATGCTCGACTCGCCAGAACCACCTGCCGGACACGCAAAAATCACCTGCCGGCTACGCCACAACCAGTTGGGGAACACTTCGGAATCACCTGCCGGGCTTGCTGGAACCACCTGCCGGTCATGCCAAAATCACCTGCCAACTACGCCAGTACCACTTGGCGGACACTGTGGAAACACCTGTCGGGCCGGCCGGAACCACATCTCAGACGTGCCAGAACCATGTGCATGAGATGCTGGAACCACACCCCGAACAGACGGAAAACACCTGCCAGACACGTCTGAACAACCTGCCGAGCACGCCGGAGCCACCTGCTCGACTCGCCGGAACCACCTACCTGACATGCCCAAATCACCAGCCGGGTATGCCAGAACCACTTGGCGGACACTCCGGAATCATCTGCTGGACACGCAGGAACCAGCTCTCAGACACACCACAACCACGTGCCGGAGACGCCGGAAGCACCTGCCGAGCATGCCGGAGCCACCTGCTCGACTCGCCAGAAACACCTGCCGGACACGCCAAAATCACCTGCCGGGTACGCCAGAACCACCTGGCGGACACTCCGAAATCACCTGTCGCGCATGCCGGAACCAAATATCAGACGTGCTGGAAGCAAGTGCCGGACACGCCGGAATCACCTACCGGACAGACCGGAACCACCTGCCGAGCACGCCGGAGCCACCTGTTCGACTCGCTGGAACCACCTGCCGGACAGGCCAATATCAACTGCTGGCTATGGCAGAACCACCTGGGGGACGGTCCGGGATCACCTGCCAGCCATGGCGGAACCACCTCTCAGACGTACCAGAACCACCTGCCGGAGAAGCTGGAAACACGTCCTGGACAGACTGGAACCACGTGACGGCCATGCCTGAACCACCTGCCGAGCACCGCGGAACCACCTGCCGGACACGCCAAAATCAACTGCGGGCTACGCCAGAACCACTTGGACGACCCTCCGAAATGACCTGCCGGGCATGTTGGAACCACCTCTCAGACGTGCCAGAAGCACGTGGCAGACAGTCCGGAATCACCTGTTGGGCATACGCAACCACCTCTGACACGTACCAGAACCACGTGCCGTGCATGCCGGAACCACCTACCGGACAGACCGGAATCAACTCTTGGGCATGCCGGAACCACCAGCCAGATGTGCCAGAAACACGTGTCGGAGACGCCGGAAGCACCTGCCGAGCACGTCGCAACCACCTGCTCAACTCGCCTGAACCACCTGCCGGACACGCCAAAATCACCTGCCCACTGCACCAGCACCACTTCGGGGACAAGCCGGAATCACGTGAGGGGCATGCCGGCACAGCCTCTCAGACTGAACCTCGTGCCGGACACCACAGAACCACCTGCCGGACAGACCGGAACCACCTGCCGGACACGCCGGAACCACCGGCTCGACCCGCCGGAACGACCGCTGGACATGCAAGATCACCTGCCGGCTACGCCGGAAACACTTGGCGAACACTCCGGAATCACCTGCCGGGCATGCCGGAACCACCTCTCAGATATGCCAGAACCACGTGCCAATGACCCCGGAAGCACCTGCCAAGCACGCCGGAACCACCTGCTCGACTCGCCAGAACCACCTGCCGGACACACAAAAATCACCTGCCGGCTACGCCACAACCAGTTCGGGAACACTTCGGAATCACCTGCCGGGCTTGCTGGAACCACCTGCCGGTCATGCCAAAATCACCTGCCAGCTACGCCAGTACCACTTGGCGGACACTGTGGAAACACCTGTCGGGCCGGCCGGAACCACATCTCAGACGTGCCAGAACCATGTGCATGAGATGCTGGAACCACACCCCGAACAGACGGAAAACACCTGCCAGACCCGTCTGAACAACCTGCCGAGCACGCCGGAGCCACCTGCTCGACTCGCCGGAACCACCTACCTGACATGCCCAAATCACCAGCCGGGTATGCCAGAACCACTTGGCGGACACTCCGGAATCATCTGCCGGACATGCCGGAACCAGCTCTCAGACACACCAGAACCACGTGCCGGAGACGCCGGAAGCACCTGCCGAGCATGCCGGAGCCACCTGCTCGACTCGCCAGAAACACCTGCCGGACACCCCAAAATAACCTGCCGGGTACACCAGAACCACCTGGCGGACACTCTGAAATCACCTGTCGCGCATGCCGGAACCACCTCTCAGACGTGCCGGAAGCACGTGCCGAACACGCCGGAATCACCTACCGGACAGACCGGAACCACCTGCCGAGCACGCCGGAGCCACCTGTTCGACTCGCTGGAACCACCTGCCGGACAGGCCAATATCAACTGCTGGCTATGCCAGAACCACCTGGGGGACGGTCCGGAATCACCTGCCAGCCATGGCGGAACCACCTCTCAGACGTACCAGAACCACCTGCCGGAGAAGCTGGAAACACGTCCTGGACAGTCTGGAACCACCTGCCGGCCAAGCCTGAACCACCTGCCAAGCACAACGGAACAACCTGCCAGACATGCCAAAATCGCCTGCGTGTTATGCCAGAACCACTTGGAGGACTCTCTGGGATGACCTGCCGGGCATGCCGGAACCACCTCTCAGACGTGCCAGAACCATGTGGCGGACAGTCCGGAATCACCTGTTGGGCATGCGCAACCACCTCTGAGACGTACCAGAACCACATGCCGTGCAGGCTGGAACCACCTACCGGACAGACCGGAATCACCTTTCGGGCATGCCGGAACCACCTGTCAGATGTGCCAGAAACACGTGCCGGAGACGCCGGAAGCACCTGCCAAGCACGTTGGAACCACCTGCTCAACTCGCCTGAACCACCTGCCGGACATGCCAAAATCACCTGCCGACTATGCCAGAACCACTTGGCGAACACTCCGGAATCACTTGCCGGGCATGCAGGAACCACCTCTCAGACATGCCAGAACCCCGTGCCAATGACCCCGGAAGCACCAGCCGAGCACGCCGGAACCACCTGCTCGACTCGCCAGAACCACCTGCCGATCACGCAAAAATCACCTGCCAGCTACGCCACAACCAGTTGGTGAACACTTTGGAATCACCTGCCAGGCTTGCTGGAACCACCTGCCAGTCATGCCAAAATCACCTTCCAACTACGCCAGAACCGCTTGGCGGACACTGCGGAAACACCTGTCGGGCCTGCTGGAACCACATCTCAGACGTGCCAGAAACGTGTTCATGAGATGCTGGAACCACACCCCAAACAGACGGATACCACCTGCCAGAACCGCCTGAACCACCTGCTGAGCACGCCGGAACCACCTGCTCGACTCACCGGTACCACCTCCCTGACACGCCAAAATCACCTGCTGGGTATGCCAGAACCACTTGGCGGACACTCCGGAATCATCTGCCGGACATGCCGGAACCAGCTCTCAGACACACCAGAACCAAGTGCCGGAGACGCCGGAAGCACCTGCCGAGCATGCCGGAGCCACCTGCTCGACTCGCCAGAAACACCTGCCGGACACGCCAAAATCACCTGCCGGCTATGCCAGAACCACCTGGCGGACACTACGGAATCACCTCCCGCGCATGCCGGAACCACCTCTCAGACGTGCCGGAAGCGCGTGCCAGACACGCCGGAATCACCTACCGGACAGACCAGAACCACCTGCCAAGATCGCCGGAGCCACCTGTTCGACTCGCTGGAACCACCTGCCGGACAGGCCAATATCAACTGCTGGCTATGCCAGAACCACCTGGGGGACGGTCCGGGATCACCTGCCAGCCATGGCGGAACCACCTCTCAGACGTACCAGAACCACCTGCCGGAGAAGCTGGAAACACGTCCTGGACAGACTGGAACCACGTGACGGCCATGCCTGAACCACCTTCCTAACACGGCGGAACCACCTGCCGGACACGCCAAAATCACCTGCGGGCTACGCCAGAACCACTTGGACGACTCTCCGAAATGACCTGCCGGGCATGTTGGAACCACCTCTCAGACGTGCCAGAAGCACGTGGCGGACAGTCCGGAATCACCTGTTGGGCATACGCAACCACCTCTGACACGTACCAGAACCACGTGCCGTGCACGCCGGAACCACCTACCGGACAGACCGGAATCAACTTTTGGGCATGCCGGAACCACCAGTCAGATGTGCCAGAAACACGTCCCGGAGACGCCGGAAGCACCTGCCGAGCACGTCGCAACCACCTGCTCACCTCGCCTGAACCACCTGCCGGACACGCCAAAATCACCTGCCTGCTACACCAGCACCACTTCGGGGACAAGCCGGAATCACGTGAGGGTCATGCCGGCACAGCCTCTCAGACTGAACCTCGTGCCGGACACCACAGAACCACCTGCCGGACAGACCAGAACCACCTGCCGGACACGCTGGAACCACCGGCTCGACCCGCCGGAACGACCGCTGGACATGCAAAATCACCTGCCGGCTACGCCGGAAGCACTTGGCGAACACTCCGGAATCACCTGCCGGGCATGCCGGAACCACCTCTCAGATATGCCAGAACCACGTGCCAATGATCCCGGAAGCACCTGCCGAGCACGCCGGAATCACCTGCTCGACTCGCCAGAACCACCTGCCGGACTCGCAAAAATCACCTGCCGGGTACGCCACAACCAGTTGGGGAACACTTCGGAATCACCTGCCGGGCTTGCTGGAACCACCTGCCGGTCATGCCAAAATCACCTGCCAACTACGCCAGTACCACTTGGCGGACACTGTGGAAACACCTGTCGGGCCGGCCGGAACCACATCTCAGACGTGCCAGAACCATGTGCATGAGATGCTGGAACCACACCCCGAACAGACGGAAAACACCTGCCAGACCCTTCGGAACAACCTGCTGAGCACGCCGGAGCCACCTGCTCGACTCGCCGGAACCACCTGCCCGACACGCCAAAATCACCTGCCCGCTACACCAGCACCACTTCGGGGACAAGCCAGAATCACGGGAGGGGCATGCCGGCACAGCCTCTCAGACTGAACCTCGTGCCGGACACCACAGAACCACCTGCCGGACAGACCGGAACCACCTGCCGGACACGCCGGAGCCACCTGCTCGACTCGCCGGAACCACCTACCTGACATGCCCAAATCACCAGCCGGGTATGCCAGAACCACTTGGCGGACACTCCGGAATCATCTGCTGGACACGCCGGAACCAGCTCTCAGACACACCACAACCACGTGCCGGAGACGCCAGAAGCACCTGCCGAGCATGCCGGAGCCACCTGTTCGACTCGCCAGAAACACCTGCCGGACACGCCAAAATCACCTGCCGGGTACGCCAGAACCACCTGGCGGACACTCCGAAATCACCTGTCGCGCATGCCGGAACCAAATATCAGACGTGCCGGAAGCACGTGCCGGACACGCCGGAATCACCTACCGGACAGACCGGAACCACCTGCCGAGCACGCCGGAGCCACCTGTTCGATTCGCTGGAACCACCTGCCGGACAGGCCAATATCAACTGCTGGCTATGCCAGAACCACCTGGGGGACGGTCCGGGATCACCTGCCAGCCATGGCGGAACCACCTCTCAGACGTACCAGAACCACTTGCCGGAGAAGCTGGAAACACGTCCTGGACAGACTGGAACCACGTGACGGCCATGCCTGAACCACCTGCCGAGCACGGCGGAACCACCTGCCGGACACGCCGAAAGCAACTGCGGGCTACGCCAGAACCACTTGGACGACCGTCCGAAATGACCTGCCGGGCATGTTGGAACCACCTCTCAGACGTGCCAGAAGCACGTGGCAGACAGTCCGGAATCACCTGTTGGGCATACGCAACCACCTCTGACACGTACCATAACCACGTGCCGTGCACGCCGGAACCACCTACCGGACAGACCGGAATCAACTCTTGGGCATGCCTGAACCACCAGTCAGATGTGCCAGAAACACGTGCCGGAGACGCCGGAAGCACCTGCCGAGCACGTCGCAACCACCTGATCAACTCGCCTGAACCACCTGCCGGACACGCCAAAATCACCTGCCCACTGCACCAGCACCACTTCGGGGACAAGCCGGAATCACGTGAGGGGCATGCCGGCACAGCCTCTCAGACTGAACCTCGTGCCGGACACCACAGAACCACCTGCCGGACAGACCGGAACCACCTGACGGACACGCCGGAACCACCGGCTCGACCCGCCCTAACGACCGCTGGACATGCAAGATCACCTGCCGGCTACGCTGGAAACACTTGGCGAACACTCCGGAATCACCTGCCGGGCATGCCGGAACCACCTCTCAGATATGCCAGAACCACGTGCCAATGACCCCGGAAGCACCTGCCGAGCACGCCGGAACCACCTGCTCGACTCGCCAGAACCACCTGCCGGACACGCAAAAATCACCTGCCGGCTACGCCACAACCAGTTGGGGAACACTTCGGAATCACCTGCCGGGCTTGCTGGAACCACCTGCCAGTCATGCCAAAATCACCTGCCAACTACGCCAGAACCGCTTGGCGGACACTGCGGAAACACCTGTCGGGCCGGCTGGAACCACATCTCAGACGTGCCAGAAACGTGTTCATGAGATGCTGGAACCACACCCCGAACAGACGGATACCACCTGCCAGAACCGCCTGAACCACCTGCTGAGCACGCCGGAACCACCTGCTCGACTCACCGGTACCACCTCCCTGACACGCCAAAATCACCTGCTGGGTATGCCAGAACCACTTGGCGGACACTCCGGAACCATCTGCCGGACATGCCGGAACCAGCTCTCAGACACTCCGGAACCAAGTGCCGGAGACGCCGGAAGCACCTGCCGAGCCTGCCGGAGCCAACTGCTCGACTCGCCAGAAACACCTGCCGGACACGCCAAAATCACCTGCCGGGTATGCCAGAACCACCTGGCGGACACTACGGAATCACCTGCCGCGCATGCCGGAACCACCTCTCAGACGTGCCGGAAGCACGTGCCAGACACGCCGGAAACACCTACCGGACAGACCGGAACCACCTGCCAAGAACCCCGGAGCCACCTGTTCGACTCGCTGGAACCACCTGCCGGACAGGCCAATATCAACTGCTGGCTATGCCAGAACCACCTGGGGGACAGTCCAGGATCACCTGCCAGCCATGGCGGAACCACCTCTCAGACGTACCAGAACCACCTGCCGGAGAAGCTGGAAAAACGTCGTGGACAGACTGGAACCACGTGACGGCCATGCCTGAACCACCTGCCGAGCACGGCAGAACCACCTGCCGGACACGCCAAAATCACCTGCGGGCTACGCCAGAACCACTTGGACGACTCTCCGAAATGACCTGCCGGGCATGTTGGAACCACCTCTCAGACGTGCCAGAAGCACGTGGCGGACAGTCCGGAATCACCTGTTGGGCATACGCAACCACCTCTGACACGTACCAGAACCACGTGCCGTGCACGCCGGAACCACCTACCGGACAGACCGGAATCAACTTTTGGGCATGCCGGAACCACCAGTCAGATGTGCCAGAAACACGTCCCGGAGACGCCGGAAGCACCTGCCGAGCACGTCGCAACCACCTGCTCAACTCGCCTGAACCACCTGCCGGACACGCCAAAACCACCTGCCCGCTACACCAGCACCACTTCGGGGACAAGCCGGAATCACGTGAGGGGCATGCCGGCACAGCCTCTCAGACTGAACCTCGTGCCGGACACCACAGAACCACCTGCCGGACAGACCGGAACCACCTGCCGGACACGCCGGAAACACCGGCTCGACCCGCCGGAACGACCGCTGGACATGCAAAATCACCTGCCGGCTACGCCGGAAACACTTAGCGAACACTCCGGAATCACCTGCCGGGCATGCCGGAACCACCTCTCAGACATGCCAGAACCCCGTGTCAATGACCCCGGAAGCACCTGCCGAGCACGCCGGAACCACCTGCTCGACTCGCCAGAACCACCTGCCGGACACGCAAAAATCACCTGCCGGCTACGCCACAACCAGTTGGGGAACACTTCGGAATCACCTGCCGGGCTTGCTGGAACCACCTGCCGGTCATGCCAAAATCACCTGCCAACTACGCCAGTACCACTTGGCGGACACTGTGGAAACACCTGTCGGGCCGGCCGGAACCACATCTCAGACGTGCCAGAACCATGTGCATGAGATGCTGGAACCACACCCCGAACAGACGGAAAACACCTGCCAGACCCGTCTGAACAACCTGCCGAGCACGCCGGAGCACCTGCTCGACTCGCCGGAACCACCTACCTGACATGCCCAAATCACCAGCCGGGTATGCCAGAACCACTTGGCGGACACTCCGGAATCATCTGCCGGACATGCCGGAACCAGCTCTCAAACACACCAGAACCACGTGCCGGAGACGCCGGAAGCACCTGCCGAGCATGCCGGAGACACCTGCTCGACTCGCCAGAAACACCTGCCGGACACGCCAAAATCACCTGCCGGGTACGCCAGAACCACCTGGCGGACACTCCGAAACCACCTGTCGCGCATGCCGGAACCACCTCTCAGACGTGCCGGAAGCACGTGCCGGACACGCCGGAATCACCTACCGGACAGACCGGAACCACCTGCCGAGCACGCCAGAGCCACCTGTTCGACTCGCTGGAACCACCTGACGGACAGGCCAATATCAACTGCTGGCTATGCCAGAACCACCTGGGGGACGGTCCGGAATCACCTGCCAGCCATGGCGGAACCACCTCTCTGACGTACCAGAACCACCTGCCGGAGAAGCTGGAAACACGTCCTGGACAGTCTGGAACCACCTGCCGGCCAAGCCGGAACCACCTGCCAAGCACAACGGAACAACCTGCAATACACGCCAAAATCACCTGCGTGTTATGCCAGAACCACTTGGAGGACTCTCTGGGATGACCTGCCGGGCATGCCGGAACCACCTGTCAGACGTGCCAGAACCATGTGGTGGACAGTCCGGAATCACCTGTTGGGCATGCGCAACCACCTCTGAGACGTACCAGAACCACATGCTGTGCAGGCTGGAACCACCTACCGGACAGACCGGAATCACCGTTCGGGCATGCCGGAACCACCTGTCAGATGTGCCAGAAACACGTGCCGGAGACGCCGGAAGCACCTGCCAAGCACGTTGGAACCACCTGCTCAACTCGCCTGAACCACCTGCCGGACACGCCAAAATCACCTGCCGGGTATGCCAGAACCACCTGGCGGACACTACGGAATCACCTGCCGCGCATGCCGGAACCACCTCTCAGACGTGCCGGAAGCACGTGCCAGACACGCCGGAATCACCTACCGGACAGACCGGAACCACCTGCCAAGAACCCCGGAGCCACCTGTTCGACTCGCTGGAACCACCTGCCGGACAGGCCAATATCAACTGCTGGCTATGCCAGAACCACCTGGGGGACAGTCCGGGATCACCTGCCAGCCATGGCGGAACCACCTCTCAGACGTACCAGAACCACCTGCCGGAGAAGCTGGAAACACGTCCTGGACAGACTGGAACCACGTGACGGCCATGCCTGAACCACCTGCCGAGCACGGCGGAACCACCTGCCGGACACGCCAAAATCACCTGCGGGCTACGCCAGAACCACTTGGACGACTCTCCGAAATGACCTGCCGGGCATGTTGGAACCACCTCTCAGACGTGCCAGAAGCACATGGCGGACAGTCCGGAATCACCTGTTGGGCATACGCAACCACCTCTGACACGTACCAGAACCACGTGCCGTGCACGCCGGAACCACCTACCGGACAGACCGGAATCAACTCTTGGGCATGCCGGAACCACCAGTCAGATGTGCCAGAAACACGTGCCGGAGACGCCGGAAGCACCTGCCGAGCACGTCGCAACCACCTGCTCAACTCGCCTGAACCACCTGCCGGACACGCCAAAATCACCTGCCCACTGCACCAGCACCACTTCGGGGACAAGCCGGAATCACGTGAGGGGCATGCCGGCACAGCCTCTCAGACTGAACCTCGTGCCGGACACCACAGAACCACCTGCCGGACATACCGGAACCACCTGCCGGACACGCCGGAACCACCGGCTCGACCCACCGGAACGACCGCTGGACATGCAAGATCACCTGCCGGCCACGCCGGAAACACTTGGCGAACACTCCGGAATCACCTGCCGGGCATGCCGGAACCACCTCTCAGATATGCCAGAACCACATGCCAATGACCCCGGAAGCACCTGCCGAGCACGCCGGAACCACATGCTCGACTCGCCAGAACCACCTGCCGGACACGCAAAAATCACCTGCCGGCTACGCCACAACCAGTTGGGGAACACTTCGGAATCACCTGCCGGGCTTGCTGGAACCACCTGCCGGTCATGCCAAAATCACCTGCCAACTACGCCAGTACCACTTGGCGGACACTGTGGAAACACCTGTCGGGCCGGCCGGAACCACATCTCAGACGTGCCAGAACCATGTGCATGAGATGCTGGAACCACACCCCGAACAGACGGAAAACACCTGCCAGACCCGTCTGAACAACCTGCCGAGCACGCCGGAGCCACCTGCTCGACTCGCCGGAACCACCTACCTGACATGCCCAAATCACCAGCCGGGTATGCCAGAACCACTTGGCGGACACTCCGGAATCATCTGCTGGACACGCAGGAACCAGCTCTCAGACACACCACAACCACGTGCCGGAGACGCCGGAAGCACCTGCCGAGCATGCCGGAGCCACCTGCTCGACTCGCCAGAAACACCTGCCGGACACGCCAAAATCACCTGCCGGGTACGCCAGAACCACCTGGCGGACACTCCGAAATCACCTGTCGCGCATGCCGGAACCAAATATCAGACGTGCCGGAAGCAAGTGCCGGACACGCCGGAATCACCTACCGGACAGACCGGAACCACCTGCCGAGCACGCCGGAGCCACCTGTTCGACTCGCTGGAACCACCTGCCGGACAGGCCAATATCAACTGCTGGCTATGGCAGAACCACCTGGGGGACGGTCCGGGATCACCTGCCAGCCATGGCGGAACCACCTCTCAGACGTACCAGAACCACCTGCCGGAGAAGCTGGAAACACGTCCTGGACAGACTGGAACCACGTGACGGCCATGCCTGAACCACCTGCCGAGCACGGCGGAACCACCTGCCGGACACGCCAAAATCAACTGCGGGCTACGCCAGAACCACTTGGACGACCCTCCGAAATGACCTGCCGGGCATGTTGGAACCACCTCTCAGACGTGCCAGAAGCACGTGGCAGACAGTCCGGAATCACCTGTTGGGCATACGCAACCACCTCTGACACGTACCAGAACCACGTGCCGTGCACGCCGGAACCACCTACCGGACAGACCGGAATCAACTCTTGGGCATGCCTGAACCACCAGTCAGATGTGCCAGAAACACGTGCCGGAGACGCCGGAAGCACCTGCCGAGCACGTCGCAACCACCTGATCAACTCGCCTGAACCACCTGCCGGACACGCCAAAATCACCTGCCCACTGCACCAGCACCACTTCGGGGACAAGCCGGAATCACGTGAGGGGCATGCCGGCACAGCCTCTCAGACTGAACCTCGTGCCGGACACCACAGAACCACCTGCCGGACAGACCGGAACCACCTGACGGACACGCCGGAACCACCGGCTCGACCCGCCGGAACGACCGCTGGACATGCAAGATCACCTGCCGGCTACGCCGGAAACACTTGGCGAACACTCCGGAATCACCTGCCGGGCATGCCGGAACCACCTCTCAGATATGCCAGAACCACGTGCCAATGACCCCGGAAGCACCTGCCGAGCACGCCGGAACCACATGCTCGACTCGCCAGAACCACCTGCCGGACACACAAAAATCACCTGCCGGCTACGCCACAACCAGTTCGGGAACACTTCGGAATCACCTGCCGGGCTTGCTGGAACCACCTGCCGGTCATGCCAAAATCACCTGCCAGCTACGCCAGTACCACTTGGCGGACACTGTGGAAACACCTGTCGGGCCGGCCGGAACCACATCTCAGACGTGCCAGAACCATGTGCATGAGATGCTGGAACCACACCCCGAACAGACGGAAAACACCTGCCAGACCCGTCTGAACAACCTGCCGAGCACGCCGGAGCCACCTGCTCGACTCGCCGGAACCACCTACCTGACATGCCCAAATCACCAGCCGGGTATGCCAGAACCACTTGGCGGACACTCCGGAATCATCTGCCGGACATGCCGGAACCAGCTCTCAGACACACCAGAACCACGTGCCGGAGACGCCGGAAGCACCTGCCGAGCATGCCGGAGCCACCTGCTCGACTCGCCAGAAACACCTGCCGGACACCCCAAAATAAACTGCCGGGTACACCAGAACCACCTGGCGGACACTCTGAAATCACCTGTCGCGCATGCCGGAACCACCTCTCAGACGTGCCGGAAGCACGTGCCGAACACGCCGGAATCACCTACCGGACAGACCGGAACCACCTGCCGAGCACGCCGGAGCCACCTGTTCGACTCGCTGGAACCACCTGCCGGACAGGCCAATATCAACTGCTGGCTATGCCAGAACCACCTGGGGGACGGTCCGGAATCACCTGCCAGCCATGGCGGAACCACCTCTCAGACGTACCAGAACCACCTGCCGGAGAAGCTGGAAACACGTCCTGGACAGTCTGGAACCACCTGCCGGCCAAGCCTGAACCACCTGCCAAGCACAACGGAACAACCTGCCAGACATGCCAAAATCGCCTGCGTGTTATGCCAGAACCACTTGGAGGACTCTCTGGGATGACCTGCCGGGCATGCCGGAACCACCTCTCAGACGTGCCAGAACCATGTGGCGGACAGTCCGGAATCACCTGTTGGGCATACGCAACCACCTCTGACACGTACCAGAACCACGTGCCGTGCACGCCGGAACCACCTACTGGACAGACCGGAATCAACTCTTGGGCATGCCGGAACCACCAGTCAGATGTGCCAGAAACACGTGCCGGAGACGCCGGAAGCACCTGCCGAGCACGTCGCAACCACCTGATCAACTCGCCTGAACCACCTGCCGGTCACGCCAAAATCAACTGCCCACTGCACCAGCACCACTTCGGGGACAAGCCGGAATCACGTGAGGGGCATGCCGGCACAGCCTCTCAGACTGAACCTCGTGCCGGACACCACAGAACCACCTGCCGGACAGACCGGAACCACCTGCCGGACACGCCGGAACCACCGGCTCGACCCGCCGGAACGACCGCTGGACATGCAAGATCACCTGCCGGCTACGCCGGAAACACTTGGCGAACACTCCGGAATCACCTGCCGGGCATGACGGAACCACCAGTCAGATGTGCCAGAAACACGTGCCGGAGACGCCGGAAGCACCTGCCGAGCACGTCGCAACCACCTGATCAACTCTCCTGAACCACCTGCCGGACACGCCAAAATCACCTGCCCACTGCACCAGCACCACTTCGGGGACAAGCCGGAATCACGTGAGGGTCATGCCGGCACAGCCTCTCAGACTGAACCTCGTGCCGGACACCACAGAACCACCTGCCGGACAGACCGGAACCACCTGCCGGACACGCCGGAACCACCGGCTCGACCCACCGGAACGACCGCTGGACATGCAAGATCACCTGCCGGCCACGCCGGAAACACTTGGCGAACACTCCGGAATCACCTGCCGGGCATGCCGGAACCACCTCTCAGATATGCCAGAACCACGTGCCAATGACCCCGGAAGCACCTGCCGAGCACGCCGGAACCACATGCTCGACTCGCCAGAACCACCTGCCGGACACGCAAAAATCACCTGCCGGCTACGCCACAACCAGTTGGGGAACACTTCGGAATCACCTGCCGGGCTTGCTGGAACCACCTGCCGGTCATGCCAAAATCACCTGCCAACTACGCCAGTACCACTTGGCGGACACTGTGGAAACACCTGTCGGGCCGGCCGGAACCACATCTCAGACGTGCCAGAACCATGTGCATGAGATGCTGGAACCACACCCCGAACAGACGGAAAACACCTGCCAGACCCGTCTGAACAACCTGCCGAGCACGCCGGAGCCACCTGCTCGACTCGCCGGAACCACCTACCTGACATGCCCAAATCACCAGCCGGGTATGCCAGAACCACTTGGCGGACACTCCGGAATCATCTGCTGGACACGCCGGAACCAGCTCTCAGACACACCACAACCACGAGCCGGAGACGCCGGAAGCACCTGCCGAGCATGCCGGAGCCACCTGTTCGACTCGCCAGAAACACCTGCCGGACACGCCAAAATCACCTGCCGGGTACGCCAGAACCACCTGGCGGACACTCCGAAATCACCTGTCGCTCATGCCGGAACCAAATATCAGACGTGCCGGAAGCACGTGCCGGACACGCCGGAATCACCTACCGGACAGACCGGAACCACCTGCCGAGCACGCCGGAGCCACCTGTTCGACTCGCTGGAACCACCTGCCGGACAGGCCAATATCAACTGCTGGCTATGCCAGAACCACCTGGGGGACGGTCCGGGATCACCTGCCAGCCATGGCGGAACCACCTCTCAGACGTACCAGAACCACCTGCCGGAGAAGCTGGAAACACGTCCTGGACAGACTGGAACCACGTGACGGCCATGCCTGAACCACCTGCCGAGCACGGCGGAACCACCTGCCGGACACGCCAAAATCAACTGCGGGCTACGCCAGAACCACTTGGACGACCCTCCGAAATGACCTGCCGGGCATGTTGGAACCACCTCTCAGACGTGCCAGAAGCACGTGGCAGACAGTCCAGAATCACCTGTTGGGCATACGCAACCACCTCTGACACGTACCAGAACCACGTGCCGTGCACGCCGGAACCACCTACCGGACAGACCGGAATCAACTCTTGGGCATGCCGGAACCACCAGTCAGATGTGCCAGAAACACGTGCCGGAGACGCCGGAAGCACCTGCCGAGCACGTCGCAACCACCTGATCAACTCGCCTGAACCACCTGCCGGACACGCCAAAATCACCTGCCCACTGCACCAGCACCACTTCGGGGACAAGCCGGAATCACGTGAGGGGCATGCCGGCACAGCCTCTCAGACTGAACCTCGTGCCGGACACCACAGAACCACCTGCCGGACAGACCGGAACCACCTGACGGACACGCCGGAACCACCGGCTCGACCCGCCCTAACGACCGCTGGACATGCAAGATCACCTGCCGGCTACGCTGGAAACACTTGGCGAACACTCCGGAATCACCTGCCGGGCATGCCGGAACCACCTCTCAGATATGCCAGAACCACGTGCCAATGACCCCGGAAGCACCTGCCGAGCACGCCGGAACCACCTGCTCGACTCGCCAGAACCACCTGCCGGACACGCAAAAATCACCTGCCGGCTACGCCACAACCAGTTGGGGAACACTTCGGAATCACCTGCCGGGCTTGCTGGAACCACCTGCCAGTCATGCCAAAATCACCTGCCAACTACGCCAGAACCGCTTGGCGGACACTGCGGAAACACCTGTCGGGCCGGCTGGAACCACATCTCAGACGTGCCAGAAACGTGTTCATGAGATGCTGGAACCACACCCCGAACAGACGGATACCACCTGCCAGAACCGCCTGAACCACCTGCTGAGCACGCCGGAACCACCTGCTCGACTCACCGGTACCACCTCCCTGACACGCCAAAATCACCTGCTGGGTATGCCAGAACCACTTGGCGGACACTCCGGAACCATCTGCCGGACATGCCGGAACCAGCTCTCAGACACACCGGAACCAAGTGCCGCAGACGCCGGAAGCACCTGCCGAGCCTGCCGGAGCCAACTGCTCGACTCGCCAGAAACACCTGCCGGACACGCCAAAATCACCTGCCGGGTATGCCAGAACCACCTGGCGGACACTACGGAATCACCTGCCGCGCATGCCGGAACCACCTCTCAGACGTGCCGGAAGCACGTGCCAGACACGCCGGAAACACCTACCGGACAGACCGGAACCACCTGCCAAGAACCCCGGAGCCACCTGTTCGACTCGCTGGAACCACCTGCCGGACAGGCCAATATCAACTGCTGGGTATGCCAGAACCACCTGGGGGACAGTCCAGGATCACCTGCCATCCATGGCGGAACCACCTCTCAGACGTACCAGAACCACCTGCCGGAGAAGCTGGAAACACGTCCTGGACAGACTGGAACCACGTGACGCCCATGCCTGAACCACCTGACGAGCACGGCGGAACCACCTGCCGGACACGCCAAAATCACCTGCGGGCTACGCCAGAACCACTTGGACGACTCTCCGAAATGACCTGCCGGGCATGTTGGAACCACCTCTCAGACGTGCCAGAAGCACGTGGCGGACAGTCCGGAATCACCTGTTGGGCATACGCAACCACCTCTGACACGTACCAGAACCACGTGCCGTGCACGCCGGAACCACCTACCGGACAGACCGGAATCAACTTTTGGGCATGCCGGAACCACCAGTCAGATGTGCCAGAAACACGTCCCGGAGACGCCGGAAGCACCTGCCGAGCACGTCGCAACCACCTGCTCAACTCGCCTGAACCACCTGCCGGACACGCCAAAACCACCTGCCCGCTACACCAGCACCACTTCGGGGACAAGCCGGAATCACGTGAGGGTCATGCCGTCACAGCCTCTCAGACTGAACCTCGTGCCGGACACCACAGAACCACCTGCCGGACAGACCGGAACCACCTGCCGGACACGCCGGAAACACCGGCTCAACCCGCCGGAACGACCGCTGGACATGCAAAATCACCAGCCGGCCACGCCGGAAACACTTGGCGAACACTCCGGAATCACCTGCCGGCCATGCCGGAACCACCTCTCAGATATGCCAGAACCACGTGCCAATGACCCCGGAAGCACCTGCCGAGCACGCCGGAACCACATGCTCGACTCGCCAGAACCACCTGCCGGAAACGCAAAAATCTCCTGCCGGCTACGCCACAACCAGTTGGGGAACACTTCGGAATCACCTGCCGGGCTTGCTGGAACCACCTGCCGGTCATGCCAAAATCACCTGCCAACTACGCCAGTACCACTTGGCGGACACTGTGGAAACACCTGTCGGGCCGGCCGGAACCACATCTCAGACGTGCCAGAACCATGTGCATGAGATGCTGGAACCACACCCCGAACAGACGGAAAACACCTGCCAGACCCGTCTGAACAACCTGCCGAGCACGCCGGAGCCACCTGCTCGACTCGCCGGAACCACATACCTGACATGCCCAAATCACCAGCCGGGTATGCCAGAACCACTTGGCGGACACTCCGGAATCATCTGCTGGACACACCGGAACCAGCTCTCAGACACACCAGAACCACGTGCCGGAGACGCCGGAAGCACCTGCCGAGCATGCCGGAGCCACCTGCTCGACTCGCCAGAAACACCTGCCGGACACCCCAACATCACCTGCCGGGTACACCAGAACCACCTGGCGGACACTCTGAAATCACCTGTCGCGCATGCCGGAACCACCTCTCAGACGTGCCGGAAGCACGTGCCGGACACGCCGGAATCACCTACCGGACAGACCGGAACCACCTGCCGAGCACGCCGGAGCCACCTGTTCGACTCGCTGGACCCACCTGACGGACAGGCCAATATCAACTGCTGGCTACGCCAGAACCACCTGGGGGACGGTCCGGAATCACCTGCCAGCCATGGCGGAACCACCTCTCAGACGTACCAGAACCACCTGCCGGAGAAGCTGGAAACACGTCCTGGACAGTCTGGAACCACCTGCCGGCCAAGCCTGAACCACCTGCCAAGCACAACGGAACAACCTGCAAGACACGCCAAAATCACCTGCGTGTTATGCCAGAACCACTTGGAGGACTCTCTGGGATGACCTGCCGGGCATCCCGGAACCACCTGTCAGACGTGCCAGAACCATGTGGCGGACAGTCCGGAATCACCTGTTGGGCATGCCGGAACCACCTCTCAGATATGCCAGAACCACGTGCCAATGACCCAGGAAGCACCTGCCGAGCACGCCGGAACCACCTGCCGGACACGCAGAAATCACCTGCCGGCTACGCCACAACCAGTTGGGGAACACTTCGGAATCACCTGCCGGGCCTGCTGGAACCACCTGCCGGTCATGCCAAAATCACCAGCCAACTACGCCAGTACCACTTGGCGGACACTGTGGAAACACTGTCGGGCCGGCCGGAACCACATCTCAGACGTGCCAGAACCATGTGCATGAGATGCTGGAACCACACCCCGAACAGACGGAAAACACCTGCCAGACCCGTCTGAACAACCTGCCGAGCACGCCGGAGCCACCTGCTCGACTCGCCGGAACCACCTACCTGACATGCCCAAATCACCAGCCGGGTATGCCAGAACTACTTGGCGGACACTCCGGAATCATCTGCCGGACATGCCGGAACCAGCTCTCAGACACACCAGAACCACGTGCCGGAGACGCCGGAAGCACCTGCCGAGCATGCCGGAGCCACATGCTGGACTCGCCAGAAACACCTGCCGGACATGCCAAAATCACCTGCCGACTATGCCAGAACCACTTGGCTAACACTCCGGAATCACTTGCCGGGCATGCAGGAACCACCTCTCAGACATGCCAGAACCCCGTGCCAATGACCCCGGAAGCACCAGCCGAGCACGCCGGAACCACCTGCTCGACCCGCCAGAACCACCTGCTGATCACGCAAAAATCACCTGCCGGCTACGGCACAACCAGTTGGTGAACACTTTGGAATCAACTGCCAGGCTTGCTGGAACCACCTGCCAGTCATGCCAAAATCACCTGCCACCTACGCCAGACCCGCTTGGCGGACACTGCTGAAAGACCTGTCGGGCCGGCTGGAACCACATCTCAGACGTGCCAGAAACGTGTTCATGAGATGCTGGAACCACAACCCGAACAGACGGAAAACACCTGCCAGAACCGCCTGAACCACCTGCTGAGCACGCCGGAACCACCTGCTCGACTCACCGGTACCACCTACCTGACACGCCAAAATCACCTGCTGGGTATGCCAGAACCACTTGGCGGACACTCCGGAATCATCTGCCGGACATGCCGGCACCAGCTCTCAGACACACCAGAACCAAGTGCCGGAGACGCAGGAAGCACCTGCCGGACATGCAAGAATCACCTGCCGGCTACGCCACAACCAGTTGGGGAACACTTCGGAATCACCTGAAGGGGTTGCTGGAACCACCTGCCGGTCATGCCAAAATCACCTGCCAACTACGCCAGTACCACTTGGCGGACACTGTGGAAACACCTGTCGGGCCGGCCGGAACCACATCTCAGACGTGCCAGAACCATGTGCATGAGATGCTGGAACCACACCCCGAACAGACGGAAAACACCTGCCAGACCCGTCTGAACAACCTGCCGAGCACGCCGGAGCCACCTGCTCGACTCGCCGGAACCACCTACCTGACATGCCAAACTCACCAGCCGGGTATGCCAGAACCACTTGGCGGACACTCCGGAGTCATCTGCCGGACATGCCGGAACCAGCTCTCAGACACACCAGAACCACGTGCCGGTGACGCCGGAAGCACCTGCCGAGCATGCCGGAGCCACCTGCTCGACTCGCCAGAAACACCTGCCGGACACGCCAACATCACCTGCCGGGTACGCCAGAACCACCTGGCGGACACTCCGAAATCACCTGTCGCGCATGCCGGAACCACCTCTCAGACGTGCCGGAAGAACGTGCCGGACACGCCGGAATCACCTACCGGACAGACCGGAACCACCTGCCGAGCACGCCGGAGCCACCTGTTCGACTCGCTGGAACCACCTGCCGGACAGGCCAATATCAACTGCTGGCTATGCCAGAACCACCTGGGGGACGGTCCGGAATCACCTGCCAGCCATGGCGGAACCACCTCTCAGACGTACCAGAACCACCTGCCGGAGAAGCTGGAAACACGTCCTGGACAGTCTGGAACCACCTGCCGGCCAAGCCTGAACCACCTGCCAAGCACAACGGAACAACCTGCCAGACACGCCAAAATCACCTGCGTGTTATGCCAGAACCACTTGGAGGACTCTCTGGGATGACCTGCCGGGCATGCCGGAACCACCTCTCAGACGTGCCAGAACCATGTGGCGGACAGTCCGGAATCACCTGTTGGGCATGCGCAACCACCTCTGAGACGTACCAGAACCACATGCCGTGCAGGCTGGAACCACCTACCGGACAGACCGGAATCACCTTTCGGGCATGCCGGAACCACCTGTCAGATGTGCCAGAAACACGTGCCGGAGACGCCGGAAGCACCTGCCAAGCACGTCGCAACCACCTGCTCAACTCGCCTGAACCACCTGCCGGACACGCCAAAATCACCTGCCCGCTACACCAGCACCACTTCGGGGACAAGCCGGAATCACGTGAGGGGCATGCCGGCACAGCCTCTCAGACTGAACCTCGTGCCGGACACCACAGAACCACCTGCCGGACAGACCGGAACCACCTGCCGGACACGCCGGAACCACCGGCTCGACCCGCCGGAACGACCGCTGGACATGCAAAATCACCTGCCGGCTACGCCGGAAACACTTGGCGAACACTCCGGAAACACCTGCCGGGCATGCCGGAACCACCAGTCAGATGTGCCAGAAACACGTGCCGGAGACGCCGGAAGCACCTGCCAAGCACGTTGGAACCACCTGCTCAACTCGCCTGAACCACCTGCCGGACATGCCAAAATCACCTGCCGACTATGCCAGAACCACTTGGCGAACACTCCGGAATCACTTGCCGGGCATGCAGGAACCACCTCTCAGACATGCCAGAACCCCGTGCCAATGACCCCGGAAGCACCAGCCGAGCACGCCGGAACCACCTTTTCGACTCGCCAGAACCACCTGCCGATCACGCAAAAATCACCTGCCGGCTACGCCACAACCAGTTAGTGAACACTTTGGAATCACCTGCCAGGCTTGCTGGAACCACCTGCCAGTCATGCCAAAATCACCTGCCAACTACGCCAGAACCGCTTGGCGGACACTGCGGAAACACCTGTCGGGCCGGCTGGAACCACATCTCAGACGTGCCAGAAACGTGTTCATGAGATGCTGGAACCACACCCCGAACAGACGGATACCACCTGCCAGAACCGCCTGAACCACCTGCTGAGCACGCCGGAACCACCTGCTCGACTCACCGGTACCACCTACCTGACACGCCAAAATCACCTGCTGGGTATGCCAGAACCACTTGGCGGACACTCCGGAATCATCTGCCGGACATGCCGGAACCAGCTCTCAGACACACCAGAACCAAGTGCCGGAGACGCCGGAAGCACCTGCCGAGCATGCCGGAGCCACCTGCTCGACTCGCCAGAAACACCTGCCGGACATGCCAAAATCACCTGCCGGGTATGCCAGAACCAGCTGGCGGACACTACGGAATCACCTCCCGCGCATGCCGGAACCACCTCTCAGACGTGCCGGAAGCGCGTGCCAGACACGCCGGAATCACCTACCGGACAGACCAGAACCACCTGCCAAGATCGCCGGAGCCACCTGTTCGACTCGCTGGAACCACCTGCCGGACAGGCCAATATCAACTGCTGGCTATGCCAGAACCACCTGGGGGACGGTCCGGTATCACCTGCCAGCCATGGCGGAACCACCTCTCAGACGTACCAGAACCACCTGCCGGAGAAGCTGGAAACACGTCCTGGACAGACTGGAACCACGTGACGGCCATGCCTGAACCACCTTCCTAACACGGCGGAACCACCTGCCGGACACGCCAAAATCACCTGCGGGCTACGCCAGAACCACTTGGACGACTCTCCGAAATGACCAGGCGGGCATGTTGGAACCACCTCTCAGACGTGCCAGAAGCACGTGGCGGACAGTCCGGAATCACCTGTTGGGCATACGCAACCACCTCTGACACGTACCAGAACCACGTGCCATGCACGCCGGAACCACCTACCGGACAGACCGGAATCAACTTTTGGGCATGCCGGAACCACCAGTCAGATGTGCCAGAAACACGTGCCGGAGACGCCGGAAGCACCTGCCGAGCACGTCGCAACCACCTGCTAAACTCGCCTGAACCACCTGCCGGACACGCCAAAATCACCAGCCCGCTACACCAGCACCACTTTGGGGACAAGCCGGAATCACGTGAGGGGCATGCCGGCACAGCCTCTCAGACTGAACCTCGTGCCGGACACCACAGAACCACCTGCCGGACAGACCAGAACCACCTGCCGGACACGCCGGAACCACCGGCTCGACCCGCCGGAACGACCGCTGGACATGCAAAATCACCTGCCGGCCACGCCGGAAACACTTGGCGAACACTCCGGAATCACCTGCCGGGCATGCCGGAACCACCTCTCAGATATGCCAGAACCACGTGCCAATGACCCCGGAAGCACCTGCCGAGCACGCCGGAACCACCTGCTCGACTCGCCAGAACCACCTGCCGGACACGCAAAAATCACCTTCCGGCTACGCCACAACCAGTTGGGGAACACTTCGGAATCACCTGCCGGGCTTGCATGAACCACCTGCCGGTCATGCCAAAATCACCTGCCAACTAGGCCAGTAGCACTTGGCGGACACTGTGGAAACACCTGTCGGGCCGGCCGGAACCACATCTCAGACGTGCCAGAACCATGTGCATGAGATGCTGGAACCACACCCCGAAAAGACGGAAAACACCTGCCAGACCCGTCTGAACAACTTGCCGAGCACGCCGGAGCCACCTGTTCGACTCGCTGGAACCACCTGACGGACAGGCCAATATCAACTGCTGGCTATGCCAGAACCACCTGGGGAACGGTCCGGAATCACCTGCCCGCCATGGCGGAACCACCTCTCAGACGTACCAGAACCACCTGCCGGAGAAGCTGGAAACACGTCCTGGACAGACTGGAACCACGTGACGGCCATGCCTGAACCACCTGCCGAGCACGGCGGAACCACCTGCCGGACACGACAAAATCACCTGCGGTCTACGGCAGAACCACTTGGACGACTCTCCGAAATGACCTGCCGGGCATGTTGGAACCACCTCTCAGACGTGCCAGAAGCACATGGCGGACAGTCCGGAATCACCTGTTGGGCATACGCAACCACCTCTGACACGTACCAGAACCACGTGCCGTGCACGCCGGAACCACCTACCGGACAGACCGGAATCAACTCTTGGGCATGCCGGAACCACCAGTCAGATGTGCCAGAAACACGTGCCGGAGACGCCGGAAACACCTGCCGAGCACGTCGCAACCACCTGATCAACTCGCCTGAACCACCTGCCGGACACGCCAAAATCACCTGCCCACTGCACCAGCACCACTTCGGGGACAAGCCGGAATCACGTGAGGGGCATGCCGGCACAGCCTCTCAGACTGAACCTCGTGCCGGACACCACAGAACCACCTGCCGGACAGACCGGAACCACCTGCCGGACACGCCGGAACCACCGGCTCGACCCGCCGGAACGACCGCTGGACATGCAAGATCACCTGACGGCCACGCCGGAAACACTTGGCGAACACTCCGGAATCACCTGCCGGGCATGCCGGAACCACCTCTCAGATATGCCAGAACCACGTGCCAATGACCCCGGAAGCACCTGCCGAGCACGCCGGAACCACATGCTCGACTCGCCAGAACCACCTGCCGGACACGCAAAAATCACCTGCCGGCTACGCCACAACCAGTTGGGGAACACTTCGGAATCACCTGCCGGGCTTGCTGGAACCACCTGCCGGTCATGCCAAAATCACCTGCCAACTACGCCAGTACCACTTGGCGGACACTGTGGAAACACCTGTCGGGCCGGCCGGAACCACATCTCAGACGTGCCAGAACCATGTGCATGAGATGCTGGAACCACACCCCGAACAGACGGAAAACACCTGCCAGACACGTCTGAACAACCTGCCGAGCACGCCGGAGCCACCTGCTCGACTCGCCGGAACCACCTACCTGACATGCCCAAATCACCAGCCGGGTATGCCAGAACCACTTGGCGGACACTCCGGAATCATCTGCTGGACATGCAGGAACCAGCTCTCAGACACACCACAACCACGTGCCGGAGACGCCGGAAGCACCTGCCGAGCATGCCGGAGCCACCTGCTCGACTCGCCAGAAACACCTGCCGGACACGCCAAAATCACCTGCCGGGTACGCCAGAACGACCTGGCGGACACTCCGAAATCACCTGTCGCGCATGCCGGAACCAAATATCAGACGTGCTGGAAGCAAGTGCCGGACACGCCGGAATCACCTACCGGACAGACCGGAACCACCTGCCGAGCACGCCGGAGCCACCTGTTCGACTCGCTGGAACCACCTGCCGGACAGGCCAATATCAACTGCTGGCTATGGCAGAACCACCTGGGGGACGGTCCGGGATCACCTGCCAGCCATGGCGGAACCACCTCTCAGACGTACCAGAACCACCTGCCGGAGAAGCTGGAAACACGTCCTGGACAGACTGGAACCACGTGACGGCCATGCCTGAACCACCTGCCGAGCACCGCGGAACCACCTGCCGGACACGCCAAAATCAACTGCGGGCTACGCCAGAACCACTTGGACGACCCTCCGAAATGACCTGCCGGGCATGTTGGAACCACCTCTCAGACGTGCCAGAAGCACGTGGCAGACAGTCCGGAATCACCTGTTGGGCATACGCAACCACCTCTGACACGTACCAGAACCACGTGCCGTGCACGCCGGAACCACCTACCGGACAGACCGGAATCAACTCTTGGGCATGCCGGAACCACCAGTCAGATGTGCCAGAAACACGTGTCGGAGACGCCGGAAGCACCTGCCGAGCACGTCGCAACCACCTGCTCAACTCGCCTGAACCACCTGCCGGACACGCCAAAATCACCTGCCCACTGCACCAGCACCACTTCGGGGACAAGCCGGAATCACGTGAGGGGCATGCCGGCACAGCCTCTCAGACTGAACCTCGTGCCGGACACCACAGAACCACCTGCCGGACAGACCGGAACCACCTGCCGGACACGCCGGAACCACCGGCTCGACCCGCCGGAACGACCGCTGGACATGCAAGATCACCTGCCGGCTACGCCGGAAACACTTGGCGAACACTCCGGAATCACCTGCCGGGCATGCCGGAACCACCTCTCAGATATGCCAGAACCACGTGCCAATGACCCCGGAAGCACCTGCCAAGCACGCCGGAACCACCTGCTCGACTCGCCCGAACCACCTGCCGGACACACAAAAATCACCTGCCGGCTACGCCACAACCAGTTCGGGAACACTTCGGAATCACCTGCCGGGCTTGCTGGAACCACCTGCCGGTCATGCCAAAATCACCTGCCAGCTACGCCAGTACCACTTGGCGGACACTGTGGAAACACCTGTCGGGCCGGCCGGAACCACATCTCAGACGTGCCAGAACCATGTGCATGAGATGCTGGAACCACACCCCGAACAGACGGAAAACACCTGCCAGACCCGTCTGAACAACCTGCCGAGCACGCCGGAGCCACCTGCTCGACTCGCCGGAACCACCTACCTGACATGCCCAAATCACCAGCCGGGTATGCCAGAACCACTTGGCGGACACTCCGGAATCATCTGCCGGACATGCCGGAACCAGCTCTCAGACACACCAGAACCACGTGCCGGAGACGCCGGAAGCACCTGCCGAGCATGCCGGAGCCACCTGCTCGACTCGCCAGAAACACCTGCCGGACACCCCAAAATAACCTGCCGGGTACACCAGAACCACCTGGCGGACACTCTGAAATCACCTGTCGCGCATGCCGGAACCACCTCTCAGACGTGCCGGAAGCACGTGCCGGACACGCCGGAATCACCTACCGGACAGACCGGAACCACCTGCCGAGCACGCCGGAGCCACCTGTTCGACTCGCTGGACCCACCTGACGGACAGGCCAATATCAACTGCTGGCTACGCCAGAACCACCTGGGGGACGGTCCGGAATCACCTGCCAGCCATGGCGGAACCACCTCTCAGACGTACCAGAACCACCTGCCGGAGAAGCTGGAAACACGTCCTGGACAGTCTGGAACCACCTGCCGGCCAAGCCTGAACCACCTGCCAAGCACAACGGAACAACCTGCAAGACACGCCAAAATCACCTGCGTGTTATGCCAGAACCACTTGGAGGACTCTCTGGGATGACCTGCCGGGCATCCCGGAACCACCTGTCAGACGTGCCAGAACCATGTGGCGGACAGTCCGGAATCACCTGTTGGGCATGCCGGAACCACCTCTCAGATATGCCAGAACCACGTGCCAATGACCCAGGAAGCACCTGCCGAGCACGCCGGAACCACCTGCCGGACACGCAGAAATCACCTGCCGGCTACGCCACAACCAGTTGGGGAACACTTCGGAATCACCTGCCGGGCCTGCTGGAACCACCTGCCGGTCATGCCAAAATCACCAGCCAACTACGCCAGTACCACTTGGCGGACACTGTGGAAACACTGTCGGGCCGGCCGGAACCACATCTCAGACGTGCCAGAACCATGTGCATGAGATGCTGGAACCACACCCCGAACAGACGGAAAACACCTGCCAGACCCGTCTGAACAACCTGCCGAGCACGCCGGAGCCACCTGCTCGACTCGCCGGAACCACCTACCTGACATGCCCAAATCACCAGCCGGGTATGCCAGAACTACTTGGCGGACACTCCGGAATCATCTGCCGGACATGCCGGAACCAGCTCTCAGACACACCAGAACCACGTGCCGGAGACGCCGGAAGCACCTGCCGAGCATGCCGGAGCCACATGCTGGACTCGCCAGAAACACCTGCCGGACATGCCAAAATCACCTGCCGACTATGCCAGAACCACTTGGCTAACACTCCGGAATCACTTGCCGGGCATGCAGGAACCACCTCTCAGACATGCCAGAACCCCGTGCCAATGACCCCGGAAGCACCAGCCGAGCACGCCGGAACCACCTGCTCGACCCGCCAGAACCACCTGCTGATCAGGCAAAAATCACCTGCCGGCTACGGCACAACCAGTTGGTGAACACTTTGGAATCAACTGCCAGGCTTGCTGGAACCACCTGCCAGTCATGCCAAAATCACCTGCCACCTACGCCAGACCCGCTTGGCGGACACTGCTGAAAGACCTGTCGGGCCGGCTGGAACCACATCTCAGACGTGCCAGAAACGTGTTCATGAGATGCTGGAACCACAACCCGAACAGACGGAAAACACCTGCCAGAACCGCCTGAACCACCTGCTGAGCACGCCGGAACCACCTGCTCGACTCACCGGTACCACCTACCTGACACGCCAAAATCACCTGCTGGGTATGCCAGAACCACTTGGCGGACACTCCGGAATCATCTGCCGGACATGCCGGCACCAGCTCTCAGACACACCAGAACCAAGTGCCGGAGACGCAGGAAGCACCTGCCGGACACGCAAGAATCACCTGCCGGCTACGCCACAACCAGTTGGGGAACACTTCGGAATCACCTGAAGGGGTTGCTGGAACCACCTGCCGGTCATGCCAAAATCACCTGCCAACTACGCCAGTACCACTTGGCGGACACTGTGGAAACACCTGTCGGGCCGGCCGGAACCACATCTCAGACGTGCCAGAACCATGTGCATGAGATGCTGGAACCACACCCCGAACAGACGGAAAACACCTGCCAGACCCGTCTGAACAACCTGCCGAGCACGCCGGAGCCACCTGCTCGACTCGCCGGAACCACCTACCTGACATGCCAAACTCACCAGCCGGGTATGCCAGAACCACTTGGCGGACACTCCGGAGTCATCTGCCGGACATGCCGGAACCAGCTCTCAGACACACCAGAACCACGTGCCGGTGACGCCGGAAGCACCTGCCGAGCATGCCGGAGCCACCTGCTCGACTCGCCAGAAACACCTGCCGGACACGCCAACATCACCTGCCGGGTACGCCAGAACCACCTGGCGGACACTCCGAAATCACCTGTCGCGCATGCCGGAACCACCTCTCAGACGTGCCGGAAGAACGTGCCGGACACGCCGGAATCACCTACCGGACAGACCGGAACCACCTGCCGAGCACGCCGGAGCCACCTGTTCGACTCGCTGGAACCACCTGCCGGACAGGCCAATATCAACTGCTGGCTATGCCAGAACCACCTGGGGGACGGTCCGGAATCACCTGCCAGCCATGGCGGAACCACCTCTCAGACGTACCAGAACCACCTGCCGGAGAAGCTGGAAACACGTCCTGGACAGTCTGGAACCACCTGCCGGCCAAGCCTGAACCACCTGCCAAGCACAACGGAACAACCTGCCAGACACGCCAAAATCACCTGCGTGTTATGCCAGAACCACTTGGAGGACTCTCTGGGATGACCTGCCGGGCATGCCGGAACCACCTCTCAGACGTGCCAGAACCATGTGGCGGACAGTCCGGAATCACCTGTTGGGCATGCGCAACCACCTCTGAGACGTACCAGAACCACATGCCGTGCAGGCTGGAACCACCTACCGGACAGACCGGAATCACCTTTCGGGCATGCCGGAACCACCTGTCAGATGTGCCAGAAACACGTGCCGGAGACGCCGGAAGCACCTGCCAAGCACGTCGCAACCACCTGCTCAACTCGCCTGAACCACCTGCCGGACACGCCAAAATCACCTGCCCGCTACACCAGCACCACTTCGGGGACAAGCCGGAATCACGTGAGGGGCATGCCGGCACAGCCTCTCAGACTGAACCTCGTGCCGGACACCACAGAACCACCTGCCGGACAGACCGGAACCACCTGCCGGACACGCCGGAACCACCGGCTCGACCCGCCGGAACGACCGCTGGACATGCAAAATCACCTGCCGGCTACGCCGGAAACACTTGGCGAACACTCCGGAAACACCTGCCGGGCATGCCGGAACCACCAGTCAGATGTGCCAGAAACACGTGCCGGAGACGCCGGAAGCACCTGCCAAGCACGTTGGAACCACCTGCTCAACTCGCCTGAACCACCTGCCGGACATGCCAAAATCACCTGCCGACTATGCCAGAACCACTTGGCGAACACTCCGGAATCACTTGCCGGGCATGCAGGAACCACCTCTCAGACATGCCAGAACCCCGTGCCAATGACCCCGGAAGCACCAGCCGAGCACGCCGGAACCACCTTTTCGACTCGCCAGAACCACCTGCCGATCACGCAAAAATCACCTGCCGGCTACGCCACAACCAGTTGGTGAACACTTTGGAATCACCTGCCAGGCTTGCTGGAACCACCTGCCAGTCATGCCAAAATCACCTGCCAACTACGCCAGAACCGCTTGGCGGACACTGCGGAAACACCTGTCGGGCCGGCTGGAACCACATCTCAGACGTGCCAGAAACGTGTTCATGAGATGCTGGAACCACACCCCGAACAGACGGATACCACCTGCCAGAACCGCCTGAACCACCTGCTGAGCACGCCGGAACCACCTGCTCGACTCACCGGTACCACCTACCTGACACGCCAAAATCACCTGCTGGGTATGCCAGAACCACTTGGCGGACACTCCGGAATCATCTGCCGGACATGCCGGAACCAGCTCTCAGACACACCAGAACCAAGTGCCGGAGACGCCGGAAGCACCTGCCGAGCATGCCGGAGCCACCTGCTCGACTCGCCAGAAACACCTGCCGGACATGCCAAAATCACCTGCCGGGTATGCCAGAACCAGCTGGCGGACACTACGGAATCACCTCCCGCGCATGCCGGAACCACCTCTCAGACGTGCCGGAAGCGCGTGCCAGACACGCCGGAATCACCTACCGGACAGACCAGAACCACCTGCCAAGATCGCCGGAGCCACCTGTTCGACTCGCTGGAACCACCTGCCGGACAGGCCAATATCAACTGCTGGCTATGCCAGAACCACCTGGGGGACGGTCCGGTATCACCTGCCAGCCATGGCGGAACCACCTCTCAGACGTACCAGAACCACCTGCCGGAGAAGCTGGAAACACGTCCTGGACAGACTGGAACCACGTGACGGCCATGCCTGAACCACCTGCCGAGCACGGCGGAACCACCTGCCGGACACGCCAAAATCACCTGCGGGCTACGCCAGAACCACTTGGACGACTCTCCGAAATGACCAGGCGGGCACGTTGGAACCACCTCTCAGACGTGCCAGAAGCACGTGGCGGACAGTCCGGAATCACCTGTTGGGCATACGCAACCACCTCTGACACGTACCAGAACCACGTGCCATGCACGCCGGAACCACCTACCGGACAGACCGGAATCAACTTTTGGGCATGCCGGAACCACCAGTCAGATGTGCCAGAAACACGTGCCGGAGACGCCGGAAGCACCTGCCGAGCACGTCTCAACCACCTGCTAAACTCGCCTGAACCACCTGCCGGACACGCCAAAATCACCAGCCCGCTACACCAGCACCACTTTGGGGACAAGCCGGAATCACGTGAGGGGCATGCCGGCACAGCCTCTCAGACTGAACCTCGTGCCGGACACCACAGAACCACCTGCCGGACAGACCAGAACCACCTGCCGGACACGCCGGAACCACCGGCTCGACCCGCCGGAACGACCGCTGGACATGCAAAATCACCTGCCGGCCACGCCGGAAACACTTGGCGAACACTCCGGAATCACCTGCCGGGCATGCCGGAACCACCTCTCAGATATGCCAGAACCACGTGCCAATGACCCCGGAAGCACCTGCCGAGCACGCCGGAACCACCTGCTCGACTCGCCAGAACCACCTGCCGGACACGCAAAAATCACCTTCCGGCTACGCCACAACCAGTTGGGGAACACTTCGGAATCACCTGCCGGGCTTGCATGAACCACCTGCCGGTCATGCCAAAATCACCTGCCAACTAGGCCAGTAGCACTTGGCGGACACTGTGGAAACACCTGTCGGGCCGGCCGGAACCACATCTCAGACGTGCCAGAACCATGTGCATGAGATGCTGGAACCACACCCCGAAAAGACGGAAAACACCTGCCAGACCCGTCTGAACAACTTGCCGAGCACGCCGGAGCCACCTGTTCGACTCGCTGGAACCACCTGACGGACAGGCCAATATCAACTGCTGGCTATGCCAGAACCACCTGGGGAACGGTCCGGAATCACCTGCCCGCCATGGCGGAACCACCTCTCAGACGTACCAGAACCACCTGCCGGAGAAGCTGGAAACACGTCCTGGACAGACTGGAACCACGTGACGGCCATGCCTGAACCACCTGCCGAGCACGGCGGAACCACCTGCCGGACACGACAAAATCACCTGCGGTCTACGGCAGAACCACTTGGACGACTCTCCGAAATGACCTGCCGGGCATGTTGGAACCACCTCTCAGACGTGCCAGAAGCACATGGCGGACAGTCCGGAATCACCTGTTGGGCATACGCAACCACCTCTGACACGTACCAGAACCACGTGCCGTGCACGCCGGAACCACCTACCGGACAGACCGGAATCAACTCTTGGGCATGCCGGAACCACCAGTCAGATGTGCCAGAAACACGTGCCGGAGACGCCGGAAACACCTGCCGAGCACGTCGCAACCACCTGATCAACTCGCCTGAACCACCTGCCGGACACGCCAAAATCACCTGCCCACTGCACCAGCACCACTTCGGGGACAAGCCGGAATCACGTGAGGGGCATGCCGGCACAGCCTCTCAGACTGAACCTCGTGCCGGACACCACAGAACCACCTGCCGGACAGACCGGAACCACCTGCCGGACACGCCGGAACCACCGGCTCGACCCGCCGGAACGACCGCTGGACATGCAAGATCACCTGACGGCCACGCCGGAAACACTTGGCGAACACTCCGGAATCACCTGCCGGGCATGCCGGAACCACCTCTCAGATATGCCAGAACCACGTGCCAATGACCCCGGAAGCACCTGCCGAGCACGCCGGAACCACCTGCTCGACTCGCCAGAACCACCTGCCGGACACACAAAAATCACCTGCCGGCTACGCCACAACCAGTTCGGGAACACTTCGGAATCACCTGCCGGGCTTGCTGGAACCACCTGCCGGTCATGCCAAAATCACCTGCCAGCTACGCCAGTACCACTTGGCGGACACTGTGGAAACACCTGTCGGGCCGGCCGGAACCACATCTCAGACGTGCCAGAACCATGTGCATGAGATGCTGGAACCACACCCCGAACAGACGGAAAACACCTGCCAGACCCGTCTGAACAACCTGCCGAGCACGCCGGAGCCACCTGCTCGACTCGCCGGAACCACCTACCTGACATGCCCAAATCACCAGCCGGGTATGCCAGAACCACTTGGCGGACACTCCGGAATCATCTGCCGGACATGCCGGAACCAGCTCTCAGACACACCAGAACCACGTGCCGGAGACGCCGGAAGCACCTGCCGAGCATGCCGGAGCCACCTGCTCGACTCGCCAGAAACACCTGCCGGACACCCCAAAATAACCTGCCGGGTACACCAGAACCACCTGGCGGACACTCTGAAATCACCTGTCGCGCATGCCGGAACCACCTCTCAGACGTGCCGGAAGCACGTGCCGAACACGCCGGAATCACCTACCGGACAGACCGGAACCACCTGCCGAGCACGCCGGAGCCACCTGTTCGACTCGCTGGAACCACCTGCCGGACAGGCCAATATCAACTGCTGGCTATGCCAGAACCACCTGGGGGACGGTCCGGAATCACCTGCCAGCCATGGCGGAACCACCTCTCAGACGTACCAGAACCACCTGCCGGAGAAGCTGGAAACACGTCCTGGACAGTCTGGAACCACCTGCCGGCCAAGCCTGAACCACCTGCCAAGCACAACGGAACAACCTGCCAGACATGCCAAAATCGCCTGCGTGTTATGCCAGAACCACTTGGAGGACTCTCTGGGATGACCTGCCGGGCATGCCGGAACCACCTCTCAGACGTGCCAGAACCATGTGGCGGACAGTCCGGAATCACCTGTTGGGCATGCGCAACCACCTCTGAGACGTACCAGAACCACATGCCGTGCAGGCTGGAACCACCTACCGGACAGACCGGAATCACCTTTCGGGCATGCCGGAACCACCTGTCAGATGTGCCAGAAACACGTGCCGGAGACGCCGGAAGCACCTGCCAAGCACGTTGGAACCACCTGCTCAACTCGCCTGAACCACCTGCCGGACATGCCAAAATCACCTGCCGACTATGCCAGAACCACTTGGCGAACACTCCGGAATCACTTGCCGGGCATGCAGGAACCACCTCTCAGACATGCCAGAACCCCGTGCCAATGACCCCGGAAGCACCAGCCGAGCACGCCGGAACCACCTGCTCGACTCGCCAGAACCACCTGCCGATCACGCAAAAATCACCTGCCAGCTACGCCACAACCAGTTGGTGAACACTTTGGAATCACCTGCCAGGCTTGCTGGAACCACCTGCCAGTCATGCCAAAATCACCTTCCAACTACGCCAGAACCGCTTGGCGGACACTGCGGAAACACCTGTCGGGCCTGCTGGAACCACATCTCAGACGTGCCAGAAACGTGTTCATGAGATGCTGGAACCACACCCCAAACAGACGGATACCACCTGCCAGAACCGCCTGAACCACCTGCTGAGCACGCCGGAACCACCTGCTCGACTCACCGGTACCACCTCCCTGACACGCCAAAATCACCTGCTGGGTATGCCAGAACCACTTGGCGGACACTCCGGAATCATCTGCCGGACATGCCGGAACCAGCTCTCAGACACACCAGAACCAAGTGCCGGAGACGCCGGAAGCACCTGCCGAGCATGCCGGAGCCACCTGCTCGACTCGCCAGAAACACCTGCCGGACACGCCAAAATCACCTGCCGGCTATGCCAGAACCACCTGGCGGACACTACGGAATCACCTCCCGCGCATGCCGGAACCACCTCTCAGACGTGCCGGAAGCGCGTGCCAGACACGCCGGAATCACCTACCGGACAGACCAGAACCACCTGCCAAGATCGCCGGAGCCACCTGTTCGACTCGCTGGAACCACCTGCCGGACAGGCCAATATCAACTGCTGGCTATGCCAGAACCACCTGGGGGACGGTCCGGGATCACCTGCCAGCCATGGCGGAACCACCTCTCAGACGTACCAGAACCACCTGCCGGAGAAGCTGGAAACACGTCCTGGACAGACTGGAACCACGTGACGGCCATGCCTGAACCACCTTCCTAACACGGCGGAACCACCTGCCGGACACGCCAAAATCACCTGCGGGCTACGCCAGAACCACTTGGACGACTCTCCGAAATGACCTGCCGGGCATGTTGGAACCACCTCTCAGACGTGCCAGAAGCACGTGGCGGACAGTCCGGAATCACCTGTTGGGCATACGCAACCACCTCTGACACGTACCAGAACCACGTGCCGTGCACGCCGGAACCACCTACCGGACAGACCGGAATCAACTTTTGGGCATGCCGGAACCACCAGTCAGATGTGCCAGAAACACGTCCCGGAGACGCCGGAAGCACCTGCCGAGCACGTCGCAACCACCTGCTCACCTCGCCTGAACCACCTGCCGGACACGCCAAAATCACCTGCCTGCTACACCAGCACCACTTCGGGGACAAGCCGGAATCACGTGAGGGTCATGCCGGCACAGCCTCTCAGACTGAACCTCGTGCCGGACACCACAGAACCACCTGCCGGACAGACCAGAACCACCTGCCGGACACGCTGGAACCACCGGCTCGACCCGCCGGAACGACCGCTGGACATGCAAAATCACCTGCCGGCTACGCCGGAAGCACTTGGCGAACACTCCGGAATCACCTGCCGGGCATGCCGGAACCACCTCTCAGATATGCCAGAACCACGTGCCAATGATCCCGGAAGCACCTGCCGAGCACGCCGGAATCACCTGCTCGACTCGCCAGAACCACCTGCCGGACTCGCAAAAATCACCTGCCGGGTACGCCACAACCAGTTGGGGAACACTTCGGAATCACCTGCCGGGCTTGCTGGAACCACCTGCCGGTCATGCCAAAATCACCTGCCAACTACGCCAGTACCACTTGGCGGACACTGTGGAAACACCTGTCGGGCCGGCCGGAACCACATCTCAGACGTGCCAGAACCATGTGCATGAGATGCTGGAACCACACCCCGAACAGACGGAAAACACCTGCCAGACCCTTCGGAACAACCTGCTGAGCACGCCGGAGCCACCTGCTCGACTCGCCGGAACCACCTGCCCGACACGCCAAAATCACCTGCCCGCTACACCAGCACCACTTCGGGGACAAGCCAGAATCACGGGAGGGGCATGCCGGCACAGCCTCTCAGACTGAACCTCGTGCCGGACACCACAGAACCACCTGCCGGACAGACCGGAACCACCTGCCGGACACGCCGGAGCCACCTGCTCGACTCGCCGGAACCACCTACCTGACATGCCCAAATCACCAGCCGGGTATGCCAGAACCACTTGGCGGACACTCCGGAATCATCTGCTGGACACGCCGGAACCAGCTCTCAGACACACCACAACCACGTGCCGGAGACGCCAGAAGCACCTGCCGAGCATGCCGGAGCCACCTGTTCGACTCGCCAGAAACACCTGCCGGACACGCCAAAATCACCTGCCGGGTACGCCAGAACCACCTGGCGGACACTCCGAAATCACCTGTCGCGCATGCCGGAACCAAATATCAGACGTGCCGGAAGCACGTGCCGGACACGCCGGAATCACCTACCGGACAGACCGGAACCACCTGCCGAGCACGCCGGAGCCACCTGTTCGATTCGCTGGAACCACCTGCCGGACAGGCCAATATCAACTGCTGGCTATGCCAGAACCACCTGGGGGACGGTCCGGGATCACCTGCCAGCCATGGCGGAACCACCTCTCAGACGTACCAGAACCACTTGCCGGAGAAGCTGGAAACACGTCCTGGACAGACTGGAACCACGTGACGGCCATGCCTGAACCACCTGCCGAGCACGGCGGAACCACCTGCCGGACACGCCGAAAGCAACTGCGGGCTACGCCAGAACCACTTGGACGACCGTCCGAAATGACCTGCCGGGCATGTTGGAACCACCTCTCAGACGTGCCAGAAGCACGTGGCAGACAGTCCGGAATCACCTGTTGGGCATACGCAACCACCTCTGACACGTACCATAACCACGTGCCGTGCACGCCGGAACCACCTACCGGACAGACCGGAATCAACTCTTGGGCATGCCTGAACCACCAGTCAGATGTGCCAGAAACACGTGCCGGAGACGCCGGAAGCACCTGCCGAGCACGTCGCAACCACCTGATCAACTCGCCTGAACCACCTGCCGGACACGCCAAAATCACCTGCCCACTGCACCAGCACCACTTCGGGGACAAGCCGGAATCACGTGAGGGGCATGCCGGCACAGCCTCTCAGACTGAACCTCGTGCCGGACACCACAGAACCACCTGCCGGACAGACCGGAACCACCTGACGGACACGCCGGAACCACCGGCTCGACCCGCCCTAACGACCGCTGGACATGCAAGATCACCTGCCGGCTACGCTGGAAACACTTGGCGAACACTCCGGAATCACCTGCCGGGCATGCCGGAACCACCTCTCAGATATGCCAGAACCACGTGCCAATGACCCCGGAAGCACCTGCCGAGCACGCCGGAACCACCTGCTCGACTCGCCAGAACCACCTGCCGGACACGCAAAAATCACCTGCCGGCTACGCCACAACCAGTTGGGGAACACTTCGGAATCACCTGCCGGGCTTGCTGGAACCACCTGCCAGTCATGCCAAAATCACCTGCCAACTACGCCAGAACCGCTTGGCGGACACTGCGGAAACACCTGTCGGGCCGGCTGGAACCACATCTCAGACGTGCCAGAAACGTGTTCATGAGATGCTGGAACCACACCCCGAACAGACGGATACCACCTGCCAGAACCGCCTGAACCACCTGCTGAGCACGCCGGAACCACCTGCTCGACTCACCGGTACCACCTCCCTGACACGCCAAAATCACCTGCTGGGTATGCCAGAACCACTTGGCGGACACTCCGGAACCATCTGCCGGACATGCCGGAACCAGCTCTCAGACACTCCGGAACCAAGTGCCGGAGACGCCGGAAGCACCTGCCGAGCCTGCCGGAGCCAACTGCTCGACTCGCCAGAAACACCTGCCGGACACGCCAAAATCACCTGCCGGGTATGCCAGAACCACCTGGCGGACACTACGGAATCACCTGCCGCGCATGCCGGAACCACCTCTCAGACGTGCCGGAAGCACGTGCCAGACACGCCGGAAACACCTACCGGACAGACCGGAACCACCTGCCAAGAACCCCGGAGCCACCTGTTCGACTCGCTGGAACCACCTGCCGGACAGGCCAATATCAACTGCTGGCTATGCCAGAACCACCTGGGGGACAGTCCAGGATCACCTGCCAGCCATGGCGGAACCACCTCTCAGACGTACCAGAACCACCTGCCGGAGAAGCTGGAAAAACGTCGTGGACAGACTGGAACCACGTGACGGCCATGCCTGAACCACCTGCCGAGCACGGCAGAACCACCTGCCGGACACGCCAAAATCACCTGCGGGCTACGCCAGAACCACTTGGACGACTCTCCGAAATGACCTGCCGGGCATGTTGGAACCACCTCTCAGACGTGCCAGAAGCACGTGGCGGACAGTCCGGAATCACCTGTTGGGCATACGCAACCACCTCTGACACGTACCAGAACCACGTGCCGTGCACGCCGGAACCACCTACCGGACAGACCGGAATCAACTTTTGGGCATGCCGGAACCACCAGTCAGATGTGCCAGAAACACGTCCCGGAGACGCCGGAAGCACCTGCCGAGCACGTCGCAACCACCTGCTCAACTCGCCTGAACCACCTGCCGGACACGCCAAAACCACCTGCCCGCTACACCAGCACCACTTCGGGGACAAGCCGGAATCACGTGAGGGGCATGCCGGCACAGCCTCTCAGACTGAACCTCGTGCCGGACACCACAGAACCACCTGCCGGACAGACCGGAACCACCTGCCGGACACGCCGGAAACACCGGCTCGACCCGCCGGAACGACCGCTGGACATGCAAAATCACCTGCCGGCTACGCCGGAAACACTTAGCGAACACTCCGGAATCACCTGCCGGGCATGCCGGAACCACCTCTCAGACATGCCAGAACCCCGTGTCAATGACCCCGGAAGCACCTGCCGAGCACGCCGGAACCACCTGCTCGACTCGCCAGAACCACCTGCCGGACACGCAAAAATCACCTGCCGGCTACGCCACAACCAGTTGGGGAACACTTCGGAATCACCTGCCGGGCTTGCTGGAACCACCTGCCGGTCATGCCAAAATCACCTGCCAACTACGCCAGTACCACTTGGCGGACACTGTGGAAACACCTGTCGGGCCGGCCGGAACCACATCTCAGACGTGCCAGAACCATGTGCATGAGATGCTGGAACCACACCCCGAACAGACGGAAAACACCTGCCAGACCCGTCTGAACAACCTGCCGAGCACGCCGGAGCACCTGCTCGACTCGCCGGAACCACCTACCTGACATGCCCAAATCACCAGCCGGGTATGCCAGAACCACTTGGCGGACACTCCGGAATCATCTGCCGGACATGCCGGAACCAGCTCTCAAACACACCAGAACCACGTGCCGGAGACGCCGGAAGCACCTGCCGAGCATGCCGGAGACACCTGCTCGACTCGCCAGAAACACCTGCCGGACACGCCAAAATCACCTGCCGGGTACGCCAGAACCACCTGGCGGACACTCCGAAACCACCTGTCGCGCATGCCGGAACCACCTCTCAGACGTGCCGGAAGCACGTGCCGGACACGCCGGAATCACCTACCGGACAGACCGGAACCACCTGCCGAGCACGCCAGAGCCACCTGTTCGACTCGCTGGAACCACCTGACGGACAGGCCAATATCAACTGCTGGCTATGCCAGAACCACCTGGGGGACGGTCCGGAATCACCTGCCAGCCATGGCGGAACCACCTCTCTGACGTACCAGAACCACCTGCCGGAGAAGCTGGAAACACGTCCTGGACAGTCTGGAACCACCTGCCGGCCAAGCCGGAACCACCTGCCAAGCACAACGGAACAACCTGCAATACACGCCAAAATCACCTGCGTGTTATGCCAGAACCACTTGGAGGACTCTCTGGGATGACCTGCCGGGCATGCCGGAACCACCTGTCAGACGTGCCAGAACCATGTGGTGGACAGTCCGGAATCACCTGTTGGGCATGCGCAACCACCTCTGAGACGTACCAGAACCACATGCTGTGCAGGCTGGAACCACCTACCGGACAGACCGGAATCACCGTTCGGGCATGCCGGAACCACCTGTCAGATGTGCCAGAAACACGTGCCGGAGACGCCGGAAGCACCTGCCAAGCACGTTGGAACCACCTGCTCAACTCGCCTGAACCACCTGCCGGACATGCCAAAATCACCTGCCGACTATGCCAGAACCACTTGGCGAACACTCCGGAATCACTTGCCGGGCATGCAGGAACCACCTCTCAGACATGCCAGAACCCCGTGCCAATGACCCCGGAAGCACCAGCCGAGCACGCCGGAACCACATGCTCGACTCGCCAGAACCACCTGCCGATCACGCAAAAATCACCTGCCGGCTACGCCACAACCAGTTGGTGAACACTTTGGAATCACCTGCCAGGCTTGCTGGAACCACCTGCCGGTCATGCCAAAATCACCAGCCAACTACGCCAGAACCGCTTGGCGGACACTGCGGAAACACCTGTCGGGCCGGCTGGAACCACATCTCAGACGTGCCAGAAACGTGTTCATGAGATGCTGGAACCACACCCCGAACAGACGGATACCACCTGCCAGAACCGCCTGAACCACCTGCTGAGCACGCCGGAACCACCTGCTCGACTCACCGGTACCACCTCCCTGACACGCCAAAATCACCTGCTGGGTATGCCAGAACCACTTGGCGGACACTCCGGAACCATCTGCCGGACATGCCGGAACCAGCTCTCAGACACACCGGAACCAAGTGCCGGAGACGCCGGAAGCACCTGCCGAGCCTGCCGGAGCCAACTGCTCGACTCGCCAGAAACACCTGCCGGACACGCCAAAATCACCTGCCGGGTATGCCAGAACCACCTGGCGGACACTACGGAATCACCTGCCGCGCATGCCGGAACCACCTCTCAGACGTGCCGGAAGCACGTGCCAGACACGCCGGAAACACCTACCGGACAGACCGGAACCACCTGCCAAGAACCCCGGAGCCACCTGTTTGACTCGCTGGAACCACCTGCCGGACAGGCCAATATCAACTGCTGGGTATGCCAGAACCACCTGGGGGACAGTCCAGGATCACCTGCCAGCCATGGCGGAACCACCTCTCAGACGTACCTGAACCACCTGCCGGAGAAGCTGGAAAAACGTCCTGGACAGACTGGAACCACGTGACGGCCATGCCTGAACCACCTGCCGAGCACGGCGGAACCACCTGCCGGACACGCCAAAATCACCTGCGGGCTACGCCAGAACCACTTGGACGACTCTCCGAAATGACCTGCCGGGCATGTTGGAACCACCTCTCAGACGTGCCAGAAGCACGTGGCGGACAGTCCGGAATCACCTGTTGGGCATACGCAACCACCTCTGACACGTACCAGAACCACGTGCCGTGCACGCCGGAACCACCTACCGGACAGACCGGAATCAACTTTTGGGCATGCCGGAACCACCAGTCAGATGTGCCAGAAACACTTCCCGGAGACGCCGGAAGCACCTGCCGAGCACGTCGCAACCACCTGCTCAACTCGCCTGAACCACCTGCCGGACACGCCAAAACCACCTGCCCGCTACACCAGCACCACTTCGGGGACAAGCCGGAATCACGTGAGGGGCATGCCGGCACAGCCTCTCAGACTGAACCTCGTGCCGGACACCACAGAACCACCTGCCGGACAGACCGGAACCACCTGCCGGACACGCCGGAACCACCGTCTCGACCCGCCGGAACGACCGCTGGACATGCAAAATCACCTGCCGGCTACGCCGGAAACAATTGGCGAACACTCCGGAATCACCTGCCGGGCATGCCGGAACCACCTCTCAGATATGCCAGAACCACGTGCCAATGACCCCGGAAGCACCTGCCGAGCACGCCGGAACCACATGCTCGACTCACCAGAACCACCTGCCGGACACGCAAAAATCACCTGCCGGCTACGCCACAACCAGTTGGGGAACACTTCGGAATCACTGCCAGGCTTGCTGGAACCACCTGCCCGTCATGCCAAAATCACCTGCCAACTAGGCCAGTACCACTTGGCGGACACTGTGGAAACACCTGTCGGGCGGCCGGAACCACATCTCAGACGTGCCAGAACCATGTGCATGAGATGCTGGAACCACACCCCGAACAGACGGAAAACACCTGCCAGACCCGTCTGAACAACCTGCCGAGCACGCCGGAGCACCTGCTCGACTCGCCGGAACCACCTACCTGACATGCCGAAATCACCAGCCGGGTATGCCAGAACCACTTGGCGGACACTCCGGAATCATCTGCCGAACATGCCGGAACCAGCTCTCAGACACACCACAACCACGTGCCGGAGACGCCGGAAGCACCTGCCGAGCATGCCGGAGACACCTGCTCGACTCGCCAGAAACACCTGCCGGACACGCCAAAATCACCTGCCGGGTACGCCAGAACCACCTGGCGGACACTCCGAAACCACCTGTCGCGCATGCCGGAACCACCTCTCAGACGTGCCGGAATCACGTGCCGGACACGCCGGAATCACCTACCGGACAGACCGGAACCACCTGCCGAGCACGCCGGAGCCACCTGTTCGACTCGCTGGAACCACCTGCCGGACAGGCCAATATCAACTGCTGGCTATGCCAGAACCACCTGGGGGACGGTCCGGAATAACCTGCCAGCCATGGCGGAACCACCTCTCTGACGTACCAGAACCACTTGCCAGAGAAGCTGGAAACACGTCCTGGACAGTCTGGAACCACCTGCCGGCCAAGCCTGAACCACCTGCCAAGCACAACGGAACAACCTGCAAGAAACGCCAAAATCACCTTCGTGTTATGCCAGAACCACTTGGAGGACTCTCTGGGATGACCTGCCGGGCATGCCGGAACCACCTGTCAGACGTGCCAGAACCATGTGGTGGACAGTCCGGAATCACCTGTTGGGCATGCGCAACCACCTCTGAGACGTACCAGAACCACATGCTGTGCAGGCTGGAACCACCTACCGGACAGACCGGAATCACCGTTCGGGCATGCCGGAACCACCTGTCAGATGTGCCAGAAACACGTGCCGGAGACGCCGGAAGCACCTGCCAAGCACGTTGGAACCACCTGCTCAACTCGCCTGAACCACCTGCCGGACATGCCAAAATCACCTGCCGACTATGCCAGAACCACTTGGCGAACACTCCGGAATCACTTGCTGGGCATGCAGGAACCACCTCTCAGACATGCCAGAACCCCGTGCCAATGACCCCGGAAGCACCAGCCGAGCACGCCGGAACCACCTGCTCGACTCGCCAGAACCAACTGCCGATCACGCAAAAATCACCTGCCGGCTACGCCACAACCAGTTGGTGAACACTTTGGAATCACCTGCCAGGCTTGCTGGAACCACCTGCCGGTCATGCCAAAATCACCTGCCAACTACGCCAGAACCGCTTGGCGGACACTGCGGAAACACCTGTCGGGCCGGCTGGAACCACATCTCAGACGTGCCAGAAACGTGTTCATGAGATGCTGGAACCACACCCCGAACAGACGGATACCACCTGCCAGAACCGCCTGAACCACCTGCTGAGCACGCCGGAACCACCTGCTCGACTCACCGGTACCACCTCCCTGACACGCCAAAATCACCTGCTGGGTATGCCAGAACCACTTGGCGGACACTCCGGAACCATCTGCCGGACATGCCGGAACCAGCTCTCAGACACACCGGAACCAAGTGCCGGAGACGCCGGAAGCACCTGCCGAGCCTGCCGGAGCCAACTGCTCGACTCGCCAGAAACACCTGCCGGACACGCCAAAATCACCTGCCGGGTATGCCAGAACCACCTGGCGGACACTACGGAATCACCTGCCGCGCATGCCGGAACCACCTCTCAGACGTGCCGGAAGCACGTGCCAGACACGCCGGAAACACCTACCGGACAGACCGGAACCACCTGCCAAGAACCCCGGAGCCACCTGTTTGACTCGCTGGAACCACCTGCCGGACAGGCCAATATCAACTGCTGGGTATGCCAGAACCACCTGGGGGACAGTCCAGGATCACCTGCCAGCCATGGCGGAACCACCTCTCAGACGTACCTGAACCACCTGCCGGAGAAGCTGGAAAAACGTCCTGGACAGACTGGAACCACGTGACGGCCATGCCTGAACCACCTGCCGAGCACGGCGGAACCACCTGCCGGACACGCCAAAATCACCTGCGGGCTACGCCAGAACCACTTGGACGACTCTCCGAAATGACCTGCCGGGCATGTTGGAACCACCTCTCAGACGTGCCAGAAGCACGTGGCGGACAGTCCGGAATCACCTGTTGGGCATACGCAACCACCTCTGACACGTACCAGAACCACGTGCCGTGCACGCCGGAACCACCTACCGGACAGACCGGAATCAACTTTTGGGCATGCCGGAACCACCAGTCAGATGTGCCAGAAACACTTCCCGGAGACGCCGGAAGCACCTGCCGAGCACGTCGCAACCACCTGCTCAACTCGCCTGAACCACCTGCCGGACACGCCAAAACCACCTGCCCGCTACACCAGCACCACTTCGGGGACAAGCCGGAATCACGTGAGGGGCATGCCGGCACAGCCTCTCAGACTGAACCTCGTGCCGGACACCACAGAACCACCTGCCGGACAGACCGGAACCACCTGCCGGACACGCCGGAACCACCGTCTCGACCCGCCGGAACGACCGCTGGACATGCAAAATCACCTGCCGGCTACGCCGGAAACAATTGGCGAACACTCCGGAATCACCTGCCGGGCATGCCGGAACCACCTCTCAGATATGCCAGAACCACGTGCCAATGACCCCGGAAGAACCTGCCGAGCACGCCGGAACCACATGCTCGACTCGCCAGAACCACCTGCCGGACACGCAAAAATCACCTGCCGGCTACGCCACAACCAGTTGGGGAACACTTCGGAATCACTGCCAGGCTTGCTGGAACCACCTGCCCGTCATGCCAAAATCACCTGCCAACTACGCCAGAACCGCTTGGCGGACACTGCGGAAACACCTGTCGGGCCGGCTGGAATCACATCTTAGACGTGCCAGAAACGTGTTCATGAGATGCTGGAACCACACCCCGAACAGACGGATACCACCTGCCAGAACCGCCTGAACCACCTGCTGAGCACGCCGGAACCACCTGCTCGACTCACCGGTACCACCTCCCTGACACGCCAAAATCACCTTCTGGGTATGCCAGAACCACTTGGCGGACACTCCGGAATCATCTGCCGGACATGCCGGAACCAGCTCTCAGACACACCAGAACCAAGTGCCGGAGACGCCGGAAGCACCTGCCGAGCATGCCGGAGCCACCTGCTCGACTCGCCAGAAACACCTGCCGGACACGCCAAAATCACCTGCCGGGTATGCCAGAACCACCTGGCGGACACTACGGAATCACCTGCCGCGCATGCCGGAACCACCTCTCAGACGTGCCGGAAGCACGTGCCAGACACGCCGGAATCACCTACCGGACAGACCGGAACCACCTGCCAAGAACGCCGGAGCCACCTGTTTGACTCGCTGGAACCACCTGCCGGACAGGCCAATATCAACTGCTGGCTATGCCAGAACCACATGGGGGACAGTCCGGGATCACCTGCCAGCCATGGCGGAACCACCTCTCAGACGTACCAGAACCACCTGCCGGAGAAGCTGGAAACACGTCCTGGACAGACTGGAACCACGTGACGGCCATGCCTGAACCACCTGCCGAGCACGGCGGAACCACCTGCCGGACACGCCAAAATCACCTGCGGGCTACGCCAGAACCACTTGGACGACTCTCAGAAATGACCTGCCGGGCTTGTTGGAACCACCTCTCAGACGTGCCAGAAGCACGTGGCGGGCAGTCCGGAATCACCTGTTGGGCATACGCAACCACCTCTGACACGTACCAGAACCACGTGCCGTGCACGCCGGAACCACCTACCGGACAGACCGGAATCAACTTTTGGGCATGCCGGAACCACCAGTCAGATGTGCCAGAAACACGTCCCGGAGACGCCGGAAGCACCTGCCGAGCACGTCGCAACCACCTGCTCAACTCGCCTGAACCACCTGCCGGACACGCCAAAATCACCTGCCCGCTACACCAGCACCACTTCGGGGACAAGCCGGAATCACGTGAGGGGCATGCCGGCACAGCCTCTCAGACTGAACCTCGTGCCGGACACCACAGAACCACCTGCCGGACAGACCGGAACCACCTGCCGGACGCGCCGGAACCACCGGCTCGACCCGCCGGAACGACCGCTTCACACGCAAAATCACCTGCCGGCTACGCCGGAAACACTTGGCGAACACTCCGGAATCACCTGCCGGGCATGCCGGAACCACCTCTCAGACATGCCAGAACCCCGTGTCAATGACCCCGGAAGCACCTGCCGAGCACGCCGGAACCACCTGCTCGACTCGCCAGAACCACCTGCCGGACACGCAAAAATCACCTGCCGGCTACGCCACAACCAGTTGGGGAACACTTCGGAATCACCTGCCGGGCTTGCTGGAACCACCTGCCGGTCATGCCAAAATCACCTGCCAACTACGCCAGTACCACTTGGCGGACACTGTGGAAACACCTGTCGGGCCGGCCGGAACCACATCTCAGACGTGCCAGAACCATGTGCATGAGATGCTGGAACCACACCCCGAACAGACGGAAAACACCTGCCAGACCCGTCTGAACAACCTGCCGAGCACGCCGGAGCACCTGCTCGACTCGCCGGAACCACCTACCTGACATGCCCCAATCACCAGCCGGGTATGCCAGAACCACTTGGCGGACACTCCGGAATCATCTGCCAGACATGCCGGAACCAGCTCTCAGACACACCAGAACCACGTGCCGGAGACGCCGGAAGCACCTGCCGAGCATGCCGGAGACACCTGCTCGACTCGCCAGAAACACCTGCCGGACACGCCAACATCACCTGCCGGGTACGCCAGAACCACCTGGCGGACACTCCGAAACCACCTGTCGCGCATGCCGGAACCACCTCTCAGACGTGCCGGAAGCACGTGCCGGACACGCCGGAATCACCTACCGGACAGACCGGAACCACCTGCCGAGCACGCCGGAGCCACCTGTTCGACTCGCTGGAACCACCTGCCGGACAGGCCAATATCAACTGCTGGCTATGCCAGAACCACCTGGGGGACGGTCCTGAATCACCTGCCAGCCATGGCGGAACCACCTCTCTGACGTACCAGAACCACCTGCCAGAGAAGCTGGAAAAACGTCCTGGACAGTCTGGAACCACCTGCCGGCCAAGCCTGAACCACCTGCCAAGCACAACGGAACAACCTGCCAGACACGCCAAAATCACCTGCGTGTTATGCCAGAACCACTTGGAGGACTCTCTGGGATGACCTGCCGGGCATGCCGGAACCACCTGTCAGACGTGCCAGAACCATGTGGTGGACAGTCCGGAATCACCTGTTGGGCATGCGCAACCACCTCTGAGACGTACCAGAACCACATGCTGTGCAGGCTGGAACCACCTACCGGACAGACCGGAATCACCGTTCGGGCATGCCGGAACCACCTGTCAGATGTGCCAGAAACACGTGCCGGAGACGCCGGAAGCACCTGCCAAGCACGTTGGAACCACATGCTCAACTCGCCTGAACCACCTGCCGGACATGCCAAAATCACCTGCCGACTATGCCAGAACCACTTGGCGAACACTCCGGAATCACTTGCTGGGCATGCAGGAACCACCTCTCAGACATGCCAGAACCCCGTGCCAATGACCCCGGAAGCACCAGCCGAGCACGCCGGAACCACCTGCTCGACTCGCCAGAACCACCTGCCGATCATGCAAAAATCACCTGCCGGCTACGCCACAACCAGTTGGTGAACACTTTGGAATCACCTGCCAGGCTTGCTGGAACCACCTGCCAGTCATGCCAAAATCACCTGCCAACTACGCCAGAACCGCTTGGCGGACACTGCGGAAACACCTGTCGGGCCGGCTGGAACCACATCTCAGACGTGCCAGAAACGTGTTCATGAGATGCTGGAACCACACCCCGAACAGACGGATACCACCTGCCAGAACCGCCTGAACCACCTGCTGAGCACGCCGGAACCACCTGCTCGACTCACCGGTACCACCTCCCTGACACGCCAAAATCACCTGCTGGGTATGCCAGAACCACTTGGCGGACACTCCGGAACCATCTGCCGGACTTGCCGGAACCAGCTCTCAGACACACCGGAACCAAGTGCCGGAGACCCCGGAAGCACCTGCCGAGCCTGCCGGAGCCAACTGCTCGACTCGCCAGAAACACCTGCCGGACACGCCAAAATCACCTGCCGGGTATGCCAGAACCACCTGGCGGACACTACGGAATCACCTGCCGCGCATGCCGGAACCACCTCTCAGACGTGCCGGAAGCACGTGCCAGACACGCCGGAAACACCTACCGGACAGACCGGAACCACCTGCCAAGAACCCCGGAGCCACCTGTTCGACTCGCTGGAACCACCTGCCGGACAGGCCAATATCAACTGCTGGCTATGCCAGAACCACCTGGGGGACAGTCCAGGATCACCTGCCAGCCATGGCGGAACCACCTCTCAGACGTACCAGAACCACCTGCCGGAGAAGCTGGAAAAACGTCCTGGACAGACTGGAACCACGTGACGGCCATGCCTGAACCACCTGCCGAGCACGGCGGAACCACCTGCCGGACACGCCAAAATCACCTGCGGGCTACGCCAGAACCACTTGGACGACTCTCCGAAATGACCTGCCGGGCATGTTGGAACCACCTCTCAGACGTGCCAGAAGCACGTGGCGGACAGTCCGGAATCACCTGTTGGGCATACGCAACCACCTCTGACACGTACCAGAACCACGTGCCGTGCACGCCGGAACCACCTACCGGACAGACCGGAATCAACTTTTGGGCATGCCGGAACCACCAGTCAGATGTGCCAGAAACACGTGCCGGAGACGCCGGAAGCACCTGCCGAGCACGTCGCAACCACCTGCTCAACTCGCCTGAACCACCTGCCGGACACGCCAAAATCACCTGCCCGCTACACCAGCACCACTTCGGGGACAAGCCGGAATCACGTGAGGGGCATGCCGGCACAGCCTCTCAGACTGAACCTCGTGCCGGACACCACAGAACCACCTGCCGGACAGACCGGAACCACCTGCCGGACACGCCGGAACCACCGGCTCGACCCGCCGGAACGACCGCTGGACATGCAAAATCACCTGCCGGCTACGCCGGAAACACTTGGCGAACACTCCGGAATCACCTGCCGGGCATGCCGGAACCACCTCTCAGATATGCCAGAACCACGTGCCAATGACCCCGGAAGCACCTGCCGAGCACGCCGGAACCACCTGCTCGACTCGCCAGAACCACCTGCCGGACATGCAAAAATCACCTGCCGGCTACGCCACAACCAGTTGGGGAACACTTCGGAATCACCTGCCGGGCTTGCTGGAACCACCTGCCGGTCATGCCAAAATCACCTGCCAACTACGCCAGTACCACTTGGCGGACACTGTGGAAACACCTGTCGGGCCGGCCGGAACCACATCTCAGACGTGCCAGAACCATGTGCATGAGATGCTGGAACCACACCCCGAACAGACGGAAAACACCTGCCAGACCCGTCTGAACAACCTGCCGAGCACGCCGGAGCACCTGCTCGACTCGCCGGAACCACCTACCTGACATGCCCCAATCACCAGCCGGGTATGCCAGAACCACTTGGCGGACACTCCGGAATCATCTGCCAGACATGCCGGAACCAGCTCTCAGACACACCAGAACCACGTGCCGGAGACGCCGGAAGCACCTGCCGAGCATGCCGGAGACACCTGCTCGACTCGCCAGAAACACCTGCCGGACACGCCAAAATCACCTGCCGGGTACGCCAGAACCACCTGGCGGACACTCCGAAACCACCTGTCGCGCATGCCGGATCCACCTCTCAGACGTGCCGGAAGCACGTGCCGGACACGCCGGAATCACCTACCGGACAGACCGGAACCACCTGCCGAGCACGCCGGAGCCACCTGTTCGACTCGCTGGAACCACCTGCCGGACAGGCCAATATCAACTGCTGGCTATGCCAGAACCACCTGGGGGACGGTCCGGAATCACCTGCCAGCCATGGCGGAACCACCTCTCTGACGTACCAGAACCACCTGCCAGAGAAGCTGGAAAAACGTCCTGGACAGTCTGGAACCACCTGCCGGCCAAGCCTGAACCACCTGCCAAGCACAACGGAACAACCTGCAAGACACGCCAAAATCACCTGCGTGTTATGCCAGAACCACTTGGAGGACTCTCTGGGATGACCTGCCGGGCATGCCGGAACCACCTGTCAGACGTGCCAGAACCATGTGGTGGACAGTCCGGAATCACCTGTTGGGCATGCGCAACCACCTCTGAGACGTACCAGAACCACATGCTGTGCAGGCTGGAACCACCTACCGGACAGACCGGAATCACCTTTCGGGCATGCCGGAACCACCTGTCAGATGTGCCAGAAACACGTGCCGGAGACGCCGGAAGCACCTGCCAAGCACGTTGGAACCACATGCTCAACTCGCCTGAACCACCTGCCGGACATGCCAAAATCACCTGCCGACTATGCCAGAACCACTTGGCGAACACTCCGGAATCACTTGCTGGGCATGCAGGAACCACCTCTCAGACATGCCAGAACCCCGTGCCAATGACCCCGGAAGCACCAGCCGAGCACGCCGGAACCACCTGCTCGACTCGCCAGAACCACCTGCCGATCACGCAAAAATCACCTGCCGGCTACGCCACAACCAGTTGGTGAACACTTTGGAATCACCTGCCAGGCTTGCTGGAACCACCTGCCAGTCATGCCAAAATCACCTGCCAACTACGCCAGAACCGCTTGGCGGACACTGCGGAAACACCTGTCGGGCCGGCTGGAACCACATCTCAGACGTGCCAGAAACGTGTTCATGAGATGCTGGAACCACACCCCGAACAGACGGATACCACCTGCCAGAACCGCCTGAACCACCTGCTGAGCACGCCGGAACCACCTGCTCGACTCACCGGTACCACCTCCCTGACACGCCAAAATCACCTGCTGGGTATGCCAGAACCACTTGGCGGACACTCCGGAACCATCTGCCGGACATGCCGGAACCAGCTCTCAGACACACCGGAACCAAGTGCCGGAGACCCCGGAAGCACCTGCCGAGCCTGCCGGAGCCAACTGCTCGACTCGCCAGAAACACCTGCCGGACACGCCAAAATCACCTGCCGGGTATGCCAGAACCACCTGGCGGACACTACGGAATCACCTGCCGCGCATGCCGGAACCACCTCTCAGACGTGCCGGAAGCACGTGCCAGACACGCCGGAAACACCTACCGGACAGACCGGAACCACCTGCCAAGAACCCCGGAGCCACCTGTTCGACTCGCTGGAACCACCTGCCGGACAGGCCAATATCAACTGCTGGCTATGCCAGAACCACCTGGGGGACAGTCCAGGATCACCTGCCAGCCATGGCGGAACCACCTCTCAGACGTACCAGAACCACCTGCCGGAGAAGCTGGAAAAACGTCCTGGACAGACTGGAACCACGTGACGGCCATGCCTGAACCACCTGACGAGCACGGCGGAACCACCTGCCGGACACGCCAAAATCACCTGCGGGCTACGCCAGAACCACTTGGACGACTCTCCGAAATGACCTGCCGGGCATGTTGGAACCACCTCTCAGACGTGCCAGAAGCACGTGGCGGACAGTCCGGAATCACCTGTTGGGCATACGCAACCACCTCTGACACGTACCAGAACCACGTGCCGTGCACGCCGGAACCACCTACCGGACAGACCGGAATCAACTTTTGGGCATGCCGGAACCACCAGTCAGATGTGCCAGAAACACGTGCCGGAGACGCCGGAAGCACCTGCCGAGCACGTCGCAACCACCTGCTCAACTCGCCTGAACCACCTGCCGGACACGCCAAAATCACCTGCCCGCTACACCAGCACCACTTCGGGGACAAGCCGGAATCACGTGAGGGGCATGCCGGCACAGCCTCTCAGACTGAACCTCGTGCCGGACACCACAGAACCACCTGCCGGACAGACCGGAACCACCTGCCGGACACGCCGGAACCACCGGCTCGACCCGCCGGAACGACCGCTGGACATGCAAAATCACCTGCCGGCTACGCCGGAAACACTTGGCGAACACTCCGGAATCACCTGCCGGGCATGCCGGAACCACCTCTCAGATATGCCAGAACCACGTGCCAATGACCCCGGAAGCAACTGCCGAGCACGCCGGAACCACCTGCTCGACTCGCCAGAACCACCTGCCGGACACGCAAAAATCACCTGCCGGCTACGCCACAACCAGTTGGGGAACACTTCGGAATCACCTGCCGGGCTTGCTGGAACCACCTGCCGGTCAGGCCAAAATCACCTGCCAACTACGCCAGTACCACTTGGCGGACACTGTGGAAACACCTGTCGGGCCGGCCGGAACCACATCTCAGACGTGCCAGAACCATGTGCATGAGATGCTGGAACCACACCCCGAACAGACGGAAAACACCTGCCAGACCCGTCTGAACAACCTGCCGAGCACGCCGGAGCCACCTGCTCCACTCGCCGGAACCACCTACCTGACATGCCCAAATCACCAGCCGGGTATGCCAGAACCACTTGGCGGACACTCCGGAATCATCTGCCGGACATGCCGGAACCAGCTCTCAGACACACCAGAACCACGTGCCGGAGACGCCGGAAGCATGTGCCGAGCATGCCGGAGCCACCTGCTCGACTCGCCAGAAACACCTGCCGGACACACCAAAATCACCTGCCTGGTACGCCAGAACCACCTGGCGGACACTCCGAAATCACCTGTCGCGCATGCTGGAACCACCTCTCAGCCGTGCCGGAAGCACGTGCCGGACACGCCTGAATCACCTACCGGACAGACCGGAACCACCTGCCGAGCACGCCGGAGCCACCTGTTCGACTCGCTGGAACCACCTGCCGGACAGGCCAATATCAAATGCTGGCTATGCCAGAACCACCTGGGGGACGGTCCGGAATCACCTGCCAGCCATGGCGGAACCACCTCTCAGACGTACCAGAACCACCTGCCCGAGAAGCTGGAAACACGTCCTGGACAGTCTGGAACCACCTGCCGGCCAAGCCTGAACCACCTGCCAAGCACAACGGAACAACCTGCCAGACACGCCAAAATCACCTGCGTGTTATGCCAGAACCACTTGGAGGACTCTCTGGGATGACCTGCCGGGCATGCCGGAACCACCTCTCAGACGTGCCAGAACCATGTGTCGGACAGTCCGGAATCACCTGTTGGGCATGCGCAACCACCTCTGAGACGTACCAGAACCACATGCCGTGCAGGCTGGAACCACCTACCGGACAGACCGGAATCACCTTTCGGGCATGCCGGAACCACCTGTCAGATGTGCCAGAAACACGTGCCGGAGACGCCGGAAGCACCTGCCAAGCACGTTGGAACCACCTGCTCAACTCGCCTGAACCACCTGCCGGACATGCCAAAATCACCTGCCGACTATGCCAGAACCACTTGGCGAACACTCCGGAATGACCTGCCGGGCATGCAGGAACCACCTCTCAGACATGCCAGAACCCCGTGCCAATGACCCCGGAAGCACCAGCCGAGCACGCCGGAACCACCTGCTCGACTCGCCAGAACCACCTGCCGATCACGCAAAAATCACCTGCCGGCTACGCCACAACCAGTTGGGGAACACTTCGGAATCACCTGCCGGGCTTGCTGGAACCACCTGCCGGTCATGCCAAAATCACCTGCCAACTACGCCAGCACCACTTGGCGGTCACTGTGGAAACACCTGTCGGGCCGGCCGGAACCACATCTCAGACGTGCCAGAACCATGTGCATGAGATGCTGGAACCACACCCCGAACAGACGGAAAACACCTGCCAGACCCGTCTGAACAACCTGCCGAGCACGCCGGAGCCACCTGCTCCACTCGCCGGAACCACCTACCTGACAGGCCCAAATCACCAGCCGGGTATGCCAGAACCACTTGGCGGACACTCCGGAATCATCTGCCGGACATGCCGGAACCAGCTCTCAGACACACCAGAACCACGTGCCGGAGACGCCGGAAGCACCTGCCGAGCATGCCGGAGACACCTGCTCGACTCGCCAGAAACACCTGCCGGACACGCCAAAATCACCTGCCGGGTACGCCAGAACCACCTGGCGGGCACTCCGAAATCACCTGTCGCGCATGCCGGAACCACCTCTCAGACGTGCCGGAAGCACGTGCCGGACACGCCGGAATCACCTACCGGACAGACCGGAACCACCTGCCGAGCACGCCGGAGCCACCTGTTCGACTCGCTCGAACCACCTGCCGGACAGGCCAATATCAACTGCTGGCTATGATAGAACCACCTGGGGGACGGTCATTAATCGCCTGCCAGCCATGGCGGAACCACCTCTCAGACGTACCAGAACCACCTGCTGGAGAAGCTGGAAACACGTCCTGGACAGTCTGGAACCACCTGCCGGCCAAGCCTGAACCACCTGCCAAGCACAACCTAACAACCTGCCAGACACGTCAAAATCACCTGCGTGTTATGCCAGAACCACTTGGAGGACTCTCTGGGATGACCTGCCGGGCATGCCGGAACCACCTCTCAGACGTGCCAGAACCATGTGGCGGACAGTCCGGAATCACCTGTTGGGCATGCGCAACCACCTCTGAGACGTACCAGAACCACATGCCGTGCAGGCTGGAACCACCTACCGGACAGACCGGAATCACCTTTCGGGCATGCCGAAACCACCTGTCAGATGTGCCAGAAACACGTGCCGGAGACACCGGAAGCACCTGCCAAGCACGTTGGAACCACCTGCTCAACTCGCCTGAACCGCCTGCCGGACATGCCAAAATCACCTGCCGACTATGCCAGAACCACTTGGCGAACACTCCGGAATCACTTGCCGGGCATGCAGGAACCACCTCTCAGACATGCCAGAACCCCGTGCCAATGACCCCGGAAGCACCAGCCGAGCACGCCGGAACCACCTGCTCGACTCGCCAGAACCACCTGCCGATCACGCAAACATCACCTGCCGGCTACGCCACAACCAGTTGGTGAACACTTTGGAATCACCTGCCAGGCTTGCTGGAACCACCTGCCAGTCATGCCAAAATCACCTGCCAACTACGCCAGAACCGCTTGGCGGACACTGCGGAAACACCTGTCGGGCCGGCTGGAACCACATCTCAGACGTGCCAGAAACGTGTTCATGAGATGCTGGAACCACACCCCGAACAGACGGATACCACCTGCCAGAACCGCCTGAACCACCTGCTGAGCACGCCGGAACCACCTGCTCGACTCACCGGTACCACCTCCCTGACACGCCAAAATCACCTGCTGGGTATGCCAGAACCACTTGGCGGACACTCCGGAATCATCTGCCGGACATGCCGGAACCAGCTCTCAGACACACCAGAACCACGTGCCGGAGACGCCGGAAGCACGTGCCGAGCATGCCGGAGCCACCTTCTCGACTCGCCAGAAACACCTGCCGGACACGCCAAAATCACCTGCCGGGTATGCCAGAACCACCTGGCGGACACTACGGAATCACCTGCCGCAAATGCCGGAACCACCTCTCAGACGTGCCGGAAGCATGTGTCAGACACGCCGGAAACACCTACCGGACAGACCGGAACCACCTGCCAAGAACGCCGGAGCCACCTGTTCGACTCGCTGGAACCACCTGCCGGACAGGCCAATATCAACTGCTGGCTATGCCAGAACCACCTGGGGGACAGTCCGGGATCACCTGCCAGCCATTGCGGAACCACCTCTCAGACGTACCAGAACCACATGCCGGAGAAGCTGGAAACACGTCCTGGACAGACTGGAACCACGTGACGGCCATGCCTGAACCACCTGCCGAGCACGGCGGAACCACCTGCCGGACACGCCAAAATCACCTGCGGGCTACGCCAGAACCACTTGGACAACTCTCCGAAATGACCTGCCGGGCATGTTGGAACCACCTCTCAGACGTGCCAGAAGCACGTGGCGGACAGTCCGGAATCACCTTTTGGGCGTACGCAACCACCTCTGACACGTACCAGAACCACGTGCCGTGCACGCCGGAACCACCTACCGGACAGACCGGAATCAACTTTTGGGCATGCCGGAACCACCAGTCAGATGTGCCAGAAACACGTGCCGGAGACGCCGGAAGCACCTGCCGAGCACGTCGCAACCACCTGCTCAACTCGCCTGAACCACCTGCCGGACACGCCAAAATCACCTGCCCGCTACACCAGCACCACTTCGGGGACAAGCCGGAATCACGTGAGGGGCATGCCGGCACAGCCTCTCAGACTGAACCTCGTGCCGGACACCACAGAACCACCTGCCGGACAGACCGAAACCACCTGCCGGACACGCCGGAACCACCGGCTCGACCCGCCGGAACGACCGCTGGACATGCAAAATCACCTGCCGGCTACGCCGGAAACACTTGGCGAACACTCCGGAATCACCTGCCGGGCATGCCGGAACCACCTCTCAGATATGCCAGAACCACGTGCCAATGACCCCGGAAGCACCTGCCGAGCACGCCGGAACCACCTGCTCGACTCGCCAGAACCACCTGCCGGACACGCAAAAATCACCTGCCGGCTACGCCACAACCAGTTGGGGAACACTTCGGAATCACCTGCCGGGCTTGCTGGAACCACCTGCCGGTCATGCCAAAATCACCTGGCAACTACGCCAGTACCACTTGGCGGACACTGTGGAAACACCTGTCGGGCCGGCCGGAACCACATCTCAGACGTGCCAGAACCATGTGCATGAGATGCTGGAACCACACCCCGAACAGACGGAAAACACCTGCCAGACCCGTCTGAACAACCTGCCGAGCACGCCGGAGCCACCTGCTCCACTCGCCGGAACCACCTACCTGACATGCCCAAATCACCAGCCGGGTATGCCAGAACCACTTGGCGGACACTCCGGAATCATCTGCCGGACATGCCGGAACCAGCTCTCAGAAACACCAGAACCACGTGCCGGAGACGCCGGAAGCACGTGCCGAGCATGCCGGAGCCACCTGCTCGACTCGCCAGAAACACCTGCCGGACACACCAAAATCACCTGCCTGGTACGCCAGAACCACCTGGCGGACACTCCGAAATCACCTGTCGCGCATGCCGGAACCACCTCTCAGCCGTGCCGGAAGCACGTGCCGGACACGCCTGAATCACATACCGGACAGACCGGAACCACCTGCCGAGCACGCCGGAGCCACCTGTTCGACTCGCTGGAACCACCTGCCGGACAGGCCAATATCAAATGCTGGCTATGCCAGAACCACCTGGGGGACGGTCCGGAATCACCTGCCAGCCATGGCGGAACCACCTCTCAGACGTACCAGAACCACCTGCCCGAGAAGCTGGAAACACGTCCTGGACAGTCTGGAACCACCTGCTGGCCAAGCCTGAACCACCTGCCAAGCACAACGGAACAACCTGCCAGACACGCCAAAATCACCTGCGTGTTATGCCAGAACCACTTGGAGGACTCTCTGGGATGACCTGCCGGGCATGCCGGAACCACCTCTCAGACGTGCCAGAACCATGTGGCGGACAGTCCGGAATCACCTGTTGGGCATGCGCAACCACCTCTGAGACGTACCAGAACCACATGCCGTGCAGGCTGGAACCACCTACCGGACAGACCGGAATCACCTTTCGTGCATGCCGGAACCACCTGTCAGATGTGCCAGAAACACGTGCCGGAGACGCCGGAAGCACCTGCCAAGCACGTTGGAACCACCTGCTCTACTCGCCTGAACCGCCTGCCGGACATGCCAAAATCACCTGCCGACTATGCCAGAACCACTTGGCGAACACTCCGGAATCACTTGCCGGGCATGCAGGAACCACCTCTCAGACATGCCAGAACCCCGTGCCAATGACCCCGGAAGCACCAGCCGAGCACGCCGGAACCACCTGCTCGACTCGCCAGAACCACCTGCCGATCACGCAAAAATCACCTGCCGGCTATGCCACAACCAGTTGGTGAACACTTTGGAATCACCTGCCAGGCTTGCTGGAACCACCTGCCAGTCATGCCAAAATCACCTGCCAACTACGCCAGAACCGCTTGGCGGACACTGCGGAAACACCTGTCGGGCCGGCTGGAACCACATCTCAGACGTGCCAGAAACGTGTTCATGAGATGCTGGAACCACACCCCGAACAGACGGATACCACCTGCCAGAACCGCCTGAACCCCCTGCTGAGCACGCCGGAACCACCTGCTCGACTCACCGGTACCACCTCCCTGACACGCCAAAATCACCTGCTGGGTATGCCAGAACCACTTGGCGGACACTCCGGAATCATCTGCCGGACATGCCGGAACCAGCTCTCAGACACACCAGAACCAAGTGCCGGAGACGCCGGAAGCACCTGCCGAGCATGCCGGAGCCACCTGCTCGACTCGCCAGAAACACCTGCCGGACACGCCAAAATCACCTGCCGGGTATGCCAGAACCACCTGGCGGACACTACGGAATCACCTGCCGCAAATGCCGGAACCACCTCTCAGACGTGCCGGAAGCACGTGCCGGACACGCCGGAAACACCTACCGGACAGACCGGAACCACCTGCCAAGAACGCCGGAGCCACCTGTTCGACTCGCTGGAACCACCTGCCGGACAGGCCAATATCAACTGCTGGCTATGCCAGAACCACCTGGGGGACAGTCCGGGATCACCTGCCAGCCATGGCGGAACCAGCTCTCAGACGTACCAGAACCACCTGCCGGAGAAGCTGGAAACACGTCCTGGACAGACTGGAACCACGTGACGGCCATGCCTGAACCACCTGCCGAGCACGGCGGAACCACCTGCCGGACACGCCAAAATCACCTGCGGGCTACGCCAGAACCACTTGGACGACTCTCCGAAATGACCTGCCGGGCATGTTGGAACCACCTCTCAGACGTGCCAGAAGCACGTGGCGGACAGTCCGGAATCACCTGTTGGGCATACGCAACCACCTCTGAGACGTACCAGAACCACGTGCCGTGCACGCCGGAACCACCTACCGGACAGACCGGAATCAACTTTTGGGCATGCCGGAACCACCAGTGAGATGTGCCAGAAACACGTGCCGGAGACGCCGGAATCACCTGCCGAGCACGTCGCAACCACCTGCTCAACTCGCCTGAACCACCTGCCGGACACGCCAAAATCACCTGCCCGCTACACCAGCACCACTTCGGGGACAAGCCGGAATCACATGATGGGCATGCCGGCACAGCCTCTCAGACTGAACCTCATGCCGGACACCACAGAACCACCTGCCGGACAGACCGGAACCACCTGCCGGACACGCCGGAACCACCGGCTCGACCCGCCGGAACGACCGCTGGACATGCAAAATCACCTGCCGGCTACGCCAGAAACACTTGGCGAACACTCCGGAATCGCCTGCCGGGCATGCCGGAACCACCTCTCAGATATGCCAGAACCACGTGCCAATGACCCCGGAAGCACCTGCCGAGCACGCCGGAACCACCTGCTCGACTCGCCAGAACCACCTGCCGGACATGCAAAAATCACCTGCCGGCTACGCCACAACCAGTTGGGGAACACTTCGGAATCACCTGCCGGGCGTGCTGGAACCACCTGCCGGTCATGCCAAAATCACCTGCCAACTACGCCAGTACCACTTGGTGGACACTGTGGAAACACCTGTCGGGCCGGCCGGAACCACATCTCAGACGTGCCAGAACCATGTGCATGAGATGCTGGAACCACAGCCCGAACGGACGGAAAACACCTGCCAGACCCGTCTGAACAACCTGCCGAGCACGCCGGAGCCACCTGCTCGACTCGCCGGAACCACCTACCTGACACGCCAAAATCACCCGCCGGGTATGCCAGAACCACTTGGCGGACACTCCGGAATCATCTGCCGGACATGCTGGAACCATCTCTCAGACACACCAGAACCACGTGCCAGACACGCCGGAAGCACCTGCTGATCATGCCTGAGCCAAATGCTCGACTTGCAAGAAATACCTGCCAGACACGCCAAAATCACCTGCCTGGTACGCCAGAACCACGTGGCGGACGCTCCGGAGTCACCTGCCTGGCATGCCGGAACCATCTCTCAGACGTGCCAGAACCATGTTCCGGACACGCTGGTACCACCTTCCGAGCTCGCCGGAACCACCTGCTGGACACGCCAAAATCACCTGCCGGCTACGCCAGAACCACTCGGCAGACACTCCGGAATCACCTGCCTGGCATGCTGTAGCCACATGCTGGGCAAGCCGGAACCACCTGCCGGACATGCCGGAACCACCTGCCAGACATGCCGGAACCACCGGCTCGACTCTCCAAAACCACCTGCTGGACACGCCAAAATCACCTGCCGGGTACGCCAGAGCCACTCAGCAGACACTCCGGAATCACCTGCCGGGCTTGCTGGAACCACCTGCCGGTCACTCCAACATCACCTGCCGGCTACGCCAGAACCACTTGGCGAGCACTCCGGAAGCACCTGCCGAGCACGCCGGAACCACGTGCTCAACTCGTCTGAACCACCTGCCGGACATGCCAAAATCACCTTCCGGCTACGCCAAACCACTTGGTGGACTATCTGGAATCACCTGCCGGGCATCATATTACCACCTCTCAGACGTGCCAGAACAACGTGCCGGACACACCGGATCCCCCTCCCCGTAAGACCGGAACCACCTCTCAGAAGTGCCAGAAGCACGTGCCGGAGACGCCAGAAGAACCTGCCGAGGACGTCGGAACCACCTGCTGAAGTCGCCTGAGCCACCTGCGGGACACGCCAAAATCACCTGCCGGCTACGCCAGAACCACTCGGCAGACACTCCGGAATCACATGCCAGGCATTCCGGATCCACGTCTCAGAGGTGCCAGAACCACATGACATACACTCTGGAATAACCTGCCGGGCATGCCGGAACCACCTCTCAGACGTGCCAGAACCATTTGCCGGACACGCCGGAACCACCTGCCGAGTATGCTGGAAACAGCTGCTCCACTCCCCTGAACCACCTGCTGGACACGCCAAAATCACCTGCCGGCTACGCCAGAACCGCTCGGCAGACACTCCGGACCCACCTCCAGGACAGACCGGAACCACCTGCCGGACATGCCGGAACCACCTGCTTGACTCGCCAGAACCACCTGCCGGACACGCCAGAATCACCACCCGGCTACGCTACAACCACTTGTCGGACACTCCGGAATCACCTGCCGGGCATGCTGGAACCACCTCTCAGAGGTGCCACAACCACATGCCGGAGACAGCGGAAGCACCTTCCGAGAATGCCGGAAGTGCCTGATCCACTCCCCAGAACCACCTGCCGGACACGCCAAAATCACCTGCCGGCTATGCCACAACGACTTGGCGGACACTCCAGAATCACCTGCCGGGCATGCCAGCACAACCTCTCAGAAGTGCCAGAAGCACGTGCCGGACAGGCCGGAACCATCTCCCGGACAGACCGGAAACACAGGAAACACTCGCCGGAACCACCTGCTTGACTCACCGGTCCCACATACCGGACACGCCAAAATCACCTGCCCGCTACACCACAACCACTTGGCGGACAAGCCGGAATCACGTGAAGTGCATGGCGACACAACCTCTCAGACGTGCCAGAACCTCGTGCCGGACACACCAGAACCACCTGCTGGACAGACCGGAACCACCTGCCGGACACGCCGGAACCTCCGGCTCGACTCGCCGGAACCATTGCCGGACATGCAAATCACCTGCCGGCTACGCCAGAACGACTTGGCGAACACTCCGAAATCACCTGCCGGGCATGCCGGAACCATCTCTCAGACGTGCCACAACCACGTGCCGGAGAGACCAGAAGCACCTGCCGAGCTCCCCGGAACCACGTGCTGGACATGCCGGAACCGCCTGCCTCAAAGGCCAAAATCATATGCCGGCTACGCCAAACCCACTTGGTGGACACTCCAGAATCACCTTGCGGGCATGCCAGAACCAAGACATGGACAGACGGCAAACACCTGCCGGACCTGCTGGAACCACCTGCCGAGCACTCCGGAACCACCTGCTCGACTCACCAAAGCCACCTGATGGACACACCAGAAACAACTGCGGGGTACGCCAGAACCACTTGGAGGACTCTCCGGGATCACCTGCCGGGCATGCCGGAACCACCTCTCATACGTGCCAGAACCATGTGCTGGACACGCCGGAACCAACCACCGAGTATGCCGGAACCAGCTGATCCACTCCCCAGAACCACCTACTGGACACGCCAAAATCAACTGCCGGCTATGCCAGAACCACTCGGCAGACCTCCGGAATCACATGCCAGGCATTCCGGATCCACGTCTCAGAGGTGCCAGAACCACATGCCATACACTCTGGAATCACCTGCCGGGCATGCCGAAACCACATCTCAGACGTGCCAGAACCATTTGCTGGACACGCCGGAACCACCTGCCGAGAATGCCGGAACCACCTGCTCCACTCCCCAGAACCACCTGCTGGACATGCCAAAGTCACCTGCCGGCTACGCCAGAACCACTTGGCGGACACCATGGAAACACCTGTCGGGCTGGCGGTAACCACCTATCAGACGTGCCAGAACCATGTGCCTGAGATGCCGGAACCACACCCCGAACAGACCAAAACCACCTGCCAGACCCGCTTGAACCACCTGCCGAGCACGCCGGAACCACCTATTCGACTCGCCGGAACCACCTACCTGACACGCTAAAATCGCCTGCCGGGTATGCCACAACCACTTGGTGGACACTCCGGAATCATCTGCCGGACATGCCAGAACCAGCCCTCAGACACACCAGAACCACCTGCCGGACACGCCGGAAGCACCTGCTGATGATGCCTGAGCCAAATGCTCGACTTGCAAGAAATACCTGCCAGACAGGCCAAAATCACCTGCCGGGTACGCCAGAACCACGTGGCCGACACTCCGGAATCACCTGTCGGGCATGCCGGAACCAACTCTCAGACGTGCCAGAACCTCGTGCCGGACACGCCAGAACCACCTACCGGACAGACCGGAAACACCGGCCGGACACGATGGAACCACCGGCTCGACTCGCCGGAACCACCGCCGGACATGCAAAATGACCTGCCGGCTACGCCAGAACCACTTGGCGAACACTCCGGAATCACCTGTCGGGCATGTCGGAACCACCTCTCAGACTTGCCAGAACCATGTTCTGGACACGCCGGTACCAAATGCCGAGTATGCCGGAACCAGCTGATCCACTCCCCAGAACCACCTAGTGGACACGCCAAAATCAACTGCCGGCTACGCCGGAACCACCGGCTCGACTCGCCTGAACCACCGCCGGACATGCAACATGACCTGCCGGCTACGCCAGAACCACTGGGCGAACACTCCGGAATCACCTGTCGGGCATGCCGGAACCACCTCTCAGACTTGCCAGAACCATGTTCCGGACCTGCCGGTACCACCTACCGAGTATGCCGGAACCACCTGATCCACTCCCCAGAACCACCTGCTGGACACGCCAGAATCACCTGCTGGCTACGCCAGAACCACTCGGCAGACACTCCGGAACCACCTGCCGGGCATGCCGGAACCACCTCTCAGAGGTGCCAGAACCACATGCCGGACACTCCGCAATCACCTGCCGGGCATGCCGGAACGATCTCTCAGACGTGCCAGAACCATGTTCTGGACACGCCGGTACCGCCTGTCGAGCTCGCCGGAACCACCTGCTGGACACGCCAAAATCACCTGCCGGCTACGCCAGAACCACTTGGCAGACATTCCGGAATCACCTGCCGGGCCGGCTGGAACCACCTGCCGGTCATGCCAAAATCACCTGCCAACTACGCCAGTACCACTTGGCGGACACTGTGGAAACACCTGTCGGGCCGGCCGGAACCACATCTCAGACGTGCCAGAACCATGTGCATGAGATGCTGGAACCACAGCCCGAACGGACGGAAAACACCTGCCAGACCCGTCTGAACAAACTGCCGAGCACGCCGGAGCCACCTGCTCGACTCGCCGGAACCACCTACCTGACATGCCCAAATCACCAGCCGGGTATGCCAGAACCACTTGGCGGACACTCCGGAATCATCTGCCAGACATGCCGGAACCAGCTCTCAGACACACCAGAACCACGTGCTGGAGACGCCGGAAGCACCTGCCGTGCATGCTGGAGCCACATGCTCGACTCGCCAGAAACACCTGCCGGACACGCCAAAATCACCTGCCTGGTACGCCAGAACCACCTGGCGGACACTCCGAAATCACCTGTCGCGCATGCCGGAACCACCTCTCAGACGTGCCGGAAGCACGTGCCGGACATGCCGGAATCACCTACCGGACAGACCGGAACCACCTGCCGAGCACGCCGGATACACCTGTTCGACTCGCTGGAACCACCTGCCGGACAGGCCAATATCAACTGCTGGCTATGCCAGAACCACCTGGGGGACGGTCCGGAATCACTTGCCAGCCATGGCGGAACCACCTCTCAGACGTACCAGAACCACCTGCCGGAGAAGCTGGAAACACGTCCTGGACAGTCTGGAACCACCTGCCGGCCAAGCCTGAACCACCTGCCAAGCACAACGGAACAACCTGCCAGACACGCCAAAATCACCTGCGTGTTATGCCAGAACCACTTGGAGGACTCTCTGGGATGACCTGCCGGGCATGCCGGAACCACCTCTCAGACGTGCCAGAACCATGTGGCGGACAGTCCGGAATCACCTGTTGGGCATGCGCAACCACCTCTGAGACGTACCAGAACCACATGCCGTGCAGGCCGGAACCACCTACCGGACAGACCGGAATCACCTTTCGGGCATGCCGGAACCACCTGTCAGATGTGCCAGAAACACGTGCCGGAGACGCCGGAAGCATCTGCCAAGCACGTTGGAACCACCTGCTCAACTCGCCTGAACCACCTGCCGGACATGCCAAAATCACCTGCCGACTATGCCAGAACCACTTGGCGAACACACCGGAATCACTTGCCGGGCATGCAGGAACCACCTCTCAGACATGCCAGAACCCCGTGCCAATGACCCCGGAAGCACCAGCCGAGCACGCCGGAACCATCTGCTCGACTCGCCAGAACCACCTGCCGATCACGCAAAAATCACCTGCCGGCTACGCCACAACCAGTTGGGGAACACTTCGGAATCACCTGCCGGGCTTGCTGGAACCACCTGCCGGTCATGCCAAAATCACCTGCCAACTACGCCAGTACCACTTGGCGGACACTGCGGAAACACCTGTCGGGCCGGCTGGAACCACATCTCAGACGTGCCAGAAACGTGTTCATGAGATGCTGGAACCACACCCCGAACAGACGGATACCACCTGCCAGAACCGCCTGAACCACCTGCTGAGCACGCCGGAACCACCTGCTCGACTCACCGGTACCACCTACCTGACACGCCAAAATCACCTGCGGGCTACGCCAGAAACACTTGGACGACTCTGCGAAATGACCTGCCGGGCACGTTGGAACCACCTCTCAGACGTGCCAGAAGCACGTGGCAGACAGTCCGGAATCACCTTTTGGGCATACGCAACCACCTCTGAGACGTACCAGAACCACGTGCCGTGCACGCCGGAACCACCTACCGGACAGACCGGAATCAACTTTTGGGCATGCCGGAACCACCAGTGAGATGTGCCAGAAACACGTGCCGGAGACGCCGGAATCACCTGCCGAGCACGTCGCAACCACCTGCTCAACTCGCCTGAACCACCTGCCGGACACGCCAAAATCACCTGCCCGCTACACCAGCACCACTTCGGGGACAAGCCGGAATCACATGATGGGCATGCCGGCACAGCCTCTCAGACTGAACCTCATGCCGGACACCACAGAACCACCTGCCGGACAGACCGGAACCACCTGCCGGACACGCCGGAACCACCGGCTCGACCCGCCGGAACGACCGCTGGACATGCAAAATCACCTGCCGGCTACGCCAGAAACACTTGGCGAACACTCCGGAATCGCCTGCCGGGCATGCCGGAACCACCTCTCAGATATGCCAGAACCACGTGCCAATGACCCCGGAAGCACCTGCCGAGCACGCCGGAACCACCTGCTCGACTCGCCAGAACCACCTGCCGGACATGCAAAAATCACCTGCCGGCTACGCCACAACCAGTTGGGGAACACTTCGGAATCACCTGCCGGGCGTGCTGGAACCACCTGCCGGTCATGCCAAAATCACCTGCCAACTACGCCAGTACCACTTGGTGGACACTGTGGAAACACCTGTCGGGCCGGCCGGAACCACATCTCAGACGTGCCAGAACCATGTGCATGAGATGCTGGAACCACAGCCCGAACGGACGGAAAACACCTGCCAGACCCGTCTGAACAACCTGCCGAGCACGCCGGAGCCACCTGCTCGACTCGCCGGAACCACCTACCTGACACGCCAAAATCACCCGCCGGGTATGCCAGAACCACTTGGCGGACACTCCGGAATCATCTGCCGGACATGCCGGAACCATCTCTCAGACACACCAGAACCACGTGCCAGACACGCCGGAAGCACCTGCTGATCATGCCTGAGCCAAATGCTCGACTTGCAAGAAATACCTGCCAGACACGCCAAAATCACCTGCCGGGTACGCCAGAACCACGTGGCGGACGCTCCGGAGTCACCTGCCTGGCATGCCGGAACCATCTCTCAGACGTGCCAGAACCATGTTCCGGACACGCTGGTACCACCTTCCGAGCTCGCCGGAACCACCTGCTGGACACGCCAAAATCACCTGCCGGCTACGCCAGAACCACTCGGCAGACACTCCGGAATCACCTGCCTGGCATGCTGTAGCCACATGCTGGGCAAGCCGGAACCACCTGCCGGACATGCCGGAACCACCTGCCAGACATGCCGGAACCACCGGCTCGACTCTCCAAAACCACCTGCTGGACACGCCAAAATCACCTGCCGGGTACGCCAGAGCCACTCAGCAGACACTCCGGAATCACCTGCCGGGCTTGCTGGAACCACCTGCCGGTCACGCCAACATCACCTGCCGGCTACGCCAGAACCACTTGGCGAGCACTCCGGAAGCACCTGCCGAGCACGCCGGAACCACGTGCTCAACTCGTCTGAACCACCTGCCGGACATGCCAAAATCACCTTCCGGCTACGCCAAACCACTTGGTGGACTATCTGGAATCACCTGCCGGGCATCATATTACCACCTCTCAGACGTGCCAGAACAACGTGCCGGACACACCGGATCCCCCTCCCCGTAAGACCGGAACCACCTCTCAGAAGTGCCAGAAGCACGTGCCGGAGACGCCAGAAGAACCTGCCGAGGACGTCGGAACCACCTGCTGAAGTCGCCTGAGCCACCTGCGGGACACGCCAAAATCACCTGCCGGCTATGCCAGAACCACTCGGCAGACACTCCGGAATCACATGCCAGGCATTCCGGATCCACGTCTCAGAGGTGCCAGAACCACATGACATACACTCTGGAATAACCTGCCGGGCATGCCGGAACCACCTCTCAGACGTGCCAGAACCATTTGCCGGACACGCCGGAACCACCTGCCGAGTATGCTGGAAACAGCTGCTCCACTCCCCTGAACCACCTGCTGGACACGCCAAAATCACCTGCCGGCTACGCCAGAACCGCTCGGCAGACACTCCGGACCCACCTCCAGGACAGACCGGAACCACCTGCCGGACATGCCGGAACCACCTGCTTGACTCGCCAGAACCACCTGCCGGACACGCCAGAATCACCACCCGGCTACGCTACAACCACTTGTCGGACACTCCGGAATCACCTGCCGGGCATGCTGGAACCACCTCTCAGAGGTGCCACAACCACATGCCGGAGACAGCGGAAGCACCTTCCGAGAATGCCGGAAGTGCCTGATCCACTCCCCAGAACCACCTGCCGGACACGCCAAAATCACCTGCCGGCTATGCCACAACGACTTGGCGGACACTCCAGAATCACCTGCCGGGCATGCCAGCACAACCTCTCAGAAGTGCCAGAAGCACGTGCCGGACAGGCCGGAACCATCTCCCGGACAGACCGGAAACACAGGAAACACTCGCCGGAACCACCTGCTTGACTCACCGGTCCCACATACCGGACACGCCAAAATCACCTGCCCGCTACACCACAACCACTTGGCGGACAAGCCGGAATCACGTGAAGTGCATGGCGACACAACCTCTCAGACGTGCCAGAACCTCGTGCCGGACACACCAGAACCACCTGCTGGACAGACCGGAACCACCTGCCGGACACGCCGGAACCTCCGGCTCGACTCGCCGGAACCATTGCCGGACATGCAAATCACCTGCCGGCTACGCCAGAACGACTTGGCGAACACTCCGAAATCACCTGCCGGGCATGCCGGAACCATCTCTCAGACGTGCCACAACCACGTGCCGGAGAGACCAGAAGCACCTGCCGAGCTCCCCGGAACCACGTGCTGGACATGCCGGAACCGCCTGCCTCAAAGGCCAAAATCATATGCCGGCTACGCCAAACCCACTTGGTGGACACTCCAGAATCACCTTGCGGGCATGCCAGAACCAAGACATGGACAGACGGCAAACACCTGCCGGACCTGCTGGAACCACCTGCCGAGCACTCCGGAACCACCTGCTCGACTCACCAAAGCCACCTGATGGACACACCAGAAACAACTGCGGGGTACGCCAGAACCACTTGGAGGACTCTCCGGGATCACCTGCCGGGCATGCCGGAACCACCTCTCATACGTGCCAGAACCATGTGCTGGACACGCCGGAACCAACCACCGAGTATGCCGGAACCAGCTGATCCACTCCCCAGAACCACCTACTGGACACGCCAAAATCAACTGCCGGCTATGCCAGAACCACTCGGCAGACCTCCGGAATCACATGCCAGGCATTCCGGATCCACGTCTCAGAGGTGCCAGAACCACATGCCATACACTCTGGAATCACCTGCCGGGCATGCCGAAACCACATCTCAGACGTGCCAGAACCATTTGCTGGACACGCCGGAACCACCTGCCGAGAATGCCGGAACCACCTGCTCCACTCCCCAGAACCACCTGCTGGACATGCCAAAGTCACCTGCCGGCTACGCCAGAACCACTTGGCGGACACCATGGAAACACCTGTCGGGCTGGCGGTAACCACCTATCAGACGTGCCAGAACCATGTGCCTGAGATGCCGGAACCACACCCCGAACAGACCAAAACCACCTGCCAGACCCGCTTGAACCACCTGCCGAGCACGCCGGAACCACCTATTCGACTCGCCGGAACCACCTACCTGACACGCTAAAATCGCCTGCCGGGTATGCCACAACCACTTGGTGGACACTCCGGAATCATCTGCCGGACATGCCAGAACCAGCCCTCAGACACACCAGAACCACCTGCCGGACACGCCGGAAGCACCTGCTGATGATGCCTGAGCCAAATGCTCGACTTGCAAGAAATACCTGCCAGACAGGCCAAAATCACCTGCCGGGTACGCCAGAACCACGTGGCCGACACTCCGGAATCACCTGTCGGGCATGCCGGAACCAACTCTCAGACGTGCCAGAACCTCGTGCCGGACACGCCAGAACCACCTACCGGACAGACCGGAAACACCGGCCGGACACGATGGAACCACCGGCTCGACTCGCCGGAACCACCGCCGGACATGCAAAATGACCTGCCGGCTACGCCAGAACCACTTGGCGAACACTCCGGAATCACCTGTCGGGCATGTCGGAACCACCTCTCAGACTTGCCAGAACCATGTTCTGGACACGCCGGTACCAAATGCCGAGTATGCCGGAACCAGCTGATCCACTCCCCAGAACCACCTAGTGGACACGCCAAAATCAACTGCCGGCTACGCCGGAACCACCGGCTCGACTCGCCTGAACCACCGCCGGACATGCAACATGACCTGCCGGCTACGCCAGAACCACTGGGCGAACACTCCGGAATCACCTGTCGGGCATGCCGGAACCACCTCTCAGACTTGCCAGAACCATGTTCCGGACCTGCCGGTACCACCTACCGAGTATGCCGGAACCACCTGATCCACTCCCCAGAACCACCTGCTGGACACGCCAGAATCACCTGCTGGCTACGCCAGAACCACTCGGCAGACACTCCGGAACCACCTGCCGGGCATGCCGGAACCACCTCTCAGAGGTGCCAGAACCACATGCCGGACACTCCGCAATCACCTGCCGGGCATGCCGGAACGATCTCTCAGACGTGCCAGAACCATGTTCTGGACACGCCGGTACCGCCTGTCGAGCTCGCCGGAACCACCTGCTGGACACGCCAAAATCACCTGCCGGCTACGCCAGAACCACTTGGCAGACATTCCGGAATCACCTGCCGGGCCGGCTGGAACCACCTGCCGGTCATGCCAAAATCACCTGCCAACTACGCCAGTACCACTTGGCGGACACTGTGGAAACACCTGTCGGGCCGGCCGGAACCACATCTCAGACGTGCCAGAACCATGTGCATGAGATGCTGGAACCACAGCCCGAACGGACGGAAAACACCTGCCAGACCCGTCTGAACAAACTGCCGAGCACGCCGGAGCCACCTGCTCGACTCGCCGGAACCACCTACCTGACATGCCCAAATCACCAGCCGGGTATGCCAGAACCACTTGGCGGACACTCCGGAATCATCTGCCAGACATGCCGGAACCAGCTCTCAGACACACCAGAACCACGTGCTGGAGACGCCGGAAGCACCTGCCGTGCATGCTGGAGCCACATGCTCGACTCGCCAGAAACACCTGCCGGACACGCCAAAATCACCTGCCTGGTACGCCAGAACCACCTGGCGGACACTCCGAAATCACCTGTCGCGCATGCCAGAACCACCTCTCAGACGTGCCGGAAGCACGTGCCGGACATGCCGGAATCACCTACCGGACAGACCGGAACCACCTGCCGAGCACGCCGGATACACCTGTTCGACTCGCTGGAACCACCTGCCGGACAGGCCAATATCAACTGCTGGCTATGCCAGAACCACCTGGGGGACGGTCCGGAATCACTTGCCAGCCATGGCGGAACCACCTCTCAGACGTACCAGAACCACCTGCCGGAGAAGCTGGAAACACGTCCTGGACAGTCTGGAACCACCTGCCGGCCAAGCCTGAACCACCTGCCAAGCACAACGGAACAACCTGCCAGACACGCCAAAATCACCTGCGTGTTATGCCAGAACCACTTGGAGGACTCTCTGGGATGACCTGCCGGGCATGCCGGAACCACCTCTCAGACGTGCCAGAACCATGTGGCGGACAGTCCGGAATCACCTGTTGGGCATGCGCAACCACCTCTGAGACGTACCAGAACCACATGCCGTGCAGGCCGGAACCACCTACCGGACAGACCGGAATCACCTTTCGGGCATGCCGGAACCACCTGTCAGATGTGCCAGAAACACGTGCCGGAGACGCCGGAAGCATCTGCCAAGCACGTTGGAACCACCTGCTCAACTCGCCTGAACCACCTGCCGGACATGCCAAAATCACCTGCCGACTATGCCAGAACCACTTGGCGAACACACCGGAATCACTTGCCGGGCATGCAGGAACCACCTCTCAGACATGCCAGAACCCCGTGCCAATGACCCCGGAAGCACCAGCCGAGCACGCCGGAACCATCTGCTCGACTCGCCAGAACCACCTGCCGATCACGCAAAAATCACCTGCCGGCTACGCCACAACCAGTTGGGGAACACTTCGGAATCACCTGCCGGGCTTGCTGGAACCACCTGCCGGTCATGCCAAAATCACCTGCCAACTACGCCAGTACCACTTGGCGGACACTGCGGAAACACCTGTCGGGCCGGCTGGAACCACATCTCAGACGTGCCAGAAACGTGTTCATGAGATGCTGGAACCACACCCCGAACAGACGGATACCACCTGCCAGAACCGCCTGAACCACCTGCTGAGCACGCCGGAACCACCTGCTCGACTCACCGGTACCACCTACCTGACACGCCAAAATCACCTGCGGGCTACGCCAGAAACACTTGGACGACTCTGCGAAATGACCTGCCGGGCACGTTGGAACCACCTCTCAGACGTGCCAGAAGCACGTGGCAGACAGTCCGGAATCACCTTTTGGGCATACGCAACCACCTCTGAGACGTACCAGAACCACGTGCCGTGCACGCCGGAACCACCTACCGGACAGACCGGAATCAACTTTTGGGCATGCCGGAACCACCAGTGAGATGTGCCAGAAACACGTGCCGGAGACGCCGGAATCACCTGCCGAGCACGTCGCAACCACCTGCTCAACTCGCCTGAACCACCTGCCGGACACGCCAAAATCACCTGCCCGCTACACCAGCACCACTTCGGGGACAAGCCGGAATCACATGATGGGCATGCCGGCACAGCCTCTCAGACTGAACCTCATGCCGGACACCACAGAACCACCTGCCGGATAGACCGGAACCACCTGCCGGACACGCCGGAACCACCGGCTCGACCCGCCGGAACGACCGCTGGACATGCAAAATCACCTGCCGGCTACGCCAGAAACACTTGGCGAACACTCCGGAATCGCCTGCCGGGCATGCCGGAACCACCTCTCAGATATGCCAGAACCACGTGCCAATGACCCCGGAAGCACCTGCCGAGCACGCCGGAACCACCTGCTCGACTCGCCAGAACCACCTGCCGGACATGCAAAAATCACCTGCCGGCTACGCCACAACCAGTTGGGGAACACTTCGGAATCACCTGCCGGGCGTGCTGGAACCACCTGCCGGTCATGCCAAAATCACCTGCCAACTACGCCAGTACCACTTGGTGGACACTGTGGAAACACCTGTCGGGCCGGCCGGAACCACATCTCAGACGTGCCAGAACCATGTGCATGAGATGCTGGAACCACAGCCCGAACGGACGGAAAACACCTGCCAGACCCGTCTGAACAACCTGCCGAGCACGCCGGAGCCACCTGCTCGACTCGCCGGAACCACCTACCTGACACGCCAAAATCACCTGCCGGGTATGCCAGAACCACTTGGCGGACACTCCGGAATCATCTGCCGGACATGCCGGAACCATCTCTCAGACACACCAGAACCACGTGCCAGACACGCCGGAAGCACCTGCTGATCATGCCTGAGCCAAATGCTCGACTTGCAAGAAATACCTGCCAGACACGCCAAAATCACCTGCCGGGTACGCCAGAACCACGTGGCGGACGCTCCGGAGTCACCTGCCTGGCATGCCGGAACCATCTCTCAGACGTGCCAGAACCATGTTCCGGACACGCTGGTACCACCTTCCGAGCTCGCCGGAACCACCTGCTGGACACGCCAAAATCACCTGCCGGCTACGCCAGAACCACTCGGCAGACACTCCGGAATCACCTGCCTGGCATGCTGTAGCCACATGCTGGGCAAGCCGGAACCACCTGCCGGACATGCCGGAACCACCTGCCAGACATGCCGGAACCACCGGCTCGACTCTCCAAAACCACCTGCTGGACACGCCAAAATCACCTGCCGGGTACGCCAGAGCCACTCAGCAGACACTCCGGAATCACCTGCCGGGCTTGCTGGAACCACCTGCCGGTCACGCCAACATCACCTGCCGGCTACGCCAGAACCACTTGGCGAGCACTCCGGAAGCACCTGCCGAGCACGCCGGAACCACGTGCTCAACTCGTCTGAACCACCTGCCGGACATGCCAAAATCACCTTCCGGCTACGCCAAACCACTTGGTGGACTATCTGGAATCACCTGCCGGGCATCATATTACCACCTCTCAGACGTGCCAGAACAACGTGCCGGACACACCGGATCCCCCTCCCCGTAAGACCGGAACCACCTCTCAGAAGTGCCAGAAGCACGTGCCGGAGACGCCAGAAGAACCTGCCGAGGACGTCGGAACCACCTGCTGAAGTCGCCTGAGCCACCTGCGGGACACGCCAAAATCACCTGCCGGCTATGCCAGAACCACTCGGCAGACACTCCGGAATCACATGCCAGGCATTCCGGATCCACGTCTCAGAGGTGCCAGAACCACATGACATACACTCTGGAATAACCTGCCGGGCATGCCGGAACCACCTCTCAGACGTGCCAGAACCATTTGCCGGACACGCCGGAACCACCTGCCGAGTATGCTGGAAACAGCTGCTCCACTCCCCTGAACCACCTGCTGGACACGCCAAAATCACCTGCCGGCTATGCCAGAACCGCTCGGCAGACACTCCGGACCCACCTCCAGGACAGACCGGAACCACCTGCCGGACATGCCGGAACCACCTGCTTGACTCGCCAGAACCACCTGCCGGACACGCCAGAATCACCACCCGGCTACGCTACAACCACTTGTCGGACACTCCGGAATCACCTGCCGGGCATGCTGGAACCACCTCTCAGAGGTGCCACAACCACATGCCGGAGACAGCGGAAGCACCTTCCGAGAATGCCGGAAGTGCCTGATCCACTCCCCAGAACCACCTGCCGGACACGCCAAAATCACCTGCCGGCTATGCCACAACGACTTGGCGGACACTCCAGAATCACCTGCCGGGCATGCCAGCACAACCTCTCAGAAGTGCCAGAAGCACGTGCCGGACAGGCCGGAACCATCTCCCGGACAGACCGGAAACACAGGAAACACTCGCCGGAACCACCTGCTTGACTCACCGGTCCCACATACCGGACACGCCAAAATCACCTGCCCGCTACACCACAACCACTTGGCGGACAAGCCGGAATCACGTGAAGTGCATGGCGACACAACCTCTCAGACGTGCCAGAACCTCGTGCCGGACACACCAGAACCACCTGCTGGACAGACCGGAACCACCTGCCGGACACGCCGGAACCTCCGGCTCGACTCGCCGGAACCATTGCCGGACATGCAAATCACCTGCCGGCTACGCCAGAACGACTTGGCGAACACTCCGAAATCACCTGCCGGGCATGCCGGAACCATCTCTCAGACGTGCCACAACCACGTGCCGGAGAGACCAGAAGCACCTGCCGAGCTCCCTGGAACCACGTGCTGGACATGCCGGAACCGCCTGCCTCAAAGGCCAAAATCATATGCCGGCTACGCCAAACCCACTTGGTGGACACTCCAGAATCACCTTGCGGGCATGCCAGAACCAAGACATGGACAGACGGCAAACACCTGCCGGACCTGCTGGAACCACCTGCCGAGCACTCCGGAACCACCTGCTCGACTCACCAAAGCCACCTGATGGACACACCAGAAACAACTGCGGGGTACGCCAGAACCACTTGGAGGACTCTCCGGGATCACCTGCCGGGCATGCCGGAACCACCTCTCATACGTGCCAGAACCATGTGCTGGACACGCCGGAACCAACCACCGAGTATGCCGGAACCAGCTGATCCACTCCCCAGAACCACCTACTGGACACGCCAAAATCAACTGCCGGCTATGCCAGAACCACTCGGCAGACCTCCGGAATCACATGCCAGGCATTCCGGATCCACGTCTCAGAGGTGCCAGAACCACATGCCATACACTCTGGAATCACCTGCCGGGCATGCCGAAACCACATCTCAGACGTGCCAGAACCATTTGCTGGACACGCCGGAACCACCTGCCGAGAATGCCGGAACCACCTGCTCCACTCCCCAGAACCACCTGCTGGACATGCCAAAGTCACCTGCCGGCTACGCCAGAACCACTTGGCGGACACCATGGAAACACCTGTCGGGCTGGCGGTAACCACCTATCAGACGTGCCAGAACCATGTGCCTGAGATGCCGGAACCACACCCCGAACAGACCAAAACCACCTGCCAGACCCGCTTGAACCACCTGCCGAGCACGCCGGAACCACCAACTCGACTCGCCGGAACCACCTACCTGACACGCTAAAATCGCCTGCCGGGTATGCCACAACCACTTGGTGGACACTCCGGAATCATCTGCCGGACATGACAGAACCAGCCCTCAGACACACCAGAACCACCTGCCGGACACGCCGGAAGCACCTGCTGATGATGCCTGAGCCAAATGCTCGACTTGCAAGAAATACCTGCCAGACAGGCCAAAATCACCTGCCGGGTACGCCAGAACCACGTGGCCGACACTCCGGAATCACCTGTCGGGCATGCCGGAACCAACTCTCAGACGTGCCAGAACCTCGTGCCAGACACGCCAGAACCACCTGCCGGACAGACCAGAAAGACCTGCTGGACACGCCGGAACCACCGGCTCGACTTGCCGGAACCACCGCCGGACATGCAAAATGACCTGCCGGCTATGCCAGAACCACTTGGTGAACACTCCGGAATCAACTCTAGGGCATGCCGGAACCACCTCTCAGACTTGCCGGAACCATGTTCCGGACATGCCGGTACCACCTGCCGAGTATGCCGGATCACCTGATCCACTCCCCAGAACCACCTGCTGGACACGCCAGATTCACCTGCCGGCTACGCCAGAACCACTCATCAGACACTCTGGAACCACCTGCAGGGCATGCCGGAACCACCCCTCAGAGGTGCCAGAACCACATGCCGGACACTCCGGAATCACCTGCCAGGCATGCCAGAACCATCTCTCAGACGTGCCAGAACCATGTTCCGGACACGCCGGTACCACCTGCCGAGCTCGCCGGAACCACCTGCTGGACACGCCAAAATCACCTGCCGGCTACGCCAGAACCACTCGGCAGACACTCCGGAATCACCTGCCGGGCTGGCTGGAACCACCTGCCGGTCACGCCAACATCACCTTTCAGCTACGCCAGAACCACTTGACGGACACTCCGGAAACACCTGTCGGGCCGGCCGGAACCACCTCTCAGACGTGTTCAGAACCATGTGCCTGAGATGCCGGGACCACTCCCCGAACAGACCGAAACCACCTGCCAGACCCGCCTGAACCCCCTGGCGAGCACGCCTGATCCACCTGCTCAACTAGCCGGAACCACCTTCCTGACACGCCAAAATCACCTGCCAGGTCTACCAGAACCACTTGGTGGACAGTCCGGAATCATCTGCCGGACATGCCAGAACCAGCTCTCAGACACACCAGAACCACGTGCCAGAGACGCCGGAAGCACCAGCTGAGCATGCCTGAGCCACCTGCACGACTAGCAAGAAACACCTGTCGGACATGCAAAAATCACCAGCCGGGTACACCAGAACCATGTGGCAGACACTCCAGTATCACCTGTCGGGCATGCCGGAACCACCTGCTCGACTCGTCTGAACCACCTGCCGGACATGCCAAAATCACCTTCCGGCTACGCCAAAACCACTTGGTGGACTCTCTGGAATCACCTGCTGGGCATCATAGAACCACCTCTCAGACGTGCCGGAACAACGTGCCGGAGACACCGGATCCCCCTCCCCGTAAGACCGGAACCACCTCTCAGAAGTGCCAGAAGCACGTGCCAGAGACGCCGGAAGCACCTGCCGAGCACGTCGGAACCACCTGCTGAAGTCGCCTGAACCACCTGCGGGACACGCCAAAATCACCTGCCGGCTACGCCAGAACCACTCGGCAGACACTCCGGAATCACATGCCAGGCATTCCGGATCCACGTCTCAGAGGTGCCAGAACCACATGACATACACTCTGGAATAACCTGCCGGGCATGCCGGAACCACCTCTCAGACGTGCCAGAACCATTTGCCGGACACGCCGGAACCACCTGCCGAGTATGCCGGAAACACCTGCTCCACTCCCCAGAACCACCTGCTGGACACGCCAAAATCACCTGCCGGCTACACCAGAACCGCTCGGCAGACACTCCGGACCCACCTCCAGGACAGACCGGAACCACCTGCCGGACATGCCGGAACCACCTGCTTGACTCGCCAGAACCACCTGCCGGACACGCCAGAATCACCACCCGGCTACGCTACAACCACTTGTCGGACACTCCGGAATCACCTGCCGGGCATGCTGGAACCACCTCTCAGAGGTGCCACAACCACATGCCGGAGACAGCGGAAGAACCTTCCGAGAATGCCGGAAGTGCCTGATCCACTCCCCAGAACCACCAGCCGGACACGCCAAAATCACCTGCCGGCTATGCCACAACGACTTGGCGGACACTCCAGAATCACCTGCCGGGCATGCCAGCACAACCTCTCAGAAGTGCCAGAAGCACGTGCCGGACAGGCCGGAACCATCTCCCGGACAGACCGGAAACACAGGAAACACTCGCCGGAACCACCTGCTTGACTCACCGGTCCCACATGCCGGACACGCCATAATCACCTGCCTGCTACACCAGAACCACTTGGCGGACAAGCCGGAATCACGTGAAGTGCATGGCGACACAACCTCTCACACGTGCCAGAACCTCGTGCCGGACACACCAGAACCACCTGCTGGACAGACCGGAACCACCTGCCGGACACGCCGGAACCACCGGCTCGACTCGCCGGAACCATTGCCGGACATGCAAATCACCTGCCGGCTACGCCAGAACCACTTGGCGAACACTCCGAAATCAACTGCCGGGCATGCCGGTACCACCTCTCAGACATGCCGGAACCACATGCCAATGACACCCGAAGCACCTGCCGAGCACGCCAGAACCACCTGCTCGACTCGCCAAAACCACATGCTGAACAGGCCAACATCACCTGCAGGCTACGCTACAACCATTTGGTGAACACTTCGGAATCACCTGCCGGGCTGGCTGGAACCACCTGCCGGTCACGCCAACATCACCTGCCAGCTATGCCAGAACCACTTGGCGGACTCCATGGAAACACCTGTCGGCCCGGCCGGAACCACCTATCAGACGTGCCAGAACCATGTGCCTGAGATGCCGGAACCACACCCCGAACAGACCGAAACCACCTGCCAGACCCGCCTGAACCACCTGCCAATCACGCTAGAACGACCTGCTTGAGACGCCAAAACCACCTGCTGGACACGCCGAAATCACCTGCCGGCTAGGCCACAACCATTTGGTGAACTCTTCGGAATCACCTGCCGGGCTTTCTGGAACCACCTGCCGGTCATGCCAACATCACCTGCCAGCTACGCCAGAACCACTTGGCGGACACCATGGAAACACCTGTCGGGCCGGCCGGAACCACCTCTCAGACGTGCCAAAACCATGTGCCTGAGATGTCGGAACCACTCCCCGAACAGACCGAAACCACCAGCCAGACCCGCCTGAACCCCCTGGCGAGCACGCCTGATCCACCTGCTCAACTAGCCTGAACCAACTTCCTGACATGCCAAAATCACCTGCCAGGTATACCAGAACCACTTGGTGGACACTCCGGAATCATCTGCCTGACATGCCAGAACCAGCTCTCAGACACACCAGAACCACGTGCCAGAGACGCCGGAAGCACCAGCTGAGCATGCCTGAGCCAAATGCCCGACTTGCAAGAAACACCTGCCAGACACGCCAAAATCACCTGCCGGGTACGCCAGAACCACGTGGCAGACACTCCGGAATCACCTGTCGGGAAAGCCGGAACCAACTCTCAGACGTGCCAGAACCTCGTGCCGGACATGCCAGAACCACCTGCTGGACAGACCGGAAACACCGGCCGGACACGACGGAACCACCGGCTCGACTCGCCGGAAACACCGCCGGACATGCAAAATGACCTGCCGGCTACGCCAGAACCACTTGGCGAACACTCCGGAATCACCTGTCGGGCATGTCGGAACCACCTCTCAGACTTGCCAGAACCATGTTCTGGACACGCCGGTACCAAATGCCGAGTATGCCGGAACCAGCTGATCCACTCCCCAGAACCACCTAGTGGACACGCCAAAATCAACTGCCGGCTACGCTGGAACCACCGGCTCGACTCGCCTGAACCACCGCTGGACATGCAACATGACCTGCCGGCTACGCCAGAACCACTTGGCGAACACTCCGGAATCACCTGTCGGGCATGCCGGAACCACCTCTCAGACTTGCCAGAACCATGTTCCGGACCTGCCGGTACCACCTGCCGAGTATGCCGGAACCACCTGATCCACTCCCCAGAACCACCTGCTGGACACGCCAGTATCACCTGCTGGCTACGCCAGAACCACTCGGCAGACACTCCGGAACCACCTGCCGGGCATGCCGGAACCACCTCTCAGAGGTGCCAGAACCACATGCCGGACACTCCGGAATCACCTGCCGGGCATGCCGGAACGATCTCCCAGACGTGCCAGAACCATGTTCTGGACACGCCGGTACCGCCTGTCGAGCTCGCCGGAACCACCTGCTGGACACGCCAAAGTCACCTGTCGGCTACGCCAGAACCACTCGGCAGACACTCCGGAATCACCTGCCGGGCCGGCTGGAACCACCTGCCGGTCATGCCAAAATCACCTGCCAACTACGCCAGTACCACTTGGCGGACACTGTGGAAACACCTGTCGGGCCGGCCGGAACCACATCTCAGACGTGCCAGAACCATGTGCATGAGATGCAGGAACCACAGCCCGAACGGACGGAAAACACCTGCCAGACCCTTCTGAACAAACTGCCGAGCACGCCGGAGCCACCTGCTCGACTCGCCGGAACCACCTACCTGACATGCCCAAATCACCAGCCGGGTATGCCAGAACCACTTGGCGGACACTCCGGAATCATCTGCCGGACATGCCGGAACCATCTCTCAGACACACCAGAACCACGTGCCGGAGACGCCGGAAGCACCTGCCGAGCATGCCGGAGCCATCTGCTCGACTCGCCAGAAACACCTGCCGGACACGCCAAAATCACCTGCCGGGTACGCCAGAACCAGCTGGCGGACACTCCGAAATCACCTGTCGCGCATGCCGGAACCACCTCTCAGACGTGCCGGCAGCACGTGCCAGACACGCCGGAAACACCTACCGGACAGACCGGAACCACCTGCCAAGAACGCCGGAGCCACCTGTTCGACTCGCTGGAACCACCTGCCGGACAGGCCAATATCAACTGCTGGCTATGCCAGAACCACCTGGGGGACGGTCTGGAATCACCTGCCAGCCATGGCGGAACCACCTCTCAGACGTACCAGAACCACCTGCCGGAGAAGCTGGAAACACGTCCTGGACAGACTGGAACCACGTGACGGCCATGCCTGAACCACCTGCCGAGCACGGCGGAACCACCTGCCGGACACGCCAAAATCACCTGCGGGCTACGCCAGAACCACTTGGACGACTCTCCGAAATGACCTGCCGGGCACGTTGGAACCACCTCTCAGACGTGCCAGAAGCACGTGGCGGACAGTCCGGAATCACCTGTTGGGCATACGCAACCACCTCTGAGACTTACCAGAACCACGTGTCGTGCACGCCGGAACCACCTACCAGACAGACCGGAATCAAATTTTGGGCATGCCGGAACCACCAGTCAGATGTGCCAGAAACACGTGCCGGAGACACCAGAAGCACGTGCCGAGCACGTCGCAATCACCTGCTCAACTCGCCTGAACCACCTGCCGGACACGCCAAAATCACCTGCCCGCTACACCAGCACCACTTCGGGGACAAGCCGGAATCACGTGAGGGGCATGCCGGCACAGCCTCTCAGACTGAACCTCGTGCCGGACACCACAGAACCACCTGCTGGACAGACCGGAACCACCTGCCGGACACGCCGGAACCACCGGCTCGACCCGCCGGAACGACCGCTGGACATGCAAAATCACCTGCCGGCTACGCCGGAAACACTTGGCGAACACTCCGGAATCACCTGCCGGGCATGCCGGAACCACCTCTCAGATATGCCAGAACCACGTGCCATTGACCCCGGAAGCACCTGCCGAGCACGCCGGAACCACCTGCTCGACTCGCAAGAAACACCTGTCGGACATGCCAAAATCACCTGCCGGGAACGCCAGAAACACTTGGCGGACGCTCCGGAATCACCTGTCGGGCGTGCCGAAACCACCTCTCAGACTTGCCAGAACCATGTTCTGGACACGCCGGTACCACCTGCCGAGTATGCCGGAACCAGCTGATCCACTCCCCAGAACCACCTGCTGGACACGCCAAAATCACCTGCCGGCTACGCCAGAACCACTCGGCAGACACTCCGGAATCACATGCCAGGCATTCCGGAACCACCTCTCAGAGGTGCCAGAACCAAATTCCGGACACTCCGGTATCACCTGCCGGGCATGCCGGAACCAGCTCTCAGAGGTGCCAGAACCACATGCCGGACACTCAGGAATCACCTGCCGGGCATGCCGGAACCACCTGCCGGACATGCCGGAACCACCGGCTCGACTCGCCGGTACCATTGCCGGACATGCAAAATCACCTGCCGGCTACGGCAGAACCACTTGGCGAACACTCCGGAATCACCTGCCGGGCGTGGCCGAACCACCTCTCAGACATGCCAGAACCACATGCCAAGGACACCGGAAGCACCTGCCGAGCACGCCAGAACAACCTGCTTGACTCGCCAAGACCACCTACTGGACACGCCGAAATCACCTGCCGGCTAGGCCACAACCATTATGTGAACTCTTCGGAATCACCTGCCGGGCTGGCTGGAACCACCTGCCGGTCACGCCAACATCACCTGCCAGCTATGCCAGAACCACTTGGCGGACACCATGGAGACACCTGTCGGGCCGGCCGGAGCCACCTATCAGACGTGCCAGAACCATGTGCCTGAGATGCCGGAACCACACCCCGAACAGACCGAAACCACCTGCCAGACCCACCTGAACAACCTGCCGAGCACGCCGGAACCACCTACTCGACTCGCTGGAACCACCTACCTGACACGCTAAAATCACATGCCGGGTATGCCACAACCACTTGGTGAAAACTCCGGAATCATCTGCCGGACATGCCAGAACCAGCTCTCAGACACACCAGAACCACGTGCCAGACACGTCGGAAGCACCTGCTGAGCATGCCTGAGCCAAATGCTCGACTTGCAAGAAACACCTGCCAGACACGCCAAAATCACCTGCCGGGTACGCCAGAACCACGTGGCGGACACTCCGGAATCACCTGTCGGGCATGCCGGAACGAACTCTCAGACGTGCCAGAACCTCGTGCCGGTCACGCCAGAACCACCTGCCGGACAGACCGGAAACACGTGCTGGACACGCCGGAACCACCGACTCGACTCGCCGGAACCACCGCCGGACATGCAAAATGACCTGCCGGCTACGCCAGAACCACTTGGCGAACACTCCGGAATCACCTGTCGGGCATGCCGGAACCACCTTTCAGACTTGCCAGAACCATGTTCCGGACACGCCGGAACCACCTGCCGAGTATGCCGGAACGACCTGATCCACTCCCCAGAACCACCTGCTGGATACGCCAGAATCACCTGCCGGCTACTCCAGAACCACTCGGCAGACACTCCGTAACCAACTGCCGGGCATGCCGGAACCATCTCTCAGACGTGCCAGAACCATGTTCCGGACATGCCGGAACCACCTGCCGAGCTCGCCGGAACCACCTGCTGGACACGACAAAATCACCTGCCGGCTACGCCAGAACCACTCGGCAGACACTCCGGAATCACATGCCAGGCATTCCGCAACCACCTCTCAGAGGTGCCAGAACCAAATGCCGGACACTCCGGTATCACCTGCCGGGCATGCCGGAACCACCTCTCAGAGGTGCCAGAACCACATGCCGGACACTCCGGAATCACCTGCCGGGCATGCCGAAACCACCTGCCGGACATGCCGGAACCACCGGCTCGACTCGCCGGAACCATTGCCGGACATGCAAAATCACCTGCTGGCTACGTCAGAACCACTTGGCGAACACTCCGGAATCACCTGCCGGGCATGGCGGAACCACCTCTCAGACATGCCGGAACCACATGCCAATGACACCGGAAGCACCTGCCGAGCACGCCAGAACCACCTGCTCGACTCGCCAAAACCACCCGCTGGACTCGCCAAAATCACCTGCCGGCTACGCCAGAACCACTCGGCAGACACTCCGGAGTCACCTGCCGGGCTGGCTGGAACCACCTGCCGGTCATGCCAACATCACCTTTCAGCTACGCCAGAACCACTTGGCGGACACTCCGGAAACACCTGTCGGGCTGGCCGCAACCACCTCTCAGACGTGCCAGAACCATGTGCCTGAGATGCCGGAACCACTCCCCGAACACACCGAAACCACCTGCCAGACCCGCCTGAACCCCCTGGCGAGCACGCCTGATCCACCTGCTCAACTAGTTGGAACCACCTTCCTGACACGCCAAAATCACCTGCCAGGTATACCAGAACCACTTGGTGGACACTCCGGAATCATCTGCCGGACATGCCAGAACCAGCTCTCAGACACCCCAGAACCACGTGCCAGAGACGCCGGAAGCACCAGCTGAGCATGCCTGAGCCACCTGCTCGACTCGCAAGAAACACCTGTCGGACATGCCAAAATCACCTGCCGTGTACGCCGGAAACACTTGGCGGACGCTCCGGAATCACCTGTCGGGCGTGCCGGAACCACCTCTCAGACTTGCCAGAACCATGTTCTGGACACGCCGGTACCACCTGCCGAGTATGCCGGAACCAGCTGATCCACTACCCAGAACCACCTGCTGGACACGCCAGAATCACCTGCCCACTACGCCAGAACCACTCGGCAGACACTCCGGAACCACCTGCCGGGCATGCCGGAACCACCTCTCAGAGGTGCCAGAACCACATGCCGGACACTCCGGAATCACCTGCCGGGCATGCCGGAACCATCTCTCTGACGTGCCAGAACCATGTTCCGGACACGCCGGAACCACCTGCCGAGCTCGCCGGAACCACCTGCTGGACACGCCAAAATCACCTGCCAGACACTCCGGAACCACCGGCTCGACTCGCCGGAACCATTGCCGGACATGCAAAATCACCTGCTGGCTACGCCAGAACCACTTGGGGAACACTCCGGAATCACCTGCCAGGCATGGCGGAACCACCTCTCAGACATGACGGAACCACATGCCAATGACACCGGAAGCACCTGCCGAGCACGCCAGAACCACCTGCTCGACTCACCAAAACCACCTGCTGGACACGCCAAAGTCACCTTCCGGCTACGCCACAACCATTTTGTGAACACTTCGGAATCACCTGCCGGGCTGGCTGGAACCACCTGCCGGTCACGCCAACATCACCTGCCAGCTATGCCAGAACCACTTGGAGGACACCATGGAAACACCTGTCGGGCCGGCCGGAATCACCTCTCAGACGTGCCAGAAGCACATGCCGGACATGCTGGAACGACCTATCGGACAGAACAGAACCACCGGCTCAACTCGCCGGAACCACCACCGGACATGCAAAATCACCTGCCGGCTACGCCAGAACCACTTGGCGAACACTCTGGAATCACCTGCCTGGCATGCCAGCACAACCTCTCAGACGTTCCAGAACCTCGTGCCGGACACGCCAGAACCACCGGCCGGACAGACCGGAACCACCTGCTTTACATGACGGAACCACCTGCCTCACACTCTAAAATCATATGCCGGCTACACCAAAACCACTTGGTGGACACTCCAGAATCACCTTGCGGGAATGCCGGAACCACGTCATGGACAGACGGCAATGACCTGCCGGACCTGCCGGAACCACCTGCCGAGCACACCGGAACCACCTGCTCGACTCACCAGAACCACCTGCCGGACACACCAGAAACACCTGCGGGATACGCCAGAACCACTTGGAGGACTCTCCGGGATCACCTGCCGGGCATGCCGGAACCACCTCTCAGACATGCCAGAACCATGTGCCGGAAACGCCGGAACCACCTGCCGAGTATGCCAGAACCACTGGCTCGACTCGCTGGAACCACCGCGGGACACGCCAAAATCACTTGCCGGCTACGCCAGAACCAGTTGGCGAACACTCCGGAATCACCTGCCGGGATTGCTGGAACCACCTGCCGGTCACGCCAACATCACCTGCCAGCTACGCCAGAACCACTTGGCGGACACTCCGGAAAAACCTGTCGGGCCGGCCAGAACCACCTCTCAGACGTGCCAGGACCATGTCCCTGAGATGCCGGAACCACACCCCGAACTGACGGAAACCACCTGCCAGACCCGCCTCAACCCCCTGGCGAGCACACCTGATCCACCTGCTCAACTAGCGGGAACCACCTTCCTGACACGCCAAAATCACCTGCCAGGTATACCAGAACCACTTGGTGGACACTCCGGAATCATCTGCTGGACATGTCAGAATCAACTCTCAGACACACCAGAACCATGTGCCAGAGACGCCGGAAGAACCTGCTGAGCATGCCTGAGCCACCTGCTCGACTCGCAAGAAACACCTGTCGGACATGCCAAAATCACCTGCTGGGTATGCCAGAAACACTTGGCGGAGACTCCGGAATCACCTGCCGGGCATGCCGGAACCATCTCTCAGATGGACCAGAACCATGTTCCAGACACGCCGATACCACCTGCCGAGCTCATCGGAAGCACTTGCTGGACACGCCAAAATCACATGCCGGCTACACCAGAACCACTCGGCAGACACTCCGGAACCACCTCCAGGACAGACCGGAACCACCTGCTGGACACGCCGGGACCACCTGCTTGACTCGCCAGAACCACCAGCCGGACACGCCAGAATCACCAGCCGGCTACGCCACAACCACTTGGCGGACACTCCAGAATCACCTGCCGGGCATGCCAGCACAACCTCTCAGAAGTGCCAGAAGCACGTGCCGGACAGGCCGGAACCATCTGCCGGACAGACCGGAAACACAGGAAACACTCGCCCGAGCCACCTGCTTGACTCACCGGTCCCACCTGCCCGACACGCCAAAATCACCTGCCCCCTAAACCAGAACCACTTGGCGGACAAGCCGGAATCACGTGAACTTCATGACGACACAACCTCTCAGACGTGCCAGAACTTCGTTCCGGACACCCCAGAACCACCTGCCGGACAGACTGGAACCACCTGCTGGACACGCTGGAACCACCGGCTTGACTCGCCGGAACCACCGCCGGACATGCAAAATCACCTGCCGGCTACGCCAGAACCACTTGGCGAACACTCTGGAATCACCTGCCGGGCATGCCGGAACCAGCTCTCAGACATGCCGGAACCACATGCCAATGACACCGGAAGCACATGCCGAGCACGCCAGAACCACCTGCTCGACTTGCCAAAACCACCTGCTGGACACGCCAAAATCACCTGCCGGCTACGCCAGAACCATTTGGTGAACACTTCGGAATCACCAGTCAGACATGCCTTAACCACCTCTCAGACATGCCAGAACCACATGCCAATGACACCGGAAGTATCTGCCGAACACGCGGGATGAACCTGCTCGACTCGCCGGAACCACCTAACTGACATGCCAAAATCACCTGGTGCGTACGCCAGAACCACTTGGTGGACACTCCGGAATCATCTGCCGGAAATGCTAGAACCAGCTGTCAGACGCACCAGAACCACGTGCCGGACACGCCGGAAGCACCTGCTGAGCATTCCTGAGCCACCTGCTCGACTCGCAAGAAACACCTGCCGGATACGCCAAAATCATCTGCCGGGTACGACAGCACCATTTGGCGGACACTCTGGAATCACCTGTCGGGCATGCCGGAACCACCTCTCAGACTTGCCAGAACCATATTCCGGACACGCCGGTACCACCTGCCGAGTATTCCGGAACCACCTGATCGACTCCCCAGAACCACCTGCTGCACACGCAAAAATCACCTGCCGGCTACGCCAGAACCACTCGGCAGACACTCCGGAATCACCTGCCGGGCATGCCGGAACCACCTCTCATAGGTGCCAGAACCACATGCCACAGACTCCGGAATCACCTGCCAGGCATGCCGGAACCATCTCTCAGATGTGCCACACCCATGTGCCGGGGAGACCGGAAGCACCTGCCGAGCTCGCCGGAACCACCTGCTGGCCATGCCGGAACCACCTGCCTGACAGGCCAAAATCATATGCAGGCTATGCCAAAACCACTTGGTGGACACTCCAGAATCACCTTGCGGTCATGCCGGAACATCATCATGGACAGACTCTAAACACCTGCCGGAGCTGCCTTAACCACCTGCCGAGCACGCCAGAACCACCTGCTCGACTCGCCGGAAACACCTGCCAGACATGCCAAAATCACGTGCCGGGCATGGTGGAACCACCTCTCAGAGGTGCCAGAACCACATGCCAGAGACTCTGGAATCACCTGCAGGGCATGCCAGAACCATCTCTCAGAAGTGCCACAACCACGTGCCGGAGAGACCGGAAGCACCTGCCGAGCTCGCCGGAACCACCTGCTGGCCATGCTGGAACCACCTGCCTGACAGGCCAAAATCATATGCCTGCTACGCCAAAACCACTTGTTGGACACTCCAGAATCACCTTGCGGGCATGCCGGAACCTCATCATGGACAGACTTCAAACACCTGCCGGACCTGCCTGAACCACCTGCCGAGCACACCGGAAGCACCTGCTCGACTCACCAGAGCCACCTGCCAGACACACCAGAAACACCTGTGGGGTACGCCAGAACCACTTGGAGGACTCTCCGGGATCACCTGCCGGGCATGCTGGAACCAACTCTCAGACGTGCCAGAACCATGTGCCGGACAGACCGGAACCACCTGCCGAGTATGCCAGGACCTCCTGATCGACTCCCCAGAACCACCTGCTGGACACGCGAAAATCACCTTTCGGATACGCCAGAACCACTCGGCAGACACTCTGGAACCACCTCCAGGACAGACCGGAACCACCTGCCGGACACGCCGGGACCACCTGCTTGACTTGCCTGAACCACCTGCCAGACACGCCAAAATCACCAGCCGGCTCCACCACATCCACTTGTCGGACACTCCGGAATCACCTGCCGGGCATGCTGGAACCACCTCTCAGAGGTGCCACAACTACCTGCCGAGCACGCCGGAACCACCTGATCCACTCCCCAGAACTACCTGCTGGACATGCCAAAATCAACTGCCGGCTATGCCACAACCAGTTGGTGAACACTTCGGAATCACCTGTCGGGCTGCTGGAACCACCTGCCGGTCGCGCCAACATCACCTGCCAGCTACGCCAGAACCACTTGGTGGACACTCCAGAAACACCTGTTGGGCCGGCCGGAACCACCCTCAGACGTGCCAGCACCATGTCCTTGAGATGCCAGAACCACACCCCGCACAGACCGAAACCACCTGCCAGACCCACCTGAACCACCTGCCGTGCACTCCGGAACCAGCTGCTCAACTCACCAGAGCCACCTGCCGGACACACCAGAAACACCTGCGGGGTACGCCAGAACCACTTGGCGGACTCTCCGGGATCACCCGCCGGGCATGCCGGATCCACCTCTCAGTCCTGTCAGAACCATGTACTGGACTCGCCAGAACCACCTGCCGAGGATGCCAGAACCACCTGATCCACTCCGCAGAACCACCTTCTGGACATGTCAGAATCTCCTGCCGGCTACACCACAACCACTCGGCAGACACTCCGAAATCACATGCCGGGCATGGCAGAACCACCTCTCAGATATGCGACAACGACGTGCCGGACACGCCGGAACCACCTGCAGAGCATGCAGGAACCACCTGCTCGACTCGCAGGACCCACCGCCGCACACGCAAAAATCACCTGCTGGCTATGCCAGAACCACTAGCCAGACTTTCCGGAATCACCTGCAGGGAATGCCGGACCCAACTCTCAAATGTGCCAAAATCAAGTACCGGAGAAGTCAGAAGCACCTGCCGAGCTAGCCGGAAGCACCTGCTCGAATCGTTGGAACCACCTGTGGGACACGCGAAAATCACCTGCCGGCTACGCCAGAACGACTTGGTGGACAATCCGGAATCACCTGCCAGACATGCCAGAACCACCTGTCAGACGTGCTGGAACCACGTGCCGGACATGCTGGAACCACCTCCTGGACAGACAAGAACCACCTACGGGACCTGCCTGAACCACCTGCCGAGCACACCGGAACCACCTGCTGGACACGCCAAAATCACCTGCCAGACACGCCAAAATCACCGGCCGACTACGCCAGAACAACTTGCGGGAGACTGCAAAATCACCTGTGGGGCATGCTGGAACCACCTCTCAGACGTGCCAGAACCATGTGGTGGACAGTCCGGAATCACCTGTTGGGCATGCGCAACCACCACTGAGACGTAACACAACCACATGCCGTAGACGCCGGTACCACCTCCCGGACAGACCAGAATCACCTTTTGGGCATGCTGGAACCACATGTCAGATGCGCCAGAAACAAGTGCCGGAGATGCCGGAAGCACCTGACGAGCACGTCGGAACCACCTGCTCAACTCGCCTGAACCACCTGCCAGACACGCCAAAATCACCTGCCGGGTACGCCAGAACCACCTAGCGGACACTCCGGAATCATGTGCCGTGCATGCCGGAACCGCCTCTCAGACGTGCCGGAAGCACGTGCCGGACACGCCGGAAACACCTACCAGACAGACCGGAACCACCTGCAAGACATGCCGGAACCACCTTTCCGAGCACGCCTGAGCCACCTGCTCGACTCGCCAGAACCACCTGCCGGACACGCCAAAATGAAGTGCCGGCTACACCAGAACCACTTACCCGACACTCCGGAATCACCTGCCTGGCATGTCAGAACCACCTCTCAGACGTGCCAGAAGCACATGCCGGACATGCCGGAACGACCTATCAGACAGAACGGAACCACCTGCCAGACACACCGGAACCACCTGCCGAACACCCCACAGCCACCTGCTCGACTCGCTGGAACCACCTGCCGGACAGGCCCATATCAACTGCTGGCTATGCCAGAACCACCTGGGGGACAGTCCAGAATCTCCTGCCAGCCATGGCGGAACCACCACTCAGACGTACCAGAACCACGTGCCAGACAAGCTGGAAACACGTACTGGAAAGACTGGAACCACCTGCCGGCCACGCCTGAACCACCTGCCGAGCATGCCAGAACCACCTGCTCTACTTGCCAGAACCACCTACCGGACACGCCAAAATCACCTGCCTGCTAGGCCAGAACCACTTGTCGGAATCTCCGGGATCACCTGGCGGGCATGCCATAACCATGTCTCAGACGTGCCAGAACCAATTGCCGGACACGCCGGAACCACCTCCCGGACATACAGGAACCACCTGCTGGACCTGCCTGAACCACCTGCCAAGCAGGTTGGAACCACCAACCGAACATGCCAAAATCACCTGCCAGTTATGCCAGAATCACTTGGTGGACTCTCCGGGATCACCGGCCGGGCATGCCGGAACCACCTCTGAGACGTACCAGAACCACTTGCCAGACACGCCAGAACCACATCCTGGACAGCCTGGAAACACCTGCCGGACATGCCCGAACCTCCTGCTGAGAATGCCAGAAACACCTGCTCGGCTATCGGGAAAAACCTACGGGGAAACTGTCATAGAAATGAAGGTCAAACGGCCTTTCTTGCCAGACCTTACCTCGCCACTTTAGAGCTTCTGCTTCTGCCACAATTCCACCTTGCCAACCTGGCTCAGACGAAATGCCTACATCATCCCCTTGAGCAATGGGGACCAGGCCCGGATGATTGTGGTTCCACATGCTGAAGTGGAGACAGACAATAGGCTTTTAACTAACCACCAAGTGCAATGGTTGGGAGAGTGTCAGAAAGCACCAATGGCAGAAAGACCCCTTTAATTTACTCTCAGCCGTGCCCTCCATTGCTCTAGAGGTGGAAGGCACAAAGCACTGTCTCCATCCTTCAATGGGAGACAAGCCATAAAATGTCTTGCTTCCAGCTCTCTAGGAAGCTGAGAAAGAACTCGCTTTCCACAGTGACGTTATAGCATACGAGAAAACTCTCATACAAAGGCAGCTCAAACGCCATTTCTTCCCAGCACTTAACTCGCCACGTTAGGACTTCTGCGTCTGCCGCAATTCCACCTTGTCAACCCGGCTCAGACGAAATCACTACATCTTCCCCTGAAGCAATTGGGCTGTGTCCCAATGATTGAGCGTCCATGTGCTTAGGAGGCTATAGACTGTACGCCTTTTTCCAACCACCATTGTGCACTGGTGGAGAGAGTGTCAGAAAGACCCCTTTGCTTGCAGCCGTGCCCTCTATTGCTGCAGACGTGGAATGCACAATGCACTGGCTCCACCCCTCAAGAGGCGACAAGCCACAGACCGTCTTGCTTCCATCTGTTTAGGAATCCTAGAAAGAAATCGCTTTCAACACTGCTCTTTCTGTGTCCTGGCAAGATCTCATACAAAGGCAGCTGATATGCCATTTCTTTTCAGCGCTTAGCTCGCCGATTTGGAACTTCAGCTTCTGACAGATTTCCACCTTGCCAACCCGGCTCAGATGAAATGCCTACAGCTTCCCTTTCAGCAATGGAGATGATGCCCAGATGATTGTGCTTCCACATGCTTAGCAGGAGCAGACAATAGGCTTTTAACCAACCGCTCTTGAGCAATGGTTGGGGGAGAGTCAGAAAGCACCAACATCAGAAAGGCCCTTTACTGTCGGCCGTGCCCTCCATTCCTCTAGAGGTACGAAGCACAATGCACTGGCACCACCCCTGAAGGGCATCAAAAAGCACCTATGGCAGAAAGCCCCCTTTGCTCTCAGCCCTGCCCTCCCTTGCTCTGCAGGTGAAAGGCACAAAGCACTGCCTCCATCCTTCAATGGGAGACAAGCCATAAACTGCCTTGCCTCCAGCTCTTTAGGAAGCTGATGAACAACTCGCTTTCCACAGTCCTCTTACAGCATACCAGGAAACTCTCATACAAAGGCAGCTCAAACGCCATTTTGTCCCAGCCCTTAACTCGCAGCTTTAGGACTTCTGCGTCCGCCGCAATTCCACCTTGCCAACCGGGCTCAGACGAAATGCCTACACCTTCCCCTGAAGCAACTGGGCTGATTCCCAAATGATTGAGCATCCAAGTTTTTAGGAGGCGATAGACTGCACGCCTTTTTCCAACCACCATTGTGCACTGCTGGATATAGTGTCGGAAAGCAGCTATGTCAGAAAGACCCCTTTGCTGTCAGCCGTGCCCTCCATTGCTCTAGAGCTGGAAGGCATAAATCACTGACTCCATCCTTCAATGGGAGACAAGCCATAAACTGTCTTGCTTCCAGCTCTTTAGGAAGCTGAGAAAGAACTCGCTTTCCACAGTGCTGTTACAGGATACGGGGAAATTCTCATACAAACGCAGATGAAACGCCCTTTCTTCCCAGCAATTAACTCGCCGCTTTAGGACTTCTGCTTCTGCCGCAATTCCATCTTGCCAACCAGGCTGAGACGAAATGCCTACATCTTCCCTTGAAGCAACTGGGCTGAGTTCCCAATGATTGAGCGTCCACCTGCTTAGCAAACGATAGACTCTATGCCTTTTTCCAAACACCATTGTGCACTGGTGGACAGAGTGTCGGAAAGCAGCTATGTCAGAAAGACCCCTTTGCTCTCAGCCGTGCCCAGCATTGCTGTAGACGTGGAATGCACAATGCACTTGCTCCACACACACGGGGCCATAAGCCACAGAACATCTTCCTTCCATCTCTTTAGGAAGCTGAGAAAGAACTCGCTTTCACCAGTGGTCTTTCTGTGTCCTGGCAACATCTCATACAACAGCAGCTGAAACACCATTTTTTCCCAGCCCTTAACTCGCAGCTTTAGGACTTCTGCTTCTGCGGCAATTCCACCTTGCCAACCCGGCTCAGACGAAATGCCTGAATCGTCTTCCCCTGAAGCAACTGGTCTGAGTCCCATATGATTGAGCGTCCACGTGCTTAGGAGGCGATAGACTGCACGCCTTTTTCCAACCATCATTGTGCACTGCTGGAGAGAGTGTCGGTAAGCAGCTATGTTAGAAAGGCACCTTTCCTCTCAGCCGTGCCCTCCTTTGCTCTAGAGGTGGAAGGCACAAGGCACTGGCTCTGGATCCACCCCTCAATGGGAGACAAACCACATCTTGCCCTGCTTCCAGCTCTTTAGGAAGCTGAGAAAAAACTCCCTTTCCACAGTGCTCTTACAGCATTCAGGGAAAATCTCACACAAAGGAGGAAGAAGGCTATTTATTTTCAGCACTTCACTCGCATTTGCATCCTGTGCATTTCCACCTTGCCAACCCGGCACAGACGAAATGCCTACATCTTCCTCTTGAGCAATGGTGACAAGGCCCGGATGATTGTGGTTCCACATGCTGAGGAGGAGAGAGACAATAGGCTTTTAACTAACCACCAAGTGCAATGGTTGGGAGAGTGTCAGAAAGCACCAATGGCAGAAAGACCCCTTTACTCTCAGTCGTGCCCACCATTGCTGTACAGGTGGAAGGCGCAAAGCACTGCCTCCATCCTTCAATGGGAGACAAGCCATAAACTGTCTTGCCTCCAGCTCTTTAGGAAGCTGAGAAAGAACTCGCTTTCCAAAGTGCTGTACAGCATACAAGGAAACTCTCATACAAAGGCAGCTCAAACGCCATTTCTTCCCAGCCCTTAACTCGCCGCTATAGGACTTCTGCTTTTGCCGCAATTCCACCTTGCCAACCCGGCTCAGACGAAATGCCTACATCTTCCCCTGAAGCAATTGGGCTGAGTCCCAAATGATTGCGCGTCCACCTGCTTAGGAGGTGATAGAGTGTACACCTTTTTCGTACCACCATTGTGCACTGGTGGAGAGAGTGTCGGAATGCACCTATGTCAGAAAGGGCCCTTTGATCACAGCCGGGCCCTCCGTTGCTCTAGAGGTGGAAGGCACAAAGCACTGCCTCCATCCTTCAATTTAAGACAAGCCATAAACTGTCTTGCTTCCAGCTCTTTAGGAAGCTGGGAAAGCACTCGCATTCCACAGTGCTCTTACAGCATCCTAGGAGCATCTCATACAAAGACAACTTAATTTTGTGTCTTTTCAGCCCTTAAATCACCAATCTGCAACATCCGATTCTGCCAAATTTCCACCTTGCCAAACTGGCTCAGACGAAATGCCTACATCTTCCCCTTGAGCAATGGGGACGAGGCCTGGATGATTGTGGTTCCACATGCTGAGGAGACAGACAATAAGCTTTTAACCAACGGCTCTTGAGCAATGGTTGGGGGCATGTGAGAAAGCACCAAAGTCAGAAAGGCCCTTTACTCTGGGCCCTGCCCTCCATTCCTCTAGAGGCAGGAGGCACAAGTCACTGGCACCACCCCTGAAGGGTATCAGAAAGCACCTATGGCAGAAAGCCCCCTTGGTCTAAGCCATGCCATCCATTGCTCTGCAGGTGGAAGGCACAAAGCACTGCCTCCAATCTTCAATGGGAAACAAGCCATAAACTGTCTTGCCTCCAATTCTTTAGGAAGCTGATGAACAACTCGCTTTCCACTGTCCTGTTACATCATACCAGGAAACTCTCATACAAAGGCTGCTCAAACACCATTTATTCCCAGCGCTTAACTCACCGCTAAGGACTTCTGCTTCTGCCGCTATTCCACCTTGCCAACCCAGCTCAGAGGAAATGCCTACATCTTCCGGTTGAGCAATAGGGACGAGGCCTGGATGATTGTGCTTCCACATGCTGAGGAGGAGACAGACAATAGGCTTTTAACCAACCGCCCTTGTGCAATGGTTGGGGCAGTGTCAGAAACCAGCAATGTCAGAAAGTCCCTTTACTCTCGGTCATGCCCTCCATTCCTCTAGAGGTAGGAGGCACAAGGCAGTGGCACCACCCCTGAAGGGTATCAGAAAGCATCAATGGCAGAAAGCTCCCTTGGCTCTCAGCCATGCCCTCCATTGCTCTAGACGTGAAATGCACAATGCATTGGCTCCACTCCTCAAGGGGTCACAAGCGACAGACCATCTTTCTTCCATCTCTTTAGGAAGCTGAAAACAAACTCACCTGATGTATAAAAAGGAATCATGCCACTTATGTGCCAGAAAACCTGGGGATACATGCCAAAAACACCCTCTGCACACTCTCAAAGGGCCACACATTCATGCCAGTATGACCCAACAGGCATACCAGAAGCATCCACGTTGCATGCCAGAACCACCTGTAACCACCTGCTGGACACAGTGGAACAACGATTCTGACACTGCAGAGCCATCTCTTCAACATGCCAGCCGCACACAATGACATGACAGAACCAGATTCCAAACACAGCACAACGACATGCCAGACACATTGTAAACACCTGTTGGATATGCTGCAAACAGGTGTCAGAAACACTGAAACCAGCTAAGGAGTATGTAAGAATGGGGGCCAGAAATGCCACAAGGACCTGTCTTACAAGCCAGAGCCACGAGCCCAAAAAGCAGGAAAGACCTACTGGACACACCAAAATAACCTGCCGGTGACACCAGAACCACTTGGCGGACACCGAGGAATCACCTGCTGGGCATGCCCGAAGCACCTCACAGACGTGCCAGAACCACGTGCCGGCCATGCTGGAACCAGCTCCTGGACAGACCAGAAGCACCTGCCGGACACGCCGGAACCACTTGCCGAGCATGCAGGAACCACCTGCTCGACATGCAGGACCCACCTGCTGGACATGCCAAAATCACGTTCCGGCGATGCCAAAACTACTTGGTGGACACTCCAGAATCAACTTCCGGGCATGCCGGAACCACGTCATGGACAGACTGCAAACACCTGCCGGACCTGCCTGAACCACCTGCCGAGCACGCCGGAAAACCTGCTCGACACGCCAGAACCACCTGCCGGACACACCAAAAACACCTCCTGGTATGCCAGAATCACTTGCCGGACACTCCGGAATCACCTGTTGGGCATTCCGGAACTACCTCTCAGACGTGCCAGAACCACGTGAAACAGACACCGGATGCACCTTCTGAGCACGCCGGAACCTCCTACTCGACTCGCCGGGACCAACTGCCAGAGACACCAGAATCACCTGCCGGCTAGGCCAGAACCACATGGAGGACTCTATGGAATCACCCGCCGGGCATGCCGGAACCACCTATCAGACGTGCCTGAAGCACATGCTGGACACACCGGAACCACCTACTGGACAGACCGGAACCACCTGCCGGACCCGCCTGAACCACCTGCTGAGCACGCCGAAAAAACCTGCTCGACTCGCTGGAGCCACCTGCTGGACACACCAAAATCACCAGCCGGCTATGCCAGAAGCACTTGCCAGACACTCTGGAATCACCTGCAGGGCACGCCGGAACCAGCTCTCAGACGTGCCAGGATCCACATGCCGCAGACTCCGGAATCACCTGCCGGTCATGCCACAACCACCCCTCTGACGTGCCACAACCACGTGCCGGAGAGACAGGAGGCACCTGCCGAGCTCGCCGGAACCACCTGCTGGACACGCCAGCACCACCTGCCTGACACGCCAAAATCACGTGCCAGCTATGCCAAAACCACTTGGTGGACACTCCAGAATCACCTTCCAGGCATGGCGGAAGCACCTCTCCGAGGTGCCAGAACCACGTGGCGGACAGTCCAGAATCACCTGCTGGGCATGCGGGAGCCACCTCTCAGACGTACTAGAACCACGTGTGGCACACGCAGTAACTCACTGCCGGACAGGCCGAAACCACCTGCAGGAAATGCCAGAATCACCTGCCGAGAACGCCGGAACCACCTGAACAGCTCGCCAGAAACACCTGCCGGACACGCCAACATCACCTGCCGGACACGCCAAAATCACCTGCCGGCTATGCCAAACTACTTGGCGGACACCCCAGAACCACCTGCAGGACAGGCCAGAACCACCTGCTGTACCCCCCGGAACCACGTCCCAGACAGACAGGAACAACCTGCCAGAAACACGTGAACGACCAGCCCAGCTCGCCGGGACCACCTGCTCGAATCACCGGAACCACCTGCTGGACGTGCCAAAATCACCTGCCAGCTATGCCAGAACCACGTTGGGGACAGTCTGGGATTCCCTGCCAGGCATGCCAGAGCCAACTCTCAGACATGGCAGAACCATGTGCGGGACACGCCGAAAACACCTATAGGAAAGACTGGAACCACCTGCCAAAAACGCCTGAACCACCTGCTGAGCCCGCCAGAACCACAAGCTCGACTTGCTGGAAGCACCAGCCCAACACGCCCAAATCACCAGCCGGCTACGCCAGAACCACTTGTTGGATACTCCGGAATCACCTGCCGGGCATGCCGGAACCACCTCTTAGACAGGCCAAACCATGTGCCAAAGACACCGGAAGCACCTCCCGCGCAGATGGGACCACCTGCTCAACTCACCTGAACCACTTGTTGGACACGCCAAAATCACCTGCCGGTTACGCCAGAACCACTTGGCAGACTCTCTGGAATCACATGCTGGGCATGCCAGAACCACTTCTCCTACGTGCCAGAACCACGTGCCTTACACGCTGGAACCACCTCCCGGACAGACGGGCACCACCTGCCGGACATGCCTGAACCACCTGCCAAGCACGCCGGAACCACCTGCCGGACATGCCAAAATCACCTGCGGGCTATGCCAGAACAACTTGGAGGACTCTCCGGGATCAGCTGCCGGACATGCCAGAACCAGCTCTCGGACACACCAGAACCACGTGCCGGAGACGCCGGAAGCACCTGCCTAGCATGCCGCAGCAAACTGCTCGATTTGCCAGAAACACCTGCCGGACACGCCAAAATCACCTGCCGCGCATGCCGGAACCACCTCTCAGACATTCCAGAAGCACGTTCCGGACACGCCAGAAACACCTACCAGACAGACTGGAACCACCTGCCGAGCATGCCGGATCCACCTGCTCGACTCGCCGGAACCACCTACCTGACATGCCAAAATCACCTGCCGGCTATGCCAGAACCACTTGGAGGACACTCCGGAATCATCTGCTAGACATGCCGGAACCAGCTCTCAGACACACCAGAACCATGTCCCAGAGATGCCGGAAGCACCTGCCGAGCATGCCGGAGCAACCTGCTCGACTCGCGAGAAACACCTGCCGGACACACCAAAATTACCTGCCGCGTACGCCCTAACCACCTGGCGGACACTCAGGAATCACCTGCCTCGCATGCCGGAATCACCTCTCAGACATGCTGGAAGCAGGTGCCGGACGCACCGGAAACAGCTACCAGACAGACCGGACCCACCTGCCAGACATGCCAGAACCAGCTGCCGAGCACGCCGGAACCACCTGCTCTACTTGCAGGAACCATGTGCCAGACATGCCAAAATGAACTGGGGCTACACCAGAACCACTTACCCGACACTCCGGTATCACCTGCCTGGCATGCAAGAACCACCTCTCAGACGTGCCAGAAGCACGTGCCAGACATGCCGGAACGAACTATCGGGCAGAACGGAACCACCTGCCAGACACGCCGGAGCCACCTGCTCGACTCACCGGTACCACCTGCCGGACCAGCCACACTCAACAGCTGTCTATACAGGAACCACCTGGCAGACAGTCCGGAATCACCTACCGCGCATGCCAGAACCACCTATCAGACGTGCTGGAAGCACGTGCCGGACAGGCCGGAACGACCTACAGGACAGACCGGAACCACATGCCGGAACCGCCTGAACGACCTGCTGAGCACGCCGGAACAACCTAGTCGACTCGCTGGAGCCACCTGCTGGACACACCAACAGCACCAGACGGCAATGCCAGAACCACTTACCAGACACTCTAGAATCACCTGCAGGGCATGCCGGAACCACCTCTCAGAAGTGCCAGAACCACATGTCGGACACTACGGAATCACCTGCCGGGCATGCCGGAACCACCTGTCACATGTGCCATAAACACGTGCCGGAGATGCCGGAAGCACCTGCCGAGCACGCCAGAACCGCCTGCTCAACTCGCCAGAACCACCTGCTGGACACGCAAAAATCACCTGCCGGCTACGCCACAACCAGTTGGTGAACACTTTGGAATCACCTGCCAGGCTTGCTGGAACCACCTGCCGGTCATGCCAAAATCACCTGCCAACTACGCCAGAACCACTTGGTGGACACTGCAGAAACACCTGTCTGGCCGGCCGGAACCACATCTCAGACGTGCCAGAACCATGTGCATGAGATGCCGGAACCACACCCTGAACAGACGGAACCACCTGTCAGACCTGCTTGAACGACGTGCCTAGCACGCTGGAACCACCTGCTGGACTCGCTGGAACCACCTACCTGACATGCCAAAACCACCTGCCGGGTACGCTAGAACCACTTGGCGGACACTCCGGAATCATCTGCTGGACATGCCGGAACCAGCTCGCAGACACACCAGAACCACGTGCCGGGGACGCCAGAAGCACCCACCGAGCTTGCCGGAGACACCTTCTCAACTCACCAGAAACACCTGCCGGAAATGCCAAAATCACCTGCCGGGTATGTCAGAACCACTTGGCGGACACTCCGGAATCACCTGTCCGGCATGCCGGAACCACCTCTCAGACTTGCCAGCACCATGTTCTGGACACGCCGGTACAACATGCCAAGTATGCCGGAACCACCTGATCCACTCACCAGAACCACCTGCTGGACACGCCAAAATCACCTGCTGGCTACGCCAGAACCACTCGGCAGACACTCCGGAATCACCTGCCGGGCCTGCCGGAACCACCTCTCAGAGGTGCCAGAACCACATGCCGGAGACTCCGGAATCGCCTGCCGGGCATGCCGGAACCATCTCTCAGATGTGCCACAAGCACATGCCGGAGAGACCGCAAGCACCTGCCAAGCTCACCAGAACCCTCTGCTGGACATGCCGGAACCACCTGCTGGACATGCCAAAATCACTTGCCGGCTACGCCACAACCAGTTGGTGGAAACTTCGGAATCACCTGCAGGGCTGGCTGGAACCACCTGCCGGTCACACCCACATCACCTGTCAGCTCCGCAAGAACCACTTGGCGGACACTCTGGAAACACATGTCGGGCCGGCCGGAACGACCTCTCAGATGTTCCAGAACCATGTGCCTGAGCTGCCGGAACCACACCCCAACAGACAGAAACCACCTGCCAGTCCCGCCTGAACCACCTGCCGAGCACGCCGGAACCACCTGCTCGACTAGCCGGAACCACCTACCTGACACGCCAAAATCACCAGCCGGGCATGCTGGAACCACCTCTCAGAGGTGCCAAACCACATGCCGGAGACTCCGGAATCACCTGCTGGGCATGCCGGAACCATCTCTCAAACATGCCACAACCACGTGCCGGAGAGACCGGAAGCACCTGCCGAACTCGCCGGAACCACCTGCTGGACATGCCGGAACCACCTACGTGACAGGGCAAAATCGTATGTCGGCTACGCCCAAACCACTTGGTGGACACTCCAGAATCACCTTGCGGTCATCCCAGAACCACATCATGGACAGACTGCAAACACCTACCGAACCTGACTGAACCATCTGCCGAGCTTGCCGGAACCACCTGCCGGTCACGCCAACATCACCTGCCACCTATGCCAGAATCACTTGGCGGACACTCCGGAATCACCTGCCGGGCATGCAGGAACCACCTCTCAGAAGTGCCACAAACACATGCCGGAGACGGCATAAGCACCTGCCGAGAATGCCTGAAGTTCATGATCCACTCCACAGAACCACCAGACGGACACACCAAAATCACGTGCCGGCTACCCCAGAACCACTTGGCGGACAAGCTGGAATCACGTGAAGCGCATGCCGACACAACCTCTCAGACGTGCCAGAACCTCGTGCCGGACACCCAGAACAACCAGCCGGACACGCCGGAACCACCGGCTCAAGTCGCCGGAACCACCGTGGGACATGTAAAATCACCTGCCGGCTACGACAGAACCATTTGGCGAACACTCCAGAATCACCTGCCAGGCATGCCGGAAACACCTCTCAGACATGCCAGAACCACATGCCAATGACACCGGAAGCACCTGCCGAGCACGCCGGAACCACCTGCTCGACTCGCCACAGCCACCTGCCGGACACGCCAAAATCACCTGCCAGGTACGCCAGAACCACTCGGCGGACACTCCGGAATCACCTGTCGGGCATGCCGGAACCACCTCTCAGAGGTGCCAGAACCACATACTGGACACTCCGGAATCACCTGTCGGGCATCCTGGAACCACCTCTCAGACTTGCCAGAACCATGTTCCGGACATGCCGGTACCACCTGCCGAGTATGCTGGAACCACCTTATCCACTCCCAAGAACCACTTGCTGGACACGCCAAAATCACCTGCCGGGTACGACAGAACCACTCGTCAGACACTCCGCAACCACCTCTAGGACAGACCGGAACCACCTGCCGGACATGCCGGAACCACTGGCTCGACTCTCCGGAACCACCGCCAGACATGCAAAATCACCTGCCGGCTATGCCAGAACCACTTGGCGAACACTCTGGAATCAGCTGTCGGGCATTCCGGAACCACCTCTCAGACTTGCCAGAACCATGTTGCGGACACGCCGGTACCACATGCCCAGTATGCCGAAACCACCTGATCCACTCCCCAGAAACACCTGCTGGACACGCCAAAATCACCTGCCAGCTACACCAGAACCACTTGACGGACACTCCAGAAACACCTATTGTGCCGGCCGGAACCACCTCTCAGACGTGCCAGAACCATGTGCCTGAGATGCCAGAACCACACCCCGAACAGACAGAAACCACCTGCCAGACCCGCCTGAAACACCTGCCGAGAACGCCGGAACCACCTGCTCGACTCGCCGGAACCACCTGCCTGACACGCCAAAATCACCTGCCGGCTATGCCAGAACCACTTGTTGGACACTCAGAATCATCTGCCGGTCATGCCAGAACCAGCTCTCAGACACACCAGAACCACATGCCGTAGACACCGGAAGCACCTGCTGAGCAGGCCTGAGCCACCTGCTCGACTCGCAAGAAACACCTGCTGGACACGCCAAAATCACCTGCTGGGTAGGCCAGAACCACGTGGTGCACACTCCGGAATCACCTGTTGGTCACGCCGGAACCACCTCTCAGACTTGCCAGAGACATGTTCTGGACACGCCGGTACCACCTGCCGAGTATGCCAGAACCACCTGATCCACTCCACAGAACCGCCTGCAGGACACGCCAAAATCACGTGCCGGCTATGCCAGAACCACTTGGCGGACACTCCAGTATCACCTGCCGGGCATGCCAGCACAACCTCTCAGAAGTCCCAGAAGCACGTGCTGGACAGGATGGAACCATCTCCCGGACAGACCGGAACCACAGGAAACACTTGCCGGAACCACCTGCTTGATTCACCGGTCCCACCTGACGGACACGCCAAAATCATCTGCCAACTACGCCAGAACCTCTTGGCGGACACTGCGGAAACACCTGTCGGGCCGGCCGGAATAACATCTCAGACGAGCCAGAACCATGTGCATGAGATGCCGGAACCACACCCCGAAGAGACGGAAACCACCTGCCAGACCCACCTGTACCACCTGCCGAGCACGCCGGAATGACCTGATCGACTCGCTGGAACCACCGACCTGACACGCCAAAATCACCTGCCGGGTATGCCAGAACCACTTGGCCTACACTCGGGAATCATCTGCCGGACATGCGGGAACCAGCTCTCAGACACACCAGAACCACGTGCCGGAGACGCCGCAAGCACCTGCCGAGCATGCTGGAGCCACCTGCTCGACTCGACAGAAACAACTGCCAGACATGCCAAAATCACCTGCCCTCTACACCAGAACCACTTGGGGGACAAGCCGGAATCACGTGAAGGGCATGCCGGCACAACGTCTCAAACGTGCCAGAATCATGTGCCAGAAAGGCCAGAACCACATGCCTAGTACACCGGAAGCACCTGATCCACTCCCCAGAACCACCTGCCAGACACGCCCAAATCACATGCCGGCCACGCCAGTACCACTTGGCAGACTCTCTGCAATCACCTGCTGGGCATGGCGGAGCCAACTCTCAGATGTGCCGCAACCACGTACCAGACACGCCAGAACCACCTCACGGAGAGACAGAAATGACCTGCCGGACCCGACTGAACCACCAGCCGAGCACGCCAGAATCACCAGCTTCACTCGCCAGAAGCACCTACCGGACACGCCAAAATCACCTGCCAGCTACGCCAGAACCACTTGTCGGACTCTCCGGGATCACCTGGTGGGCATGCTGGAACCATGTTTCAGACGTGCCGGAACCAAATGCCGGACATGCCTGAACCACCTGCCGACCAGGCTGGAACCCCCAGCCGAACATGCCAAAATCACCTGCTGGTTATGACAGAATCACTTGGAGGAATCTCCGTGATCAGCGGCCGGGCATGCCAGAACCACCTCTGAGACTTACCAGAAGCACATGCCAGACACGCTGGAACCACCTCTCAGACATGCCAGAACCACATGCCAATGACACGGGAAGGACCTGTGGAGCACTCCGCAACCAACTCCAGGACATACAGGAACCACCTACTGGACACGCCAGGACCACCTGCTTGACTCGGCAGAACCACGTGCCGGACACGCCAAAATCACCAGCCGGCTACGCCACAACCACTTGTCGGACACTCCGGAATCACCTGCTGGGCATGGTGGAACCACCTCTGAGAGGTACCACAAACACATGCCAGAGACGGCGGAAGCACCTGCCGAGAATGCCTGAAGTTCCTGCTCCACTCCACAGAACCGCCTGACGGACACGCCAAAATCTCCTGCCGGCTATGCCACAACCAGTTGGTGAACAATTCGGAATCACCTGCCGGGCTTGCTGGAACAACCTGCCGGTCACCCCAACATCACCTGCCAGCTACGGCAGAACCACTTGGCGGACAATCCAGAAACACCTGTCGGGCCGGCCGGAACCACGTCTCAGACATGCCAGAACCATGTGCCTGAGATGCCGGAACCAAACCATGAACAGACCGAAACCATCTGCCACACCCGCCTGAACCACCTGCCGAGCACGCCGGGACCACCTGCTCGACTCGCCGGAACCACCTACCTGACACGCCAAAATCACCTGCCGGCTATGCCAGAACCACTTGGCGAACACTCCGGAATCACCTGCCGGGCATGCCGGAACCACCTCTCAGACATGCCAGAACCACATCCCAATGACACTGGAAGGACCTGCCGAGCATGCCGGAACGACCTGCTCGACTCGCCAGAACCCCCTGCCGGACATGCCAAAATCACCTGCCGGGTATGCCAGAACCACTTGGCGGAAACTCCAGGATCACCTGCTGGGCATGCGAGCACAACCTCTCAGAAGTGCCAGAAGCACGTGAGGGCCAGGCCGGAACCATCTCCCGGACAGACCGGAACCACAGGAAACACTCGCCGGAGCAACCTGCCGGACACGCCAAAATCACCTGCCCGCTACACCAGAACCACTTGGCGGACATGCCGGAATCACACGAAGGGCATGCCGACACAACCTCTCAGACGTGCCAGAACCTCGTGCCGGACACCCCAGAACAACCTGCCGGACACACCGGAACCACCTGCCGGACACGCCGGAACCACCGGCTCGACTCACCGGAACCACCGCTGGACATGCAAAATCACCTGTCAGCTACGCCAGAACCACTTGGCGGACACTGCGGAAACACCTGTCGGGCCGGGCGGAAGCACCTCTCAGACGTTCCAGAACCATGTGCCTGAGATGCCTGAAGCACACCCCAACAAATGGAAACCACCTGCCAGACCTGCCTGAACCACCTGCCAAGCACGCCGGAACCACCTGCTCGACTCACCAGAGCCACCTGCCAGACACACCAGAAACACCTGCCGGCTACGCCAGAACCACTCAGCAGACACTCCGTAACCACCTCCAGGACAGACCGGAACCACCTGCCGGACACACCGGCACCACCTGCTTGACTCACCAGCACCACCTGCCGGACACGCCAAAATCACCTGCCGGCTACGCCACAACCACTCGGCAGACACTCCGGAATCACCTGCCGGGCATGGCGGAACCACCTCTCAGAGGTGCCAGAACCACATGCCGGAGACGACGGGATCACCTGCTGGGCATGCCGGAACCATCTCTCAAATGTGCCGCAGCCACATGCCGGAGAGACTGGAAGCACCTGCCAAACTCGCCGGAACCACCTGCTGGACATGACGGAACCACCTGCGTGACAAGCCAAAATCATATGCCGGCTAAGCCCAAACCCCTTGGTGGACACTCCAGAATCACCTTGCAGGCATGCCAGAACCACGTCATGGACAGACTGCAAACACCTACCAAACTTGACTGAACCGCCTGCTGAGATTTCCGGAACCACCTGCCGGTCACGCCAACATCACCTGCCAGCTACACCAGAACAACTTGGCGGACACTCCGTAATCACCTGCCGCGCATGCTGGAACCACCTCTCAGAGGTGCCGCAAACACATGCCGGACATGGCGTAAGCACCTCCCGAAAATGCCTGAAGTTCATGATCCACTCCAAAAAACCACCTGCTGGACACGCCAAAGTAACCTGCCGGCTACGCCAGAATCACTTGGCGGACACTCCGTAATCACCTGCCGGGCATACCGGAACCACCTGCACGACTCCACAGAACCACATGCCGGACATGCCAAAATCACCTGCCGGCTACGCCACAACCAGTTGGTGAACACGTCGGAATCAACTGCCGGGATTGCTGGAACCACCTGCCGGTCACGCCAACATCACCTGCCAGCTACGCCAGAAACACTTGGCGGACACTCCAGAAACACCTGCCGGGCCGGCCGCAACCACCTCTCAGACGTGCCAGAACCATGTGCCTGAGATGCCGGAACCACACCCCGAACAGACCGAAACCACCTGCCAGACCGCCTGAACCACCTGCAAAGCACGCTGGAACCACCTGCTCCACTCGCCGGAACCACCTACCTGACACTCCAAAATCACCTGCCGGCTATGCCAGAAGCACTTGGCGAACACTACGGAATCACCTGCCAGGCATGCCGGAACCACCTCTCAGAAATGCCAGAACCACATGCCAATGACACCGGAAGGACCTGCCGAGCACACAGGAACCACCTGCTCGACTCGCCAGAACCCCCTGCCGGACACGCCAAAATCACCTGCCGGGTACGCCAGAACCACTCGGCAGACGCTCCGGAAACACCTCCAGGAGAGACCGGAATCACCTGCCGGACACGCCGGATCCACCGGCTCGACTCGCAGGAACCACTGCCGGACATGCAAAATCACTTGCCGACTACACCAGAACCACTTGGCGATCACTCCAGAATCACCTGCCAGGCATGCCGGAACCACCTCTCAGACATGCCAGAACCACATGTAAATGGCACCGGAAGCACCTGCCGAGCACGCTGGAAGCACCTGCTTGACTCTCCAGTGCCACCTGCCGGACACACCAGAAACACCTGCTGGCTACGCCGGAACCACTCGGCAGACACTCCGGAACCACCTCCAGGACAGACCGGATCCACCTGCCGGACACGCCGGCACCACCTGCTTGACTCGCCAGAACCACCAGCCGGACACGCCAAAATAACCTGCCGGCTACGCCAAACCACTCGGCAGACACTCTGGAATCACCTGCCAGGAATGCCGGAACCACCTCTCAGAGGTGCCAGAACCACATGTCGGAGACTCCGGAATCACCTGCTGGGCATGCCGGAACCACCTCTCAGAGGTGCCAGAACCACATTCCGGACACTCCGGTATCACCTGTTGGGCATGCCGGAACCACCTCTCAGACTTGCCAGAACCATGTTCCGGACATGCCGGAACCACCGTATCCACTCCGCAGAACCACCTGCTGGACACGCCAAAATCACCTGCCAGGTACGCCAGAACCACTCGGCGGACACTCCGGAATCACCTGTCGGGCATGCCGGAACCACCTCTCAGAGGTGCCAGAACCACATTCCGGACACTCCGGTATCACCTGTTGGGCATGCCGGAACCACCTCTCAGACTTGCCAGAACCATGTTCCGGACATGCCGGAACCACCGTATCCACTCCGCAGAACCACCTGCTGGACACGCCAAAATCACCTGCCGGCTAGGCCAGAACCACTTGGCGAACACTCCGGAATCACCTGTCGGGCATGCCGGAACCACCTCTCAGACTTGTCAGAACCATGTTGCGGAAATGCCGGTACCACATGCCCAGTATACCAGAACCACCTGATCCACTCCCTAAAAACCCCTGCTGGACACGCCAAAATCACCTGCCCGCTACACGAGAACCACTTGGCGTACAAGCCGGAATCACTTGAAGGGCATGCTGACAAAACCTCTCAGACGTGCCGGAACCTCGTGCCGGACAACCCACAACCACCTGCTGGACAGACCAGAACCACCTGCCAGACACGCCAGAACCACTGGCTCGACTCGCCGGTACCAACGCCGGACATTCAAAATCACCTGCCGGCTACGCCAGAACCACTTGGCGGACACTCCGGAATCACCTGCCGGGCATGCCGGAACCACCTCTCAGACATGCCAGAACCACATGCCAATGACACCGGAAGCACCTGCCGAGCACACTGGAACCACCTGCTCGACTCGCCAGAACCACCTGCTGGACACACCAAAATCACCTGCCGGCTACGCCTGAACCACTTGGCGGACACTGAGGAAACATCTGTAGGGCCGGCGGAACCACCTCTCAGACATGCCAGAACAATGTGACTGAGATGCCGGAACCACACCCTGAACACACCGAAACCACCTGCCAGACCCGCCTGAACCACCTCATGAGCATGCCTGAACCACCTGCTCGAATATCCTGAACCACCTAACTGACACGCGAAAATCACCTGCCGGGTATACCAGAACCACTTGGTGGACACTCCGGAATCATCTGCCGGACATGCCAGAACCAGATCTCAGACACACCAGGACCAAGTGCCGGAGACGCCGGAAGCACCTGCTGAGCATGCCTGAGCCACCTGCTCAACACGCAAGAAACACCTGCCGGACACGCCAAAATCACCTGCAGGCTACGCCAGAACCACTGGGCGGACACTCCGGAATCACCTGCCAGGCATGCCGGAGCCACCTCTCAGAGGTGCCAGAACCACATGCTGCAGACTCCGGAATCACCTGCCGCACATGCCGGAACCACCTCTCAGACGTGCCAGAAGCACGTGCCGGACAGGCCGGAAACACCTACCGGACAGACTGGAACCACCTGCCTGACATGCCGGAACCACCTGCCGAGTACGCCGGAGCCACCTGTTCGACTCGCCAGAACCACCTGCCAGACAGGCCAAAATCAACAGCTGGCTATGCGAGAACCACCTGGCGGGCAGTCCGGAATCACCTGCCGGGCATGCAGGAACCACCTCTCAGACGTAACAGAACCACGAGCCTGACACGCTGGAATCATGTCCTGGACAGACTGGAACAACCTGCCGAGCATGCCGGAACCACCTGCTCGACTCGCAGGACACTCGTGAGGGACACGCCAAAGTGATCTGCTGGCTTCACCAGAACCACTTACCCGACACTCCGGAATCACCTGCCTGGCATGCCAGAACCACCTCTCACACGTGCCAGAAGCACATGCCGGACATGCCGGAACGACCTATCAGACAGAACAGAACCACCTGCCAGACACGCCTGAACCACCTGCTCGACTCGCCGGAATCACCTGCCGGACAGGCCAATATCAACTGCTGGCTATGCCAGAACCACCTGGGGGACAGTCCAGAATCACCTGCCAGCCATGGCGGAACCACCTCTCAGACGTACCAGAACGACGTGTCGGACAAGCTGGAAACACGTACTGGACAGACTGGAACCACGTGCCGGCCACGCCTGAACCACCTGCCGAGCACGACGGAACCACTTGCCGGACACGCCAAAATCACCGGCGGGCTGCGCCAGAACCACTTGGAGGACTCTCCAGGATGACCTGCTGGGCATGCTGGAACCACCTCTCAGACGTGCCAGAACCACGTGGCGGACAGTCCGGAATCACCTGTTGGGCAAGCGCAACCACCTCTGAGACGTACCAGAAGCATGTGCCGTACACGCCGGAACCACCTACCGGACAGACCGGAATCACCTTTCGGCCATGCCTAAACCACCTGTCAGATGTGCCAGAAACACGTGCCGGAGACGCCGGAAGCACCTGCCGAGCACGTCGGAACCACCTGCACATCTCGCCCGAACCACCTGCCGGATGCGCCAAAATCAACTGCCAGCTACGCCAAAACCACTTGGTGGACTCTCTGGAATCACCTGCCGGGCATGATAGAACCACCTCTCAGACGTGACAGAACGACGTGCCGGACACGCCGGAACCACCTGCCGGACAGACCGGAACCACCTGCCAGAGCTGCCTGCACCAACTGTCGAGCACACCAGAACCACACGCTCGACTCACTGGAACCACATGCCGGACATGGCAAAATCACCTCCCGGCTACACCAGAATCACTTGGCGGACACTCAGATATCACCTGCCGGGCATGCCAGCACAACCTCTCAGAAGTGCCAGAAGCACGTGCCGGACAGGCCGGAACCATCTCCCGGACAGTCCAGAACCACAGGAAACAATCGCCGGAACCACCTGCTTGACTCACTGGTCCCAACTGCTGGACACGCAAAAATCACCTGCAGGCTACACCAGAACCACTTGCGGGACAAGCTGCAATCACGTGAAGGGTATGCCGGCACAATATCTCAGACATGCCAGAACCTCGTTCCGGACACCCCAGAACCACCTGCCGGACACGCCAGAACCACCGGCTCAACCCGCCGGAACCACCGCCGGATATGCAAAATCACCTGCCGGCTATGCCAGAAACACTTGGCGAACACTCCGGAATAACCTGCCGGGCATGCCGGAACCACCTCTCAGACGTGCCAGAACCACGTGCCAATGACACCGGACGCACCTGCCGAGCAGGCCGGAACCACCTGCCCGACTCGCCAGAACCATCTGCCGGACATGCAAAAATCACCTGCCGATTACGCCAGAATCACTTGGTGGACTCTCCGGGATCACCGGCCGGGCATGCCAGAACCACCTCTGAGACATACCAGAACCACGTGCCAGACACGCTGGAACCGCATCCTGGACACACTGGAACCACCTGCGGTACATGCCCGAACCTCCTGACGAGAATGCCAGAAACACCTGCTCGGCTCCCTGGAAAATCCTACGGGGAAACTGTCATAGAAATGAAGGTCAAACGGCCTTTCTTGCCAGACCTTACTTCGCCACTTTAGAACTTCTGCTTCTGCCACAATTCCACCTTGCCAACCCGGCTCAGACGAAAGGCCTACATCTTCACCTTGAGCAATGGGGACGAGGCCCGGATGACTGTGGTTCCACATGCTGAGGAGGAGAGAGACAATAGGCTTTTAACTAACCACGAAGTGCAATGGTTGGGAGAGTGTCAGAAAGCACCAATGACAGAAAGACCCCTTTACTCTCAGCAGTGCCCTCCATTGCTCTAGAGCAGGAAGGCAGAAAGGACTGCCTCAATCCTTCAATGGGAAACAAGCCATAAACTGTCTTGCTTCCAGCTCTTTAGGAAGCTGAGAAAGAACTCACTTTCCAAAGTGCTGTTAAAGCATATGAGGAAACACTGGTACAAAGGCAGCTCAAACGCAATTTCTTCCCAGTGCTTAACTCGCTGCTTTAAGATTTCTGCTTCTGCCGCAATTCCACCTTGCCAACCCGGCGAGATGAAATGCCTACATCTTCCCCTTGAGCAATGGGGACGAGGCCCGGATGATCGTGGTTCCACATGCTGAGGAGGAGACAGACAATAGGCATTTAACCAACCGCCCATGAGCAGTGGTTGGCGTAGTGTCAGAAAGCACCAATGTCAGAAAGGCCCTTTACTCTGGGCCGTGCCCTCCATTCCTCTAGAGGCAGGAGGCACAAGGCACTGGCACCACCCCTGAAGGGTATCAGAAAGCCCCTTGACAGAAAGTCCCCTTTGCTCTCTGCCGTGTCCTCCCTTGATCTGCAGGTGGAAGGCTCAAAGCACTGCCTCTGTCCTTCAATGGGAGACAAGCCATAAACTGTCTTCCCTCAAGCTCTTTAGGAAGCTGACAAACAACTCGCTTTCCACAGTCCTGTGACAGCATACCAGGAACCTCTCATACAAAGGAAGATCAAACGCCATTTATTCCCAGCCCTTAACTCGCCGCTTTAGGGCTTCTGCTTCTGTAGCAACCCAGCACCACCTTGCCAACCAGGCTCAGACGAAATGCCTGCATCTTCTGCTGAAGCAACTGGGCTGACTCCCATATGATTGAGCGTCCACGTGCTTAGGAGGCGATAGAATGCACACCTTTCTCCAACCACCATTTTGCACTGCTGGAGAGAGTTTGGGAAAGCAGCTATCTCAGAAAGGCCCATTTGCACTCAGTCGTGCTCTCCATTGCTGTGGAGGTGGAAGGCACAAGGCACTGGCTCTGGATCCACCCCTCAATGGGAGACAAACCACATCTTGTCCTGCTTCCAGCTCTTTAGGAAGCTGAGAAAAAACTCCCTTTCCACAGTGCTCTTACAGCGTCCTGGGAACATCTAATACAAAGGAGGCTGAACGCCGTTTCTTTCCAGCACTTCACTCGCCGGTCTGAAACATCTGCATCCTGAACATTTCCACCTTGCCAACCCGGCTCAGATGAAATGCTTACATCTTCCCCTTGAGCAATTGGGATGAGGCCCGGATGATTGTGGTTCCACATGCTGAGAAGGAGACAGACAATAGGCTTTTAACGAACCACCAAGTGCAACGGTTGGGAGAGTGTCAGAAAGCACCAATGGCAGACAGACCCCTTTACTTTACTCTCAGCCGTGCCCTCCATTGCTCTGCAGGTGGAAGGCACAAAGCACTGCCTCCATCCTTCAGTGGGAGACAAGCCATAAACTGTCTTCTCTCCAGCTCTTTAGGAAGCTGAGGAACAACTCGCTTTCCACAGTCATGTTACAGCATACCAGGAACCTCTCATACAAAGACAGCTCAAATGGCATTTCTTCCCAGCCCTTAACTCGCAGCTTTAAGACTTCTGCTTGATTGTGCTGCCACATGCTTAGCAGGAGCAGACAATAGGCTTTTTACAAACCGCCATTGTGCACTGGCTCAGAGAGTGTCAGAATGCACCTATGTCAGAAAGGGCCCTTTACTCTCAGCCGTGCCCTCCATTGCTCTGCAGGTGGAAGGCACAAAGCACTGCCTCCATCCTTCAATGGGAGACAAGCCATAAACTGTCTTACTTCCAGCTCCTTAGGAAGTTGAGAAAGAACTCGCTTTCCACAGTGCTGTACAGCATACGAGGAAACTCTCATACCGAGGCAGCTCAAACGCCATTTCTTCCCAGCGCTTAACTCGCTGCTTTAGGACTTCTGCTTTTGCCGCAGTTCCACCTTGCCAATCCGGCTCAGACGAAATGCCTTCATCTTCCCCTGAAGTAACTGGGCTGAGTCCCAAATGATTGCGCGTCCACATGCTTAGGAGGTGATAGAGTGTACACCTTTTTCCTACCACCATTGTGCACTGGTGGAGAGAGTGTCGGAAAGCAGCTATGTCAGAAAGACCCCTTTGCTCTCAGCCGTGCCCTCCAATGCTGTAGACGTGGAATGCTCAATGCTCGTGCTCCACCCCCAAGGGGTGACAAGACACAGACCATCTTCCTTCCATCTCTTTAGGAAGCTGAGAAAGAACTCGCTCTCTACAGTGCTCATTCTGTGTCCTGGCAACATCTCATACAAAGGCAGCTGATATGCTGTTTGTTTTCTGCGCTTAACTCGCTGATTTGGAATTTCTGCTCCTGCCAAATTTGCACCTTGCCAACCCGGCTCAGACGAAATGCCTATACCTTCCCCTTCGGCAACAGGAACGAGCCGCAAATGATTGTGCTTCCACATCCTTAGCAGGAGCAGACAATAGGCTTTTTACAAACCGCCATTGTGCACTGGTGCAGAGAGTGTCAGACTGCACCTATGTCAGAAAGGGCACTTTGCTCTCATCCGTGCCCTCCATTGCTCTAGAGGTGGAAGGCACAAAGCACTGCCTCCATCCTTCAATGGGAGACAAGCCATAAAATGTCTTGCTTCCAGCTCTCTAGGAAGCTGAGAAAGAACTCGCTTTCCACAGTGCTGTTACAGCATACGAGGAAACTCTCATACAAAGGCAGTTCAAATGCCATTTCTTCCCAGCGCTTAACTTGCCGCTTTAGGACTTCTGCTGCAATTCCACCTTGCCAACCCGGCTCAGACGAAATGACTACATCTTCCCCTGAAGCAACTCGGCTGAGTCCCAAATGATTGTGCGTCCACATGCTTAGGAGGTGATAGACTGTATGCCTTTTTCCAACCACCATTGCGCACTGGTGGACAGAGTGTCAGAAAGCAGCTGTGTCAGAAAGACCCCTTTGCAGGCAGCCGTGCCCTCCATTGCTCTAGACGTGGAATGCACAATGCACTGGCTCCACCCCTCAAGGGGCGACAAGCCACAGACCATCATCCTTCCATCTCTTCTGATAGCTGAGAAAGAACTCCCTTTCAACAGTGCTCTTTCTGTGTCCTGGCAACATCTCATACAAAGGCAACTGATATGCCGTTTCTTTTCAGCGCTTAACTCACCGATTTGGAAGTTCTGCTTCTGCCAGATTTCCACCTTGCCAACCAGGCTCAGACAAAATGCCTACATCTTCCCCTCCAGCAGCGGGCACGAGGCCCAGATGATTGTGCTTCCACATGCTTAGCAGGAGCAGACAATAGGCTTTTTACATACTGCCATTGTGCAGTGGGTCAGAGAGTGTCAGAATGCACCTATGTCAGAAAGCGCCCTTTGCTCTCAGCCGTGCCCTCCATTGCTCTAGAGGTGGAAGGCACAAAGCACTGCCTCCATCCTTCAATTGGAGACAAGCCATAAACTGTCCTGCTTCCAGCTCTTTAGGAAGCTGGGAAAGCACTCGCATTCCACAGTGCTCTTGCAGCATCCTGGGAACATCTCATACAAAGGCACCTGAACACCGTTTCTTTTCAGCCCTTAACCTGCCAATCTGCAACATCTGCTTCTGCTGCATTTCCACCGTGCCCACCCAGCTCAGACGAAATGCCTACATCTGCCCCTTGAGCAATGGGGACGAGGCCTGGATGATTGTGGTTCCACATGCTGAGGAGGAGACAGACAATAGGCTTTTAACCAACCGCCCTTGAGCAATGGTTGGGGCAGTGTCAGAAACCACCAATTTCAGAAAGTCCCTTTATGCTTGGTCTTGCCCTCCATTCCTCTAGAGGTAGGAGGCACATGGCACTGGCACCACCCCTGAAGGTTATCAGAAAGCACCAATGGCAGAAAGCCCCCTGGGCTCTCAGCCATGCCCTCCATTGCTCTTCATGTGGAAAGCACAAAGCACTGCCTCTTTCCTTCAATGGGAGACAAGCCATAAACTGTCTTGCCTCCAGCTCTTTAGGAAGCTGAGAAAGAACTCGCTTTCCACAGTGCTGTACAGCATACGAGGAAACTCTCATACAAAGTCAGCTCAAATGCCATTTCTTCCCAGCGCTTAACTCGCCGCTTTAGGACTTCGGCTTCTGCCGCAGTTCTACCTTGCCAACCTTGCTCAGACGAAATGCCTACATCTTCCCCTGAAGCAACTGGGCTGAGTCCCAAATGATTTAGCATCCACCTGCTCAGGAGGCGATAGACTGTAAGCCTTTTTCCAAACACCATTGTGCACTGGTGGAGAGAGCGTTAGAATGCAGCGAATTCAGAAAGACCCTTTTGCCCTCAGCCATGCCCTCCATTGCTCTAGATTGGAATACACAATGCATTGGCTCCACCCCTCAAGGGGCCACAAGCCACAGACCATCTTCCTTCCATCTCTTTAGGAAGCTGAGAACAAACTCACCTGACGTATAAAAAGGAATCATGCCCCTTATGTGCCAGAAAACCCCAGGAGACATGCCAAAAACACCCTCTGCACACTCTCAAAGGGCCACACATTCATGCCAGTATGACCCAACAGGCATACCAGAAGCACCCACGTTGCATGCCGGAACCACCTGTAACCACCTGCCGGACACAGTGGAACAGCCATTCTGACACTGCAGAACCATCTCTTCAACATGCCAGCCGCACACAATGACATGACGGAACCAGATTCCAAACATAGCACAACGACATGCCAGACACATTGTAAGCACCTGTTGGATATGCCACAAACAGGAGCCAGAAACACTGAAACCAGCTGAGGAGTATGAAAGAACGGGGGCCAGAAATGCCACAAGCATCTGTCTTACAAGCCAGAGCCACGAGCCCAAAAAGCAGGAAAGACCTGCTGGACACACCAAAATAACCTGCCGGTGACGCCAGATCCACTTGGCGGACACCCAGGTATCACCTGCTGGGCACGCCTGAAGCACCTCACAGACATGCCAGAACCACATGCCGGCCGTGCCGGAACCAGCTCCCGGACAGACCAGAAGCACCTTCAGGACACCCCGGAACCACCTGCCACGCATGCTGGAACCACCTCTCACACATGCCAGAACCATGTGCCAATGACCCCGGAAGCACCTGCCGAGCATGCCGGAACCATCTGCTCGACTCGCCAGAACCACCAGCCGGACACGCCAAAATCACCTGCCGGCTACGCCAGAACCACTTGGCAGATACTCCGGAACCACCTCCAGGACAAACCGGAATCACCTGCCGGACACGCCGGGACCACCTGCTTGACTCACCAGAACCACCTGCCAGACACGCCAAACTCACCTGCCGGCTATGCCACAGCCACTTGTTGGACACTCCAGAATCACCTGTTGGGCATGTTGGAACCACCTCTCAGTGGTGCCACAACCACATTCCGGAGACAGCGGAGGCACCTGCCGAGAATGCCGTAAGTTCCTGATCCACTCCCCAGAAGCAGCTGCCGGACACGCCAAAATCACCTGCCGGCTACGCCAGAACCACTTGGTGGACACTCCAGAATCACCTGCCGGGCATGACAGCACAACCTCTCCGAAGTGACAGAAGCATGTGCCGGACATGCCAGAACCATCTTCCGGACAGACCGTAACCACAGGAAACACTCGCAGGAACCACCTCCTTGACTCACCGGTCCCACCTGCCGGACACGCCAAAATCACCTGCGCGCTACACCAGAACCACTTGGGGGACAAGCCAGAATCACGTGAGGGGCATGCCGGCACAGCCTCTCAGACGTGCCAGAACCTCGTGCCGGACACCACAGAACCACCTGCCAGACAGACCGGTACCACCTGCCGGACCTGCCTGAACCAACTGTCGAGCACACTGGAACCACCGGCTCGATGAGCCGGAACCAACGCCGGACATGCAAAATCACCTGTTGGCTACGCCAGAACCACTTGTTGGACAGTCCGGAATGACCTGCCGGGCATGCCGGAACCACCTCTCAGAGGTGCCACAACCACATGCCGGAGACGGCGGAAGCACCTGCCGAGAATGCCGGAAGTTCCTGATCCACTCCACAGAACCACCAGCCGGACACGCCAAAATCACCTGCCGGCTATGCCAGAACCACTTGGCGGACATTCCAGAATCACTTGTCGGGCATGCCAGCACAACCTCTCAGAAGTGCCAGAAGCACGTGCCGAACAGGCCGGAACCATCTCCCAGACAGACCAGAACCACCTGCCAGACAGACCAGAACCAAGGAAACACTCGCAGGAACCACCTGCTTGACTCACCGGTCCCACCTGCCGGACATGCCAAAATCACCTGCCCGCTACACCAGAACCACTTGGCGGACAAGCTGGAATCACATGAAGGGCATGCCGACACAACCACTCAGACGTGCCAGAACCTCGTGCCGTACACCCCAGAAACACCTGCCGGACAGACCGGAACCACCTTCCGGACACGCTGGAACCACCGGCTCGACTCGCCGGAACCACCGCGGGACATGCAAAATCACCTGCCGGCAACGCCAGAACCATTTGGCGAACACTCCAGAGTCACCTGCCGGGCATGCCGGAACCACCTGCTCGACTCGCCACAGCCACCTGCCTGACACACCAAAATCACGTGCCGGCTATGCCACAACCAGTTGGTGAAGACTTCGGAATCACCTGCCGGGCTGGCTGGAACCACCTGCCGGTCACGCCAACATCACCTGTCAGCTCCACCAGAACCACTTGGCGGACACTCCGGAAACACCTGTCGGGCCGTCCAGAACCACCTCTCAGACGTGGCAGAACCATGTGCCTCAGATGCCGGAACCACACCCCAACAGACCAAAACCACCTGCCAGTCCCGCCTGAACCACCTGCCGAGCACGCCGGAACCACCTGCTCGACTTGCCGGAACCAACTACCTGACACGACAAAATCACCTGCCGCCTATGCCAGAATCACTTGGCGAACACTCCGGAATCATCTGCCAGACATGCCAGAACCAGCTCTCAGACACACCAGAATCACGTGCCGGACACACCGAGGCACCTGCTGCGCATGCCAGAGCCACCTGCTCGACTCGCAAGAAACACCTGCCGGACACGCCAAAATCACCTGCCAGGTACGCCAGAACCACTCGACGGACACTCCGGAATCACCTGTCGTGCATGCCGGATCCACCTCTCAGACTTGCCAGAACAAGTTCCGGACACGCCGGTACCACCTGCAGAGTATGACAGAACCACCTGCTCCACTCCACAGAACCGCCTGCCGGACACGCCAAAATCACGTGCCGGCTATGCCAGGGCCACTTGGCGGACACTCCAGAATAACCTGCCGGGCATGCCAGCACAACCTCTCAGAAGTGCCAGAAGCACGTGCCGGCCAGGCCGGAACCATCTCCCGGACAGACCGGAAACACAGGAAACACTCGCCGGAACCACCTGCTTGACTCACCGGTCCCACCTGCCGGACATGCGAAAATCACCAGCCTGCTACACCAGAACCACTTGGCGGACCAGCCGGAATCACGTGAAGGGCATGCTGACGCAACATCTCAGACTTGCCAGAACCATGTTCCGGAGACGCCGGTACCACCTGCCGAGTATGCCAGAACCACCTGATCCACTCCCCAGAACCACCTGCTGGACACGCCAAAATCACCTGCCGACTGTGCCAGAACCACTCGTCAGACACTCCGCAACCACCTCTAGGACAGACCCTAACCACCTGCCGGACACACCGGAACCACTGTCTCGACTCTCTGGAACTAACGCCAGACATGCAAAATCAACTGCCGGCTACGCCAGAACCACTTGGAGAACACTCCGGAATCACCTGTCGGGCATGCCAGAACTACCTCTCAGACATGACAGAACCACATGCCAATGACACTGTAAGCACCTGCCGAGCACATCGGAACCACCTGCATGACTCGTCAGAACCACCTGCCGGGCAAGCCAAAATCACCTGCCGGGTACGCCAGAACCACTTGGCAGACACTCCGGAATCACCTGTCGGGAATGCCGGAACCACCTCTCAGACTTGCCAGAACCATGTTCCGGACATGCTGGTACCACATGCCCAGTATGCCGGAAACACCTGATCCACTCCCCAGGAGCACCTGCTGGACACGCCAAAATCACCTGTCGGCTATGCCAGAACCAATGGGCAGACACTCCTCTACCACCTCCAGGACAGACCGGAACCACCTGCCGGACAAGCCAAATCAGCAGCCGGCTATGCCACAACCACTTGTCGGACACTCCGAATCACATGCCGGGCATGCTGGAACCACCTCTCAGATGTGCCACAACCACATGCCGGAGACGGCAGAAGCACCTGCTGAGAATGCTGGAAGTTCCTGATCCACTCCTCAGAACCACCTGCCGGACACGCCAAAATCACCTGCCCGCTACACCAGAACCACTTGGCGGACAAGCTCTAATCACGTGAAGGGCATGCCCACACAACCTCTCAGACGTGCCAGAACCTCGTGCCGTACACCCCAGAACCACCTGCCGTACAGACAGGAACCACCACCGGACACGCTGGAACCACCGGCTCGACTCGCCGGAACCACCGCCGGACATGCAAAATCACCTGCTGGCTACGCCAGAACCACTCTGTGAACAATCCCGAATCACCTTCCGGACATGCCGGAACCACCTCTCGCACATGCCAGAACCACATGCCAATGACACCGGAAGAGCCTGCCAAGCACGCCGGAACCACCTGCTCGACTCGCCAGAACCACCTGCCGGACACGCCAAAATAACCTGACGGCTACGCCACAACCAGTTGGTGAACACTTCGGAATCACCTGCCGGGCTTGCTTGAACCACCTGCTGGTCACGCCCACATCACCTGTCAGCCATGCCAAAACCACTTGGCGGACACTCTGGAAACACCTGTCAGTCCGGCCGGAACCACCTCTCAGACGTGCCAGAACCATGTGCCTGAGATGCCGGAAGCACACCCCAAAAGACTGAAACCACCTGCCAGACCCACCTGAACCACCTGCTGAGCACGTCGGAACCACCTGCTCGACTCGTCAGAACCACCTACCTGACACGCCACAATCACCTGCCGGGTATGCCAGAACCACTTGGCGAACACTCTGGAATCACCTGCCGGGCATGCCGGAACCACCTCTCAGACATGCCAGAACCACATGCCAATGACACCGGAAGGACCTGCCGAGCACGCCGGTACCACCTGCTCGAATCGCCAGAACCACCGACCTGACACACCAAAATCACCTGCCGGGTATGCCAGAACCACTTGGTGGACACTCCGGAATCACCTGCCGCGCATGCCGGAACCACGTCTCAGACTTGCCAGAACCATGTTCCAGACACGCCGGTACCACCTGCCAAGTATGCCGGAACCACCTCATCCACTCCCCAGAACCACCTGCTGGACACGCCAAAATCACCTGCCGGCTACACCAAAACCACGCGGCTGACACTCCGGAACCACCTCCAGGAAAGACGGGAACCACCTGCCGGACACGCCGGATCCACCGGCTCGATTCACCGGAACCACTGCCGGACATGCAAAATCACCTGCCGGCTAGGCCAGAACCACTTGGCGATCACTCCGGAAGCACCTGCCGAGCACGCCGGCACCACCTGCTTGACTTGCCAGACCCACCAGCTGGACACGCCAAAATAACCTGCCGGCTACGCCAGAACCACTCGGCGGACACTCCGGAATCACCTTTCGGGCATGCCGGAACCACCTCTCAGAGGAGCCAGAACCACATGCTGGAGACTCCGGGATCACCTGCTGGGCATGCCGGAACCATCTCTCAAACATGCCACAACCACGTGCTGGAGAGACCGGAAGCACCTGCCGAACTCGCCAGAACCACCTGCTGGACATGCCGGAACCACCTGCGTGACAGGCCAAAATCATATGTCGGCTACGCCCTAACCACTTGGCAGACACTCCAGAATCACCTGCTGGGCATGCCAGCACAACCTCTCAAAAGTGCAAGAAACACATACCGGGCAGGCCGGAACCATCTCCTGGACAGACCGGAACCACCTGCCAGACAGACCAGAACCACTGGAAACACTCGCAGGAACCACCTGCTTGACTCACCGGTCCCACCTGCCGGACATGCCAAAATCACCTGCCCGCTACACCAGAACCACTTGGCGGACAAGCTCTAATCACGTGAAGGGCATGCCGACACAACCTCTCAGACGTGCCAGAACCTCGTGCCATACACCCGAGAACCACCTGCCGGACAGACTGGAACCACCTGCCGGACACGCCGGAACCACCGGCTCGACTCGCCACAGCCTCCTGCCTGACACGCCAAAATCACCTGCCAGCTATGCCACAACCAGTTGGTGAACACTTCGGAATCACCTGCCGGGCATGCTGGAACCACCTGCCGGTCACGCCAACATCACCTGCCAGCTACGCCAGAACCACTTGGCGGACACTCCGGAAACACCTGTTGGGCCAGCCGGTACCACCTCTCAGACGTGCCAGAACCATGTGCCTGAGATGCCGGAACCACACCCCGAACAGACCGAAACCACCTGCCAGATCGGCCTGAACCACCTGCCGAGCATGACGGAACCTCCTGCTTGACTCGCAAGAAACACCTGCCGGACATGCCAAAATCATCTGCCGGGTACGCCAGAACCACTTGGCGGACACTCCAGAATCACCTGCCGGGCATGCCAGCACAACCTCTCAAAAGTGCAAGAAACACATGCCAGGCAGGCCGGAACCATCTCCCGGACAGACTGGAACCACAGGAAACACTCGCAGGAACCACCTCCTTGACTCACCGGTCCCACCTGCCGGACACGCCAAAATCACCTGCCCGCTACACCAGAACCACTTGGTGGACAAGCCGGAATCACGTGAAGGGCATGCCGACACAACCTCTCAGACGTGCCAGAACCTCGTCCCGGACACCCCAGAACCACCTGCCAGACACACCGGAACCACCTGCCGGACATGCCGGAACCAATGGCTCGACTCGCTGGAACCACCGCCGGACATGCAAAATCACCTGCCGGCTATGCCAGAACAATTTGGGGAACACTCTGGAATCACCTGCCGGGCATGCCGGAACCACCTCTCAGACATGCCAGAACCACATGTCAATGACACCGGAAGCACCTGCCGAGCACACTGGAACCACCTGCTCGACTCGCCAGAACCACCTGCCAGACACACCAAAATCACCTGCCGGCTACACCACAACCAGTTGGTGAACACTTCGGAATCACCTTCCGGGCTTGCTGGAACCACCTGCCGGTCAAGCCAACATCACCTGCCAGCTACGCTAGAACCACTTGGCGGACACTACGGAAACTCCTGTCAGGCCAACCGGAAACAACTCTCAGACGAGCCAGAACCATGTGCCTGAGGTGCTGGAACCACACCCCGAACAGACCGAAACCACCTGCCAGACCCGCCTGAACCACCTGCCAAGCACGCCGGAACCACCTGCTCGACTCGCCGGAACCACCTACCTGACACTCCAAAATCACCTGCCGGCTACGCCAGAACCACTTGGCGAACACTCCGGAATCACCTGCCGGGCATGCCGGAACCACCTCTCAAACATGCCAGAACCACATGCCAATGACAGCGGAAGGAGCTGCCGAGCACGCCGGAACCACCTGCTGGACTCGCCACAACCCCCTGCCGGACACGCCAAAATCACCTGCCAGGTACGCCAGAACCACTTGGCGGACACTCCAGGATCACCTGTCGGGCATGCCGGAACCACCTCTCAGACTTGCCAGAACCATGCTCCGGACATGCCGGTACCACCTTCCGAGTATGCTGGAACCACCTTATCCACTCCCCAGAACCACTTGTTGGACACGCCAAAATCACCTGCCGGCTACGCCAGAACCACTGGTCAGACACTCCGCAACAACCTCTAGGACAGACCGGAACCACCTGCCGGACACGCCGGAACCCCTGGCTCGACTCTCCGGAACCACCGCCGGGTATGCAAAATCACCTGCCGGCTACGCCAGAACCACTTGGCGAACACTCCGGAATCACCTGTCGGGCATGCCGGAACCACCTCTCAGACTTGCCAGAACCATGTTGCGGACACGCCGGTACCACATGCCGAGTATGCCGGAACCACCTGATCCACTCCACAGAAACACCTGCTGGACATGCCAAAATCACCTGCCAGCTACGCCAGAACCACATGGCGGACACTGCGGAAACACCTGTCGGGCCGGCAGGAACCAACTCTCAGACGTGCCAGAACCATGTGCCTGAGATGCCGGAACCACACCCCGAACAGACCGAAACCACCTACGAGACCCGCCTGAGCCACCTGCCGAGCACACCGGAACCACATACTCGACTCGCCGGAACCACCTCCCTGACACGACAAAATCACCTGCCGGGTATGCCAGAACCACTTGGTGGACACTCCGGAATCATCTGCCGGATTTGCCAGAACCAGCTCTCAGACACACCAGAATCACCTGCTGGACACGCCGTAAGCACCTGCTGCGCATGCCTGAGCCACCTGCTCGACTCGCAAGAAACACCTGCCGGACACGCCAAAATCACCTGCCAGGTACGCCAGAACCACTCGACGGACACTCCGGAATCACCTGTCGGGCATGCCGGAACCACCTCTCAGAGGTGCCAGAACCACATCCCGGACACTCCGGAATCACCTGTCGTGCATGCCGGATCCACCTCTCAGACTTGCCAGAACAAGTTCCGGACACGCCGGTACCACCTGCAGAGTATGACAGAACCACCTGCTCCACTCCACAGAACCGCCTGCCGGACACGCCAAAATCACGTGCCGGCTATGCCAGGGCCACTTGGCGGACACTCCAGAATAACCTGCCGGGCATGCCAGCACAACCTCTCAGAAGTGCCAGAAGCACGTGCCGGACAGGCCGGAACCATCTCCCGGACAGACCGGAAACACAGGAAACACTCGCCGGAACCACCTGCTTGACTCACCGGTCCCACCTGCCGGACACGCCAAAATCACCTGCCCGCTACACCAGAACCACTTGGCGGACAAGCCGGAATCACGTGAAGGCCATGCACACACAACCTCTCAGACGTGCCAGAACCTCGTGCCTGACACCGCAGAACCACCTGCCGGACACAACGGAACCACCTGCCGGACACGCCGGAACCACCGGCTCGACTCGCCGGAACCACCGCCGGACATGCAAAATCACCTGCTGGCTACGCCAGAAACACTTGGCGAACACTCTGGAATCACCTGCCAGGCATGCCAGAACCACCTCTCAGACACGCCAGAACCACCGGCTGAACACGCCACAGCCACCTGCTCGACTCGCCGGAACCACCTGCTGGACAGACCGGAATCGCCTTTCGGGCATGCAGGAACCACCTGCCAGATGTGCCAGAACCACGTGCCGGACACGCCGGAACCACCTCCCGGACAGACCGGAACCCCCTGGTGCACAGTCCGGAATCACCTGCCGGGCATGCAGGAACCATCTATCAGACACGCCGGAACCTCCTGCCGAATATGCCCCAGCCACCTGCTCGACTCACTGGAACCACCTGCTGGACAGACTGGAATCACCTTCGGGCATGCTGGAACCACCTGCCAGATGTGCCATAAACATGTGCCGGAGACGCTGGAAGCACCTGCTGAGCACGTCGGAACCACCTGCTCAACTCGCCTGAACCACCTGCTGGACATGCTAAAATCGCCTGCCGGGTACGCCAGAACCACTTGTTGGACACTCCTGAATCATCTGCCGGACATTTCAGAACCAGCTCTCAAACACACCAGAACCACATGCCGCAGATGCCGGAAGCACCTGCTGAGCATGCCTGAGCCACATGCTCGACTAGCAAGAAACACCTGCTGGTCACGCCAAAATCACCTGCTGGCTACGGCAGAACCACTTGGCGGACACTCCGGAGTCACCTTTCGGGAATGCCGGAAACACCTCTCAGATTTGCCAGTACCATGTGCTGGACACGCCGGAACCACCTGCCAAGTATGCCGGAACCACCTGATCCACTCCCCAGGACCACCTGCTGGACACGCCAAAATCACCTGCCAGCTTTGCCAGAACCACTCGGCAGACACTCTGGAACCACCTCCAGGACAGACCGGAACCACCGACGGACACACCGGGACCACCTGCTTGACTCGCCAGAACCACCTGCCGGACATGCCAAAATCTCCTGCCGGGTACGCCAGAACCACATGTCGGACACTCCGGAATCACCTGCCGGGCATGCCGGAACCACCTCTCAGACTTGCCAGGACCATGTTCTGGACACGCCGGTACTACCTTCCGAGTATGCCGGAACCACCTGATCCACACCCCAGAACCACCTGCCGGACACGCCAAAATCACCTGCCAGCTACGCCACAACCAGTTGGTGAACACTTTGGAATCACCTGCCGGGCTTGCTGGAACCACCTGCCGGTCACGCCAACATCACCTACCAGCTACGCCAGAACCACTTGGCAGACACTCCGGAAACACATGTCGGGCCTGCCGGAACCACATCTCAGACGTGCCAGAACCATGTGCCCGAGATGCCGGAACCACACCCCGAAAAGACTGAAACCACCTGCCAGAGCCGCCTGAACCACCTGCCGAGCACACTGGAACCACCTGCTCGACTCGCCGGAACCACCTACCTGACACCCAAAAACCACAGGCCGGGTATGCCAGAACCACTTAGTGGTCACTCCGGAATCATCTGCTGGACATGCCAGAACCACCTCTCAGACACACCAGAAAAACCTGCCGGAGATGCCAGAAACACCTGCTGAGCATGCCTGAGCCACCTGATCGACTCGCAAGAAAAACCTGCCGGACACGCAAAAATCACCTGCCGGGTACGCCAGAACCACTTGGAGGACTCTCCGGGTTCACCTTCCGGGCATACCGGAACCACCTCTCACACCTGCAAGAACCATTTGCCGGAAACGCCGGAACCACCTGCCGAGTGTGCCGGAACCACCTGATCCACTCCCCAGAACCACCTGCTGGACACGCCAAAATCACCTGTCGGCTTTGCCAGAACAACTTGGCAGACACTCAGGTATCACCTGCCGGACATGCTGGAACCACCTCTCAGAGGTGCCAGAACCACATGCCGGAGAGACCGGAAGCAACTGCCGAGCTAGCTGGAAACACCTGCTGGACATGCCGGAACCACCTGCCTGACAGGACAAAATCATATGCCGGCTACGCCAAAACCACTTGGTGGACACTCCAGAATCACCTGGCAGGCATGCCGGAACCACGTCATGGACAGACTGAAAACACATGCCGGACCTGCCTGAACCACCTGCTGAGCACGCCGGAACCACTTGCTCGACTTGCCGGAACCACCTACCTGACACACCAAAATCACCTGCCGGGTATGCCAGAACCACTTGGTGCACCCTCCGGAATCACCTGTCGGGCAGGCGGAACCACCTCTGAGACTTGCCAGAATCATGTTCTGGACACGGCGGTACCACCTGCAGAGTATGCCGGAACCACCTGATCCATTACCCAGAACCACCTGCTGGACACACCAAAATCACCTGCCGGCTACGCCAGAACCACGCGGCAGACACTCCGGAACCACCTCCAGGACAGACCGGAACCACCTGCCGGACACGCCAGGACCACCTGCTTGACTCGTCAGAACCACCTGCCGGACATGCCAAAATGTCCTGCCAGGTACGCCAGGACCACTTGGCGGACACTCCAGAATCACATGTCGGGCATGCCAGAACCACCTCTCACACCTGCCAGAACCATTTGCCGGAAACGCCGGAACCACCTGCCGAGCATGCCGGAACCACCTGATCCACTCCCCAGAACCACCTGCTGGACACGCCAAAATCACCCTCCGGCTACGCCAGAACCACTCGGCCGACACTCCGGAATCACCTGCCGGGCATGCCGGAACCACCTCTCAGAGGTGCCAGAAGCACATGCCGGAGACTCCGGCATCTCCTGCCGGGCATGCCGGAACCACCTCTCAGACGTGCCGGAAGCACGTGCCTGACACGCCGGAAACACCTACCGGACAGACCGGAACCACCTGCCAGACATGCCGGAACCACCTGCGGAGCACGCCGGAGCCACCTGCTCTACTCGTAGGAACCACCCGCCAGACAGGCCAAAATCAACAGCTGGGTATGCGGGAACCACCTGGTGGACAGTCCGGAATCACCTGCCGTGCATGCAGGAGCCACCTCTCAGACGTAACAAAACCGTGTGCCGGACACGCTGGAACCACGTCCTGGACAGTGGGGAACCACCTGCCGGACACGCCTGGACCACCTGCTGAGCATGCCGGAACCACCTGCTCGACTCGCAGGACCCACGTGCCGGACACGCCAAAATGAACTGCCGGCTACACCAGAACCACTTACCCGACACTCAGGAATAACCTGCCTGGCATGCCAGAACCACCTCTCACACGTGCCAGAAGCACGTGCCGGACATGCCGGAACGAACTATTGGACAGAACGGAACCACCTGCCAGACATGCCGGAACCACCTGCCGAACACACCACAGCCAGCTGCTCGACTTGCCGGAACCACATGCCGGACAGGCCAATATCAACTGCTGGCTATGCCAGAACCACCTGGGGGACAGTCCGGAATCACCTGCCAGCCATGGCGGAACCACCTCTCAGAAGTGCCAGAAGCACGTGCCGGACATGCCGTAACGACCTACTGGACAGACCAGAACCACCAGCCAGACATGCCGGAAACACCTGCCGAGCACGCCGGAGCCACCTGCTTGACTCGCCGGAACCACCTGCCGGACAGGCCAAAATCAACAGCTGGCTATGCGAGAACAACCTGGCTGACAGTCCGGAATCACCTGCCGGGCATGCAATAACCACCCCTCAGACATACCAGAACCACGTGCCGGAGAGACCGGAAGCACCTGCCGGACACGCCAGGACCACCTGCTTGACTAGCCAGAACCACTTGTCGGACACTCCGGAATCACCTGCCGGGCATGCTGGAACCACCTGCTCGACTCACCAGAGCCACCTGCCGGACATACCAGAAACACCTGTGGGGTACGCCAGAACCACTTGGAGGAGTCTCTGGGATCACCTGCTGGGCATGCCGGAACCACCTCTCAGACGTGCCAGAGCCATGTGCCAGACACGCCGGAACCACCTGCCGAGTATGCCGGAACCACCTGCTCCACTCCCCAGAACCACCTGCTGGACACGCCAAAATCACCTGCCGGCTACGCAAGAACCACTCGGCAGACACTCTGGAACCACCTCCAGGACAGTCCGGAACCACCTGCCAGACAGCCCGGGACCACCTGCTTGACTTGCCAGAACCACCTGCCGGACACGCCAGAATAACCAGCCAGCTATGCCACAACCACTTGTCGGACACTCCGGAATCACCTGCCGGGGATGCTGGAACCAGCTTCAAATGTGCAAGAACCACATACCGGAGACGCCGGAATCACCTGCCGCGCATGCCAGAACCACATCTCAGACGTGCCGGAACCACCTGCCTGACATGCCACAACCACGTGCCAGAGAGACCGGAAGCACCTGCCGAGCTCGCCGGAACCACCTGCTGGACACGTCGGAACCACCTGCCTGACACGCCAAAATCACATGACGGCTACGCCAAAACCACTTGGTGGACACTCCGAAATCACCTTCCGAGCATGCTGGAACCAAGTCATGGACAGACTGCAAACACCTGCCAGACCTGCCTGAACCACCTGCAGAGCACGCCGGAATCACCTGATCCACTCCCCATAACCACCTGCCACACATGCCAAAATCAACTGCCGGCTGCGCCAGAACCACTCGGCACATACTCCAGAATCACATGCCGGTCATGCCGGAACCACCTCTCAAACGTGCAACAACCACATTCCGGAGACGCCGGAAGCACGTGCTGAGCATGCCCCAACCACCTGTGCCACTCCACATAACCACCTGCCGGTCACGCCAAAATCACCTGCCAGCTACGCCACAACCACTTGTCAGACACTCCGGAATCACCTGCCGGGCATGCTGGAACCACCTCTCAGAGGTGCCACAACCACATGCCGGAGACGGCGGAAGCACCTGCCGAGAATGCCGGAAGTTCCTGATTCACTCCTCAGAACCACCTGCTGGACACGCCAAAATCACCTGCTGGCTACGCAAGAACCACTCGGCAGACACTCCGGAAACACCTGCCGGGCATGCCGGAACCACCTCTCAGATGTGCCAGAACCACGTGCCGGACACAGCGGAACCACCTACCGGACACAACGGAACCACCTGCCGGACATGCAAAAATCACCTGCTGGCTATGCCAGAACCACTTGCTGGACTTTCTGGAATCAGCTGCCGGAAATGCCGGACCCACCTCTCAACTGTGCCGAAGTCAAGTGTCGGAGGCGCCAGAAGCACCTGCCGAGCTAGCCGGAAGCACCTGCTCGAATCGTCGGAACCACCTGTGGGACACGCCAGAATCACCTGCCGGCTACCCAAGAACCACTTGGTGGACAATCCGGAATCACCTGCCGGACATGCCTGAACCACCTGTCAGACGTGCCGGAACCACGTGCCAGACACGCCGGAACCATCTCTCGGACATACCGGAACCACCTACCGTACCTGCCTGAACCACCTGACGAGCATGCCGGATCCACGTGCTGGACACGCCAAAATCACCTGCGGGCTAGGCCAGAACCACATGGAGGACTCTCCGGGATCACCTGCCAGGCATGCCAGTACCACCACTCAGATGTGCCAGAACCACGTGGCGGAGAGTCCGGAATCACCTGCTGGGCATGCGGGCCCCACGTCTCAGACAAAGCAGAACCATGTGCGGCACACGCCGGGACCCACTACCGGACAGACCGGAACCACCGGCCGGACACGCCGGAATCACCTGCCGAGAACACCGGAACCACATGATCAGCTCACCTGAAACACCTGCCGGACACATCAAAATCATCTGCCGGACAGGCCAAAATCACCTGCTGGCTATGCCAGAACCACTTGCCGGACACTCCGGGATCACCTGTCGGGCATGCCAGAACCACCTCTCAGACGTGCCAGAAACACGTGCCAGAGACACTGGATGCACCTGCCGAGCACGCCGGAACCTCCTGCTCGACTCGCACGAACCACCTGCCAAAGATGACAAAATCACCTGCCGGCTAGGCCAGAACCACGTGGCCGACTCTATTGAATCACCCGCCGGTCATGCCAGAACCCCCTCTCAGACGTGCCGGAAGCACGTGCCGGACACGCCAGAACCACCTACTGGACAGACCAGAACCACCTGCCGGACCCGCCGGAACCACCTGCTGAGCATGCCGGAACAACTTGCTCGACTCTCTGGAGCCACCTGCCGGACATGCCAAAATCAGCTGCCGGCTATGTCAGAACCACTTGCCGGACACTCCAAAATCACCTGCCTGGCGTGCCGGGACCACCTCTCATACGTACCAGAACCACGTGCAGGAGACGCCAGAAGCACCTGCCGAGCATGCCAGAACCACCTGATCCACTCCCCAGAACCACCTGCTGGACCCGCCTGAACCACCTGCCGGCTACGCGGGAACCACTTGGCGGACACTCCGGAATCACCTGCCGTGCATGCCGGAACCACCCCTCAGACGTGCATGAAAAACGTGCCGGACACGGCGGAACCACCTCCCGGACTAACCGGAACCACCTTTCGGACATGCCTGAACCACCTTACGAGCACGCTGGAACCACCTGCTCGACTCGCTGGAACCATCTGCTGGATACACCAAAATCACCTGCCGGCTATGCCAGAACCACTTGCCGACACTCCGGAATAACCTGCCATTCATCCCGGAACCGCCCCTCAGATGTGCCAGAACCACGTGCTGGACGCCCCAGACCACTTCCGTGAAAGACTGGAACCACCTGCTGAGCATTCTGGAAACACCTGCTCCACTCCCGGGAACCGCCTCTGGGGAAACTGTCATAGAAATGCAGGTAAAACGGCCTTTCTTGCCAGCCCTTAACTCGCCACTTTAGAGCTTCTGCTTCTGCCGCATCTCCACCTTGCCAACCCGGCTCAGACGAAATGCCTACATCTTCCCCTTGAGCAATGGGGACGAGGCCCGGATGATTGTGGTTCCACATGTTGAGGAGGAGACAGATAATAGGCTTTGAACAAACCGCCTTTGAGCAATGGTTGGGGGAGTGTCAGAAAGCACCAATGTCAGAAAGGCCCTTTACTCTCGGACGTACCCTCCATTGCTGTAGAGGTGGAAGGCACAAAGCACTGCCTCCATCCTTCAATGGGAGACAAGCCATAAACTGTCTTGCCTCCAGCTCTTTAGGAAGCTGAGAAAGAACTCGCTTTCCACAGTGCTGTTACAGCATACGAGGAAACTCTCATACAGAGGCAGCTCAAACGCCATTTCTTCCCAGTGCTTAACTGGCCGCTTTAGGACTTCCGCTTCTGCCACTGTTCCACCTTGCCAACCCGGCTCAGACAAAATGCCTACATCTTCCCCTTAAGCAACGGGGGCAAAGCCCACATGATTGTGCTGCCACATGCTTAGCAGAAGCAGACAATAGGCTTTTTACAAACCGCCATTTTGCACTGGGTCAGAGAGTGTCAGAATGCACCTATGTCAGAAAGGGCCCTTTGCTCTCAGCCGTGCCCTCCATTGCTCTAGAGGTGGAAGGCACAAAGCACTGCCTCCATCCTTCAATTGGAGACAAGCCATAAACTGTCTTGCCTCCAGCTCTTTAGGAAGCTGACAAACAACTCGCTTTCCACAGTCCTGTTACAGCAGACCGGGGAACTTCTCATACAAAGGCAGCTCAAATGGCATTTCTTCTCAGCCCTTAACTCGCAGCTTTAGGAATCCTGCTTCTGCCGCAATTCCACCTTGCCAACCCGGCTCAGACGAAATTCCTACATCTTCCCCTGAAGCAACTGGGCTGAGTCCCAAATGATTGAGCGTCCACGTGCTTAGGAGGCGATAGACTGCACGCCTTTTTCCAACCACCATTGTGCACTGCTGGAGAGAGTGTCGGAAAGCAGCTATGTCAGAAAGACCCCTTTGCTCTCAGCCGTGCCTTTCATTGCTCTAGACGTGGAATGCACAATGCACTGGTTCCCCCCCCACTCAAGGGGCGACAAGCCTCAGACCATCTTCCTTCCATCTCTTTAGGAAGCTGAGCAAGAACTCGCTTTCAACAGTGCTCTCTCTGTGTCCTGGCAACATCTCATACAAAGGCAGCTGATATGCCATTTCTTTTCAGCGCTTAACTCGCAGATTTGGAACTTCTGCTCCTGCCACATTTCCACCTGGCCAACCCGGCTCAGACGAAATGTCTACATCTTCCCCTTCAGCAACGGGGACGAGGCCCAGATGACTGTGCTTCCGCATGCTTAGCAGGAGCAGACAATAGGCTTTTTACAAACCGCCATTGTGCACTGGCTCAGAGAGTGTCAGAATGCACCTATGTCAGAAAGGGCCCTTGGATCTCAGCCGTGCCCTCCATTGCTCTAGAGGTGGAAGGCACAAAGCACTGCCTCCATCCTTCAATTGGAGACAAGCCAGCAACTGTCCTGCTTCCAGCTCTTTAGGAAGCTGGGAAAGCACTCGCATTGCACAGTGCTCTTACAGCGTCCTGGGAACGTCTCATACAAAGGCAGCTGAACACCGTGTCTTTTCAGCCCTTAACTCACCAATCTGCAACATCTGCTTCTGCCGCATTTCCACCTTGCCAACCCGGCTCAGACGAATGCCTACATCTTCCCCTGAAGCGACTGTGCTGATTCCCAAATGATTGAGAATCCACATGCTTAGGAGGCGATAAACTGCATGCCGTTTTCCAACCACCATTTTACACTGCTTAGAGAGCGTCGGAAAGCAGCTATGTCAGAAAGGCCCCTTTGCTCTCAGCCATGCCCTCCATTGCTCTCGAGGTGGAAGGCACAAGGCACTGGTTCTGGATCCACCCCTCAATGGGAGACAAACCACATCTTGGCCTGCTTCCAGCTCTTTAGGAAGTGGAGAAAAAACTCCCTTTCCACAGTGCTCTTACAGCGTCCTGGGAACATCTCATACAAAGGAGGCTGAATGCCGTTTCTTTTCAGCACTTCACTCGCCAGTCTGGGACATCTGCATCCTGCACGTTTCCACCTTGACAACCCGGCTCAGACGAAATGCCTACATCCTCCCCTTGAGCAATGGGGATGAGACCCATAGGATTGTGGTTCCACGTGCTGAGGAGGAGAGAGACAATAGGCTTTTAACTAACCACGAAGTGCAACGGTTGGGAGAGTGTCAGAAAGCACCAATGGCAGAAAGACCCCTTTACTCTCAGCCGCGCCCTCCATTGCTGTAGAGGTGGAAGGCACAAAGCACTGCCTCCATCCTTCAATGGGAGACACGCCATAAACTGTCTTGCCTCCAGCTCTTTAGGAAGCTGGGAAAGAACTCGCTTTCCACAGTGCTGTTACAGCATACGAGGAAACTCTCATACCGAGGCAGCTCAAACGCCATTTCTTCCCAGTGCTTAACTGGCCGCTTTAGGACTTCCGCTTCTGCCACAGTTCCACCTTGCCAACCCGCCTCAGATGAAATGCCTACATCTTCCCCTTAAGCAACGGGGGCGAAGCCCACATGATTGTGCTGCCACATGCTTAGCAGGAGCAGACAATAGGCTTTTTAGAAACCGCCATTGTGCACTGGGTCAGAGAGTGTCAGAATGCACCTATGTCAGAAAGGGCCCTTTGCTCTCAGCCGTGCCCTCCATTGCTCTAGAGGTGGAAGGCACAAAGCACTGCCTCCATTCTTCAATTGGAGACAAGCCATAAACTGTCTTGCCTCCAGCTCTTTAGGAAGCTGACAAACAACTCGCTTTCCACAGTCCTGTTACAGCAGACCGGGGAACTTCTCATACCAAGGTAGCTCAAATGGCATTTCTTCCCAGCCCTTGACTCGCAGCTTTAGGAATCCTGCTTCTGCCGCAATTCCACCTTGCCAACCCGGCTCAGACGAAATGCCTACATCTTCCCCTGAAGCAACTGGGCTGAGTCCCAAATGATTGAGCGTCCACGTGCTTAGGAGGCGATAGACTGCACGCCTTTTTCCAACCACAATTGTGCACTGCTGGAGAGAGTGTCGGAAAGCAGCTATGTCAGAAAGACCCCTTTGCTCTCAGCTGTGCACTTTATTGCTCTAGACGTGGAATGCACAATGCACTGGCTCCCCCCCTCAAGCGGCGACAAGCCACAGACCATCTTCCTTCCATCTCTTTAGGAAGCTGAGCAAGAACTCGCTTTCAACAGTGCTCTTTCTGTGTCCTGGCAACATCTCATACAAAGGCAGCTGATATGCCATTTCTTTTCAGCGCTTAACTCGCAGATTTGGAACTTCTGCTCCTGCCACATTTCCACCTGGCCAACCCGGCTCAGACGAAATGTCTACATCTTCCCCTTCAGCAACGGGGACGAGGCCCAGATGACTGTGCTTCCGCATGCTTAGCAGGAGCAGACAATAGGCTTTTTACAAACCGCCATTGTGCACTGGCTCAGAGAGTGTCAGAATGCACCTATGTCAGAAAGGGCCCTTGGATCTCAGCCGTGCCCTCCATTGCTCTAGAGGTGGAAGGCACAAAGCACTGACTCCATCCTTCCATTGGAGACAAGCCAGCAACTGTCCTGCTTCCAGCTCTTTAGGAAGCTGGGAAAGCACTCGCATTGCACAGTGCTCTTACAGCGTCCTGGGAACGTCTCATACAAAGGCAGCTGAACACCGTGTCTTTTCAGCCCTTAACTCACCAATCTGCAACATCTGCTTCTGCCGCATTTCCACCTTGCCAACCCGGCTCAGACGAAATGCCTACATCTTCCCCTGAAGCGACTGTGCTGATTCCCAAATGATTGAGCATCCACATGCTTAGGAGGCGATAAACTGCATGCCCTTTTCCAACCACCATTTTACACTGCTAAGAGAGCGTCGGAAAGCGGCTATGTCAGAAAGGCCCCTTTGCTCTCAGCCATGCCCTCCATTGCTCTCGAGGTGGAAGGCACAAGGCACTGGTTCTGGATCCACCCCTCAATGGGAGACAAACCACATCTTGGCCTGCTTCCAGCTCTTTAGGAAGTGGAGAAAAAACTCCCTTTCCACAGTGCTCTTACAGCGTCCTGGGAACATCTCATACAAAGGAGGCTGAACGCCGTTTCTTTTCAGCACTTCACTCGCCAGTCTGGGACATCTGCATCCTGCACGTTTCCACCTTGCCAAACCGGCTCAGACGAAATGCCTACATCCTCCCCTTGAGCAATGGGGATGAGACCCATAGGATTGTGGTTACACGTGCTGAGGAGGAGAGAGACAATAGGATTTTAACTAACCACGAAGTGCAACGGTTGGGAGAGTGTCAGAAAGCACCAATGGCAGAAAGACCCCTTTACTCTCAGCCGCGCCCTGCATTGCTGTAGAGGTGGAAGGCACAAAGCACTGCCTCCATCCTTCAATGGGAGACAAGCCATAATCTGTCTTGCCTCCAGCTCTTTAGAAAGCTGGGAAAGAACTCGCTTTCCACAGTGCTGTTACAGCATACGAGGAAACTCTCATACCGAGGCAGCTCAAATGGCATTTCTTCCCAGTGCTTAACTGGCCGCTTTAGGACTTCCGCTTCTGCCACTGTTCCACCTTGCCAACCCGGCTCATACGAAATGCCTACATCTTCCCCTTAAGCAACGGGAGCGAAGCCCACATGATTGTGCTGCCACATGCTTAGCAGGAGCAGACAATAGGCTTTTTACAAACCGCCATTGTGCACTGGGTCAGAGAGTGTCAGAATGCACCTATGTCAGAAAGGGCCCTTTGCTCTCAGCCGTGCCCTCCATTGCTCTAGAGGTGGAAGGCACAAAGCACTGCCTCCATCCTTCAATTGGAGACAAGCCATAAACTGTCTTGCCTCCAGCTCTTTAGGAAGCTGACAAACAACTCGCTTTCCACAGTCCTGTTACAGCAGACCGGGGAACTTCTCATACCAAGGCAGCTCAAATGGCATTTCTTCCCAGCCCTTAACTCGCAGCTTTAGGAATCCTGCTTCTGCCGCAATTCCACCTTGCCAACCCGGCTCAGACGAAATGCCTACATCTTCCCCTGAAGCAACTGGGCTGAGTCCCAAATGATTGAGCGTCCACGTGCTTAGGAGGCGATAGACTGCACGCCTTTTTCCAACCACCATTGTGCACTGCTGGAGAGAGTGTCGGAAAGCAGCTATGTCAGAAAGACCCCTTTGCTCTCAGCCGTGCCCTTCATTGCTCTAGACGTGGAATGCACAATGCACTGGCTCCCCCCCTCAAGCGGCGACAAGCCACAGACCATCTTCCTTCCATCTCCTTAGGAAGCTGAGCAAGAACTCGCTTTCAACAGTGCTCTCTCTGTGTCCTGGCAACATCTCATACAAAGGCAGCTGATATGCCATTTCTTTTCAGCGCTTAACTCGCAGATTTGGAACTTCTGCTCCTGCCACATTTCCACCTGGCCAACCCGGCTCAGAGGAAATGTCTACATCTTCCCCTTCAGCAACGGGGACGAGGCCCAGATGACTGTGCTTCCGCATGCTTAGCAGGAGCAGACAATAGGCTTTTTACAAACCGCCATTGTGCACTGGGTCAGAGAGTGTCAGAATGCACCTATGTCAGAAAGGGCCCTTGGATCTCAGCCGTGCCCTCCATTGCTCTAGAGGTGGAAGGCACAAAGCACTGCCTCCATCCTTCAATTGGAGACAAGCCAGCAACTGTCCTGCTTCCAGCTCTTTAGGAAGCTGGGAAAGCACTCGCATTGCACAGTGCTCTTACAGCGTCCTGGGAACGTCTCATACAAAGGCAGCTGAACACCGTGTCTTTTCAGCCCTTAACTCACCAATCTGCAACATCTGCTTCTGCCGCATTTCCACCTTGCCAACCCGGCTCAGACAAAATGCCTACATCTTCCCCTGAAGCGACTGTGCTGATTCCCAAAGGATTGAGCATCCACATGCTTAGGAGGCGATAAACTGCATGCCTTTTTCCAACCACCATTTTACACTGCTTAGAGACCGTCGGAAAGCAGCTATGTCAGAAAGGCCCCTTTGCTCTCAGCCATGCCCTCCATTGCTCTCGAGGTGGAAGGCACAAGGCACTGGTTCTGGATCCACCCCTCAATGGGAGACAAACCACATCTTGTCCTGCTTCCAGCTCTTTAGGAAGTGGAGAAAAAACTCCCTTTCCACAGTGCTCTTACAGCGTCCTGGGAACATCTCATACAAAGGAGGCTGAACGCCCTTTCTTTTCAGCACTTCACTCGCCAGTCTGGGACATCTGCATACTGCACGTTTCCACCTTGACAACCCGGCTCAGACGAAATGCCTACATCTTCCCCTTGAGCAATGGGGATGAGGCCCATAGGATTGTGGTTCCACATGCTGAGGAGGAGAGAGACAATAGGCTTTTAACTAACCACGAAGTGCAACGGTTGGGAGGGTGTCAGAAGGCACCAATGGCAGAAAGACCCCTTTACTCTCAGCCGTGCCCTCCATTGCTGTAGAGGTGGAAGGCACAAAGCACTGCCTCCATCCTTCAATGGGAGACAAGCCATAAACTCTCTTGCCTCTAGCTCTTTAGGAAGGTGGGAAAGAACTCGCTTTCCACAGTGCCATTACAGCATACGAGGAAACTCTCATACCGAGGCAGCTCAAACGCCATTTCTCCCCAGTACTTAACTGGTCACTTTAGGACTTCCGCTTCTGCCACAGTTCCACCTTGCCAACCCGGCTCAGACGAAATGCCTACATCTTCCCCTTAAGCAACGGGGGCGAAGCCCACATGATTGTGCTGCCACATGCTTAGCAGGAGCAGACAATAGGCTTTTTACAAACCGCCAATGTGCACTGGGTCAGAGAGTGTCAGAATGCACCTATGTCAGAAAGGGCCCTTTGCTCTCAGCCGTGCCCTCCATTGCTCTAGAGGTGGAAGGCACAAAGCACTGCCTCCATCCTTCAATTGGAGACAAGCCATAAACTGTCTTGCCTCCAGCTCTTTAGGAAGCTGACAAACAACTCGCTTTCCACAGTCCTGTTACAGCAGACCGGGGAACTTCTCATACCAAGGCAGCTCAAATGGCATTTCTTCCCAGCCCTTAACTCGCAGCTTTAGGACTCCTGCTTCTGCCGCAATTCCACCTTGCCAACCCGGCTCAGATGAAATGCCTACATCTTCCCCTGAAGCAACTGGGCTGAGTCCCAAATGATTGAGCGTCCACGTGCTTAGGAGGCGATAGACTGCACGCCTTTTTCCAACCACCATTGTGCACTGCTGGAGAGAGTGTCGGAAAGCAGCTATGTCAGAAAGACCCCTTTGCTCTCAGCCGTGCCCTTCATTGCTCTAGACGTGGAATGCACAATGCACTGGCTCCCCCCATCAAGCGGCGACAAGCCACAGACCATCTTCCTTCCATCTCTTTAGGAAGCTGAGCAAGAACTCGCTTTCAACAGTGCTCTTTCTGTATCCAGGCAACATCTCATACAAAGGCAGCTGATATGCCATTTCTTTTCAGCGCTTAACTCGCAGATTTGGAACTTCTGCTCCTGCCACATTTCCACCTGGCCAACCCGGCTCAGACGAAATGTCTACATCTTCCCCTTCAGCAACGGGGACGAGGCCCAGATGACTGTGCTTCCGCATGCTTAGCAGGAGCAGACAATAGGCTTTTTACAAACCGCCATTGTGCACTGGCTCAGAGAGTGTCAGAATGCACCTATGTCAGAAAGGGCCCTTGGATCTCAGCCGTGCCCTCCATTGCTCTAGAGGTGGAAGGCACAAAGCACTGCCTCCATCCTTCAATTGGAGACAAGCCAGCAACTGTCCTGCTTCCAGCTCTTTAGGAAGCTGGGAAAGCACTCGCATTGCACAGTGCTCTTACAGCGTCCTGGGAACGTCTCATACAAAGGCAGCTGAACACCGTGTCTTTTCAGCCCTTAACTCACCAATCTGCAACATCTGCTTCTGCCGCATTTCCACCTTGCCAACCCGGCTCAGACGAAATGCCTACATCTTCCCCTGAAGCGACTGTGCTGATTCCCAAATGATTGAGCATCCACATGCTTAGGAGGCGATAAACTGCATGCCTTTTTCCAACCACCATTGTACACTGCTTAGAGAGCGTCGGAAAGCGGCTATGTCAGAAAGGCCCCTTTGCTCTCAGCCATGCCCTCCATTGCTCTCGAGGTGGAAGGCACAAGGCACTGGTTCTGGATCCACCCCTCAATGGGAGACAAACCACATCTTGGCCTGCTTCCAGCTCTTTAGGAAGTGGAGAAAAAACTCCCTTTCCACAGTGCTCTTACAGCGTCCTGGGAACATCTCATACAAAGGAGGCTGAACGCCGTTTCTTTTCAGCACTTCACTCGCCAGTCTGGGACATCTGCATCCTGCACGTTTCCACCTTGCCAAACCGGCTCAGACGAAATGCCTACATCCTCCCCTTGAGCAATGGGGATGAGACCCATAGGATTGTGGTTACACGTGCTGAGGAGGAGAGAGACAATAGGCTTTTAACTAACCACGAAGTGCAACGGTTGGGAGAGTGTCAGAAAGCACCAATGGCAGAAAGACCCCTTTACTCTCAGCCGCGCCCTGCATTGCTGTAGAGGTGGAAGGCACAAAGCACTGCCTCCATCCTTCAATGGGAGACAAGCCATAATCTGTCTTGCCTCCAGCTCTTTAGAAAGCTGGGAAAGAACTCGCTTTCCACAGTGCTGTTACAGCATACGAGGAAACTCTCATACCGAGGCAGCTCAAATGGCATTTCTTCCCAGTGCTTAACTGGCCGCTTTAGGACTTCCGCTTCTGCCACTGTTCCACCTTGCCAACCCGGCTCAGACGAAATGCCTACATCTTCCCCTTAAGCAACGGGAGCGAAGCCCACATGATTGTGCTGCCACATGCTTAGCAGGAGCAGACAATAGGCTTTTTACAAACCGCCATTGTGCACTGGGTCAGAGAGTGTCAGAATGCACCTATGTCAGAAAGGGCCCTTTGCTCTCAGCTGTGCCCTCCATTGCTCTAGAGGTGGAAGGCACAAAGCACTGCCTCCATCCTTCAATTGGAGACAAGCCATAAACTGTCTTGCCTCCAGCTCTTTAGGAAGCTGACAAACAACTCGCTTTCCACAGTCCTGTTACAGCAGACCGGGGAACTTCTCATACCAAGGCAGCTCAAATGGCATTTCTTCCCAGCCCTTAACTCGCAGCTTTAGGACTCCTGCTTCTGCCGCAATTCCACCTTGCCAACCCGGCTCAGACGAAATGCCTACATCTTCCCCTGAAGCAACTGGGCTGAGTCCCAAATGATTGAGCGTCCACGTGCTTAGGAGGCGATAGACTGCACGCCTTTTTCCAACCACCATTGTGCACTGCTGGAGAGAGTGTCGGAAAGCAGCTATGTCAGAAAGACCCCTTTGCTCTCAGCCGTGCCCTTCATTGCTCTAGACGTGGAATGCACAATGCACTGGCTCCCCCCCTCAAGCGGCGACAAGCCACAGACCATCTTCCTTCCATCTCCTTAGGAAGCTGAGCAAGAACTCGCTTTCAACAGTGCTCTCTCTGTGTCCTGGCAACATCTCATACAAAGGCAGCTGATATGCCATTTCTTTTCAGCGCTTAACTCGCAGATTTGGAACTTCTGCTCCTGCCACATTTCCACCTGGCCAACCCGGCTCAGAGGAAATGTCTACATCTTCCCCTTCAGCAACGGGGACGAGGCCCAGATGACTGTGCTTCCACATGCTTAGCAGGAGCAGACAATAGGCTTTTTACAAACCGCCATTGTGCACTGGGTCAGAGAGTGTCAGAATGCACCTATGTCAGAAAGGGCCCTTGGATCTCAGCCGTGCCCTCCATTGCTCTAGAGGTGGAAGGCACAAAGCACTGCCTCCATCCTTCAATTGGAGACAAGCCAGCAACTGTCCTGCTTCCAGCTCTTTAGGAAGCTGGGAAAGCACTCGCATTGCACAGTGCTCTTACAGCGTCCTGGGAACGTCTCATACAAAGGCAGCTGAACACCGTGTCTTTTCAGCCCTTAACTCACCAATCTGCAACATCTGCTTCTGCCGCATTTCCACCTTGCCAACCCGGCTCAGACAAAATGCCTACATCTTCCCCTGAAGCGACTGTGCTGATTCCCAAAGGATTGAGCATCCACATGCTTAGGAGGCGATAAACTGCATGCCTTTTTCCAACCACCATTTTACACTGCTTAGAGACCGTCGGAAAGCAGCTATGTCAGAAAGGCCCCTTTGCTCTCAGCCATGCCCTCCATTGCTCTCGAGGTGGAAGGCACAAGGCACTGGTTCTGGATCCACCCCTCAATGGGAGACAAACCACATCTTGTCCTGCTTCCAGCTCTTTAGGAAGTGGAGAAAAAACTCCCTTTCCACAGTGCTCTTACAGCGTCCTGGGAACATCTCATACAAAGGAGGCTGAACGCCGTTTCTTTTCAGCACTTCACTCGCCAGTCTGGGACATCTGCATACTGCACGTTTCCACCTTGACAACCCGGCTCAGACGAAATGCCTACATCTTCCCCTTGAGCAATGGGGATGAGGCCCATAGGATTGTGGTTCCACATGCTGAGGAGGAGAGAGACAATAGGCTTTTAACTAACCACGAAGTGCAACGGTTGGGAGGGTGTCAGAAGGCACCAATGGCAGAAAGACCCCTTTACTCTCAGCCGCGCCCTCCATTGCTGTAGAGGTGGAAGGCACAAAGCACTGCCTCCATCCTTCAATGGGAGACAAGCCATAAACTCTCTTGCCTCTAGCTCTTTAGGAAGGTGGGAAAGAACTCGCTTTCCACAGTGCCGTTACAGCATACGAGGAAACTCTCATACCGAGGCAGCTCAAACGCCATTTCTCCCCAGTACTTAACTGGTCACTTTAGGACTTCCGCTTCTGCCACAGTTCCACCTTGCCAACCCGGCTCAGACGAAATGCCTACATCTTCCCCTTAAGCAACGGGGGCGAAGCCCACATGATTGTGCTGCCACATGCTTAGCAGGAGCAGACAATAGGCTTTTTACAAACCGCCAATGTGCACTGGGTCAGAGAGTGTCAGAATGCACCTATGTCAGAAAGGGCCCTTTGCTCTCAGCCGTGCCCTCCATTGCTCTAGAGGTGGAAGGCACAAAGCACTGCCTCCATCCTTCAATTGGAGACAAGCCATAAACTGTCTTGCCTCCAGCTCTTTAGGAAGCTGACAAACAACTCGCTTTCCACAGTCCTGTTACAGCAGACCGGGGAACTTCTCATACCAAGGCAGCTCAAATGGCATTTCTTCCCAGCCCTTAACTCGCAGCTTTAGGACTCCTGCTTCTGCCGCAATTCCACCTTGCCAACCCGGCTCAGACGAAATGCCTACATCTTCCCCTGAAGCAACTGGGCTGAGTCCCAAATGATTGAGCGTCCACGTGCTTAGGAGGCGATAGACTGCACGCCTTTTTCCAACCACCATTGTGCACTGCTGGAGAGAGTGTCGGAAAGCAGCTATGTCAGAAAGACCCCTTTGCTCTCAGCCGTGCCCTTCATTGCTCTAGACGTGGAATGCACAATGCACTGGCTCCCCCCATCAAGCGGCGACAAGCCACAGACCATCTTCCTTCCATCTCTTTAGGAAGCTGAGCAAGAACTCGCTTTCAACAGTGCTCTTTCTGTATCCAGGCAACATCTCATACAAAGGCAGCTGATATGCCATTTCTTTTCAGCGCTTAACTCGCAGATTTGGAACTTCTGCTCCTGCCACATTTCCACCTGGCCAACCCGGCTCAGACGAAATGTCTACATCTTCCCCTTCAGCAACGGGGACGAGGCCCAGATGACTGTGCTTCCGCATGCTTAGCAGGAGCAGACAATAGGCTTTTTACAAACCGCCATTGTGCACTGGCTCAGAGAGTGTCAGAATGCACCTATGTCAGAAAGGGCCCTTGGATCTCAGCCGTGCCCTCCATTGCTCTAGAGGTGGAAGGCACAAAGCACTGCCTCCATCCTTCAATTGGAGACAAGCCAGCAACTGTCCTGCTTCCAGCTCTTTAGGAAGCTGGGAAAGCACTCGCATTGCACAGTGCTCTTACAGCGTCCTGGGAACGTCTCATACAAAGGCAGCTGAACACCGTGTCTTTTCAGCCCTTAACTCACCAATCTGCAACATCTGCTTCTGCCGCATTTCCACCTTGCCAACCCGGCTCAGACGAAATGCCTACATCTTCCCCTGAAGCGACTGTGCTGATTCCCAAATGATTGAGCATCCACATGCTTAGGAGGCGATAAACTGCATGCCTTTTTCCAACCACCATTGTACACTGCTTAGAGAGCGTCGGAAAGCGGCTATGTCAGAAAGGCCCCTTTGCTCTCAGCCATGCCCTCCATTGCTCTCGAGGTGGAAGGCACAAGGCACTGGTTCTGGATCCACCCCTCAATGGGAGACAAACCACATCTTGGCCTGCTTCCAGCTCTTTAGGAAGTGGAGAAAAAACTCCCTTTCCACAGTGCTCTTACAGCGTCCTGGGAACATCTCATACAAAGGAGGCTGAACGCCGTTTCTTTTCAGCACTTCACTCGCCAGTCTGGGACATCTGCATCCTGCACGTTTCCACCTTGCCAAACCGGCTCAGACGAAATGCCTACATCCTCCCCTTGAGCAATGGGGATGAGACCCATAGGATTGTGGTTACACGTGCTGAGGAGGAGAGAGACAATAGGCTTTTAACTAACCACGAAGTGCAACGGTTGGGAGAGTGTCAGAAAGCACCAATGGCAGAAAGACCCCTTTACTCTCAGCCGCGCCCTGCATTGCTGTAGAGGTGGAAGGCACAAAGCACTGCCTCCATCCTTCAATGGGAGACAAGCCATAATCTGTCTTGCCTCCAGCTCTTTAGAAAGCTGGGAAAGAACTCGCTTTCCACAGTGCTGTTACAGCATACGAGGAAACTCTCATACCGAGGCAGCTCAAATGGCATTTCTTCCCAGTGCTTAACTGGCCGCTTTAGGACTTCCGCTTCTGCCACTGTTCCACCTTGCCAACCCGGCTCATACGAAATGCCTACATCTTCCCCTTAAGCAACGGGAGCGAAGCCCACATGATTGTGCTGCCACATGCTTAGCAGGAGCAGACAATAGGCTTTTTACAAACCGCCATTGTGCACTGGGTCAGAGAGTGTCAGAATGCACCTATGTCAGAAAGGGCCCTTTGCTCTCAGCCGTGCCCTCCATTGCTCTAGAGGTGGAAGGCACAAAGCACTGCCTCCATCCTTCAATTGGAGACAAGCCATAAACTGTCTTGCCTCCAGCTCTTTAGGAAGCTGACAAACAACTCGCTTTCCACAGTCCTGTTACAGCAGACCGGGGAACTTCTCATACCAAGGCAGCTCAAATGGCATTTCTTCCCAGCCCTTAACTCGCAGCTTTAGGAATCCTGCTTCTGCCGCAATTCCACCTTGCCAACCCGGCTCAGACGAAATGCCTACATCTTCCCCTGAAGCAACTGGGCTGAGTCCCAAATGATTGAGCGTCCACGTGCTTAGGAGGCGATAGACTGCACGCCTTTTTCCAACCACCATTGTGCACTGCTGGAGAGAGTGTCGGAAAGCAGCTATGTCAGAAAGACCCCTTTGCTCTCAGCCGTGCCCTTCATTGCTCTAGACGTGGAATGCACAATGCACTGGCTCCCCCCCTCAAGCGGCGACAAGCCACAGACCATCTTCCTTCCATCTCTTTAGGAAGCTGAGCAAGAACTCGCTTTCAACAGTGCTCTCTCTGTGTCCTGGCAACATCTCATACAAAGGCAGCTGATATGCCATTTCTTTTCAGCGCTTAACTCGCAGATTTGGAACTTCTGCTCCTGCCACATTTCCACCTGGCCAACCCGGCTCAGAGGAAATGTCTACATCTTCCCCTTCAGCAACGGGGACGAGGCCCAGATGACTGTGCTTCCGCATGCTTAGCAGGAGCAGACAATAGGCTTTTTACAAACCGCCATTGTGCACTGGCTCAGAGAGTGTCAGAATGCACCTATGTCAGAAAGGGCCCTTGGATCTCAGCCGTGCCCTCCATTGCTCTAGAGGTGGAAGGCACAAAGCACTGCCTCCATCCTTCAATTGGAGACAAGCCAGCAACTGTCCTGCTTCCAGCTCTTTAGGAAGCTGGGAAAGCACTCGCATTGCACAGTGCTCTTACAGCGTCCTGGGATCGTCTCATACAAAGGCAGCTGAACACCGTGTCTTTTCAGCCCTTAACTCACCAATCTGCAACATCTGCTTCTGCCGCATTTCCACCTTGCCAACCCGGCTCAGACAAAATGCCTACATCTTCCCCTGAAGCGACTGTGCTGATTCCCAAAGGATTGAGCATCCACATGCTTAGGAGGCGATAAACTGCATGCCTTTTTCCAACCACCATTTTACACTGCTTAGAGACCGTCGGAAAGCAGCTATGTCAGAAAGGCCCCTTTGCTCTCAGCCATGCCCTCCATTGCTCTCGAGGTGGAAGGCACAAGGCACTGGTTCTGGATCCACCCCTCAATGGGAGACAAACCACATCTTGTCCTGCTTCCAGCTCTTTAGGAAGTGGAGAAAAAACTCCCTTTCCACAGTGCTCTTACAGCGTCCTGGGAACATCTCATACAAAGGAGGCTGAACGCCGTTTCTTTTCAGCACTTCACTCGCCAGTCTGGGACATCTGCATACTGCACGTTTCCACCTTGACAACCCGGCTCAGACGAAATGCCTACATCTTCCCCTTGAGCAATGGGGATGAGGCCCATAGGATTGTGGTTCCACATGCTGAGGAGGAGAGAGACAATAGGCTTTTAACTAACCACGAAGTGCAACGGTTGGGAGGGTGTCAGAAGGCACCAATGGCAGAAAGACCCCTTTACTCTCAGCCGCGCCCTCCATTGCTGTAGAGGTGGAAGGCACAAAGCACTGCCTCCATCCTTCAATGGGAGACAAGCCATAAACTCTCTTGCCTCTAGCTCTTTAGGAAGGTGGGAAAGAACTCGCTTTCCACAGTGCCGTTACAGCATACGAGGAAACTCTCATACCGAGGCAGCTCAAACGCCATTTCTCCCCAGTACTTAACTGGTCACTTTAGGACTTCCGCTTCTGCCACAGTTCCACCTTGCCAACCCGGCTCAGACGAAATGCCTACATCTTCCCCTTAAGCAACGGGGGCGAAGCCCACATGATTGTGCTGCCACATGCTTAGCAGGAGCAGACAATAGGCTTTTTACAAACCGCCAATGTGCACTGGGTCAGAGAGTGTCAGAATGCACCTATGTCAGAAAGGGCCCTTTGCTCTCAGCCGTGCCCTCCATTGCTCTAGAGGTGGAAGGCACAAAGCACTGCCTCCATCCTTCAATTGGAGACAAGCCATAAACTGTCTTGCCTCCAGCTCTTTAGGAAGCTGACAAACAACTCGCTTTCCACAGTCCTGTTACAGCAGACCGGGGAACTTCTCATACCAAGGCAGCTCAAATGGCATTTCTTCCCAGCCCTTAACTCGCAGCTTTAGGACTCCTGCTTCTGCCGCAATTCCACCTTGCCAACCCGGCTCAGACGAAATGCCTACATCTTCCCCTGAAGCAACTGGGCTGAGTCCCAAATGATTGAGCGTCCACGTGCTTAGGAGGCGATAGACTGCACGCCTTTTTCCAACCACCATTGTGCACTGCTGGAGAGAGTGTCGGAAAGCAGCTATGTCAGAAAGACCCCTTTGCTCTCAGCCGTGCCCTTCATTGCTCTAGACGTGGAATGCACAATGCACTGGCTCCCCCCATCAAGCGGCGACAAGCCACAGACCATCTTCCTTCCATCTCTTTAGGAAGCTGAGCAAGAACTCGCTTTCAACAGTGCTCTTTCTGTATCCAGGCAACATCTCATACAAAGGCAGCTGATATGCCATTTCTTTTCAGCGCTTAACTCGCAGATTTGGAACTTCTGCTCCTGCCACATTTCCACCTGGCCAACCCGGCTCAGACGAAATGTCTACATCTTCCCCTTCAGCAACGGGGACGAGGCCCAGATGACTGTGCTTCCGCATGCTTAGCAGGAGCAGACAATAGGCTTTTTACAAACCGCCATTGTGCACTGGCTCAGAGAGTGTCAGAATGCACCTATGTCAGAAAGGGCCCTTGGATCTCAGCCGTGCCCTCCATTGCTCTAGAGGTGGAAGGCACAAAGCACTGCCTCCATCCTTCAATTGGAGACAAGCCAGCAACTGTCCTGCTTCCAGCTCTTTAGGAAGCTGGGAAAGCACTCGCATTGCACAGTGCTCTTACAGCGTCCTGGGAACGTCTCATACAAAGGCAGCTGAACACCGTGTCTTTTCAGCCCTTAACTCACCAATCTGCAACATCTGCTTCTGCCGCATTTCCACCTTGCCAACCCGGCTCAGACGAAATGCCTACATCTTCCCCTGAAGCGACTGTGCTGATTCCCAAATGATTGAGCATCCACATGCTTAGGAGGCGATAAACTGCATGCCTTTTTCCAACCACCATTGTACACTGCTTAGAGAGCGTCGGAAAGCGGCTATGTCAGAAAGGCCCCTTTGCTCTCAGCCATGCCCTCCATTGCTCTCGAGGTGGAAGGCACAAGGCACTGGTTCTGGATCCACCCCTCAATGGGAGACAAACCACATCTTGGCCTGCTTCCAGCTCTTTAGGAAGTGGAGAAAAAACTCCCTTTCCACAGTGCTCTTACAGCGTCCTGGGAACATCTCATACAAAGGAGGCTGAACGCCGTTTCTTTTCAGCACTTCACTCGCCAGTCTGGGACATCTGCATCCTGCACGTTTCCACCTTGCCAAACCGGCTCAGACGAAATGCCTACATCCTCCCCTTGAGCAATGGGGATGAGACCCATAGGATTGTGGTTACACGTGCTGAGGAGGAGAGAGACAATAGGCTTTTAACTAACCACGAAGTGCAACGGTTGGGAGAGTGTCAGAAAGCACCAATGGCAGAAAGACCCCTTTACTCTCAGCCGCGCCCTGCATTGCTGTAGAGGTGGAAGGCACAAAGCACTGCCTCCATCCTTCAATGGGAGACAAGCCATAATCTGTCTTGCCTCCAGCTCTTTAGAAAGCTGGGAAAGAACTCGCTTTCCACAGTGCTGTTACAGCATACGAGGAAACTCTCATACCGAGGCAGCTCAAATGGCATTTCTTCCCAGTGCTTAACTGGCCGCTTTAGGACTTCCGCTTCTGCCACTGTTCCACCTTGCCAACCCGGCTCATACGAAATGCCTACATCTTCCCCTTAAGCAACGGGAGCGAAGCCCACATGATTGTGCTGCCACATGCTTAGCAGGAGCAGACAATAGGCTTTTTACAAACCGCCATTGTGCACTGGGTCAGAGAGTGTCAGAATGCACCTATGTCAGAAAGGGCCCTTTGCTCTCAGCCGTGCCCTCCATTGCTCTAGAGGTGGAAGGCACAAAGCACTGCCTCCATCCTTCAATTGGAGACAAGCCATAAACTGTCTTGCCTCCAGCTCTTTAGGAAGCTGACAAACAACTCGCTTTCCACAGTCCTGTTACAGCAGACCGGGGAACTTCTCATACCAAGGCAGCTCAAATGGCATTTCTTCCCAGCCCTTAACTCGCAGCTTTAGGAATCCTGCTTCTGCCGCAATTCCACCTTGCCAACCCGGCTCAGACGAAATGCCTACATCTTCCCCTGAAGCAACTGGGCTGAGTCCCAAATGATTGAGCGTCCACGTGCTTAGGAGGCGATAGACTGCACGCCTTTTTCCAACCACCATTGTGCACTGCTGGAGAGAGTGTCGGAAAGCAGCTATGTCAGAAAGACCCCTTTGCTCTCAGCCGTGCCCTTCATTGCTCTAGACGTGGAATGCACAATGCACTGGCTCCCCCCCTCAAGCGGCGACAAGCCACAGACCATCTTCCTTCCATCTCTTTAGGAAGCTGAGCAAGAACTCGCTTTCAACAGTGCTCTCTCTGTGTCCTGGCAACATCTCATACAAAGGCAGCTGATATGCCATTTCTTTTCAGCGCTTAACTCGCAGATTTGGAACTTCTGCTCCTGCCACATTTCCACCTGGCCAACCCGGCTCAGAGGAAATGTCTACATCTTCCCCTTCAGCAACCGGGACGAGGCCCAGATGACTGTGCTTCCGCATGCTTAGCAGGAGCAGACAATAGGCTTTTTACAAACCGCCATTGTGCACTGGCTCAGAGAGTGTCAGAATGCACCTATGTCAGAAAGGGCCCTTGGATCTCAGCCGTGCCCTCCATTGCTCTAGAGGTGGAAGGCACAAAGCACTGCCTCCATCCTTCAATTGGAGACAAGCCAGCAACTGTCCTGCTTCCAGCTCTTTAGGAAGCTGGGAAAGCACTCGCATTGCACAGTGCTCTTACAGCGTCCTGGGAACGTCTCATACAAAGGCAGCTGAACACCGTGTCTTTTCAGCCCTTAACTCACCAATCTGCAACATCTGCTTCTGCCGCATTTCCACCTTGCCAACCCGGCTCAGACAAAATGCCTACATCTTCCCCTGAAGCGACTGTGCTGATTCCCAAAGGATTGAGCATCCACATGCTTAGGAGGCGATAAACTGCATGCCTTTTTCCAACCACCATTTTACACTGCTTAGAGACCGTCGGAAAGCAGCTATGTCAGAAAGGCCCCTTTGCTCTCAGCCATGCCCTCCATTGCTCTCGAGGTGGAAGGCACAAGGCACTGGTTCTGGATCCACCCCTCAATGGGAGACAAACCACATCTTGGCCTGCTTCCAGCTCTTTAGGAAGTGGAGAAAAAACTCCCTTTCCACAGTGCTCTTACAGCGTCCTGGGAACATCTCATACAAAGGAGGCTGAACGCCGTTTCTTTTCAGCACTTCACTCGCCAGTCTGGGACATCTGCATCCTGCACGTTTCCACCTTGCCAAACCGGCTCAGACGAAATGCCTACATCCTCCCCTTGAGCAATGGGGATGAGACCCATAGGATTGTGGTTACACGTGCTGAGGAGGAGAGAGACAATAGGCTTTTAACTAACCACGAAGTGCAACGGTTGGGAGAGTGTCAGAAAGCACCAATGGCAGAAAGACCCCTTTACTCTCAGCCGCGCCCTGCATTGCTGTAGAGGTGGAAGGCACAAAGCACTGCCTCCATCCTTCAATGGGAGACAAGCCATAATCTGTCTTGCCTCCAGCTCTTTAGAAAGCTGGGAAAGAACTCGCTTTCCACAGTGCTGTTACAGCATACGAGGAAACTCTCATACCGAGGCAGCTCAAATGGCATTTCTTCCCAGTGCTTAACTGGCCGCTTTAGGACTTCCGCTTCTGCCACTGTTCCACCTTGCCAACCCGGCTCATACGAAATGCCTACATCTTCCCCTTAAGCAACGGGAGCGAAGCCCACATGATTGTGCTGCCACATGCTTAGCAGGAGCAGACAATAGGCTTTTTACAAACCGCCATTGTGCACTGGGTCAGAGAGTGTCAGAATGCACCTATGTCAGAAAGGGCCCTTTGCTCTCAGCCGTGCCCTCCATTGCTCTAGAGGTGGAAGGCACAAAGCACTGCCTCCATCCTTCAATTGGAGACAAGCCATAAACTGTCTTGCCTCCAGCTCTTTAGGAAGCTGACAAACAACTCGCTTTCCACAGTCCTGTTACAGCAGACCGGGGAACTTCTCATACCAAGGCAGCTCAAATGGCATTTCTTCCCAGCCCTTAACTCGCAGCTTTAGGAATCCTGCTTCTGCCGCAATTCCACCTTGCCAACCCGGCTCAGACGAAATGCCTACATCTTCCCCTGAAGCAACTGGGCTGAGTCCCAAATGATTGAGCGTCCACGTGCTTAGGAGGCGATAGACTGCACGCCTTTTTCCAACCACCATTGTGCACTGCTGGAGAGAGTGTCGGAAAGCAGCTATGTCAGAAAGACCCCTTTGCTCTCAGCCGTGCCCTTCATTGCTCTAGACGTGGAATGCACAATGCACTGGCTCCCCCCCTCAAGCGGCGACAAGCCACAGACCATCTTCCTTCCATCTCTTTAGGAAGCTGAGCAAGAACTCGCTTTCAACAGTGCTCTCTCTGTGTCCTGGCAACATCTCATACAAAGGCAGCTGATATGCCATTTCTTTTCAGCGCTTAACTCGCAGATTTGGAACTTCTGCTCCTGCCACATTTCCACCTGGCCAACCCGGCTCAGAGGAAATGTCTACATCTTCCCCTTCAGCAACGGGGACGAGGCCCAGATGACTGTGCTTCCGCATGCTTAGCAGGAGCAGACAATAGGCTTTTTACAAACCGCCATTGTGCACTGGCTCAGAGAGTGTCAGAATGCACCTATGTCAGAAAGGGCCCTTGGATCTCAGCCGTGCCCTCCATTGCTCTACAGGTGGAAGGCACAAAGCACTGCCTCCATCCTTCAATTGGAGACAAGCCAGCAACTGTCCTGCTTCCAGCTCTTTAGGAAGCTGGGAAAGCACTCGCATTGCACAGTGCTCTTACAGCGTCCTGGGATCGTCTCATACAAAGGCAGCTGAACACCGTGTCTTTTCAGCCCTTAACTCACCAATCTGCAACATCTGCTTCTGCCGCATTTCCACCTTGCCAACCCGGCTCAGACAAAATGCCTACATCTTCCCCTGAAGCGACTGTGCTGATTCCCAAAGGATTGAGCATCCACATGCTTAGGAGGCGATAAACTGCATGCCTTTTTCCAACCACCATTTTACACTGCTTAGAGACCGTCGGAAAGCAGCTATGTCAGAAAGGCCCCTTTGCTCTCAGCCATGCCCTCCATTGCTCTCGAGGTGGAAGGCACAAGGCACTGGTTCTGGATCCACCCCTCAATGGGAGACAAACCACATCTTGTCCTGCTTCCAGCTCTTTAGGAAGTGGAGAAAAAACTCCCTTTCCACAGTGCTCTTACAGCGTCCTGGGAACATCTCATACAAAGGAGGCTGAACGCCGTTTCTTTTCAGCACTTCACTCGCCAGTCTGGGACATCTGCATACTGCAGGTTTCCACCTTGACAACACGGCTCAGACGAAATGCCTACATCTTCCCCTTGAGCAATGGGGATGAGGCCCATAGGATTGTGGTTCCACATGCTGAGGAGGAGAGAGACAATAGGCTTTTAACTAACCACGAAGTGCAACGGTTGGGAGGGTGTCAGAAGGCACCAATGGCAGAAAGACCCCTTTACTCTCAGCCGCGCCCTCCATTGCTGTAGAGGTGGAAGGCACAAAGCACTGCCTCCATCCTTCAATGGGAGACAAGCCATAAACTGTCTTGCCTCTAGCTCTTTAGGAAGGTGGGAAAGAACTCGCTTTCCACAGTGCCGTTACAGCATACGAGGAAACTCTCATACCGAGGCAGCTCAAACGCCATTTCTCCCCAGTACTTAACTGGTCACTTTAGGACTTCCGCTTCTGCCACAGTTCCACCTTGCCAACCCGGCTCAGACGAAATGCCTACATCTTCCCCTTAAGCAACGGGGGCGAAGCCCACATGATTGTGCTGCCACATGCTTAGCAGGAGCAGACAATAGGCTTTTTACAAACCGCCAATGTGCACTGGGTCAGAGAGTGTCAGAATGCACCTATGTCAGAAAGGGCCCTTTGCTCTCAGCCGTGCCCTCCATTGCTCTAGAGGTGGAAGGCACAAAGCACTGCCTCCATCCTTCAATTGGAGACAAGCCATAAACTGTCTTGCCTCCAGCTCTTTAGGAAGCTGACAAACAACTCGCTTTCCACAGTCCTGTTACAGCAGACCGGGGAACTTCTCATACCAAGGCAGCTCAAATGGCATTTCTTCCCAGCCCTTAACTCGCAGCTTTAGGACTCCTGCTTCTGCCGCAATTCCACCTTGCCAACCCGGCTCAGACGAAATGCCTACATCTTCCCCTGAAGCAACTGGGCTGAGTCCCAAATGATTGAGCGTCCACGTGCTTAGGAGGCGATAGACTGCACGCCTTTTTCCAACCACCATTGTGCACTGCTGGAGAGAGTGTCGGAAAGCAGCTATGTCAGAAAGACCCCTTTGCTCTCAGCCGTGCCCTTCATTGCTCTAGACGTGGAATGCACAATGCACTGGCTCCCCCCATCAAGCGGCGACAAGCCACAGACCATCTTCCTTCCATCTCTTTAGGAAGCTGAGCAAGAACTCGCTTTCAACAGTGCTCTTTCTGTATCCAGGCAACATCTCATACAAAGGCAGCTGATATGCCATTTCTTTTCAGCGCTTAACTCGCAGATTTGGAACTTCTGCTCCTGCCACATTTCCACCTGGCCAACCCGGCTCAGACGAAATGTCTACATCTTCCCCTTCAGCAACGGGGACGAGGCCCAGATGACTGTGCTTCCGCATGCTTAGCAGGAGCAGACAATAGGCTTTTTACAAACCGCCATTGTGCACTGGCTCAGAGAGTGTCAGAATGCACCTATGTCAGAAAGGGCCCTTGGATCTCAGCCGTGCCCTCCATTGCTCTAGAGGTGGAAGGCACAAAGCACTGCCTCCATCCTTCAATTGGAGACAAGCCTGCAACTGTCCTGCTTCCAGCTCTTTAGGAAGCTGGGAAAGCACTCGCATTGCACAGTGCTCTTACAGCGTCCTGGGAACGTCTCATACAAAGGCAGCTGAACACCGTGTCTTTTCAGCCCTTAACTCACCAATCTGCAACATCTGCTTCTGCCGCATTTCCACCTTGCCAACCCGGCTCAGACGAAATGCCTACATCTTCCCCTGAAGCGACTGTGCTGATTCCCAAATGATTGAGCATCCACATGCTTAGGAGGCGATAAACTGCATGCCTTTTTCCAACCACCATTGTACACTGCTTAGAGAGCGTCGGAAAGCGGCTATGTCAGAAAGGCCCCTTTGCTCTCAGCCATGCCCTCCATTGCTCTCGAGGTGGAAGGCACAAGGCACTGGTTCTGGATCCACCCCTCAATGGGAGACAAACCACATCTTGGCCTGCTTCCAGCTCTTTAGGAAGTGGAGAAAAATCTCCCTTTCCACAGTGCTCTTACAGCGTCCTGGGAACATCTCATACAAAGGAGGCTGAACGCCGTTTCTTTTCAGCACTTCACTCGCCAGTCTGGGACATCTGCATCCTGCACGTTTCCACCTTGCCAAACCGGCTCAGACGAAATGCCTACATCCTCCCCTTGAGCAATGGGGATGAGACCCATAGGATTGTGGTTACACGTGCTGAGGAGGAGAGAGACAATAGGCTTTTAACTAACCACGAAGTGCAACGGTTGGGAGAGTGTCAGAAAGCACCAATGGCAGAAAGACCCCTTTACTCTCAGCCGCGCCCTGCATTGCTGTAGAGGTGGAAGGCACAAAGCACTGCCTCCATCCTTCAATGGGAGACAAGCCATAATCTGTCTTGCCTCCAGCTCTTTAGAAAGCTGGGAAAGAACTCGCTTTCCACAGTGCTGTTACAGCATACGAGGAAACTCTCATACCGAGGCAGCTCAAATGGCATTTCTTCCCAGTGCTTAACTGGCCGCTTTAGGACTTCCGCTTCTGCCACTGTTCCACCTTGCCAACCCGGCTCATACGAAATGCCTACATCTTCCCCTTAAGCAACGGGAGCGAAGCCCACATGATTGTGCTGCCACATGCTTAGCAGGAGCAGACAATAGGCTTTTTACAAACCGCCATTGTGCACTGGGTCAGAGAGTGTCAGAATGCACCTATGTCAGAAAGGGCCCTTTGCTCTCAGCCGTGCCCTCCATTGCTCTAGAGGTGGAAGGCACAAAGCACTGCCTCCATCCTTCAATTGGAGACAAGCCATAAACTGTCTTGCCTCCAGCTCTTTAGGAAGCTGACAAACAACTCGCTTTCCACAGTCCTGTTACAGCAGACCGGGGAACTTCTCATACCAAGGCAGCTCAAATGGCATTTCTTCCCAGCCCTTAACTCGCAGCTTTAGGAATCCTGCTTCTGCCGCAATTCCACCTTGCCAACCCGGCTCAGACGAAATGCCTACATCTTCCCCTGAAGCAACTGGGCTGAGTCCCAAATGATTGAGCGTCCACGTGCTTAGGAGGCGATAGACTGCACGCCTTTTTCCAACCACCATTGTGCACTGCTGGAGAGAGTGTCGGAAAGCAGCTATGTCAGAAAGACCCCTTTGCTCTCAGCCGTGCCCTTCATTGCTCTAGACGTGGAATGCACAATGCACTGGCTCCCCCCCTCAAGCGGCGACAAGCCACAGATCATCTTCCTTCCATCTCTTTAGGAAGCTGAGCAAGAACTCGCTTTCAACAGTGCTCTCTCTGTGTCCTGGCAACATCTCATACAAAGGCAGCTGATATGCCATTTCTTTTCAGCGCTTAACTCGCAGATTTGGAACTTCTGCTCCTGCCACATTTCCACCTGGCCAACCCGGCTCAGACGAAATGTCTACATCTTCCCCTTCAGCAACGGGGACGAGGCCCAGATGACTGTGCTTCCGCATGCTTAGCAGGAGCAGACAATAGGCTTTTTACAAACCGCCATTGTGCACTGGGTCAGAGAGTGTCAGAATGCACCTATGTCAGAAAGGGCCCTTGGATCTCAGCCGTGCCCTCCATTGCTCTAGAGGTGGAAGGCACAAAGCACTGCCTCCATCCTTCAATTGGAGACAAGCCTGCAACTGTCCTGCTTCCAGCTCTTTAGGAAGCTGGGAAAGCACTCGCATTGCACAGTGCTCTTACAGCGTCCTGGGAACGTCTCATACAAAGGCAGCTGAACACCGTGTCTTTTCAGCCCTTAACTCACCAATCTGCAACATCTGCTTCTGCCGCATTTCCACCTTGCCAACCCGGCTCAGCCGAAATGCCTACATCTTCCCCTGAAGCGACTGTGCTGATTCCCAAAGGATTGAGCATCCACATGCTTAGCAGGCGATAAACTGCATGCCTTTTTCCAACCACCATTTTACACTGCTTAGAGACCGTCGGAAAGCAGCTATGTCAGAAAGGCCCCTTTGCTCTCAGCCATGTCCTCCATTGCTCTCGAGGTGGAAGGCACAAGGCACTGGTTCTGGATCCACCCCTCAATGGGAGACAAACCACATCTTGGCCTGCTTCCAGCTCTTTAGGAAGTGGAGAAAAAACTCCCTTTCCACAGTGCTCTTACAGAGTCCTGGGAACATCTCATACAAAGGAGGCTGAACGCCGTTTCTTTTCAGCACTTCACACGCCAGTCTGGGACATCTGCATCCTGCACATTTCCACCTTGACAACCCGGCTCAGACGAAATGCCTACATCCTCCCCTTGAGCAATTGGGATGAGGCCCATAGGATTGTGGTTCCACATGCTGAGGAGGAGAGAGACAATAGGCTTTTAACTAACCACGAAGTGCAACGGTTGGGAGAGTGTCAGAAAGCACCAATGGCAGAAAGACCCCTTTACTCTCAGCCGCGCCCTCCATTGCTGTAGAGGTGGAAGGCACAAAGCACTGCCTCCATCCTTCAATGGGAGAAAATCCATAAACTGTCTTGCCTCCAGCTCTTTAGGAAGCTGGGAAAGAACTCGCTTTCCACAGTGCTGTTACAGCATACGAGGAAACTCTCATACCGAGGCAGCTCAAACGCCATTTCTTCCCAGTGCTTAACTGGCCGCTTTAGGACTTCTGCTTCTGCCACAGTTCCACCTTGCCAACCCAACTCAGACGAAATGCCTACATCTTCCCCTTAAGCAACGGGGGTGAAGCCCACATGATTGTGCTGCCACATGGTTAGCAGGAGCAGACAATAGGCTTTTTACAAACCGCCATTGTGCACCTGCTCAGAGAGTGTCAGAATGCACCTATGTCAGAAAGGGCCCTTAGCTCTCAGCTGTGCCCTCCATTGCTCTACAGGTGGAAGGCACAAAGCACTGCCTCCATCCTTCAATTGGAGACAAGCCATAAACTGTCTTGCCTCCAGCTCTTTAGGAAGCTGACAAACAACTCGCTTTCCACAGTCCTGTTACAGCAGACCGGGGAACTTCTCATACCAAGGCAGCTCAAATGGCATTTCTTCCCAGCCCTTAACTCGCAGCTTTAGGAATCCTGCTTCTGCCGCAATTCCACCTTGCCAACCCGGCTCAGACGAAATGCCTACATCTTCCCCTGAATCAACTGGGCTGAGTCCCAAATGATTGAGCGTCCACGTGCTTGGGAGGCGATGGACTGCACGCCTTTTTCCACCCACCATTGTGCACTGCTGGAGAGAGTGTCGGAAAGCAGCTATGTCAGAAAGACCCCTTTGCTCTCAGCCGTGCCCTTCATTGCTCTAGACGTGGAATGCACAATGCACTGGCTCCCCCCCTCAAGCGGCGACAAGCCACAGACCATCTTCCTTCCATCTCTTTAGGAAGCTGAGCAAGAACTCGCTTTCAACAGAGCTCTTTCTGTGTCCTGGCAACATCTCATACAAAGGCAGCTGATATGCCATTTCTTTTCAGCGCTTAACTCGCAGATTTGGAACTTCTGCTCCTGCCACATTTCCACCTGGCCAACCCGGCTCAGACGAAATGTCTACATCTTCCCCTTCAGCAACGGGGACGAGGCCCAGATGACTGTGCTTCCGCATGCTTAGCAGGAGCAGACAATAGGCTTTTTACAAACCGCCATTGTGCACTTGGTCAGAGAGTGTCAGAGTGCACCTATGTCAGAAAGGGCCCTTGGATCTCAGCCGTGCCCTCCATTGCTCTAGAGGTGGAAGGCACAAAGCACTGCCTCCATCCTTCAATTGGAGACAAGCCAGCAACTGTCCTGCTTCCAGCTCTTTAGGAAGCTGGGAAAGCACTCGCATTGCACAGTGCTCTTACAGCGTCCTGGGAACGTCTCATACAAAGGCAGCTGAACACCGTGTCTTTTCAGCCCTTAACTCACCAATCTGCAACATCTGCTTGTGCCGCATTTCCACCTTGACAACCCGGCTCAGACGAAATGCCTACATCTTCCCCTGAAGCGACTGTGCTGATTCCCAAAGGATTGAGCATCCACATGCTTAGGAGGCGATAAACTGCATGCCTTTTTCCAACCAGCATTTTACACTGCTTAGAGAGCGTCGGAAAGCAGCTATGTCAGAAAGGCCCCTTTGCTCTCAGCCATGCCCTCCATTGCTCTCGAGGTGGAAGGCACAAGGCACTGGTTCTGGATCCACCCCTCAATGGGAGACAAACCACATCTTGGCCTGCTTCCAGCTCTTTAGGAAGTGGAGAAAAAACTCCCTTTCCACAGTGCTCTTACAGCGTCCTGGGAACATCTCATACAAAGGAGGCTGAACACCGTTTCTTTTCAGCACTTCACTCGCCAGTCTGGGACATCTGCATACTGCACGTTTCCACCTTGACAACCCGGCTCAGACGAAATGCCTACATCCTCCCCTTGAGCAATTGGCATGAGGCCCATAGGATTGTGGTTCCACATGCTGAGGAGGAGAGAGGCAATAGGCTTTTAACTAACCAGGAAGTGCAACGGTTGGGAGAGTGTCAGAAAGCACCAATGGCAGAAAGACGCCTTTACTCTCATCCGCGCCCTCCATTGCTGTAGAGGTGGAAGGCACAAAGCACTGCCTCCATCCTTCAATGGGAGACAAGCCATAAACTGTCTTGCCTCCAGCTCTTTAGGAAGCTGGGAAAGAACTCGCTTTCCACAGTGCTGTTACAGCATACGAGGAAACTCTCATACCGAGGCAGCTCAAACGCCATTTCTTCCCAGTGCTTAACTGGCCGCTTTAGGACTTCCGCTTCTGCCACAGTTCCACCTTGCCAACCCGGCTCAGACGAAATGCCTACATTTTCCCCTTAAGCAACGGGGGCGAAGCCCACACGATTGTGCTGCCACATGCTTAGCAGGAGCAGACAATAGGCTTTTTACAAACCGCCATTGTGCACTGGGTCAGAGAGTGTCAGAATGCACCTATGTCAGAAAGGGCCCTTTGCTCTCAGCCGTGCCCTCCATTGCTCTAGAGGTGGAAGGCACAAAGCACTGCCTCCATCCTTCAATTGGAGACAAGCCATAAACTGTCTTGCCTCCAGCTCTTTAGGAAGCTGACAAACAACTCGCTTTCCACAGTCCTGTTACAGCAGACCGGGGAACTTCTCAGACAAAGGCAGCTCAAATGGCATTTCTTCCCAGCCCTTAACTCGCAGCTTTAGGACTCCTGCTTCTGCCGCAATTCCACCTTGCCAACCCGGCTCAGACGAAATGCCTACATCTTCCCCTGAATCAACTGGGCTGAGTCCCAAATGATTGAGCGTCCACGTGCTTAGGAGGCGATAGACTGCACGCCTTTTTCCAACCACCATTGTGCACTGCTGGAGAGAGTGTCGGAAAGCAGCTATGTCAGAAAGACCCCTTTGCTCTCAGCCGTGCCCTTCATTGCTCTAGACGTGGAATGCACAATGCACTGGCTCCCCCCCTCAAGCGGCGACAAGCCACAGACCATCTTCCTTCCATCTCTTTAGGAAGCTGAGCAAGAACTCGCTTTCAACAGTGCTCTCTCTGTGTCCTGGCAACATCTCATACAAAGGCAGCTGATATGCCATTTCTTTTCAGCGCTTAACTCGCAGATTTGGAACTTCTGCTCCTGCCACATTTCCACCTGGCCAACCCGGCTCAGACGAAATGTCTACATCTTCCCCTTCAGCAACGGGGACGAGGCCCAGATGACTGTGCTTCCGCATGCTTAGCAGGAGCAGACAATAGGCTTTTTACAAACCGCCATTGTGCACTGGCTCAGAGAGTGTCAGAATGCACCTATGTCAGAAAGGGCCCTTGGATCTCAGCCGTGCCCTCCATTGCTCTAGAGGTGGAAGGCACAAAGCACTGACTCCATCCTTCAATTAGAGACAAGCCAGCAACTGTCCTGCTTCCAGCTCTTTAGGAAGCTGGGAAAGCACTCGCATTCCACAGTGCTCTTACAGCGTCCTGGGAACGTCTCATACAAAGGCAGCTGAACACCGTGTCTTTTCAGCCCTTAACTCACCAATCTGCAACATCTGCTTCTGCCGCATTTCCACCTTGCCAACCCGGCTCAGACAAAATGCCTACATCTTCCCCTGAAGCGACTGTGCTGATTCCCAAAGGATTGAGCATCCACATGCTTAGGAGGCGATAAACTGCATGCCTTTTTCCAACCACCATTTTACACTGCTTAGAGAGCGTCGGAAAGCAGCTATGTCAGAAAGGCCCCTTTGCTCTCAGCCATGCCCTCCATTGCTCTCGAGGTGGAAGGCACAAGGCACTGGTTCTGGATCCACCCCTCATTGGGAGACAAACCACATCTTGGCCTGCTTCCAGCTCTTTAGGAAGTGGAGAAAAAACTCCCTTTCCACAGTGCTCTTACAGCGTCCTGGGAACATCTCATACAAAGGAGGCTGAACGCCGTTTCTTTTCAGCACTTCACTCGCCAGTCTGGGACATCTGCATCCTGCACGTTTCCACCTTGACAACCCGGCTCAGACGAAATGCCTACATCCTCCCCTTGAGCAATTGGGATGAGGCCCATAGGATTGTGGTTCCACATGCTGAGGAGGAGAGAGACAATAGGCTTTTAACTAACCACGAAGTGCAACGGTTGGGAGAGTGTCAGAAAGGACCAATGGCAGAAAGACCCCTTTACTCTCAGCCACGCCCTCCATTGCTGTAGAGGTGGAAGGCACAAAGCACTTCCTCCATCCTTCAATGGGAGAAAAGCCATAAACTGTCTTGCCTCCAGCTCTTTAGGAAGCTGGGAAAGAACTCGCTTTCCACAGTGCTGTTACAGCATACGAGGAAACTCTCATACCGAGGCAGCTCAAACGCCATTTCTTCCCAGTGCTTAACTGGCCGCTTTAGGACTTCTGCTTCTGCCAGAGTTCCACCTTGCCAACCCGCCTCAGACGAAATGCCTACATCTTCCCCTTAAGCAACAGGGGCGAAGCCCACATGATTGTGCTGCCACATGCTTAGCAGGAGCAGACAATAGGCTTTTTACAAACCGCCATTGTGCACCTGCTCAGAGAGTGTCAGAATGCACCTATGTCAGAAAGGGCCCTTTGCTCTCAGCCGTGCCCTCCATTGCTCTAGAGGTGGAAGGCACAAAGCACTGCCTCCATCCTTCAATTGGAGACAAGCCATAAACTGTCTTGCCTCCAGCTCTTTAGGAAGCTGACAAACAACTCGCTTTCCACAGTCCTGTTACAGCAGACCGGGGAACTTCTCATACCAAGGCAGCTCAAATGGCATTTCTTCCCAGCCCTTAAATCGCAGCTGTAGGAGTCCTGCTTCTCCCGCAATTCCAGCTTGCCAACCCGGCTCAGACGAAATGCCTACATCTTCCCCTGAATCAACTGGGCTGAGTCCCAAATGATTGAGCGTCCACGTGCTTGGGAGGCGATAGAATGCATGCCGTTTTCCAACCACCATTGTGCACTGCTGGAGAGAGTGTCGGAAAGCAGCTATGTCAGAAAGACCCCTTTGCTCTCAGCCATGCCCTTCATTGCTCTAGACGTGGAATGCACAATGCACTGGCTCCCCCCCTCAAGCGGCGACAAGCCACAGACCATCTTCCTTCCATCTCTTTAGGAAGCTGAGCAAGAACTCGCTTTCAACAGTGCTCTTTCTGTGTCCTGGCAACATCTCATACAAAGGCAGCTGATATGCCATTTCTTTTCAGCGCTTAACTCGCAGATTTGGAACTTCTGCTCCTGCCACATTTCCACCTGGCCAACCCGGCTCAGAGGAAATGTCTACATCTTCCCCTTCAGCAACGGGGACGAGGCCCAGATGACTGTGCTTCCGCATGCTTAGCAGGAGCAGACAATAGGCTTTTTACAAACCGCCATTGTGCACTGGCTCAGAGAGTGTCAGTATGCACCTATGTCAGAAAGGGCCCTTGGATCTCAGCCGTGCCCTCCATTGCTCTAGAGGTGGAAGGCACAAAGCACTGCCTCCATCCTTCAATTGGAGACAAGCCAGCAACCGTCCTGCTTCCAGCTCTTTAGGAAGCTGGGAAAGCACTCGCATTCCACAGTGCTCTTACAGCGTCCTGGGAACGTCTCATACAAAGGCAGCTGAACACCGTGTCTTTTCAGCCCTTAACTCACCAATCTGCAACATCTGCTTCTGCCGCATTTCCACCTTGCCAACCCGGCTCAGACGAAATGCCTACATCTTCCCCTGAAGCGACTGTGCTGATTCCCAAATGATTGAGCATCCACATGCTTAGGAGGCGATAAAAAAAATGCACTTTTCCAACCACCATTTTACACGGCTAAGAGAGCGTCGGAAAGCAGCTATGTCAGAAAGGCCCCTTTGCTCTCAGCCATGCCCTCCATTGCTCTCGAGGTGGAAGGCACAAGGCACTGGTTCTGGATCCACCCCTCAATGGGAGACAAACCACATCTTGGCCTGCTTCCAGCTCTTTAGGAAGTGGAGAAAAAACTCCCTTTCCACAGTGCTCTTACAGCGTCCTGGGAACATCTCATACAAAGGAGGCTGAACGCCGTTTCTTTTCAGCACTTCAGTCGCCAGTCTGGGACATCTGCATCCTGCACGTTTCCACCTTGACAACCCGGCTCAGACGAAATGCCTACATCCTCCCCTTGAGCAATGGGGATGAGACCCATAGGATTGTGGTTACACGTGCTGAGGAGGAGAGAGACAATAGGCTTTTAACTAACCACGAAGTGCAACGGTTGGGAGAGTGTCAGAAAGCACCAATGGCAGAAAGACCCCTTTACTCTCAGCCGCGCCCTGCATTGCTGTAGAGGTGGAAGGCACAAAGCACTGCCTCCATCCTTCAATGGGAGACAAGCCATAATCTGTCTTGCCTCCAGCTCTTTAGAAAGCTGGGAAAGAACTCGCTTTCCACAGTGCTGTTACAGCATACGAGGAAACTCTCATACCGAGGCAGCTCAAATGGCATTTCTTCCCAGTGCTTAACTGGCCGCTTTAGGACTTCCGCTTCTGCCACTGTTCCACCTTGCCAACCCGGCTCATACGAAATGCCTACATCTTCCCCTTAAGCAACGGGAGCGAAGCCCACATGATTGTGCTGCCACATGCTTAGCAGGAGCAGACAATAGGCTTTTTACAAACCGCCATTGTGCACTGGGTCAGAGAGTGTCAGAATGCACCTATGTCAGAAAGGGCCCTTTGCTCTCAGCCGTGCCCTCCATTGCTCTAGAGGTGGAAGGCACAAAGCACTGCCTCCATCCTTCAATTGGAGACAAGCCATAAACTGTCTTGCCTCCAGCTCTTTAGGAAGCTGACAAACAACTCGCTTTCCACAGTCCTGTTACAGCAGACCGGGGAACTTCTCATACCAAGGCAGCTCAAATGGCATTTCTTCCCAGCCCTTAACTCGCAGCTTTAGGAATCCTGCTTCTGCCGCAATTCCACCTTGCCAACCCGGCTCAGACGAAATGCCTACATCTTCCCCTGAAGCAACTGGGCTGAGTCCCAAATGATTGAGCGTCCACGTGCTTAGGAGGCGATAGACTGCACGCCTTTTTCCAACCACCATTGTGCACTGCTGGAGAGAGTGTGGGAAAGCAGCTATGTCAGAAAGACCCCTTTGCTCTCAGCCGTGCCCTTCATTGCTCTAGACGTGGAATGCACAATGCACTGGCTCCCCCCCTCAAGCGGCGACAAGCCACAGACCATCTTCCTTCCATCTCCTTAGGAAGCTGAGCAAGAACTCGCTTTCAACAGTGCTCTCTCTGTGTCCTGGCAACATCTCATACAAAGGCAGCTGATATGCCATTTCTTTTCAGCGCTTAACTCGCAGATTTGGAACTTCTGCTCCTGCCACATTTCCACCTGGCCAACCCGGCTCAGAGGAAATGTCTACATCTTCCTCTTCAGCAACGGGGACGAGGCCCAGATGACTGTGCTTCCACATGCTTAGCAGGAGCAGACAATAGGCTTTTTACAAACCGCCATTGTGCACTGGGTCAGAGAGTGTCAGAATGCACCTATGTCAGAAAGGGCCCTTGGATCTCAGCCGTGCCCTCCATTGCTCTAGAGGTGGAAGGCACAAAGCACTGCCTCCATCCTTCAATTGGAGACAAGCCAGCAACTGTCCTGCTTCCAGCTCTTTAGGAAGCTGGGAAAGCACTCGCATTGCACAGTGCTCTTACAGCGTCCTGGGAACGTCTCATACAAAGGCAGCTGAACACCGTGTCTTTTCAGCCCTTAACTCACCAATCTGCAACATCTGCTTCTGCCGCATTTCCACCTTGCCAACCCGGCTCAGACAAAATGCCTACATCTTCCCCTGAAGCGACTGTGCTGATTCCCAAAGGATTGAGCATCCACATGCTTAGGAGGCGATAAACTGCATGCCTTTTTCCAACCACCATTTTACACTGCTTAGAGACCGTCGGAAAGCAGCTATGTCAGAAAGGCCCCTTTGCTCTCAGCCATGCCCTCCATTGCTCTCGAGGTGGAAGGCACAAGGCACTGGTTCTGGATCCACCCCTCAATGGGAGACAAACCACATCTTGGCCTGCTTCCAGCTCTTTAGGAAGTGGAGAAAAAACTCCCTTTCCACAGTGCTCTTACAGCGTCCTGGGAACATCTCATACAAAGGAGGCTGAACGCCGTTTCTTTTCAGCACTTCACTCGCCAGTCTGGGACATCTGCATCCTGCACGTTTCCACCTTGACAACCCGGCTCAGACGAAATGCCTACATCCTCCCCTTGAGCAATTGGGATGAGGCCCATAGGATTGTGGTTCCACATGCTGAGGAGGAGAGAGACAATAGGCTTTTAACTAACCACGAAGTGCAACGGTTGGGAGAGTGTCAGAAAGCACCAATGGCAGAAAGACCCCTTTACTCTCAGCCACGCCCTCCATTGCTGTAGAGGTGGAAGGCACAAAGCACTGCCTCCATCCTTCAATGGGAGAAAAGCCATAAACTGTCTTGCCTCCAGCTCTTTAGGAAGCTGGGAAAGAACTCGCTTTCCACAGTGCTGTTACAGCATACGAGGAAACTCTCATACCGAGGCAGCTCAAACGCCATTTCTTCCCAGTGCTTAACTGGCCGCTTTAGGACTTCTGCTTCTGCCAGAGTTCCACCTTGCCAACCCGCCTCAGACGAAATGCCTACATCTTCTCCTTAAGCAACAGGGGCAAAGCCCACATGATTGTGCTGCCACATGCTTAGCAGGAGCAGACAATAGGCTTTTTACAAACCGCCATTGTGCACCTGCTCAGAGAGTGTCAGAATGCACCTATGTCAGAAAGGGCCCTTTGCTCTCAGCCGTGCCCTCCATTGCTCTAGAGGTGGAAGGCACAAAGCACTGCCTCCATCCTTCAATTGGAGACAAGCCATAAACTGTCTTGCCTCCAGCTCTTTAGGAAGCTGACAAACAACTCGCTTTCCACAGTCCTGTTACAGCAGACCGGGGAACTTCTCATACCAAGGCAGCTCAAATGGCATTTCTTCCCAGCCCTTAAATCGCAGCTGTAGGACTCCTGCTTCTCCCGCAATTCCAGCTTGCCAACCCGGCTCAGACGAAATGCCTACATCTTCCCCTGAAGCAACTGGGCTGAGTCCCAAATGATTGAGCGTCCACGTGCTTAGGAGGCGATAGACTGCACGCCTTTTTCCAACCACCATTGTGCACAGCTGGAGAGAGTGTCGGAAAGCAGCTATGTCAGAAAGACCCCTTTGCTCTCAGCCGTGCCCTTCATTGCTCTAGACGTGGAATGCACAATGCACTGGCTCCCCCCCTCAAGCTGCGACAAGCCACAGACCATCTTCCTTCCATCTCTTTAGGAAGCTGAGCAAGATCTCGCTTTCAACAGTGCTCTTTCTGTGTCCTGGCAACATCTCATACAAAGGCAGCTGATATGCCATTTCTTTTCAGCGCTTAACTCGCAGATTTGGAACTTCTGCTCCTGCCACATTTCCACTTTGCCAACCCGGCTAAGACGAAATGTCTACATCTTCCCCTTCAGCAACGGGGACGAGGCCCAGATGACTGTGCTTCCGCATGCTTAGCAGGAGCAGACAATAGGCTTTTTACAAACCGCCATTGTGCACTGGGTCAGAGAGTGTCAGAATGCACCTATGTCAGAAAGGGCCCTTGGATCTCAGCCGTGCCCTCCATTGCTCTAGAAGTGGAAGGCACAAAGCACTGTCTCCATCCTTCAATTGGAGACAAGCCAGCAACTGTCCTGCTTCCAGCTCTTTAGGAAGCTGGGAAAGCACTCGCATTGCACAGTGCTCTTACAGCGTCCTGGGAACGTCTCATACAAAGGCAGCTGAACACCGTGTCTTTTCAGCCGTTAACTCACCAATCTGCAACATCTGCTTCTGCCGCATTTCCACCTTGCCAACCCGGCTCAGACGAAATGCCTACATCTTCCCCTGAAGCGACTGTGCTGATTCCCAAAGGATTGAGCATCCACATGCTTCGGAGGCGATAGCCTGCATGCCTTTTTCCAACCACCATTTTACACTGCTTAGAGAGCGTCGGAAAGCAGCTATGTCAGAAAGACCCCTTTGCTCTCAGCCATGCCCTCCATTGCTCTCGAGGTGGAAGGCACAAGGCACTGGTTCTGGATCCACCCCTCAATGGGAGACAAACCACATCTTGGCCTGCTTCCAGCTCTTTAGGAAGTGGAGAAAAAACTCCCTTTCCACAGTGCTCTTACAGCGTCCTGGGAACATCTCATACAAAGGAGGCTGAACACCGTTTCTTTTCAGCACTTCACTCGCCAGTCTGGGACATCTGCATCCTGCACGTTTCCACCTTGCCAACGCGGCTCAGACGAAATGCCTACATCTTCCCCTTGAGCAATGGGGATGAGGCCCATAGGATTGTGGTTCCACATGCTGAGGAGGAGAGAGACAATAGGCTTTTAACTAACCACGACGTGCAACGGTTGGTAGAGTGTCAGAAGGCACCAAAGGCAGAAAGACCCCTTAACTCTCAGCCGCGCCCTCCATTGCTGTAGAGGTGGAAGGCACAAAGCACTGCCTCCATCCTTCAATGGGAGACAAGCCATAAACTGTCTTGCCTCCAGCTCTTTAGGAAGCTGGGAAAGAACTCGCTTTCCACAGTGCTGTTACAGCATACGAGGAAACTCTCATACCGAGGCAGCTCAAACGCCATTTCTTCCCAGTGCTTAACTGGCCGCTTTAGGACTTCCGCTTCTGCCACAGTTCCACCTTGCCAACCCGGCTCAGACGAAATGCCTACATCTTCCCCTTAAGCAACGGGGGCGAAGCCCACATGATTGTGCTGCCACATGCTTAGCAGGAGCAGACAATAGGCTTTTTACAAACCGCCATTGTGCACTGGGTCAGAGAGTGTCAGAATGCACCTATGTCAGAAAGGGCCCTTTGCTCTCAGCCGTGCCCTCCATTGCTCTAGAGGTGGAAGGAACAAAGCACTGCCTCCATCCTTCAATTGGAGACAAGCCATAAACTGTCTTGCCTCCAGCTCTTTAGGAAGCTGACAAACAACTCGCTTTCCAAAGTCCTGTTACAGCAGACCGGGGAACTTCTCATACCAAGGCAGCTCAAATGGCATTTCTTCCCAGCCCTTAACTCGCAGCTTTAGGACTCCTGCTTCTGCCGCAATTCCACCTTGCCAACTCGGCTCAGACGAAATGCCTACATCTTCCCCTGAAGCAACTGGGCTGTGTCCCAAATGATTGAGCGTCCACGTGCTTAGGAGGCGATAGACTGCACGCCTTTTTCCAACCACCATTGTGCACTTCTGGAGAGAGTGTCGGAAAGCAGCTATGTCAGAAAGACCCCTTTGCTCTCAGCCGTGCCCTTCATTGCTCTAGACGTGGAATGCACAATGCACTGGCTCCCCGCCTCAAGCGGCGACAAGCCACAGACCATCTTCCTTCCATCTCTTTAGGAAGCTGAGCAAGAACTCGCTTTCAACAGTGCTCTTTCTGTGTCCTGGCAACATCTCATACAAAGGCAGCTGATATGCCATTTCTTTTCAGCGCTTAACTCGCAGATTTGGAACTTCTGCTCCTGCCACATTTCCACCTGGCCAACCCGGCTCAGACGAAATGTCTACATCTTCCCCTTCAGCAACGGGGACGAGGCCCAGATGACTGTGCTTCCGCATGCTTAGCAGGAGCAGACAATAGGCTTTTTACAAACCGCCATTGTGCACTGGCTCAGAGAGTGTCAGTATGCACCTATGTCAGAAAGGGCCCTTGGATCTCAGCCGTGCACCTCATTGCTCTAGAGGTGGAAGGCACAAAGCACTGCCTCCATCCTTCAATTGGAGACAAGCCAGCAACCGTCCTGCTTCCAGCTCTTTAGGAAGCTGGGAAAGCACTCGCATTCCACAGTGCTCTTACAGCGTCCTGGGAACGTCTCATACAAAGGCAGCTGAACACCGTGTCTTTTCAGCCGTTAACTCACCAATCTGCAACATCTGCTTCTGCCGCATTTCCACCTTGCCAACCCGGCTCAGACGAAATGCCTACATCTTCCCCTGAAGCGACTGTGCTGATTCCCAAATGATTGAGCATCCACATGCTTAGGAGGCGATAAACTGCATGCCTGTTTCCAACCACCATTTTACACTGCTTAGAGAGCGTCGGAAAGCAGCTATGTCAGAAAGGCCCCTTTGCTCTCAGCCATGCCCTCCATTGCTCTCGAGGTGGAAGGCACAAGGCACTGGTTCTGGATCCACCCCTCAATGGGAGACAAACCACATCTTGGCCTGCTTCCAGCTCTTTAGGAAGTGGAGAAAAAACTCCCTTTCCACAGTGCTCTTACAGCGTCCTGGGAACATCTCATACAAAGGAGGCTGAACGCCGTTTCTTTTCAGCACTTCACTCGCCAGTCTGGGACTTCTGCATCCTGCACGTTTCCACCTTGACAACCCGGCTCAGACGAAATGCCTACATCCTCCCCTTGAGCAATTGGGATGAGGCCCATAGGATTGTGGTTCCACATGCTGAGGAGGAGAGAGACAATAGGCTTTTAACTAACCACGAAGTGCAACGGTTGGGAGAGTGTCAGAAAGCACCAATGGCAGAAAGACCCCTTTACTCTCAGCCGCGCCCTCCATTGCTGTAGAGGTGGAAGGCACAAAGCACTGCCTCCATCCTTCAATGGGAGACTAGCCATAAACTGTCTTGCCTCCAGCTCTTTAGGAAGCTGGGAAAGAACTCGCTTTCCACAGTGCTGTTACAGCATACGAGGAAACTCTCATACCGAGGCTGCTGAAACGCCATTTCTTCCCAGTGCTTAACTGGCCGCTTTAGGACTTCCGCTTCTGCCACAGTTCCACCTTGCCAACCCGGCTCAGACGAAATGCCTACATCTTCCCCTTAAGCAACGGGGGCGAAGCCCACATGATTGTGCTGCCACATGCTTAGCAGGAGCAGACAATAGGCTTTTTACAAACCGCCATTGTGCACTGGGTCAGAGAGTGTCAGAATGCACCTATGTCAGAAAGGGCCCTTTGCTCTCAGCCGTGCCCTCCATTGCTCTAGAGATGGAAGGCACAAAGCACTGCCTCCATCCTTCAATTGGAGACAAGCCATAAACTGTCTTGCCTCCAGCTCTTTAGGAAGCTGACAAACAACTCGCTTTCCACAGTCCTGTTACAGCAGACCGGGGAACTTCTCATACAAAGGCAGCTCAAATGGCATTTCTTCCCAGCCCTTAACTCGCAGCTTTAGGACTCCTGCTTCTGCCGCAATTCCACCTTGCCAACTCGGCTCAGACGAAATGCCTACATCTTCCCCTGAAGCAACTGGGCTGAGTCCCAAATGATTGAGCGTCCACGTGCTTAGGAGGCGATAGACTGCACGCCTTTTTCCAACCACCATTGTGCACTGCTGGAGAGAGTGTCGGAAAGCAGCTATGTCAGAAAGACCCCTTTGCTCACAGCCGTGCCCTTCATTGCTCTAGACGTGGAATGCACAATGCACTGGCTACCCCCCTCAAGCGGCGACAAGCCACAGACCATCTTCCTTCCATCTCTTTAGGAAGCTGAGCAAGAACTCGCTTTCAACAGTGCTCTTTCTGTGTCCTGGCAACATCTCATACAAAGGCAGCTGATATGCCATTTCTTTTCAGCGCTTAACTCGCAGATTTGGAACTTCTGCTCCTGCCACATTTCCACCTTGCCAACCCGGCTCAGACAAAATGTCTACATCTTCCCCTTCAGCAACGGGGACGAGACCCAAATGACTGTGCTTCCGCATGCTTAGCAGGAGCAGACAATAGGCTTTTTACAAACCGCCATTGTGCACTGGCTCAGAGAGTGTCAGAATGCACCTATGTCAGAAAGGGCCCTTGGATCTCAGCCGTGCCCTCCATTGCTCTAGAGGTGGAAGGCACAAAGCACTGCCTCCATCCTTCAATTGGAGACAAGCCAGCAACCGTCCTGCTTCCATCTCTTTAGGAAGCTGGGAAAGCACTCGCATTCCACAGTGCTCTTACAGCGTCCTGGGAACGTCTCATACAAAGGCAGCTGAACACCGTGTCTTTTCAGCCCTTAACTCACCAATCTGCAACATCTGCTTCTGCCGCATTTCCACCTTGCCAACCCGGCTCAGACGAAATGCCTGCATCTTCCCCTGAAGCGACTGTGCTGATTCCGAAATGATTGAGCATCCGCATGCTTAGGAGGCGATAAACTGCATGCCTTTTTCCAACCACCATTTTACACTGCTTAGAGAGCGTCGGAAAGCAGCTATGTCAGAAAGGCCCCTTTGCTCTCAGCCATGCCCTCCATTGCTCTCGAGGTGGAAGGCACAAGGCACTGGTTCTGGATCCACCCCTCAATGGGAGACAAACCACATCTTGGCCTGCTTCCAGCTCTTTAGGAAGTGGAGAAAAAACTCCCTTTCCACAGTGCTCTTACAGCGTCCTGGGAACATCTCATACAAAGGAGGCTGAACGCCGTTTCTTTTCAGCACTTCACTCGCCAGTCTGGGACATCTGCATCCTGCACGTTTCCACCTTGACAACCCGGCTCAGACGAAATGCCTACATCCTCCCCTTGAGCAATTGGGATGAGGCCCATAGGATTGTGGTTCCACATGCTGAGGAGGAGAGAGACAATAGGCTTTTAACTAACCACGAAGTGCAACGGTTGGGAGAGTGTCAGAAAGCACCAATGGCAGAAAGACCCCTTTACTCTCAGCCGCGCCCTCCATTGCTGTAGAGGTGAAAGGCACAAAGCACTGCCTCCATCCTTCAATGGGAGACAAGCCATAAACTGTCTTGCCTCCAGCTCTTTAGGAAGCTGGGAAAGAACTCGCTTTCCACAGTGCTGTTACAGCATACGAGGAAACTCTCATACCGAGGCAGCTCAAACGCCATTTCTTCCCAGTGCTTAACTGGCCGCTTTAGGACTTCCGCTTCTGCCACTGTTCCACCTTGCCAACCCGGCTCAGACGAAATGCCTACATCTTCCCCTTAAGCAACGGGGGCGAAGCCCACACGATTGTGCTGCCACATGCTTAGCAGGAGCAGACAATAGGCTTTTTACAAACCGCCATTGTGCACTGGGTCAGAGAGTGTCAGAATGCACCTATGTCAGAAAGGGCCCTTTGCTCTCAGCCGTGCCCTCCATTGCTCTAGAGGTGGAAGGCACAAAGCACTGCCTCCATCCTTCAATTGGAGACAAGCCATAAACTGTCTTGCCTCCAGCTCTTTAGGAAGCTGACAAACAACTCGCTTTCCACAGTCCTGTTACAGCAGACCGGGGAACTTCTCATACCAAGGCAGCTCAAATGGCATTTCTTCCCAGCCCTTAACTCGCAGCTTTAGGACTCCTGCTTCTGCCGCAATTCCACCTTGCCAACCCGGCTCAGACGAAATGCCTACATCTTCCCCTGAAGCAACTGGGCTGAGTCCCAAATGATTGAGCGTCCACGTGCTTAGGAGGCGATAGACTGCACGCCTTTTTCCAACCACCATTGTGCACTGCTGGAGAGAGTGTCGGAAAGCAGCTATGTCAGAAAGACCCCTTTGCTCTCAGCCGTGCCCTTCATTGCTCTAGACGTGGAATGCACAATGCACTGGCCCCCCCCCCTCAAGTGGCGACAAGCCACAGACCATCTTCCTTCCATCTCTATAGGAAGCTGAGCAAGAACTCGCTTTCAACACTGCTCTCTCTGTGTCCTGGCAACATCTCATACAAAGGCAGCTGATATGCCATTTCTTTTCAGCGCTTAACTCGCAGATTTGGAACTTCTGCTCCTGCCACATTTCCACCTGGCCAACCCGGCTCAGACGAAATGTCTACATCTTCCCCTTCAGCAACGGGAACGAGGCCCAGATGAATGAGCTTCCGCATGCTTAGCAGGAGCAGACAATAGGCTTTTTACAAACCGCCATTGTGCACTGGCTCAGAGAGTGTCAGTATGCACCTATGTCAGAAAGGGCCCTTGGATCTCAGCAGTGCCCTCCATTGCTCTAGAGGTGGAAGGCACAAAGCACTGCCTCCATCCTTCAATTGGAGACAAGCCAGCAACTGTCCTGCTTCCAGCTCTTTGGGAAGCTGGGAAAGCACTCGCATTCCACAGTGCTCTTACAGCGTCCTGGGAACGTCTCATACAAAGGCAGCTGAACACCGTGTCTTTTCAGCCCTTAACTCACCAATCTGCAACATCTGCTTCTGCCGCATTTCCACCTTGCCAACCCGGCTCAGACGAAATGCCTACATCTTCCCCTGAAGCGACTGTGCTGATTCCCAAAGGATTGAGCATCCACATGCTTAGGAGGCGATAAACTGCATGCCTTTTTCCAACCACCATTTTACACTGCTTAGAGAGCGTCGGAAAGCAGCTATGTCAGAAAGGCCCCTTTGCTCTCAGCCATGCCCTCCATTGCTCTCGAGGTGGAAGGCACAAGGCACTGGTTCTGGATCCACCCCTCAATGGGAGACAAACCACATCTTGGCCTGCTTCCAGCTCTTTAGGAAGTGGAGAAAAAACTCCCTTTCCACAGTGCTCTTACAGCGTCCTGGGAACATCTCATACAAAGGAGGCTGAACGCCGTTTCTTTTCAGCACTTCACTCGCCAGTCTGGGACATCTGCATCCTGCACGCTTCCACCTTGACATCCCAGCTCAGACGAAATGCCTACATCCTCCCCTTGAGCAATTGGGATGAGGCCGATAGGATTGTGGTTCCACATGCTGAGGAGGAGAGAGACAATAGGCTTTTAACTAACCACGAAGTGCAACGGTTGGGAGAGTGTCAGAAAGCACCAATGGCAGAAAGACCCCTTTACTCTCAGCCGCGCCCTCCATTGCTGTAGAGGTGGAAGGCACAAAGCACTGCCTCCATCCTTCAATGGGAGACAAGCCATAAACTGTCTTGCCTCCAGCTCTTTAGGAAGCTGGGAAAGAACTCGCTTTCCACAGTGCTGTTAGCGCATACGAGCAAACTCTCATACCGAGGCAGCTCAAACGCCATTTCTTCACAGTGCTTACCTGGCCGCATTAGAACTTCCGCTTCTGCCACAGTTCCACCTTGCCAACCCAGCTCAGACGAAATGCCTACATCTTCCCCTTAAGCGATGGGGGCGAAGCCCACACGATTGTGCTGCCACATGCTTAGAAGGAGCAGACAATAGGCTTTTTACAAACCGCCATTGTGCACTGGGTCAGAGAGTGTCAGAATGCACCTATGTCAGAAAGGGCCCTTTGCTCTCAGCCGTGCCCTCCATTGCTCTAGAGGTGGAAGGCACAAAGCACTGCCTCCATCCTTCAATTGGAGACAAGCCATAAACTGTCTTGCCTCCAGCTCTTTAGGAAGCTGACAAACAACTCGCTTTCCACAGTCCTGTTACAGCAGACCGGGGAACTTCTCATACCAAGGCAGCTCAAATGGCATTTCTTCCCAGCCCTTAACTCGCAGCTGTAGGACTCCTGCTTCTGCCGCAATTCCACCTGGCCAACGCGGCTCAGACGAAATGCCTACATCTTCCCCTGAAGCAACTGGGCTGAGTCCCAAATGATTGAGCGTCCACGTGCTTAGGAGGCGATAGACTGCACGCCTTTTTCCACCCACCATTGTGCACTGCTGGAGAGAGTGTCGGAAAGCAGCTATGTCAGAAAGACCCCTTTGCTCTCAGCCGTGCCCTTCATTGCTCTAGACGTGGAATGCACAATGCACTGGCTCCCCCCCTCAAGCGGCGACAAGCCACAGACCATCTTCCTTCCATCTCTTTAGGAAGCTGAGCAAGAACTCGCTTTCAACAGTGCTCTTTCTGTGTCCTGGCAACATCTCATACAAAGGCAGCTGATATGCCATTTCTTTTCAGCGCTTAACTCGCATATTTGGAACTTCTGCTCCTGCCACATTTCCACCTGGCCAACCCGGCTCAGACGAAATGTCTACATCTTCCCCTTCAGCAACGGGGACGAGGCCCAGATGACTGTGCTTCCGCATGCTTAGCAGGAGCAGACAATAGGATTTTTACTAACCGCCATTGTGCACTGGCTCAGAGAGTGTCAGAATGCACCTATGTCAGAAAGGGCCCTTGGATCTCAGCCGTGCCCTCCATTGCTCTAGAGGTGGAAGGCACAAAGCACTGCCTCCATCCTTCAATTGGAGACAAGCCAGCAACTGTCCTGCTTCCAGCTCTTTAGGAAGCTGGGAAAGCACTCGCATTGCACAGTGCTCTTACAGCGTCCTGGGAACGTCTCATACAAAGGCAGCTGAACACCGTGTCTTTTCAGCCCTTAACTCACCAATCTGCAACATCTGCTTCTGCCGCATTTCCACCTTGCCAACCCGGCTCAGACGAAATGCCTACATCTTCCCCTGAAGCGACTGTGCTGATTCCCAAAGGATTGAGCATCCACATGCTTAGGAGGCGATAAACTGCATGCCTTTTTCCAACCACCATTTTACACTGCTTAGAGAGCGTCGGAAAGCAGCTATGTCAGAAAGGCCCCTTTGCTCTCAGCCATGCCCTCCATTGCTCTCGAGGTGGAAGGCACAAGGCACTGGTTCTGGATCCACCCCTCAATGGGAGACAAACCACATCTTGGCCTGCTTCCAGCTCTTTAGGAAGTGGAGAAAAAACTCCCTTTCCACAGTGCTCTTACAGCGTCCTGGGAACATCTCATACAAAGGAGGCTGAACGCCGTTTCTTTTCAGCACTTCACTCGCCAGTCTGGGACATCTGCATCCTGCACGTTTCCACCTTGACAACCCAGCTCAGACGAAATGCCTACATCCTCCCCTTGAGCAATTGGGATGAGGCCGATAGGATTGTGGTTCCACATGCTGAGGAGGAGAGAGACAATAGGCTTTTAACTAACCACGAAGTGCAACGGTTGGGAGAGTGTCAGAAAGCACCAATGGCAGAAAGACCCCTTTACTCTCAGCCGCGCCCTCCATTGCTGTAGAGGTGGAAGGCACAAAGCACTGCCTCCATCCTTCAATGGGAGACAAGCCATAAACTGTCTTGCCTCCAGCTCTTTAGGAAGCTGGGAAAGAACTCGCTTTCCACAGTGCTGTTAGCGCATACGAGCAAACTCTCATACCGAGGCAGCTCAAACGCCATTTCTTCACAGTGCTTACCTGGCCGCATTAGAACTTCCGCTTCTGCCACAGTTCCACCTTGCCAACCCAGCTCAGACGAAATGCCTACATCTTCCCCTTAAGCGATGGGGGCGAAGCCCACACGATTGTGCTGCCACATGCTTAGCAGGAGCAGACAATAGGCTTTTTACAAACCGCCATTGTGCACTGGGTCAGAGAGTGTCAGAATGCACCTATGTCAGAAAGGGCCCTTTGCTCTCAGCCGTGCCCTCCATTGCTCTAGAGGTGGAAGGCACAAAGCACTGCCTCCATCCTTCAATTGGAGACAAGCCATAAACTGTCTTGCCTCCAGCTCTTTACGAAGCTGACAAACAACCTGCTTTCCACAGTCCTGTTACAGCAGACCGGGGAAATTCTCATACCAAGGTAGCTGAAATGGCATTTCTTCCCAGCCCTTAACTCGCAGCGTTAGGACTCCTGCTTCTGCCGCAATTCAACCTTGCCAACCCGGCTCAGACGAAATGCCTACATCTTCCCCTGAAGCAACTGGGCTGAGTCCCAAATGATTGAGCGTCCACGTGCTTAGGAGGCGATAGACTGCACGCCGTTTTCCAACCACCATTGTGCACTGCTTGAGAGAGTGTCGGAAAGCAGCTATGTCAGAAAGACCCCTTTGCTCTCAGCCGTGCCCTTCATTGCTCTAGACGTGGAATGCACAATGCACTGGCTCCCCCCCTCAAGGGGCGACAAGCCACAGACCATCTTCCTTCCATCTCTTTAGGAAGCTGAGCAAGAACTCGCTTTCAACAGTGCTCTTTCTGTGTCCTGGCAACATCTCATACAAAGGCAGCTGATATGCCATTTCTTTTCAGCGCTTAACTCGCAGATTTGGAACTTCTGCTCCTGCCACATTTCCACCTGGCCAACCCGGCTGAGACGAAATGTCTACATCTTCCCCTTCAGCAACGGGGACGAGGCCCAGATGAATGTGCTTCCGCATGCTTAGCAGGAGCAGACAATAGGCTTTTTACAAACCGCCATTGTGCACTGGCTCAGAGAGTGTCAGTATGCACCTAGGTCAGAAAGGGCCCTTGGATCTCAGCCGTGCCCTCCATTGCTCTAGAGGTGGAAGGCACAAAGCACTGCCTGCATCCTTCAATTGGAGACAAGCCAGCAACTGTCCTGCTTCCAGCTCTTTGGGAAGCTGGGAAAGCACTCGCATTGCACAGTGCTCTTACAGTGTCCTGGGAACGTCTCATACAAAGGCAGCTGAACACCGTGTCTTTTCAGCCCTTAACTCACCAATCTGCAACATCTGCTTCTGCCGCATTTCCACCTTGCCAACCCGGCTCAGACGAAATGCCTGCATCTTCCCCTGAAGCGACTGTGCTGATTCCCAAATGATTGAGCATCCACATGCTTAGGAGGCGATAAACTGCATGCCTTTTTCCAACCACCATTTTACACTGCTTAGAGAGCGTCGGAAAGCAGCTATGTCAGAAAGGCCCCTTTGCTCTCAGCCATGCCCTCCATTGCTCTCGAGGTGGAAGGCACAAGGCACTGGTTCTGGATCCACCCCTCAATGGGAGACAAACCACATCTTGGCCTGCTTCCAGCTCTTTAGGAAGTCGAGAAAAAACTCCCTTTCCACAGTGCTCTTACAGCGTCCTGGGAACATCTCATACAAAGGAGGCTGAACGCCGTTTCTTTTCAGCACTTCACTCGCCAGTCTGGGACATCTGCATCCTGCACGATTCCACCTTGACAACCCGGCTCAGACGAAATGCCTACATCCTCCCCTTGAGCAATTGGGATGAGGCCCATAGGATTGTGGTTCCACATGCTGAGGAGGAGAGAGACAATAGGCTTTTAACTAACCACGAAGTGCAACGGTTGGGAGAGTGTCAGAAAGCACCAATGGCAGAAAGACCCCTTAACTCTCAGCCGCGCCCTCCATTGCTGTAGAGGTGGAAGACACAAAGCACTGCCTCCATCCTTCAATGGGAGACAAGCCATAAACTGTCTTGCCTCCAGCTCTTTAGGAAGCTGGGAAAGAACTCGCTTTCCACAGTGCTGTTAGCGCATACGAGCAAACTCTCATACCGAGGCAGCTCAAACGCCATTTCTTCACAGTGCTTACCTGGCCGCATTAGAACTTCCACTTCTGCCACAGTTCCACCTTGCCAACCCGGCTCAGACGAAATGCCTACATCTTCCCCTTAAGCGATGGGGGCGAAGCCCACACGATTGTGCTGCCACATGCTTAGCAGGAGCAGACAATAGGCTTTTTACAAACCGCCATTGTGCACTGGGTCAGAGAGTGTCAGAATGCACCTATGTCAGAAAGGGCCCTTTGCTCTCAGCCGTGCCCTCCATTGCTCTAGAGGTGGAAGGCACAAAGCACTGCCTCCATCCTTCAATTGGAGACAAGCCATAAACTGTCTTGCCTCCAGCTCTTTAGGAAGCTGACAATCAACTGGCTTTCCACAGTCCTGTTACAGCAGACCGGGGAAATTCTCATACCAAGGTAGCTGAAATGGCATTTCTTCCCAGCCCTTAACTCGCAGCGTTAGGACTCCTGCTTCTGCCGCAATTCAACCTTGCCAACACGGCTCAGACGAAATGCCTACATCTTCCCCTGAAGCAACTGGGCTGAGTCCCAAATGATTGAGCGTCCACGTGCTTAGGAGGCGATAGACTGCACGCCTTTTTCCAACCACCATTGTGCACTGCTGGAGAGAGTGTCGGAAAGCAGCTATGTCAGAAAGACCCCTTTGCTCTCAGCCGTGCCCTTCATTGCTCTAGACGTGGAATGCACAATGCACTGGCTCCCCCCCTCAAGCGGCGACAAGCCACAGACCATCTTCCTTCCATCTCTTTAGGAAGCTGAGCAAGAACTCGCTTTCAACAGTGCTCTTTCTGTGTCCTGGCAACATCTCATACAAAGGCAGCTGATATGCCATTTCTTTTCAGCGCTTAACTCGCAGATTTGGAACTTCTGCTCCTGCCACATTTCCACCTGGCCAACCCGGCTCAGACGAAATGTCTACATCTTCCCCTTCAGCAACGGGGACGAGGCCCAGATGACTGTGCTTCCGCATGCTTAGCAGGAGCAGACAATAGGCTTTTTACAATCCGCCATTGTGCACTGGCTCAGAGAGTGTCAGTATGCACCTATGTCAGAAAGGGCCCTTGGATCTCAGCCTTTCCCTCCATTGCTCTAGAGGTGGAAGGCACAAACCACTGCCTCCATCCTTCAATTGGAGACAAGCCAGCAACTGTCCTGCTTCCAGCTCTTTGGGAAGCTGGGAAAGCACTCGCATTCCACAGTGCTCTTACAGCGTCCTGGGAACGTCTCATACAAAGGCAGCTGAACACCGTGTCTTTTCAGCCCTTAACTCACCAATCTGCAACATCTGCTTCTGCCGCATTTCCACCTTGCCAACCCGGCTCAGACGAAATGCCTGCATCTTCCCCTGAAGCGACTGTCCTGATTCCCAAAGGATTGAGCATCCACATGCTTAGGAGGCGATAAACTGCATGCCTTTTTCCAACCACCATTTTACACTGCTTAGAGAGCGTCGGAAAGCAGCTATGTCAGAAAGGCCCCTTTGCTCTCAGCCATGCCCTCCATTGCTCTCGAGGTGGAAGGCACAAGGCACTGGTTCTGGATCCACCCCTCAATGGGAGACAAACCACATCTTGGCCTGCTTCCAGCTCTTTAGGAAGTGGAGAAAAATCTCCCTTTCCACAGTGCTCTTACAGCGTCCTGGGAACATCTCATACAAAGGAGGCTGAACGCCATTTCTTTTCAGCACTTCACACGCCACTCTGGGACATCTGCATCCTGCACGTTTCCACCTTGCCAAACCGGCTCAGACGACATGCCTACATCTTCCCCTTGAGCAATGGGGATGAGGCCCATAGGATTGTGGTTCCACATGCTGAGGAGGAGAGAGACAATAGGCTTTTAACTAACCACGAAGTGCAACGGTTGGGAGAGTGTCAGAAAGCACCAATGGCAGAAAGACCCCTTTACTCTCAGCCGCGCCCTCCATTGCTGTAGAGGTGGAAGGCACAAAGCACTGCCTCCATCCTTCAATGGGAGACAAGCCATAAACTGTCTTGCCTCCAGCTCTTTAGGAAGGTGGGAAAGAACTCGCTTTCCACAGTGCTGTTAGCACATACGAGGAAACTCTCATACCGAGGCAGCTCAAACGCCATTTCTTCCCAGTGCTTAGCTGGACACTTAAGGCCTTCCGCTTCTGCCACAGTTCCACCTTGCCAACCCGGCTCAGACGAAATGCCTACATCTTCCCCTTAAGCAACGGGGGCGAGGCCCACATGATTGTGCTGCCACATGCTTAGCAGGAGCAGACAATAGGCTTTTTACAAACCGCCATTGTGCACTGGGTCAGAGAGTGTCAGAATGCACCTATGTCAGAAAGGGCCCTTTGCTCTCAGCCGTGCCCTCCATTGCTCTAGAGGTGGAAGGCACAAAGCACTGCCTCCATCCTTCAATTGGAGACAAGCCATAAACTGTCTTGCCTCCAGCTCTTTAGGAATCTGACAAACAACTGGCTTTCCACAGTCCTGTTACAGCAGACCGGGGAACTTCTCATACAAAGGCAGCTCAAATGGCATTTCTTCCCAGCCCTTAACTCGCAGCTGTAGGACTCCTGCTTCTGCCGCAATTCCACCTGGCCAACGCGGCTCAGACGAAATGCCTACATCTTCCCCTGAAGCAACTGGGCTGAGTCCCAAATGATTGAGCGTCCACGTGCTTAGGAGGCGATAGACTGCACGCCTTTTTCCACCCACCATTGTGCACTGCTGGAGAGAGTGTCGGAAAGCAGCTATGTCAGAAAGACCCCTTTGCTCTCAGCCGTGCCGTTCATTGCTCTAGATGTGGAATGCACAATGCACTGGCTCCCCCCCTCAAGCGGCGACAAGCCACAGACCATCTTCCTTCCATCTCTTTAGGAAGCTGAGCAAGAACTCGCTTTCAACAGTGCTCTTTCTGTGTCCTGGCAACATCTCATACAAAGGCAGCTGATATGCCATTTCTTTTCAGCGCTTAACTCGCAGATTTGGAACTTCTGCTCCTGCCACATTTCCACCTGGCCAACCCGGCTCAGACGAAATGTCTACATCTCCCCCTTCAGCAACGGGGACGAGGCCCAGATGACTGTGCTTCCGCATGCTTAGCAGGAGCAGACAATAGGCTTTTTACAAACCGCCATTGTGCACTGGCTCAGAGAGTGTCAGTATGCACCTATGTCAGAAAGGGCCCTTGGATCTCAGCCGTGCCCTCCATTGCTCTAGAGGTGGAAGGCACAAAGCACTGCCTCCATCCTTCAATTGGAGACAAGCCAGCAACTGTCCTGCTTCCAGCTCTTTGGGAAGCTGGGAAAGCACTCGCATTGCACAGTGCTCTTACAGCGTCCTGGGAACGTCTCATACAAAGGCAGCTGAACACCGTGTCTTTTCAGCCCTTAACTCACCAATCTGCAACATCTGCTTCTGCCGCATTTCCACCTTGCCAACCCGGCTCAGACGAAATGCCTACATCTTCCCCTGAAGCGACTGTGCTGATTCCCAAATGATTGAGCATCCACATGCTTAGGAGGCGATAAACTGCATGCATTTTCCAACCACAACTTTACACTGCTTAGAGAGCGTCGGAAAGCAGCTATGTCAGAAAGGCCCCTTTGCTCTCAGCCATGCCCTCCATTGCTCTCGAGGTGGAAGGCACAAGGCACTGGTTCTGGATCCACCCCTCAATGGGAGACAAACCACATCTTGGCCTGCTTCCAGCTCTTTAGGAAGTGGAGAAAAAACTCCCTTTCCACAGTGCTCTTACAGCGTCCTGGGAACATCTCATACAAAGGAGGCTGAACGCCCTTTCTTTTCAGCACTTCACTCGCCAGTCTGCGACATCTGCATCCTTCACCTTTCCACCTTGCCAAACCGGCTCAGACGAAATGCCTACATCTTCCCCTTGAGCAATGGGGATGAGGCCCATAGGATTGTGGTTCCACATGCTGAGGAGGAGAGAGACAATAGGCTTTTAACTAACCACGAAATGCAACGGTTGGGAGAGTGTCAGAAGGCACCAGTGGCAGAAAGACCCCTTAACTCTCAGCCGCGCCCTCCATTGCTGTAGAGGTGGAAGGCACAAAGCACTGCCTCCATCCTTCAATGGGAGACAAGCCATAAACTGTCTTGCCTCCAGCTTTTTAGGAAGGTGGGAAAGAACTCGCTTTCCACAGTGCTGTTACAGCATACGAGGAAACTCTCATACCGAGGCAGCTCAAACGCCATTTCTTCCCAGTGCTTAACTGGCCGCTTTAGGACTTCCGCTTCTGCCACAGTTCCACCTTGCCAACCCGCCTCAGACGAAATGCCTACATCTTCCCCTTAAGCAACGGGGGCGAAGCCCACATGATTGTGCTGCCACATGCTTAGCAGGAGCAGACAGTAGGCTTTTTACAAACCGCCATTGTGCACTGGGTCAGAGAGTTTCAGAATGCACCTATGTCAGAAAGGGTCCTTTGCTCTCAGCCACGCCCTCCATTGCTCTAGAGGTGGAAGGCAGAAAGCACTGCCTCCATCCTTCAATTGGAGACAAGCCATAAACTGTCTTGCCTCCAGCTCTTTAGGAAGCTGACAAACAACTCGCTTTCCACAGTCCTGTTACAGCAGACCGGGGAACTTCTCATACCAAGGCAGCTCAAATGGCATTTCTTCCCAGCCCTTAACTCGCAGCTTTAGGAATCCTGCTTCTGCCGCAATTCCACCTTGCTAACCCGGCTCATACGAAATGCCTACATCTTCCCCTGAAGCAACTGGGCTGAGTCCCAAATGATTGAGCGTCCACGTGCTTAGGAGGCGATAGACTGCAAGCCTTTTTCCAACCACCATTGTGCACTTCTGGAGAGAGTGTCGGAAAGCAGCTATGTCAGAAAGACCCCTTTGCTCTCAGCCGTGCCCTTCATTGCTCTAGACGTGGAATGCACAATGCACTGGCTCCCCCCCTCAAGCGGCGACAAGCCACAGACCATCTTCCTTCCATCTCTTTAGGAAGCTGAGCAAGAACTCGCTTTCAACAGTGCTCTTTCTGTGTCCTGGCAACATCTCATACAAAGGCAGCTGATATGCCATTTCTTTTCAGCGCTTAACTCGCAGATTTGGAACTTCTGCTCCTGCCACATTTCCACCTGGCCAACCCGGCTCAGACGAAATGTCTACATCTTCCCCTTCAGCAACGGGGACGAGGCCCAGATGACTGTGCTTCCGCATGCTTAGCAGGAGCAGACAATAGGATTTTTACTAACCGCCATTGTGCACTGGCTCAGAGAGTGTCAGAATGCACCTATGTCAGAAAGGGCCCTTGGATCTCAGCCGTGCCCTCCATTGCTCTAGAGGTGGAAGGCACAAAGCACTGCCTCCATCCTTCAATTGGAGACAAGCCAGCAACTGTCCTGCTTCCAGCTCTTTAGGAAGCTGGGAAAGCACTCGCATTGCACAGTGCTCTTACAGCGTCCTGGGAACGTCTCATACAAAGGCAGCTGAACACCGTGTCTTTTCAGCCCTTAACTCACCAATCTGCAACATCTGCTTCTGCCGCATTTCCACCTTGCCAACCCGGCTCAGACGAAATGCCTACATCTTCCCCTGAAGCGACTGTGCTGATTCCCAAAGGATTGAGCATCCACATGCTTAGGAGGCGATAAACTGCATGCCTTTTCCCAACCACCATTTTACACTGCTTAGAGAGCGTCGGAAAGCAGCTATGTCAGAAAGGCCCCTTTGCTCTCAGCCATGCCCTCCATTGCTCTCGAGGTGGAAGGCACAAGGCACTGGTTCTGGATCCACCCCTCAATGGGAGACAAACCACATCTTGGCCTGCTTCCAGCTCTTTAGGAAGTGGAGAAAAAACTCCCTTTCCACAGTGCTCTTACAGCGTCCTGGGAACATCTCATACAAAGGAGGCTGAACGCCCTTTCTTTTCAGCACTTCACTCGCCAGTCTGCGACATCCGCATCCTGCACGTTTCCACCTTGCCAAACCGGCTCAGACGAAATGCCTACATCTTCCCCTTGACCAATTGGGATGAGGCCCATAGGATTGTGGTTCCACATTCTGAGGAGGAGAGAGACAATAGGCTTTTAACTAACCACGAAGTGCAACGGTTGGGAGAGTGTCAGAAAGCACCAATGGCAGAAAGACCCCTTTACTCTCAGCCGCGCCCTCCATTGCTGTAGAGGTGGAAGGCACAAAGCACTGCCTCCATCCTTCAATGGGAGACAAGCCATAAACTGTCTTGCCTCCAGCTCTTTAGTAAGCTGGGAAAGAACTCGCTTTCCACAGTGCTGTTACAGCTTACGAGGAAACTCTCATACCGAGGCAGCTCAAACGCCATTTCTTCCCAGTGCTTAACAGGCCAGTTTAGGACTTCCGCTTCTGCCACAGTTCCGCCTTGCCAACCCGGCTCAGACGAAATGCCTACATCTTCCCCTTAAGCAACGGGGGCGAAGCCCACATGATTGTGCTGCCACATGCTTAGCAGGAGCAGACAAAAGGCTTTTTACAAACCGCCATTGTGCACTGGCTCAGAGAGTGTCAGAATGCACCTATGTCAGAAAGGGCCCTTTGCTCTCAGCCGTGCCCTCCATTGCTCTAGAGGTGGAAGGCACAAAGCACTGCCTCCATCCTTCAATTGGAGGCAAGCCATAAACTGTCTTGCCTCCAGCTCTTTAGGAAGCTGACAAGCAACTCGCTTTCCACAGTCCTGTTACAGCAGACCGGGGAACTTCTCATACAAAGGCAGCTCAAGTGGCATTTCTTCCCAGCCCTTAACTCGCAGCTGTAGGACTCCTGCTTCTGCCGCAATTCCACCTTGCCAACCCGGCTCAGACGAAATGCCTACATCTTCCCCTGAAGCAACTGGGCTGAGTCCCAAATGATTGAGCGTCCACGTGCTTAGGAGGCGATAGACTGCACGCCTTTTTCCTACCACCATTGTGCACTGCTGGAGAGAGTGTCGGAAAGCAGCTATGTCAGAAAGACCCCTTTGCTCTCAGCCGTGCCCTTCATTGCTCTAGACGTGGAATGCACAATGCACTGGCACACCCCCTCAAGCGGCGACAAGCCACAGACCATCTTCCTTACATCTCTTTAGGAAGCTGAGCAAGAACTCGCTTTCAACAGTGCTCTTTCTGTGTCCTGGCAACATCTCATACAAAGGCAGCTGATATGCCATTTCTTTTCAGCGCTTAACTCGCATATTTGGAACTTCTGCTCCTGCCACATTTCCACCTGGCCAACCCGGCTCAGACGAAATGTCTACATCTTCCCCTTCAGCAACGGGGACGAGGCCCAGATGACTGTGCTTCCGCATGCTTAGCAGGAGCAGACAATAGGATTTTTACTAACCGCCATTGTGCACTGGCTCAGAGAGTGTCAGAATGCACCTATGTCAGAAAGGGCCCTTGGATCTCAGCCGTGCCCTCCATTGCTCTAGAGGTGGAAGGCACAAAGCACTGCCTCCATCCTTCAATTGGAGACAAGCCAGCAACTGTCCTGCTTCCAGCTCTTTAGGAAGCTGGGAAAGCACTCGCATTGCACAGTGCTCTTACAGCGTCCTGGGAACGTCTCATACAAAGGCAGCTGAACACCGTGTCTTTTCAGCCCTTAACTCACCAATCTGCAACATCTGCTTCTGCCGCATTTCCACCTTGCCAACCCGGCTCAGACGAAATGCCTACATCTTCCCCTGAAGCGACTGTGCTGATTCCCAAAGGATTGAGCATCCACATGCTTAGGAGGCGATAAACTGCATGCCTTTTCCCAACCACCATTTTACACTGCTTAGAGAGCGTCGGAAAGCAGCTATGTCAGAAAGGCCCCTTTGCTCTCAGCCATGCCCTCCATTGCTCTCGAGGTGGAAGGCACAAGGCACTGGTTCTGGATCCACCCCTCAATGGGAGACAAACCACATCTTGGCCTGCTTCCAGCTCTTTAGGAAGTGGAGAAAAAACTCCCTTTCCACAGTGCTCTTACAGCGTCCTGGGAACATCTCATACAAAGGAGGCTGAACGCCGTTTCTTTTCAGCACTTCACTCGCCAGTCTGGGACATCTGCATCCTGCACGTTTCCACCTTGCCAAACCGGCTCAGACGAAATGCCTACATCTTCCCCTTGATCAATGGGGATGAGGCCCATAGGATTGTGGTTCCACATTCTGAGGAGGAGAGAGACAATAGGCTTTTAACTAACCACGAAGTGCAACGGTTGGGAGAGTGTCAGAAAGCACCAATGGCAGAAAGACCCCTTTACTCTCAGCCGCGCCCTCCATTGCTGTAGAGGTGGAAGGCACAAAGCACTGCCTCCATCCTTCAATGGGAGACAAGCCATAAACTGTCTTGCCTCCAGCTCTTTAGGAAGCTGGGAAAGAACTCGCTTTCCACAGTGCTGTTACAGCATACGAGGAAACTCTCATGCCGAGGCAGCTCAAACGCCATTTCTTCCCAGTGCTTAACTGGCCACTTTAGGACTTCCGCTTCTGCCACAGTTCCACCTTGCCAACACGGCTCAGACGAAATGCCTACATCTTCCCCTTAAGCAACGGGGGCGAAGCCCACATGATTGTGCTGCCACATGCTTAGCAGGAGCAGACAATAGGCTTTTTACAAACCGCCATTGTGCACTGGGTCAGAGAGTGTCAGAATGCACCTATGTCAGAAAGGGCCCTTTGCTCTCAGCCGTGCCCTCCATTGCTCTAGAGGTGGAAGGCACAAAGCACTGCCTCCATCCTTCAATTGGAGACAAGCCATAAACTGTCTTGCCTCCAGCTCTTTAGGAAGCTGACAATCAACTGGCTTTCCACAGTCCTGTTACAGCAGACCGGGGAAATTCTCATACCAAGGTAGCTGAAATGGCATTTCTTCCCAGCCCTTAACTCGCAGCGTTAGGACTCCTGCTTCTGCCGCAATTCAACCTTGCCAACACGGCTCAGACGAAATGCCTACATCTTCCCCTGAAGCAACTGGGCTGAGTCCCAAATGATTGAGCGTCCACGTGCTTAGGAGGCGATAGACTGCACGCCTTTTTCCAACCACCATTGTGCACTGCTGGAGAGAGTGTCGGAAAGCAGCTATGTGAGAAAGACCCCTTTGCTCTCAGCCGTGCCCTTCATTGCTCTAGACGTGGAATGCACAATGCACTGGCTCCCCCCCTCAAGCGGCGACAAGCCACAGACCATCTTCCTTCCATCTCTTTAGGAAGCTGAGCAAGAACTCGCTTTCAACAGTGCTCTTTCTGTGTCCTGGCAACATCTCATACAAAGGCAGCTGATATGCCATTTCTTTTCAGCGCTTAACTCGCAGATTTGGAACTTCTGCTCCTGCCACATTTCCACCTGGCCAACCCGGCTCAGACGAAATGTCTACATCTTCCCCTTCAGCAACGGGGACGAGGCCCAGATGACTGTGCTTCCGCATGCTTAGCAGGAGCAGACAATAGGCTTTTTACAAACCGCCATTGTGCACTGGCTCAGAGAGTGTCAGTATGCACCTATGTCAGAAAGGGCCCTTGGATCTCAGCCTTTCCCTCCATTGCTCTAGAGGTGGAAGGCACAAACCACTGCCTCCATCCTTCAATTGGAGACAAGCCAGCAACTGTCCTGCTTCCAGCTCTTTGGGAAGCTGGGAAAGCACTCGCATTCCACAGTGCTCTTACAGCGTCCTGGGAACGTCTCATACAAAGGCAGCTGAACACCGTGTCTTTTCAGCCCTTAACTCACCAATCTGCAACATCTGCTTCTGCCGCATTTCCACCTTGCCAACCCGGCTCAGACGAAATGCCTACATCTTCCCCTGAAGCGACTGTGCTGATTCCCAATGGATTGAGCATCCACATGCTTAGGAGGCGATAAACTGCATGCCTTTTTCCAACCACCATTTTACACTGCTTAGAGAGCGTCGGAAAGCAGCTATGTCAGAAAGGCCCCTTTGCTCTCAGCCATGCCCTCCATTGCTCTCGAGGTGGAAGGCACAAGGCACTGGTTCTGGATCCACCCCTCAATGGGAGACAAACCACATCTTGGCCTGCTTCCAGCTCTTTAGGAAGTGGAGAAAAAACTCCCTTTCCACAGTGCTCTTACAGCGTCCTGGGAACATCTCATACACAGGAGGCTGAACGCCATTTCTTTTCAGCACTTCACACGCCACTCTGTGACATCTGCATCCTGCACGTTTCCACCTTGCCAAACCGGCTCAGACGACATGCCTACATCTTCCCCTTGAGCAATGGGGATGAGGCCCATAGGATTGTGGTTCCACATGCTGAGGAGGAGAGAGACAATAGGCTTTTAACTAACCACGAAGTGCAACGGTTGGGAGAGTGTCAGAAAGCACCAATGGCAGAAAGACCCCTTTACTCTCAGCCGCGCCCTCCATTGCTGTAGAGGTGGAAGGCACAAAGCACTGCCTCCATCCTTCAATGGGAGACAAGCCATAAACTGTCTTGCCTCCAGCTCTTTAGGAAGCTGGGAAAGAACTCGCTTTCCACAGTGCTGTTAGCGCATACGAGGAAACTCTCATACCGAGGCAGCTCAAACGCCATTTCTTCCCAGTGCTTAACTGGACACTTTAGGCCTTCCGCTTCTGCCACAGTTCCACCTTGCCAACCCGGCTCAGACGAAATGCCTACATCTTCCCCTTAAGCAACGGGGGCGAAGCCCACATGATTGTGCTGCCACATGCTTAGCAGGAGCAGACAATAGGCTTTTTACAAACCGCCATTGTGCACTGGGTCAGAGAGTGTCAGAATGCACCTATGTCAGAAAGGGCCCTTTGCTCTCAGCCGTGCCCTCCATTGCTCTAGAGGTGGAAGGCACAAAGCACTGCCTCCATCCTTCAATTGGAGACAAGCCATAAACTGTCTTGCCTCCAGCTCTTTAGGAATCTGACAAACAACTCGCTTTCCACAGTCCTGTTACAGCAGACCGGGGAACTTCTCATACAAAGGCAGCTCAAATGGCATTTCTTCCCAGCCCTTAACTCGCAGCTGTAGGACTCCTGCTTCTGCCGCAATTCCACCTGGCCAACGCGGCTCAGACGAAATGCCTACATCTTCCCCTGAAGCAACTGGGCTGAGTCCCAAATGATTGAGCGTCCACGTGCTTAGGAGGCGATAGACTGCACGCCTTTTTCCACCCAAAATTGTGCACTGCTGGAGAGAGTGTCGGAAAGCAGCTATGTCAGAAAGACCCCTTTGCTCTCAGCCGTGCCGTTCATTGCTCTAGACGTGGAATGCACAATGCACTGGCTCCCCCCCTCAAGCGGCGACAAGCCACAGACCATCTTCCTTCCATCTCTTTAGGAAGCTGAGCAAGAACTCGCTTTCAACAGTGCTCTTTCTGTGTCCTGGCAACATCTCATACAAAGGCAGCTGATATGCCATTTCTTTTCAGCGCTTAATTCTCAGATTTGGAACTTCTGCTCCTGCCACATTTCCACCTGGCCAACCCGGCTCAGACGAAATGTCTACATCTTCCCCTTCAGCAACGGGGACGAGGCCCAGATGACTGTGCTTCCGCATGCTTAGCAGGAGCAGACAATAGGCTTTTTACAAACCGCCATTGTGCACTGGGTCAGAGAGTGTCAGAATGCACCTATGTCAGAAAGGGCCCTTGGATCTCAGCCGTGCCCTCCATTGCTCTAGAGGTGGAAGGCACAAAGCACTGCCTCCATCCTTCAATTGGAGACAAGCCAGCAACTGTCCTGCTTCCAGCTCTTTAGGAAACTGGGAAAGCACTCGCATTGCACAGTGCTCTTACAGCGTCCTGGGAACGTCTCATACAAAGGCAGCTGAACACCGTGTCTTTTCAGCCCTTAACTCACCAATCTGCAACATCTGCTTCTGCCGCATTTCCACCTTGCCAACCCGGCTCAGACGAAATGCCTACATCTTCCCCTGAAGCGACTGTGCTGATTCCCAAATGATTGAGCATCCACATGCTTAGGAGGCGATAAACTGCATGCATTTTCCAACCACAACTTTACACTGCTTAGAGAGCGTCGGAAAGCAGCTATGTCAGAAAGGCCCCTTTGCTCTCAGCCATGCCCTCCATTGCTCTCGAGGTGGAAGGCACAAGGCACTGGTTCTGGATCCACCCCTCAATGGGAGACAAACCACATCTTGGCCTGCTTCCAGCTCTTTAGGAAGTGGAGAAAAAACTCCCTTTCCACAGTGCTCTTACAGCGTCCTGGGAACATCTCATACAAAGGAGGCTGAACGCCCTTTCTTTTCAGCACTTCACTCGCCAGTCTGCGACATCTGCATCCTTCACCTTTCCACCTTGCCAAACCGGCTCAGACGAAATGCCTACATCTTCCCCTTGAGCAATGGGGATGAGGCCCATAGGATTGTGGTTCCACATGCTGAGGAGGAGAGAGACAATAGGCTTTTAACTAACCACGAAATGCAACGGTTGGGAGAGTGTCAGAAGGCACCAATGGCAGAAAGACCCCTTAACTCTCAGCCGCGCCCTCCATTGCTGTAGAGGTGGAAGGCACAAAGCACTGCCTCCATCCTTCAATGGGAGACAAGCCATAAACTGTCTTGCCTCCAGCTCTTTAGGAAGCTGGGAAAGAACTCGCTTTCCACAGTGCTGTTACAGCATACGAGGAAACTCTCATACCGAGGCAGCTCAAACGCCATTTCTTCCCAGTGCTTAACTGGCCGCTTTAGGACTTCCGCTTCTGCCACAGTTCCACCTTGCCAACCCGCCTCAGACGAAATGCCTACATCTTCCCCTTAAGCAACGGGGGCGAAGCCCACATGATTGTGCTGCCACATGCTTAGCAGGAGCAGACAGTAGGCTTTTTACAAACCGCCATTGTGCACTGGGTCAGAGAGTTTCAGAATGCACCTATGTCAGAAAGGGTCCCTTGCTCTCAGCCGTGCCCTCCATTGCTCTAGAGGTGGAAGGCAGAAAGCACTGCCTCCATCCTTCAATTGGAGACTAGCCATAAACTGTCTTGCCTCCAGCTCTTTAGGAAGCTGACAAACAACTCGCTTTCCACAGTCCTGTTACAGCAGACCGGGGAACTTCTCATACCAAGGCAGCTCAAATGGCATTTCTTCCCAGCCCTTAACTCGCAGCTTTAGGAATCCTGCTTCTGCCGCAATTCCACCTTGCTAACCCGGCTCAGACGAAATGCCTACATCTTCCCCTGAAGCAACTGGGCTGAGTCCCAAATGATTGAGCGTCCACGTGCTTAGGAGGCGATAGACTGCACGCCTTTTTCCAACCACCATTGTGCACTTCTGGAGAGAGTGTCGGAAAGCAGCTATGTCAGAAAGACCCCTTTGCTCTCAGCCGTGCCCTTCATTGCTCTAGACGTGGAATGCACAATGCACTGGCTCCCCCCCTCAAGCGGCGACAAGCCACAGACCATCTTCCTTCCATCTCTTTAGGAAGCTGAGCAAGAACTCGCTTTCAACAGTGCTCTTTCTGTGTCCTGGCAACATCTCATACAAAGGCAGCTGATATGCCATTTCTTTTCAGCGCTTAACTCGCAGATTTGGAACTTCTGCTCCTGCCACATTTCCACCTGGCCAACCCGGCTCAGACGAAATGTCTACATCTTCCCCTTCAGCAACCGGGACGAGGCCCAGATGACTGTGCTTCCGCATGCTTAGCAGGAGCAGACAATAGGATTTTTACTAACCGCCATTGTGCACTGGCTCAGAGAGTGTCAGAATGCACCTATGTCAGAAAGGGCCCTTGGATCTCAGCCGTGCCCTCCATTGCTCTAGAGGTGGAAGGCACAAAGCACTGCCTCCATCCTTCAATTGGAGACAAGCCAGCAACTGTCCTGCTTCCAGCTCTTTAGGAAGCTGGGAAAGCACTCGCATTGCACAGTGCTCTTACAGCGTCCTGGGAACGTCTCATACAAAGGCAGCTGAACACCGTGTCTTTTCAGCCCTTAACTCACCAATCTGCAACATCTGCTTCTGCCGCATTTCCACCTTGCCAACCCGGCTCAGACGAAATGCCTACATCTTCCCCTGAAGCGACTGTGCTGATTCCCAAAGGATTGAGCATCCACATGCTTAGGAGGCGATAAACTGCATGCCTTTTTCCAACCACCATTTTACACTGCTTAGAGAGCGTCGGAAAGCAGCTATGTCAGAAAGGCCCCTTTGCTCTCAGCCATGCCCTCCATTGCTCTCGAGGTGGAAGGCACAAGGCACTGGTTCTGGATCCACCCCTCAATGGGAGACAAAAAACATCTTGGCCTGCTTCCAGCTCTTTAGGAAGTGGAGAAAAAACTCCCTTTCCACAGTGCTCTTACAGCGTCCTGGGAACATCTCATACAAAGGAGGCTGAACGCCCTTTCTTTTCAGCACTTCACTCGCCAGTCTGCGACATCCGCATCCTGCACGTTTCCACCTTGCCAAACCGGCTCAGACGAAATGCCTACATCTTCCCCTTGAGCAATTGGGATGAGGCCCATAGGATTGTGGTTCCACATTCTGAGGAGGAGAGAGACAATAGGCTTTTAACTAACCACGAAGTGCAACGGTTGGGAGAGTGTCAGAAAGCACCAATGGCAGAAAGACCCCTTTACTCTCAGCCGCGCCCTCCATTGCTCTAGAGGTGGAAGGCACAAAGCACTGCCTCCATCCTTCAATGGGAGACAAGCCATAAACTGTCTTGCCTCCAGCTCTTTAGTAAGCTGGGAAAGAACTCGCTTTCCACAGTGCTGTTACAGCTTACGAGGAAACTCTCATACCGAGGCAGCTCAAACGCCATTTCTTCCCAGTGCTTAACAGGCCAGTTTAGGACTTCCGCTTCTGCCACAGTTCCGCCTTGCCAACCCGGCTCAGACGAAATGCCTACATCTTCCCCTTAAGCAACGGGGGCGAAGCCCACATGATTGTGCTGCCACATGCTTAGCAGGAGCAGACAATAGGCTTTTTACAAACCGCCATTGTGCACTGGGTCAGAGAGTGTCAGAATGCACCTATGTCAGAAAGGGCCCTTTGCTCTCAGCCGTGCCCTCCATTGCTCTAGAGGTGGAAGGCACAAAGCACTGCCTCCATCCTTCAATTGGAGACAAGCCATAAACTGTCTTGCCTCCAGCTCTTTAGGAAGCTGACAAACAACTCGCTTTCCACAGTCCTGTTACAGCAGACCGGGGAACTTCTCATACAAAGGCAGCTCAAGTGGCATTTCTTCCCAGCCCTTAACTCGCAGCTGTAGGACTCCTGCTTCTGCCGCAATTCCACCTTGCCAACCCGGCTCAGACGAAATGCCTACATCTTCCCCTGAAGCAACTGGGCTGAGTCCCAAATGATTGAGCGTCCACGTGCTTAGGAGGCGATAGACTGCACGCCTTTTTCCTACCACCATTGTGCACTGCTGGAGAGAGTGTCGGAAAGCAGCTATGTCAGAAAGACCCCTTTGCTCTCAGCCGTGCCCTTCATTGCTCTAGACGTGGAATGCACAATGCACTGGCACACCCCCTCAAGCGGCGACAAGCCACAGACCATCTTCCTTCCATCTCTTTAGGAAGCTGAGCAAGAACTCGCTTTCAACAGTGCTCTTTCTGTGTCCTGGCAACATCTCATACAAAGGCAGCTGATATGCCATTTCTTTTCAGCGCTTAACTCGCAGATTTGGAACTTCTGCTCCTGCCACATTTCCACCTGGCCAACCCGGCTCAGACGAAATGTCTACATCTTCCCCTTCAGCAACGGGGACGAGGCCCAGATGACTGTGCTTCCGCATGCTTAGCAGGAGCAGACAATAGGATTTTTACTAACCGCCATTGTGCACTGGGTCAGAGAGTGTCAGAATGCACCTATGTCAGAAAGGGCCCTTGGATCTCAGCCGTGCCCTCCATTGCTCTAGAGGTGGAAGGCACAAAGCACTGCCTCCATCCTTCAATTGGAGACAAGCCAGCAACTGTCCTGCTTCCAGCTCTTTAGGAAGCTGGGAAAGCACTCGCATTCCACAGTGCTCTTACAGCGTCCTGGGAACGTCTCATACAAAGGCAGCTGAACACCGTGTCTTTTCAGCCCTTAACTCACCAATCTGCAACATCTGCTTCTGCCGCATTTCCACCTTGCCAACCCGGCTCAGACGAAATGCCTACATCTTCCCCTGAAGCGACTGTGCTGATTCCCAAAGGATTGAGCATCCACATGCTTAGGAGGCGATAAACTGCACGCCTTTTTCCAACCACCATTTTACACTGCTTAGAGAGCGTCGGAAAGCAGCTATGTCAGAAAGGCCCCTTTGCTCTCAGCCATGCCCTCCATTGCTCTCGAGGTGGAAGGCACAAGGCACTGGTTCTGGATCCACCCCTCAATGGGAGACAAACCACATCTTGGCCTGCTTCCAGCTCTTTAGGAAGTGGAGAAAAAACTCCCTTTCCACAGTGCTCTTACAGCGTCCTGGGAACATCTCATACAAAGGAGGCTGAACGCCGTTTCTTTTCAGCACTTCACTCGCCAGTCTGGGACATCTGCATCCTGCACGTTTCCACCTTGCCAAACCGGCTCAGACGAAATGCCTACATCTTCCCCTTGATCAATGGGGATGAGGCCCATAGGATTGTGGTTCCACATTCTGAGGAGGAGAGAGACAATAGGCTTTTAACTAACCACGAAGTGCAACAGTTGGGAGAGTGTCAGAAAGCACCAATGGCAGAAAGACCCCTTTACTCTCAGTCGCGCCCTCCATTGCTGTAGAGGTGGAAGGCACAAAGCACTGCCTCCATCCTTCAATGGGAGACAAGCCATAAACTGTCTTGCCTCCAGCTCTTTAGGAAGCTGGGAAAGAACTCGCTTTCCACAGTGCTGTTACAGCATACGAGGAAACTCTCATGCCGAGGCAGCTCAAACGCCATTTCTTCCCAGTGCTTAACTGGCCAGTTTAGGACTTCCGCTTCTGCCACAGTTCCACCTTGCCAACCCGGCTCAGACGAAATGCCTACATCTTCCCCTTAAGCAACGGGGGCGAAGCCCACATGATTGTGCTGCCACATGCTTAGCAGGAGCAGACAATAGGCTTTTTACAAACCGCCATTGTGCACTGGGTCAGAGAGTGTCAGAATGCACCTATGTCAGAAAGGGCCCTTTGCTCTCAGCCGTGCCCTCCATTGCTCTAGAGGTGGAAGGCACAAAGCACTGCCTCCATCCTTCAATTGGAGACAAGCCATAAACTGTCTTGCCTCCAGCTCTTTAGGAAGCTGAAAAACAACTCGCTTTCCACAGTCCTGTTACAGCAGACGTGGGAACTTCTCATACAAAGGCAGCTCAAATGGCAATTCTTCCCAGCCCTTAACTCCCAGCTGTAGGACTCCTGCTTCTGCCGCAATTCCACCTTGCCAACACGGCTCAGACGAAATGCCTACATCTTCCCCTGAAGCAACTGGGCTGAGTCCCAAATGATTGAGGGTCCACGTGCTTAGGAGGCGATAGACTGCACGCCTTTTTCCTACCACCATTGTGCACTGCTGGAGAGAGTGTCGGAAAGCAGCTGTGTCAGAAAGACCCCTTTGCTCTCAGCCGTGCCCTTCATTGCTCTAGACGTGGAATGCACAATGCACTGGCTCCCCCCCTCAAGCGGCGACAAGCCACAGACCATCTTCCTTACATCTCTTTAGGAAGCTGAGCAAGAACTCGCTTTCAACAGTGCTCTTTCTGTGTCCTGGCAACATCTCATACAAAGGCAGCTGATATGCCATTTCTTTTCAGCGCTTAACTCGCAGATTTGGAACTTCTGCTCCTGCCACATTTCCACCTGGGCAACCCGGCTCAGACGAAATGTCTACATCTTCAGCTTCAGCAACGGGGACGAGGCCCAGATGTCTGTGCTTCCGCATGCTTAGCAGGAGCAGACAATAGGATTTTTACTAACCGCCATTGTGCACTGGCTCAGAGAGTGTCAGAATGCACCTATGTCAGAAAGGGCCCTTGGATCTCAGCCGTGCCCTCCATTGCTCTAGAGGTGGAAGGCACAAAGCACTGCCTCCATCCTTCAATTGGAGACAAGCCAGCAACTGTCCTGCTTCCAGCTCTTTAGGAAGCTGGGAAAGCACTCGCATTCCACAGTGCTCTTACAGCGTCCTGGGAACGTCTCATACAAAGGCAGCTGAACACCGTGTCTTTTCAGCCCTTAACTCACCAATCTGCAACATCTGCTTCTGCCGCATTTCCACCTTGCCAACCCGGCTCAGACGAAATGCCTACATCTTCCCCTGAAGCGACTGTGCTGATTCCCAAAGGATTGAGCATCCACATGCTTAGGAGGCGATAAACTGCATGCCTTTTCCCAACCACCATTTTACACTGCTTAGAGAGCGTCGGAAAGCAGCTATGTCAGAAAGGCCCCTTTGCTCTCAGCCATGCCCTCCATTGCTCTCGAGGTGGAAGGCACAAGGCACTGGTTCTGGATCCACCCCTCAATGGGAGACAAACCACATCTTGGCCTGCTTCCAGCTCTTTAGGAAGTGGAGAAAAAATTCCCTTTCCACAGTGCTCTTACAGCGTCCTGGGAACATCTCATACAAAGGAGGCTGAACGCCGTTTCTTTTCAGCACTTCACTCGCCAGACTGGGACATCTGCATCCTGCACGTTTCCACCTTGCCAAACCGGCTCAGACGAAATGCCTACATCTTCCCCTTGAGCAATGGGGATGAGGCCCATAGGATTGTGGTTCTACATTCTGAGGAGGAGAGAGACAATAGGCTTTTAACTAACCACGAAGTGCAACGGTTGGGAGAGTGTCAGAAAGCACCAATGGCAGAAAGACCCCTTTACTCTCAGCCGCGCCCTCCATTGCTGTAGAGGTGGAAGGCACAAAGCACTGCCTCCATCCTTCAATGGGAGACAAGCCATAAACTGTCTTGCCTCCAGCTCTTTAGGAAGCTGGGAAAGAACTCGCTTTCCACAGTGCTGTTACAGCATACGAGGAAACTCTCATGCCGAGGCAGCTCAAACGCCATTTCTTCCCAGTGCTTAACTGGCCACTTTAGGACTTCCGCTTCTGCCACAGTTCCACCTTGCCAACACGGCTCAGACGAAATGCCTACATCTTCCCCTTAAGCAACGGGGGCGAAGCCCACATGATTGTGCTGCCACATGCTTAGCAGGAGCAGACAATAGGCTTTTTACAAACCGCCATTGTGCACTGGGTCAGAGAGTGTCAGAATGCACCTATGTCAGAAAGGGCCCTTTGCTCTCAGCCGTGCCCTCCATTGCTCTAGAGGTGGAAGGCACAAAGCACTGCCTCCATCCTTCAATTGGAGACAAGCCATAAACTGTCTTGCCTCCAGCTCTTTAGGAAGCTGAAAAACAACTCGCTTTCCACAGTCCTGTTACAGCAGACGTGGGAACTTCTCATACAAAGGCAGCTCAAATGGCAATTCTTCCCAGCCCTTAACTCCCAGCTGTAGGACTCCTGCTTCTGCCGCAATTCCACCTTGCCAACCCGGCTCAGACGAAATGCCTACATCTTCCCCTGAAGCAACTGGGCTGAGTCCCAAATGATTGAGCGTCCACGTGCTTAGGAGGCGATAGACTGCACGCCTTTTTCCACCCACCATTGTGCACTGCTGGAGACAGTGTCGGAAAGCAGCTATGTCAGAAAGACCCCTTTGCTCTCAGCCGTGCCCTTCATTGCTCTAGACATGGAATGCACAATGCACTGGCTCCCCCCCTCAAGCGGCGACAAGCCACAGACCATCTTCCTTCCATCTCTTTAGGAAGCTGAGCAAGAACTCGCTTTCAACAGTGCTCTTTCTGTGTCCTGGCAACATCTCATACAAAGGCAGCTGATATGCCATTTCTTTTCCGCGCTTAACTCGCAGATTTGGAACTTCTGCTCCTGCCACATTTCCACCTGGCCAACCCGGCTCAGACGAAATGTCTACATCTTCCCCTTCAGCAACGGGGACGAGGCCCAGATGACTGTGCTTCCGCATGCTTAGCAGGAGCAGACAATAGGATTTTTACTAACCGCCATTGTGCACTGGGTCAGAGAGTGTCAGAATGCACCTATGTCAGAAAGGGCCCTTGGATCTCAGCCGTGCCCTCCATTGCTCTAGAGGTGGAAGGCACAAAGCACTGCCTCCATCCTTCAATTGGAGACAAGCCAGCAACTGTCCTACTTCCAGCTCTTTAGGAAGCTGGGAAAGCACTCGCATTCCACAGTGCTCTTACAGCGTCCTGGGAACGTCTCATACAAAGGCAGCTGAACACCGTGTCTTTTCAGCCCTTAACTCACCAATCTGCAACATCTGCTTCTGCCGCATTTCCACCTTGCCAACCCGGCTCAGACGAAATGCCTACATCTTCCCCTGAAGCGACTGTGCTGATTCCCAAATGATTGAGCATCCACATGCTTAGGAGGCGATAAACTGCATGCCTTTTTCCAACCACCATTTTACACTGCTTAGAGAGCGTCGGAAAGCAGCTATGTCAGAAAGGCCCCTTTGCTCTCAGCCATGCCCTCCATTGCTCTCGAGGTGGAAGGCACAAGGCACTGGTTCTGGATCCACCCCTCAATGGGAGACAAACCACATCTTGGCCTGCTTCCAGCTCTTTAGGAAGTGGAGAAAAAACTCCCTTTCCACAGTGCTCTTACAGCGTCCTGGGAACATCTCATACAAAGGAGGCTGAACGCCGTTTCTTTTCAGCACTTCACTCGCCAGTCTGGGACATCTGCATCCTGCACGTTTCCACCTTTCCAAACCGGCTCAGACGAAATGCCTACATCTTCCCCTTGATCAATGGGGATGAGGCCCATAGGATTGTGGTTCCACATTCTGAGGAGGAGAGAGACAATAGGCTTTTAACTAACCACGAAGTGCAACGGTTGGGAGAGTGTCAGAAAGCACCAATGGCAGACAGACCCCTTTACTCTCAGCCGCGCCCTCCATTGCTGTAGAGGTGGAAGGCACAAAGCACTGCCTCCATCCTTCAATGGGAGACAAGCCATAAACTGTCTTGCCTCCAGCTCTTTAGGAAGCTGGGAAAGAACTCGCTTTCCACAGTGCTGTTACAGCATACGTGGAAACTCTCATACCGAGGCAGCTCAAACGCCATTTCTTCCCAGTGCTTAACAGGCCAGTTTAGGATTTCCGCTTCTGCCACAGTTCCGCCTTGCCAACCCGGCTCAGACGAAATGCCTACATCTTCCCCTTAAGCAACGGGGGCGAAGCCCACATGATTGTGCTGCCACATGCTTAGCAGGAGCAGACAATAGGCTTTTTACAAACCGCCATTGTGCACTGGGTCAGAGAGTGTCAGAATGCACCTATGTCAGAAAGGGCCCTTTGCTCTCAGCCGTGCCCTCCATTGCTCTAGAGTGGAAGGCACAAAGCACTGCCTCCATCCTTCAATTGGAGACAAGCCATAAACTTTCTTGCCTCCAGCTCTTTAGGAAGCTGACAAACAACTCGCTTTCCACAGTCCTGTTACAGCAGACCAGGGAACTTCTCATATATAGGCAGCTCAAGTGGCATTTCTTCCCAGCCCTTAACTCGCAGCTGTAGGACTCCTGCTTCTGCCGCAATTCCACCTTGCCAACACGGCTCAGGCGAAATGCCTACATCTTCCCCTGAAGCAACTGTGCTGAATCCCAAATGATTGAGCGTCCACGTGCTTAGGAGGCGATAGACTGCACGCCTTTTTCCTACCACCATTGTGCACTGCTGGAGAGAGTGTCGGAAAGCAGCTATGTCAGAAAGACCCCTTTGCTCTCAGCCGTGCCCTTCATTGCTCTAGACGTGGAATGCACAATGCACTGGCTCCCCCCCTCAAGCGGCGACAAGCCACAGACCATCTTCCTTCCATCTCTTTAGGAAGCTGAGCAAGAACTCGCTTTCAACAGTGCTCTTTCTGTGTCCTGGCAACATCTCATACAAAGGCAGCTGATATGCCATTTCTTTTCCGCGCTTAACTCGCAGATTTGGAACTTCTGCTCCTGCCACATTTCCACCTGGCCAACCCGGCTCAGACGAAATGTCTACATCTTCCCCTTCAGCAACGGGGACGAGGCCCAGATGACTGTGCTTCCGCATGCTTAGCAGGAGCAGACAATAGGCTTTTTACAAACCGCCATTGTGCACTGGCTCAGAGAGTGTCAGAATGCACCTATGTCAGAATGGGCCCTTGGATCTCAGCCGTGCCCTCCATTGCTCCATAGGTGGAAGGCACAAAGCACTGCCTCCATCCTTCAATTGGAGACAAGCCAGCAACTGTCCTGCTTCCAGCTCTTTAGGAAGCTGGGAAAGCACTCGCATTCCACAGTGCTCTTACAGTGTCCTGGGAACGTCTCATACAAATGCAGCTGAACACCGTGTCTTTTCAGCCCTTAACTCACTAATCTGCAACATCTGCTTCTGCCGCATTTCCACCTTGCCAACCCGGCTCAGACGAAATGCCTACATCTTCCCCTGAAGCGACTGTGCTGATTCCCAAATGATTGAGCATCCACATGCTTAGGAGGCGATAAACTGCATGCCTTTTTCCAACCACCATTTTACACTGCTTAGAGAGCGTCGGAAAGCAGCTATGTCAGAAAGGCCCCTTTGCTCTCAGCCATGCCCTCCATTGCTCTCGAGGTGGAAGGCACAAGGCACTGGTTCTGGATCCACCCCTCAATGGGAGACAAACCACATCTTGGCCTGCTTCCAGCTCTTTAGGAAGTGGAGAAAAAACTCCCTTTCCACAGTGCTCTTACAGCGTCCTGGGAACATCTCATACAAAGGAGGCTGAACGCCGTTTCTTTTCAGCACTTCACTAGCCAGTCTGGGACATCTGCATCCTGCACGTTTCCACCTTGCCAAACCGGCTCAGACGAAATGCCTACATCTTCCCCTTGATCAATGGGGATGAGGCCCATAGGATTGTGGTTCCACATGCTGAGGAGAAGAGAGACAATGGGCTTTTAACTAACCACGAAGTGCAACGGTTGGGAGAGTGTCAGAAAGCACCAATGGCAGAAAGACCCCTTTACTCTCAGTCGCGCCCTCCATTGCTGTAGAGGTGGAAGGCACAAAGCACTGCCTCCATCCTTCAATGGGAGACAAGCCATAAACTGTCTTGACTCCAGCTCTTTAGGAAGCTGGGAAAGAACTCGCTTTCCACAGTGCTGTTACAGCATACGAGGAAACTCTCATACCGAGGCAGCTCAAACGCCAATTCTTCCCAGTGCTTAACTGGCCACTTTAGGACTTCCGCTTCTGACACAGTTCCACCTTGCCAACCCGGCTCAGACGAAATGCCTACATCTTCCCCTTAAGCAACGGGGGCGAAGCCCACATGATTGTGCTGCCACATGCTTAGCAGGAGCAGACAGTAGGCTTTTTACAAACCGCCTTTGTGCACTGGGTCAGAGAGTGTCAGAATGCACCTATGTCACAAAGGGCCCTTTGCTCTCAGCCGTGCCCTCCATTGCTCTAGAGGTGGAAGGCACAAAGCACTGCCTCCATCCTTCAATTGGAGGCAAGCCATTAACTGTCTTGCCTCCAGCTCTTTAGGAAGCTGACAAACAACTCGCTTTCCACAGTCCTGTTACAGCAGACCGGGGAACTTCTCATACAAAGGCAGCTCAAATGGCAATTCTTCCCAGCCCTTAACTCCCAGCTGTAGGACTCCTGCTTCTGCCGCAATTCCACCTTGCCAACACGGCTCAGACGAAATGCCTACATCTTCCCCTGAAGCAACTGGGCTGAGTCCCAAATGATTGAGCGTCCACGTGCTTATGAGGCGATAGACTGCACGCCTTTTTCCAACCACCATTGTGCACTGCTGGAGAGAGTGTCGGAAAGCAGCTATGTCAGAAAGACCCCTTTGCTCTCAGCCGTGCCCTTCATTGCTCTAGACGTGGAATGCACAATGCACTGGCTCCCCCCCTCAAGCGGCGACAAGCCACAGACCATCTTCCGTCCATCTCTTTAGGAAGCTGAGCAAGAACTCGCTTTCAACAGTGCTCTTTCTGTGTCCTGGCAACATCTCATACAAAGGCAGCTGATATGCCATTTCTTTTCAGCGCTTAACTCGCAGATTTGGAACTTCTGCTCCTGCCACATTTCCACCTGGCCAACCCGGCTCAGACGAAATGTCTACATCTTCCCCTTCAGCAACGGGGACGAGGCCCAGATGACTGTGCTTCCGCATGCTTAGCAGGAGCAGACAATAGGCTTTTTACAAACCGCCATTGTGCACTGGGTCAGAGAGTGTCAGAATGCACCTATGTCAGAAAGGGCCCTTGGATCTCAGCCGTGCCCTCTATTGCTCTACAGGTGGAAGGCACAAAGCAGGGCCTCCATCCTTCAATTGGAGACAAGCCAGCAACTGTCCTGCTTCCAGCTCTTTAGGAAGCTGGGAAAGCACTCGCATTGCACAGAGCTCTTACAGCGTCCTGGGAACGTCTCATACAAAGGCAGCTGAACACCGTGTCTTTTCAGCCCTTAACTCACCAATCTGCAACATCTGCTTCTGCCGCATTTCCACCTTGCCAACCCGGCTCAGACGAAATGCCTACATCTTCCCCTGAAGCGACTGTGCTGATTCCCAAATGTTTGAGCATCCACATGCTCAGGAGGCACTAAACTGCATGCCTTTTTCCAACCACCATTTTACACTGCTTAGAGAGCATCAGAAAGCTCCTATGTCAGAAAGGCCCCTTTGCTCTCAGCCATGCCCTCCATTGCTCTCGAGGTGGAAGGCACAAGGCACTGGTTCTGGATCCACCCCTCAATGGGAGACAAACCACAGCTTGGCCTGCTTCCAGCTCTTTAGGAAGTGGAGAAAAAACTCCCTTTCCACAGTGCTCTTACAGCGTCCTGGGAACATCTCATACAAAGGAGGCTGAACACCGTTTCTTTTCAGCATTTCACTCGCCAGTCTGGGACATCTGCATCCTGCACGTTTCCACCTTGCCAACCCGGCTCAGACGAAATGCCTACATCTTCCCCTTGAGCAATTGGGATGAGGCCCATAGGATTGTGGTTCCACATGCTGAGGAGGAGAGAGACAATAGGCTTTTAACTAACCACGAAGTGCAACGGTTGGGAGAGTGTCAGAAGGCAACAATGGCAGAAAGACCCCTTAACTCTCAGCCGCGCCCTCCATTGCTGTAGAGGTGGAAGGCACAAAGCACTGCCTCCATCCTTCAATGGGAGACAAGCCATAAACTGTCTTGCCTCTAGCTCTTTAGGAAGCTGGGAAAGAACTCGCTTTCCACAGTGCTGTTACAGCATACGAGGAAACTCTCATACCGAGGCAGCTCAAACGCCATTTCTTCCCAGTGGTTAACTGGCCACTTTAGGCCTTCCGCTTCTGCCACAGTTCCACCTTGCCAACCCGGCTCAGACGAAATGCCTACATCTTCCCCTTAAGCAACGGGGGCGAAGCCCACATGATTGTGCTGCCACATGCTTAGCAGGAGCAGACAATAGGCTTTTTACAAACCGCCATTTTGCACTGGGTCAGAGAGTGTCAGAATGCACCTATGTCAGAAAAGGCCCTTTGCTCTCAGCCGTGCCCTCCATTGCTCTAGAGGTGGAAGGCACAAAGCACTGCCTCCATCCTTCAATGGGAGACAAACCATAAACTGTCTTGCCTCCAGCTCTTTAGGAAGCTGACAAACAACTCGCTTTCCACAGTCCTGTTACAGCAGACCGGGGAACTTCTCATACAAAGGCAGCTCAAATGGCATTTCTTCCCAGCCCTTAACTCGCAGCTTTAGGACTCCTGCTTCTGCAGCAATTCCACCTTGCCAACCTGGCTCAGACGAAATGCCTACATCTTCCCCTGAAGCAACTGGGCTGAGTCCCAAATAATTGAGCGTCCACGTGCTTAGGAGGCGATGGACTGCACGCCTTTTTCCAACCACCATTGTGCACTGCTGGAGAGAGTGTCGGAAAGCAGCTATGTCAGAAAGACCCCTTTGCTCTCATCCGTGCCCTTCATTGCTCTAGACTTGGAATGCAGAATGCACTGGCTCCCCCCCTCAAGGGGCGACAAGCCACCGATCATCTTCCTTCCATCTCTTTAGGAAGCTGAGCAAGAACTCGCTTTCAACAGTGCTCTTTCTGTGTCCTGGCAACATCTCATACAAAGGCAGCTGATATGCCATTTCTTTTCAGCGCTTAACTCGCAGATTTGGAACTTCTGCTCCTGCCACATTTCCACCTGGCCAACCCGGCTCAGACGAAATGTCTACATCTTCCCCTTCAGCAACGGGGACGAGGCCCAGATGACTGTGCTTCCGCATGCTTAGCAGGAGCAGACAATAGGCTTTTTACAAACCGCCATTGTGCACTGGCTCAGAGAGTGTCAGAATGCACCTATGTCAGAAAGGGCCCTTGGATCTCAGCCGTGCCCTCCATTGCTCTAGAAGTGGAAGGCACAAAGCACTGCCTCCATCCTTCAATTGGAGACAAGCCAGCAACTGTCCTGCTTCCAGCTCTTTTGGAAGCTGGGAAAGCACTCGCATTGCACAGTGCTCTTACAGCGTCCTGGGAACGTCTCATACAAAGGCAGCTGAACACCGTGTCTTTTCAGCCCTTAACTCACCAATCTGCAACATCTGCTTCTGCCGCATTTCCACCTTGCCAACCCGGCTCAGACGAAATGCCTACATCTTCCCCTGAAGCGACTGTGCTGATTCCCAAAGGATTGAGCATCCACATGCTTCGGAGGCGATAACCTGCATGCCTTTTTCCAACCACCATTTTACACTGCTTAGAGAGCGTCGGAAAGCAGCTATGTCAGAAAGACCCCTTTGCTCTCAGCCATGCCCTCCATTGCTCTCGAGGTGGAAGGCACAAGGCACTGGTTCTGGATCCACCTCTCAATGGGAGACAAACCACCTCTTGGCCTGCTTCCAGCTCTTTAGGAAGTGGAGAAAAAACTCCCTTTCCACAGTGCTCTTACAGCGTCCTGGGAACATCTCATACAAAGGAGGCTGAACGCCGTTTCTTTTCAGCACTTCACTCGCCAGTCTGGGCCATCTGCATCCTGCACGTTTCCACCTTGCCAACCCGGCTCAGACGAAATGCCTACATCTTCCCCTTGAGCAATGGGGATGAGGCCCATAGGATTGTGGTTCCACATTCTGAGGAGGAGAGAGACAATAGGCTTTTAACTAACCACGAAGTGCAACGGTTGGGAGAGTGTCAGAAGGCACCAATGGCAGAAAGACCCCTTTAATCTCAGCCGCGCCCTCCATTGCTGTAGAGGTGGAAGGCACAAAGCACTGCCTCCACCCTTCAATGGGAGACAAGCCATAAACTGTCTTGCCTCCAGCTCTTTAGGAAGCTGGGAAAGAACTCGCTCTCCACAGTGCTGTTACAGCATACGAGGAAACTCTCATACCGAGGCAGCTGAAACGCCATTTCTTCCCAGTGCTTAACTGGCCGCTTTAGGACTTCCGCTTCTGCCACAGTTCCACCTTGCCAACCCGGCTCAGACGAAATGCCTACATCTTCCCCTTAAGCAACGGGGGCGAAGCCCACATGATTGTGCTGCCACATGCTTAGCAGGAGCAGACAATAGGCTTTTTACAAACCGCCATTGTGCACTGGGTCAGAGAGTGTCAGAATGCACCTATGTCAGAAAGGGCCCTTTGCTCTCAGCCGTGCCCTCCATTGCTCTAGAGGTGGAAGGCACAAAGCACTGCCTCCATCCTTCAATTGGAGACAAGCCATAAACTGTCTCGCCTCCAGCTCTTTAGGAAGCTGACAAACAACTCGCTTTCCACAGTCCTGTTACAGCAGACCGGGGAACTTCTCATACCAAGGCAGCTCAAATGGCATTTCTTCCCAGCTCTTAACTCGCAGCTTTACGACTCCTGCTTCTGCCGCAATTCCACCTTGCCAACCCGGCTCAGACTAAATGCCTACATCTTCCCCTGAAGCAACTGGGCTGAGTCCCAAATGATTGAGCGTCCACGTGCTTAGGAGGCGATAGACTGCACGCCTTTTTCCAACCACCATTGTGCACTGCTGGAGAGAGTGTCGGAAAGCAGCTATGTCAGAAAGACCCCTTTGATCTCAGCCGTGCCCTTCATTGCTCTAGACGTGGAATGCACAATGCACTGGCCCCACCCCTCAAGGGGCGACAAGCCACAGACCATCTTCCTTCCATCTCTTTAGGAAGTTGAGCAAGAACTCGCTTTCAACAGGGCTCTTTCTGTGTCCTGGCAACATCTCATACAAAGGCAGCTGATATGCCATTTCTTTTCAGCGCTTAACTCGCAGATTTGGAACTTCTGCTCCTGCCACATTTCCACCTGGCCAACCCGGCTCAGACGAAATGTCTACATCTTCCCCTTCAGCAACGGGGACGAGGCCCAGATGACTGTGCTTCCGCATGCTTAGCAGGAGCAGACAATAGGCTTTTTACAAACCGCCATTGTGCACTGGCTCAGAGAGTGTCAGAATGCACCTATGTCAGAAAGGGCCCTTGGATCTCAGCCGTGCCCTCCATTGCTCTAGAAGTGGAAGGCACAAAGCACTGCCTCCATCCTTCAATTGGAGACAAGCCAGCAACTGTCCTGCTTCCAGCTCTTTAGGAAGCTGGGAAAGCACTCTCATTCCACAGTGCTCTTACAGCGTCCTGGGAACGTCTCATGCAAAGGCAGCTGAACAGCGTGTCTTTTCAGCCCTTAACTCACCAATCTGCAACATCTGCTTCTGCCGCATTTCCACCTTGCCAACCCCGCTCAGACGAAATGCCTACATCTTCCCCTGAAGCAACTGGGCTGAGTCCCAAATGATTGAGCGTCCACGTTCTTAGGAGGCGATAGACTGCACGCCTTTTTCCAACCACCATTCTGCACTGCTGGAGAGAGTGTCGGAAAGCAGCTATGTCAGGAAGACCCCTTTGCTCTCAGCCGTGCCATTCATTGCTCTAGACGTGGAATGCACAATGCACTGGCTCCCCCCCCAAGCGGCGACAAGCCACAGACCATCTTCCTTCCATCTCTTTAGGAAGCTGAGCAAGAACTCGCTTTCAACAGTGCTCTTTCTGTGTCCTGGCAACATCTCATACAAAGGCAGCTGATATGCCATTTCTTTTCAGCACTTAACTCGCAGATTTGGAACTTCTGCTCCTGCCACATTTCCACCTGGCCAACCCGGCTCAGACGAAATGTCTACATCTTCCCCTTCAGCAACGGGGACGAGGCCCAGATGACTGTGCTTCCGCATGCTTAGCAGGAGCAGACAATAGGCTTTTTACAAACCGCCATTGTGCACTGGGTCAGAGAGTGTCAGAATGCACCTATGTCAGAAAGGGCCCTTGGATCTCAGCCGTGCCCTCCATTGCTCTAGAGGTGGAAGTCACAAAGCACTGCCTCCATCCTTCAATTGGAGACAAGCCATAAACTGTCTCGCCTCCAGCTCTTTAGGAAGCTGACAAACAACTCGCTTTCCACAGTCCTGTTACAGCAGACCGGGGTACTTCTCATACCAAGGCAGCTCAAATGGCATTTCTTCCCAGCCCTTGACTCGCAGCTGTAGGACTCCTGCTTCTGCTGCAATTCCACCTTGCCAACCCGGCTCAGACGAAATGCCTACATCTTCCCCTGAAGCAACTGGGCTGAGTCCCAAATGATTGAGCGTCCACGTGCTTAGGAGGCGATAGACTGCACGCCTTTTTCCAACCACCATTGTGCACTGCTGGAGAGAGTGTCGGAAAGCAGCTATGTCAGAAAGACCCCTTTGCTCTCAGCCGTGCCCTTCATTGCTCTAGACTTGGAATGCACAATGTACTGGCTCCCCCCCTCAAGCGGCGACAAGCCACAGACCATCATCCTTCCATCTCTTTAGGAAGCTGAGCAAGAACTCGCTTTCAACAGTGCTCTTTCTGTGTCCTGGCAACATCTCATACAAAGGCAGCTGATATGCCATTTCTTTTCAGCGGTTAACTCGCAGATTTGGAACTTCTGCTCCTGCCACATTTCCACCTGGCCAACCCGGCTCAGACGAAATGTCTGCATCTTCCCCTTCAGCAACGGGGACGAGGCCCAGATGACTGTGCTTCCGCATGCTTAGCAGGAGCAGACAATAGGCTTTTTACAAACCGCCATTTTGCACTGGGTTAGAGAGTATCAGAATGCACCTATGTCAGAAAGGGACCTTGGATCTCAGCCGTGCCCTCCATTGCTCTAGAGGTGGAAGGCACAAAGCACTGCCTCCATCCTTCAATTGGAGACAAGCCATAAACTGTCTTGCCTCCAGCTCTTTAGGAAGCTGACAAACAACTCGCTTTCCACAGTCCTGTTACAGCAGACAGGGGAACTTCTCATACCAAGGCAGCTCAAATGGCAATTCTTCCCAGCCCTTAACTCGCAGCTGTAGGACCCCTGCTTCTGCCGCAATTCCATCTTGCCAACCCGGCTCAGACGAAATGCCTACATCTTCCCCTGAAGCAACTGGGCTGAGTCCCAAATGATTGAGCGTCCACGTGCTTAGGAGGCGATAGACTGCACGCCTTTTTCCAACCACCATTGTGCACTGCTGGAGAGAGTGTCGGAAAGCAGCTATGTCAGAAAGACGCCTTTGCTCTCAGCAGTGCCCTTCATTGCTCTAGACGTGTCATGCACAATGCACGGGTTCCGCCCACCTCTCAAGGGGGGACAAGCCACAGACCATCTTCCTTCCATCTCTTTAGGAAGCTGAGCAAGAACTCGCTTTCAACAGTGCTCTTCCTGTGTCCTGGCAACATCTCATACAAAGGCAGCTGATATGCCATTTCTTTTCAGCGCTTAACTCGCAGATTTGGAACTTCTGCTCCTGCCACATTTCCACCTGGCCAACCCGGCTCAGACGAAATGTCTACATCTTCCCCTTCAGCAACGGGGACGAGGCCCAGATGACTGTGCTTCCGCATGCTTAGCAGGAGCAGACAATAGGCTTTTTACAAACCGCCATTGTGCACTGGCTCAGAGAGTGTCAGAATGCACCTATGTCAGAAAGGGCCCTTGGATCTCAGCCGTGCCCTCCATTGCTCTAGAGGTGGAAGGCACAAAGCACTGCCTCCATCCTTCAATTGGAGACAAGCCAGCAACTGTCCTGCTTCCAGCTCTTTAGGAAGCTGGGAAAGCACTCGCATTGCACAGTGCTCTTACAGCGTCCTGGGAACGTCTCATACAAAGGCAGCTGAACACCGTGTCTTTTCAGCCCTTAACTCACCAATCTGCAACATCTGCTTCTGCCGCATTTCCACCTTGCCAACCCGGCTCAGACGAAATGCCTACATCTTCCACTTGAGCATGGGGATGAGGCCCATAGGATTGTGGTTCCACATGCTGAGGAGGAGAGAGACAATAGGCTTTTAACTAACCACGGAGTGCAACGGTTGGGAGAGTGTCAGAAAGCACCAATGGCAGAAAGACCCCGTTACTCTCAGCTGCGCCCTCCATTGCTCTAGAGGTGGAAGGCACAAAGCACTGAATCCATCCTTCAATGGGAGACAAGCCGTAAACTGTCTTGCCTCCAGCTCTTTAGGAAGCTGAAAAAGAACTTGCTTTCCACAGTGCTGTTACAGCATACGAGGAAACTCTCATACAGTGGCAGCTCAAATGCCATTACTTCCCAGTGATTAACTGGCCAGTTTAGGACTCCCGCTTCTACCCCAGTTCCACCTTGCCAACCCAGCTCAGACGAAATGTCTACATCTTCCCCTTCAGCCACGGGGACGAGGCCCAGATGACTGTGCTTCCGCATGCTTAGCAGGAGCAGACAATAGGCTTTTTACAAACCGCCATTGTGCACTGGGTCAGAGCGTGTCAAAATGCAAATATGTCAGAATGGGCCCTTTTCTCTCAGCCGTGCCCTCCATTGCTCTAGAGGTGGAAGGCACAAAGCACTGCCTCCATCCTTCAATTGGAGACAAGCCAGCAACTGTCCTGCTTCCAGCTCTTTAGGAAGCTGGGAAAGAACTCGCATTCCACAGTGCTCTTCCAGCGTCCTGGGAACGTCTCATACAAAGGCAGCTGAACACCGTGTCTTTTCAGCCCTTAACTCACCAATCTGCAACATCTGCTTCTGCCGCATTTCCACCTTGCCAACCCGGCTCAGACGAAATGCCTACATCTTCCCCTGAAGCGACTGTGCTGATTCCCAAATGATTGAGCATCCACATGCTTAGGAGGCGATAAACTGCATGCCATTTTCCAACCACCATTTTACACTGCTTAGAGAGCGTCGGAAAGCAGCTATGTCAGAAAGGCCCCTTTGCTCTCAGCCATGCCCTCCATTGCTCTCGAGGTGGAAGGCACAAGGCACTGGTTCTGGATCCACCCCTCAATGGGAGACAAACCACATCTTGGCCTGCTTCCAGCTCTTTAGGAAGTGGAGAAAAAACTCCCTTTCCACAGTGCTCTTACAGCGTCCTGGGAACATCTCATACACAGGAGGCTGAACGCCGTTCCTTTTCAGCACTTCACTCGTCAGTCTGGGACATCTGCATCCTGCACGTTTCCACCTTGCCAAACCGGCTCAGACGAAATGCCTACATCTTCCCCTTGAGCAATGGGGATGAGGCCCATAGGATTGTGGTTCCACATGCTGAGGAGGAGAGAGACAATAGGCTTTCAACTAACCAGGAAGTGCAACGGTTGGGAGAGTGTCAGAAAGCACCAATGGCAGAAAGACCCCTTAACTCTCAGCCGCGCCCTCCATTGCTGTAGAGGTGGAAGGCACAAAGCACTGCCTCCATCCTTCAATGGGAGACAAGCCATAAACTGTCTTGCCTCCAGCTCTTTAGGAAGCTGGGAAAGAACTCGCTTTCCACAGTGCTGTTACAGCATACGAGGAAACTCTCATACCGAGGCAGCTCAAACGCCATTTCTTCCCAGTGCTTAACTGGCCGCTTTAGGACTTCCGCTTCTGCCACAGTCCCTCCTTGCCAACCCGCCTCAGACGAAATGCCTACATCTTCCCCTTAAGCAACGGGGGCGAAGCCCACATGATTGTGCTGCCACATGCTTAGCAGGAGCAGACAATAGGCTTTTTACAAACCGCCATTGTGCACTGGGTCAGAGAGTGTCAGAATGCACCTATGTCAGAAAGGGCCCTTTGCTCTCAGCCATGCCATCCATTGCTCTAGAGGTGGAAGGCACAAAGCACTGCCTCCATCCTTCAATTGGAGACAAGCCATAAACTGTCTTGCCTCCAGCTCTTTAGGAAGCTGACAAACAACTCGCTTTCCACAGTCCTGTTACAGCAGACCGGGGAACTTCTCATACAAAGGCAGCTCAAATGGCATTTCTTCCCAGCCCTTAACTCGCAGCTTTAGGACTCCTGCTTCTGCCGCAATTCCACCTTGCCAACCCGGCTCAGACGAAATGCCTACATCTTCCCCTGAAGCAACTGGGCTGAGTCCCAAATGATTGAGCGTCCACGTGCTTAGGAGGCGTTAGACTGCACGCCTTTTTCCAACCACCATTGTGCACTGCTGGAGAGAGTGTCGGAAAGCAGCTATGTCAGAAAGACCCCTTTGCTCTCAGCCGTGCCCTTCATTGCTCTAGACGTGGAATGCACAATGCACTGGCTCCCCCCCTCAAGCGGCGACAAGCCACAGACCATCTTCCTTCCATCTCTTTAGGAAGCTGAGCAAGAACTCGCTTTCAACAGTGCTCTTTCTGTGTCCTGGCAACATCTCATACAAAGGCAGCTGATATGCCATTTCTTTTCAGCGCTTAACTCGCAGATTTGGAACTTCTGCTCCTGCCACATTTCCACCTGGCCAACCCGGCTCAGACGAAATGTCTACATCTTCCCCTTCAGCAACGGGGATGAGGCCCAGATGACTGTGCTTCCGCATGCTTAGCAGGAGCAGACAATAGGCTTTTTACAAACCGCCATTGTGCACTGGCTCAGAGAGTGTCAGAAGGCACATATGTCAGAAAGGGCCCTTGGATCTCAGACGTGCCCTCCATTGCTCTAGACGTGGAAGGCACAAAGCACTGCCTCCATCCTTCAATTGGAGACAAGCCAGCAACTGTCCTGCTTCCAGCTCTTTAGGAAGCTGGGAAAGCACTCGCATTGCACAGTGCACTTACAGCGTCCTGGGAACGTCTCATACAAAGGCAGCTGAACACCGTGTCTTTTCAGCCCTTAACTCACCAATCTGCAACATCTGCTTCTGCCGCATTTCCACCTTGCCAACCCGGCTCAGACGAAATGCCTACATCTTCCCCTGAAGCGACTGTTCTGATTCCCAAATGATTGAGCATCCACATGCTTAGGAGGCGATAAACTGCATGCCATTTTCCAACCACCATTTTACACTGCGTAGAGAGCGTCGGAAAGCAGCTATGTCAGAAAGGCCCCTTTGCTCTCAGCCATGCCCTCCATTGCTCTCGAGGTGGAAGGCACAAGGCACTGGTTCTGGATCCACCCCTCAATGGGAGACAAACCACATCTTGGCCTGCTTCCAGCTCTTTAGGAAGTGGAGAAAATACTCCCTTTCCACAGTGCTCTTACAGCGTCCTGGGAACATCTCATACAAAGGAGGCTGAACGCCGTTTCTTTTCAGCACTTCACTCGCCAGTCTGGGACATCTGCATCCTGCACGTTTCCACCTTGCCAAACCGGCTCAGACGAAATGCCTAGTTCTTCCCCTTGAGCAATGGGGATGAGGCCCATAGGATTGTGGTTCCACATGCTGAGGAGGAGAGAGACACTAGGATTTTAACTAACCACGAAGTGCAACGGTTGGGAGAGTGTCAGAAGGCACCAATGGCAGAAAGACCCCTTAACTCTCAGCCGCGCCCTCCATTGCTGTAGAGGTGGAAGGCACAAAGCACTGCCTCCATACTTCAATGGGAGACAAGCCATAAACTGTCTTGCCTCCAGCTCTTTAGGAAGCTGGGAAAGAACTCGCTTTCCACAGTGCTGTTACAGCATACGAGGAAACTCTCATACCGAGGCATCTCAAACGCCATTTGTTCCCAGTGCTTAACTGGCCGCTTTAGGACTTCCGCTTCTGCCACAGTTCCACCTTGCCAACCCGGCTCAGACGAAATGCCTACATCTTCCCCTTAAGCAACGGGGGCGAAGCCCACATGATTGTGCTGCCACATGCTTAGCAGGAGCAGACAATAGGCTTTTTACAAACCGCCATTGTGCACTGCGTCAGAGAGTGTCAGAATGCACCTATGTCAGAAAGGGCCCTTTGCTCTCAGCCGTGCCCTCCATTGCTCTAGAGGTGGAAGGCACAAAGCACTGCCTCCATCCTTCAATTGGAGACAAGCCATAAACTGTCTTGCCTCCAGCTCTTTAGGAAGCTGACAAACAACTCGCTTTCCACAGTCCTGTTACAGCAGACCGGGGAACTTCTCATACCAAGGCAGCTCAAATGGCATTTCTTCCCAGCCCTTAACTCGCAGCTGTAGGACTCCTGCTTCTGCCGCAGTTCCACCTTGCCAACCCGGCTCAGACGAAATGCATACATCTTCCCCTGAAGCAACTGGGCTGAGTCCCAAATGATTGAGCGTCCACGTGCTTACGAGGCGATAGACTGCACGCCTTTTTCCAACCACAATTGTGCACTGCTGGAGAGAGTGTCGGAAAGCAGCTATGTCAGAAAGACCCCTTTGCTCTCAGCCGTGCCCTTCATTGCTCTAGACGTGGAATGCACAATGCACTGGCTCCCCCCTCAAGCGGTGACAAGCCACAGACCATCTTCCTTCCATCTCTTTAGGAAGCTGAGCAAGAACTCGCTTTCAACAGTGCTCTTTCTGTGTCCTGGCAACATCTCATACAAAGGCAGCTGATATGCCATTTATTTTCAGCGCTTAACTCGCAGATTTGGAACTTCTGCTCCTGCCACATTTCCACCTTGCCAACCCGGCTCAGACGAAATGTCTACATCTTCCCCTTCAGCAACGGGGACGAGGCCCAGATGACTGTGCTTCCGCATGCTTAGCAGGAGCAGACAATAGGCTTTTTACAAACCGCCATTGTGCACTGGCTCAGAGAATGTCATAATGCACCTATGCCAGAAAGGGCCCTTTGCTCTCAGCCGTGCCCTCCATTGCTCTAGAGGTGGAAGGCACAAAGCACTGCCTCCATCCTTCAATTGGAGACAAGCCAGCAACTGTCCTGCTTCCAGCTTTTTAGGAAGCTGGGAAAGCACTCGCATTGCACAGTGCTCTTCCAGCGTCCTGGGAACGTCTCATACAAAGGCAGCTGAACACCGTGTCTTTTCAGCCCTTAACTCACCAATCTGCAACATCTGCTTCTGCCGCATTTCCACCTTGCCAACCCGGCTCAGACGAAATGCCTACATCTTCCCCTGAAGCGACTGTGCTGATTCCCAAAGGATTGAGCATCCACATGCTTAGGAGGCGATAAACTGCATGCCTTTTTCCAACCACCATTTTACACAGCTTAGAGAGCGTCGGAAAGCAGCTATGTCAGAAAGGCCACTTTGCTCTCAGCCATGCCCTCCATTGCTCTCGAGGTGGAAGGCACAAGGCACTGGTTCTGGATCCACCCCTCAATGGGAGACAAACCACATCTTGGCCTGCTTCCAGCTCTTTAGGAAGTGGAGAAAAAACTCCCTTTCCACAGTGCTCTTACAGCGTCCTGGGAACATGTCATACAAAGGAGGCTGAACGCCGTTTCTTTTCAGCACTTCACTCTCCAGTCTGGGACATCTGCATCCTGCACGTTTCCACCTTGACAACCCGGCTCAGACGAAATGCCTACATCTTCCCTTTGAGCAATGGGGATGAGTCCCATAGGATTGTGGTTCCACATGCTGAGGAGGAGAGACACAATAGGCTTTTAACTAACCACGAAGTGCAACGGTTGGGAGAGTGTCAGACAGCACCAATGGCAGAAAGACCCCTTTACTCTCAGCCGCGCCCTCCATTGCTGTAGAGGTGGAAGGCACAAAGCTCTGCCTCCATCCTTCAATGGGAGACAAGCCATAAACTGTCTTGCCTCCAGCTCTTTAGGAAGCTGGGAAAGAACTCGCTTTCCACAGTGCTGTTACAGCATACGAGGAAACTCTCATACCGAGGCAGCTCAAACGCCATTCCTTCCCAGTGCTTAACTGGCCACTTTAGGACTTCCGCTTCTGCCACAATTCCACCTTGCCAACCCGGCTCAGACGAAATGCCTACATCTTCCCCTTAAGCAACGGGGGCGAAGCCCACATGATTGTGCTGCCACATGCTTAGCAGGAGCAGACAATAGGCTTTTTACAAACCGCCATTGTGCACTGCGTCAGAGAGTGTCAGAATGCACCTATGTCAGAAAGGGCCCTTTGCTCTCAGCCGTGCCCTCCATTGCTCTAGAGGTGGAAGGCACAAAGCACTGCCTCCATCCTTCAATTGGAGACAAGCCATAAACTGTCTTGCCTCCAGCTCTTTAGGAAGCTGACAAACAACTCGCTTTCCACAGTCCTGTTACAGCAGACCGGGGAACTTCTCATACCAAGTCAGCTCAAATGGCATTTCTTCCCAGCCCTTAACTCGCAGCTTTAGGACTCCTGCTTCTGCCGCAATTCCACCTTGCCAACCCGGCTCAGACGAAATGCCCACATCTTCCCCTGAAGCAACTGGGCTGAGTCCCAAATGATTGAGCGTCCACGTGCTTAGGAAGCGATAGACTGCACGCCTTTTTCCAACCACCATTGTGCACTGCTGGAGAGAGTGTCGGAAAGCAGCTATGTCAGAAAGACCCCTTTGCTCTCAGCCGTGCCCTTCATTGCTCTAGACGTGGAATGCACAATGCACTGGCTCCCCCCTTCAAGCGGCGACAAGCCACAGACCATCTTCCTTCCATCTCTTTAGGAAGCTGAGCAAGAACTCGCTTTCAACAGTGCTCTTTCTGTGTCCTGGCAACATCTCATACAAAGGCAGCTGATATGCCATTTATTTTCAGCGCTTAACTCGCAGATTTGGAACTTCTGCTCCTGCCACATTTCCACCTGGCCAACCCGGCTCAGACGAAATGTCTACATCTTCCCCTTCAGCAACGGGGACGAGGCCCAGATGACTGTGCTTCCGCATGCTTAGCAGGAGCAGACAATAGGCTATTTACAAACCGCCATTGTGCACTGGGTCAGAGAGTGTCAGAATGCACCTATGTCAGAAAGGGCCCTTGGATCTCAGCCGTGCCCTCCATTGCTCTAGAGGTGGAAGGCACAAAGCACTGCCTCCATCCTTCAATTGGAGACAAGCCAGCAACTGTCCTGCTTCCAGCTCTTTAGGAAGCTGGGAAAGCACTCTCATTGCACAGTGCGCTTACAGCGTCCTGGGAACGTCTCATACAAAGGCAGCTGAACACCGTGTCTTTTCAGCCCTTAACTCACCAATCTGCAACATCTGCTTCTGCCACATTTCCACCTTGCCAACCCGGCTCAGACGAAATTCCTACATCTTCCCCTGAAGCGACTGTGCTGATTCCCAAAGGATTGAGCATCCACATGCTTAGGAGGCGATAAACTGCATGCCTTTTTCCAACCACCATTTTACACTGCTTAGAGAGCGTCGGAAAGCAGCTATGTCAAAAAGGCCCCTTTGATCTCAGCCATGCCCTCCATTGCTCTCGAGGTGGAAGGCACAAGGCACTGGTTCTGGATCCACCCCTCAATGGGAGACAAACCACATCTTGGCCTGCTTCCAGCTCTTTAGGAAGTGGAGAAAAAACTCCCTTTCCACAGTGCTCTTACACCGTCCTGGGAACATCTCATACAAAGGAGGCTGAACGCCGTTTCTTTTCAGCACTTCACTCGCCAGTCTGGGACTTCTACATCCTGCACGTTTCCACCTTGCGAACCCGGCTCAGACGAAATGCCTACATCTTCCCCTTGAGCAATTGGGATGAGGCCCATAGGATTGTGGTTCCACATGCTGAGGAGGAGAGAGACAATAGGCTTTTAACTAACCACGAAGTGTAACGGTTGGGAGAGTGTCAGAAGGCACCAATGGCAGAAAGACCCCTTAACTCTCAGCCGCGCCCTCCATTGCTGTAGAGGTGGAAGGCACAAAGCACTGCCTCCATCCTTCAATGGGAGACAAGCCATAAACTGTCTTGCCTCCAGCTCATTAGGAAGCTGGGAAAGAACTCGCTTTCCACAGTGCTGTTACAGCATACAAGGAAAGTCTCATACCGAGGCAGCTCAAACGCCATTTCTTCCCAGTGCTTAACTGGCCAGTTTAGGACTTCCGCTTCTGCCGCAGTTCCACCTTGCCAACCCGGCTCAGACGAAATGCCTACATCTTCCCCTTAAGCAACGGGGGCGAAGCCCACATGATTGTGCTGCCACATGCTTAGCAGGAGCAGACAATAGGCTTTTTACAAACCGCCATTGTGCACTGGGTCAGAGAGTGTCAGAATGCACCTATGTCAGAAAGTGCCCTTTGCTCTCAGCCGTGCCCTCCATTGCTCTAGAGGTGGAAGGCACAAAGCAGTGCCTCCATCCTTCAATTGGAGACAAGCCATAAACTGTCTTGCCTCCAGCTCTTTAGGAAGCTGACAAACAACTCGATTTCCACAGCCCTGTTACACCAGACCGGGGAAATTCTCATACAAAGGCAGCACAAATGGCATTTCTTCCCAGCCCTTAACTCGCAGCTTTAGGACTCCTGCTTCTGCCGCAATTCCACCTTGCCAACCCGGCTCAGACGAAATGCCTACATCTTCCCCTGAAGCAACTGGGCTGAGTCCCAAATGATTGAGCGTCCACGTGCTTAGGAAGCGATAGACTGCACGCCATTTTCCAACCACCATTGTGCACTGCTGGAGAGAGTGTCGGAAAGCAGCTATGTCAGAAAGACCCCTTTGCTCTCAGCCGTGCCGTTCATTGCTCTAGACGTGGAATGCACAATGCACTGGCTCCCCCCCTCAAGGGGCGACAAGCCACAGACCATCTTCCTTCCATCTCTTTAGGAAGCTGAGCAAGAACTCGCTTTCAACAGTGCTCTTTCTGTGTCCTGGCAACATCTCATAGAAAGGCAGCTGATATGCCATTTATTTTCAGCGCTTAACTCGCAGATTTGGAACTTCTGCTCCTGCCACATTTCCACCTGGCCAACCCGGCTCAGACGAAATGTCTACATCTTCCCCTTCAGCACTGGGGAGGAGGCCCAGATGACTGTGCTTCCGCATGCTTAGCAGGAGCAGACAATAGGCTTTTTACAAACCGCCATTGTGCACTGGGTCAGAGAGTGTCAGAATGCACCTATGTCAGAAAGCGCCCTTGGATTTCAGCCGTGCCCTCCATTGCTCTAGAGGTGGAAGGCACAAAGCACTGCCTCCATCCTTCAATTGGAGACAAGCCAGCAACTGTCCTGCTTCCAGCTCTTTAGGAAGCTGGGAAAGCACTCGCATTGCACAGTGCTCTTACAGCGTCCTGGGAACGTCTCATACAAAGGCAGCTGAACACCGTGTCTTTTCAGCCCTTAACTCACCAATCTGCAACATCTGCTTCTGCCGCATTTCCACCTTGCCAACCCGGCTCAGACGAAATGCCTACATCTTCCCCTGAAGCGACTGTGCTGATTCCCAAAGGACTGAGCATCTACATGCTTAGGAGGCGATAAACTGCATGCCTTTTTCCAACCACCATTTTACACTGCTTAGAGAGCGTCGGAAAGCAGCTATGTCAGAAAGGCCCCTTTGCTCTCAGCCATGCCCTCCATTGCTCTCGAGGTGGAAGGCACAAGGCACTGGTTCTGGATCCACCCCTCAATGGGAGACAAACCACATCTTGGCCTGCTTCCAGCTCTTTAGGAAGTGGAGAAAAAACTCCCTTTCCACAGTGCTCTTACAGCGTCCTGGGACCATCTCATACAAAGGAGGCTGAACGCCGTTTCTTTTCAGCACTTCACTCGCCAGTCTGGGACATCTGCATCCTGCACGTTTCCACCTTGCCAAACCGGCTCAGACGAAATGCCTACATCTTCCCCTTGAGCAATGGGGATGAGGCCCATAGGATTGTGGTTCCACATGCTGAGGAGGAGAGAGAAAATAGGCTTTTAACTAACCACGAAGTGCAACGGTTGGGAGAGTGTCAGAAAGCACCAAGGGCAGAAAGACCCCTTTACTCTCAGCCGCGCCCTCCATTGCTGTAGAGGTGGAAGGCACAAAGCACTGCCTCCATCCTTCAATGGGAGACAAGCCATAAACTGTCTTGCCTCCAGCTCTTTAGGAAGCTGGGAAAGAACTCGCTTTCCACAGTGCTGTTACAGCATACGAGGAAACTCTCATACCGAGGCAGCTCAAACGCCATTCCTTCACAGTGCTTAGCTGGCCACTTTAGGACTTCCGCTTCTGCCACAGTTCCACCTTGCCAACCCGGCTCAGACGAAATGCCTACATCTTCCCCTTAAGCAACGGGGGCGAAGCCCACATGATTGTGCTGCCACATGCTTAGCAGGAGCAGACAATAGGCTTTTTACAAACCGCCATTGTGCACTGGGTCAGAGAGTGTCAGAATGCACCTATGTCAGAAAGGGCCCTTTGCTCTCAGCCGTGCCCTCCATTGCTCTAGAGGTGGAAGGCACAAAGCACTGCCTCCATCCTTCAATTGGAGACAAGCCATAAACTGTCTTGCCTCCAGCTCTTTAGGAAGCTGACAAACAACTCGCTTTCCACAGTCCTGTTACAGCAGACCGGGGAACTTCTCATACCAAGTCAGCTCAAATGGCATTTCTTCCCAGCCCTTAACTCGCAGCTTTAGGACTCCTGCTTCTGCCGCAATTCCACCTTGCCAACCCGGCTCAGACGAAATGCCTACATCTTCCCCTGAAGCAACTGGGCTGAGTCCCAAATGATTGAGCGTCCACGTGCTTAGGAAGCGATAGACTGCACGCCTTTTTCCAACCACCATTGTGCACTGCTGGAGAGAGTGTCGGAAAGCAGCTATGTCAGAAAGACCCCTTTGCTCTCAGCCGTGCCCTTCATTGCTCTAGACGTGGAATGCACAATGCACTGGCTCCCCCCCTCAAGCGGCGACAAGCCACAGACCATCTTGCTTCCATCTCTTTAGGAAGCTGAGCAAGAACTCGCTTTCAACAGTGCTCTTTCTGTGTCCTGGAAACATCTCATACAAAGGCAGCTGATATGCCATTTCTTTTCAGCGCTTAACTCGCAGATTTGGAACTTCTGCTCCTGCCACATTTCCACCTGGCCAACCCGGCTCAGACGAAATGTCTACATCTTCCCCTTCAGCAACGGGGACGAGGCCCAGATGACTGTGCTTCCGCATGCTTAGCAGGAGCAGACAATAGGCTTTTTACAAACCGCCATTGTGCACTGGCTCAGAGAGTGTCAGAATGCACCTATGTCAGAAAGGGCCCTTGGATCTCAGCCGTGCCCTCCATTGCTCTAGAGGTGGAAGGCACAAAGCACTGCCTCCATCCTTCAATTGGAGACAAGCCAGCAACTGTCCTGCTTCCAGCTCTTTAGGAAGCTGGGAAAGCACTCGCATTGCACAGTGCTCTTACAGCGTCCTGGGAACGTCTCATACAAAGGCAGCTGAACACCGTGTCTTTTCAGCCCTTAACTCACCAATCTGCAACATCTGCTTCTGCCGCATTTCCACCTTGCCAACCCGGCTCAGACGAAATGCCTACATCTTCCCCTGAAGCGACTGTGCTGATTCCCAAAGGATTGAGCATCCACATGCTTAGGAGGCGATAAACTGCATGCCTTTTTCCAACCACCATTTTACACTGCTTAGAGAGCGTCGGAAAGCAGCTATGTCAGAAAGGCCCCTTTGCTCTCAGCCATGCCCTCCATTGCTCTCGAGGTGGAAGGCACAAGGCACTGGTTCTGGATCCACCCCTCAATGGGAGACAAACCACATCTTGGCCTGCTTCCAGCTCTTTAGGAAGTGGAGAAAAAACTCCCTTTCCACAGTGCTCTTACAGCGTCCTGGGACCATCTCATGCAAAGGAGGCTGAACGCCGTTTCTTTTCAGCACTTCACTCGCCAGTCTGGGACATCTGCATCCTGCACGTTTCCACCTTGCCAAACCGGCTCAGACGAAATGCCTACATCTTCCCCTTGAGCAATGGGGATGAGGTCCATAGGATTGTGGTTCCACATGCTGAGGAGGAGAGAGAAAATAGGCTTTTAACTAACCACGAAGTGCAACGGTTGGGAGAGTGTCAGAAAGCACCAATGGCAGAAAGACCCCTTTACTCTCAGCCGCGCCCTCCATTGCTGTAGAGGTGGAAGGCACAAAGCACTGCCTCCATCCTTCAATGGGAGACAAGCCATAAACTGTCTTGCCTCCAGCTCTTTAGGAAGCTGGGATAGAACTCGCTTTCCACAGTGCTGTTACAGCATACGAGGAAACTCTCATACCGAGGCAGCTCAAACGCCATTCCTTCACAGTGCTTAGCTGGCCACTTTAGGACTTCCGCTTCTGCCACAGTTCCACCTTGCCAATCCGGCTCAGACGAAATGCCTACATCTTCCCCTTAAGCAACGGGGGCGAAGCCCACATGATTGTGCTGCCACATGCTTAGCAGGAGCAGACAATAGGCTTTTTACAAACCGCCATTGTGCACTGGGTCAGAGAGTGTCAGAATGCACCTATGTCAGAAAGGGCCCTTTGCTCTCAGCCGTGCCCTCCATTGCTCTAGAGGTGGAAGGCACAAAGCACTGCCTCCATCCTTCAATTGGAGACAAGCCATAAACTGTCTTGCCTCCAGCTCTTTAGGAAGCTGACAAACAACTCGCTTTCCACAGTCCTGTTACAGCAGACCGGGGAACTTCTCATACCAAGTCAGCTCAAATGGCATTTCTTCCCAGCCCTTAACTCGCAGCTTTAGGACTCCTGCTTCTGCCGCAATTCCACCTTGCCAACCCGGCTCAGACGAAATGCCTACATCTTCCCCTGAAGCAACTGGGCTGAGTCCCAAATGATTGAGCGTCCACGTGCTTAGGAAGCGATAGACTGCACGCCTTTTTCCAACCACCATTGTGCACTGCTGGAGAGAGTGTCGGAAAGCAGCTATGTCAGAAAGACCCCTTTGCTCTCAGCCGTGCCCTTCATTGCTCTAGACGTGGAATGCACAATGCACTGGCTCCCCCCCTCAAGCGGCGACAAGCCACAGACCATCTTCCTTCCATCTCTTTAGGAAGCTGAGCAAGAACTCGCTTTCAACAGTGCTCTTTCTGTGTCCTGGCAACATCTCATACAAAGGCAGCTGATATGCCATTTCTTTTCAGCGCTTAACTCGCAGATTTGGAACTTCTGCTCCTGCCACATTTACACCTTGCCAACCCGGCTCAGACGAAATGTCTACATCTTCCCCTTCAGCACTGGGGAGGAGGCCCAGATGACTGTGCTTCCGCATGCTTAGCAGGAGCAGACAATAGGCTTTTTACAAACCGCCATTGTGCACTGGGTCAGAGAGTGTCAGAATGCACCTATGTCAGAAAGGGCCCTTGGATTTCAGCCGTGCCCTCCATTGCTCTAGAGGTGGAAGGCACAAAGCACTGCCTCCATCCTTCAATTGGAGACAAGCCAGCAACTGTCCTGCTTCCAGCTCTTTAGGAAGCTGGGAAAGCACTCGCATTGCACAGTGCTCTTACAGCGTCCTGGGAACGTCTCATACAAAGGCAGCTGAACACCGTGTCTTTTCAGCCCTTAACTCACCAATCTGCAACATCTGCTTCTGCCGCATTTCCACCTTGCCAACGCGGCTCAGACGAAATGCCTACATCTTCCCCTGAAGCGACTGTGCTGATTCCCAAAGGATTGAGCAGCCACATGCTTAGGAGGCGATAAACTGCATGCCTTTTTCCAACCACCATTTTGCACTGCTTAGAGAGCGTCGGAAAGCAGCTATGTCAGAAAGGCCCCTTTGCTCTCAGCCATGCCCTCCATTGCTCTCGAGGTGGAAGGCACAAGGCACTGGTTCTGGATCCACCCCTCAATGGGAGACAAACCACATCTTGGCCTGCTTCCAGCTCTTTAGGAAGTGGAGAAAAAACTCCCTTTCCACAGTGCTCTTACACCATCCTGGGAACATCTCATACAAAGGAGGCTGAACGCCGTTTCTTTTCAGCACTTCACTCGCCAGTCTGGGACTTCTACATCCTGCACGTTTCCACCTTGCCAACCCGGCTCAGACGAAATGCCTACATCTTCCCCTTGAGCAATGGGGATGAGGCCCATAGGATTGTGGTTCCACATGCTGAGGAGGAGAGAGACAATAGGCTTTTAACTAACCACGAAGTGTAACGTTTGGGAGAGTGTCAGAAGGCACCAATGGCAGAAAGACCCCTTAACTCTCAGCCGGGCCCTCCATTGCTGTAGAGGTGGAAGGCACAAAGCACTGCCTCCATCCTTCAATGGGAGACAAGCCATAAACTGTCTTGCCTCCAGCTCATTAGGAAGCTGGGAAAGAACTCGCTTTCCACAGTGCTGTTACAGCATACAAGGAAACTCTCATACCGAGGCAGCTCAAACGCCATTTCTTCCCAGTGCTTAACTGGCCAGTTTAGGACTTCCGCTTCTGCCACAGTTCCACTTTGCCAACCCGGCTCAGACGAAATGCCTACATCTTCCCCTTAAGCAACGGGGGCGAAGCCCACATGATTGTGCTGCCACATGCTTAGCAGGAGCAGACAATAGGCTTTTTACAAACCGCCATTGTGCACTGGGTCAGAGAGTGTCAGAATGCACCTATGTCAGAAAGGGCCCTTTGCTCTCAGCCGTGCCCTCCATTGCTCTAGAGGTGGAAGGCACAAAGCACTGCCTCCATCCTTCAATTGGAGACAAGCCATAAACTGTCTTGCCTCCAGCTCTTTAGGAAGCTGACAAACAACTCGCTTTCCACAGTCCTGTTACAGCAGACCGGGGAACTTCTCATACAAAGGCAGCTCAAATGGCATTTCTTCCCAGCCCTCAACTCGCAGCTTTAGGATTCCTGCTTCTGCCGCAATTCCACCTTGCCAACCCGGCTCAGACGAAATGCCTACATCTTCCCCTGAAGCAACTGGGCTGAGTCCCAAATGATTGAGCGTCCACGTGCTTAGGAAGCGATAGACTGCACGCCATTTTCCAACCACCATTGTGCACTGCTGGAGAGAGTGTCGGAAAGCAGCTATGTCAGAAAGACCCCTTTGCTCTCAGGCGTGCCGTTCATTGCTCTAGACGTGGAATGCACAATGCACTGGCTCCCCCCCTCAAGCGGCGACAAGCCACAGACCTTCTTCCTTCCTTCTCTTTAGGAAGCTGAGCAAGAACTTGCTTTCAACAGTGCTCTTTCTGTGTCCTGGCAACATCTCATAGAAAGGCAGCTGATATGCCATTTATTTTCAGCGCTTAACTCGCAGATTTGGAACTTCTGCTCCTGCCACATTTCCACCTTGCCAACCCGGCCAGACGAAATGTCTACATCTTCCCCTTCAGCACTGGGGAGGAGGCCCAGATGACTGTGCTTCCGCATGCTTAGCAGGAGCAGACAATAGGCTTTTTACAAACCGCCATTGTGCACTGGGTCAGAGAGTGTCAGAATGCACCTATGTCAGAAAGGGCCCTTGGATTTCAGCCGTGCCCCCCATTGCTCTAGAGGTGGAAGGCACAAAGCACTGCCTCCATCCTTCAATTGGAGACAAGCCAGCAACTGTCCTGCTTCCAGCTCTTTAGGAAGCTGGGAAAGCACTCGCATTGCACAGTGCTCTTACAGCGTCCTGGGAACGTCTCATACAAAGGCAGCTGAACACCGTGTCTTTTCAGCCCTTAACTCACCAATCTGCAACATCTGCTTCTGCCGCATTTCCACCTTGCCAACCCGGCTCAGACGAAATGCCTACATCTTCCCCTGAAGCGACTGTGCTGATTCCCAAAGGACTGAGCATCTACATGCTTAGGAGGCGATAAACTGCATGCCTTTTTCCAACCACCATTTTACACTGCTTAGAGAGCGTCGGAAAGCAGCTATGTCAGAAAGGCCCCTTTGCTCTCAGCCATGCCCTCCATTGCTCTCGAGGTGGAAGGCACAAGGCACTGGTTCTGGATCCACCCCTCAATGGGAGACAAACCACATCTTGGCCTGCTTCCAGCTCTTTAGGAAGTGGAGAAAAAACTCCCTTTCCACAGTGCTCTTACAGCGTCCTGGGACCATCTCATGCAAAGGAGGCTGAACGCCGTTTCTTTTCAGCACTTCACTCGCCAGTCTGGGACATCTGCATCCTGCACGTTTCCACCTTGCCAAACCGGCTCAGTCGAAATGCCTACATCTTCCCCTTGAGCAATGGGGATGAGGCCCATAGGATTGTGGTTCCACATGCTGAGGAGGAGAGAGAAAATAGGCTTTTAACTAACCACGAAGTGCAACGGTTGGGAGAGTGTCAGAAAGCACCAAGGGCAGAAAGACCCCTTTACTCTCAGCCGCGCCCTCCATTGCTGTAGAGGTGGAAGGCACAAAGCACTGCCTCCATCCTTCAATGGGAGACAAGCCATAAACTGTCTTGCCTCCAGCTCTTTAGGAAGCTGGGAAAGAACTCGCTTTCCACAGTGCTGTTACAGCATACGAGGAAACTCTCATACCGAGGCAGCTCAAACGCCATTCCTTCACAGTGCTTAGCTGGCCACTTTAGGACTTCCGCTTCTGCCACAGTTCCACCTTGCCAACCCGGCTCAGACGAAATGCCTACATCTTCCCCTTAAGCAACGGGGGCGAAGCCCACATGATTGTGCTGCCACATGCTTAGCAGGAGCAGACAATAGGCTTTTTACAAACCGCCATTGTGCACTGGGTCAGAGAGTGTCAGAATGCACCTATGTCAGAAAGGGCCCTTTGCTCTCAGCCGTGCCCTCCATTGCTCTAGAGGTGGAAGGCACAAAGCACTGCCTCCATCCTTCAATTGGAGACAAGCCATAAACTGTCTTGCCTCCAGCTCTTTAGGAAGCTGACAAACAACTCGCTTTCCACAGTCCTGTTACAGCAGACCGGGGAACTTCTCATACCAAGTCAGCTCAAATGGCATTTCTACCCAGCCCTTAACTCGCAGCTTTAGGACTCCTGCTTCTGCCGCAATTCCACCTTGCCAACCCGGCTCAGACGAAATGCCTACATCATCCCCTGAAGCAACTGGGCTGAGTCCCAAATGATTGAGCGTCCACGTGCTTAGGAAGCGATAGACTGCACGCCATTTTCCAACCACCATTGTGCACTGCTGGAGAGAGTGTCGGAAAGCAGCTATGTCAGAAAGACCCCTTTGCTCTCAGGCGTGCCGTTCATTGCTCTAGACGTGGAATGCACAATGCACTGGCTCCCCCCCTCAAGCGGCGACAAGCCACAGACCTTCTTCCTTCCTTCTCTTTAGGAAGCTGAGCAAGAACTTGCTTTCAACAGTGCTCTTTCTGTGTCCTGGCAACATCTCATAGAAAGGCAGCTGATATGCCATTTATTTTCAGCGCTTAACTCGCAGATTTGGAACTTCTGCTCCTGCCACATTTCCACCTTGCCAACCCGGCCAGACGAAATGTCTACATCTTCCCCTTCAGCACTGGGGAGGAGGCCCAGATGACTGTGCTTCCGCATGCTTAGCAGGAGCAGACAATAGGCTTTTTACAAACCGCCATTGTGCACTGGGTCAGAGAGTGTCAGAATGCACCTATGTCAGAAAGGGCCCTTGGATTTCAGCCGTGCCCCCCATTGCTCTAGAGGTGGAAGGCACAAAGCACTGCCTCCATCCTTCAATTGGAGACAAGCCAGCAACTGTCCTGCTTCCAGCTCTTTAGGAAGCTGGGAAAGCACTCGCATTGCACAGTGCTCTTACAGCGTCCTGGGAACGTCTCATACAAAGGCAGCTGAACACCGTGTCTTTTCAGCCCTTAACTCACCAATCTGCAACATCTGCTTCTGCCGCATTTCCACCTTGCCAACCCGGCTCAGACGAAATGCCTACATCTTCCCCTGAAGCGACTGTGCTGATTCCCAAAGGACTGAGCATCTACATGCTTAGGAGGCGATAAACTGCATGCCTTTTTCCAACCACCATTTTACACTGCTTAGAGAGCGTCGGAAAGCAGCTATGTCAGAAAGGCCCCTTTGCTCTCAGCCATGCCCTCCATTGCTCTCGAGGTGGAAGGCACAAGGCACTGGTTCTGGATCCACCCCTCAATGGGAGACAAACCACATCTTGGCCTGCTTCCAGCTCTTTAGGAAGTGGAGAAAAAACTCCCTTTCCACAGTGCTCTTACAGCGTCCTGGGACCATCTCATGCAAAGGAGGCTGAACGCCGTTTCTTTTCAGCACTTCACTCGCCAGTCTGGGACATCTGCATCCTGCACGTTTCCACCTTGCCAAACCGGCTCAGACAAAATGCCTACATCTTCCCCTTGAGCAATGGGGATGAGGCCCATAGGATTGTGGTTCCACATGCTGAGGAGGAGAGAGAAAATAGGCTTTTAACTAACCACGAAGTGCAACGGTTGGGAGAGTGTCAGAAAGCACCAAGGGCAGAAAGACCCCTTTACTCTCAGCCGCGCCCTCCATTGCTGTAGAGGTGGAAGGCACAAAGCACTGCCTCCATCCTTCAATGGGAGACAAGCCATAAACTGTCTTGCCTCCAGCTCTTTAGGAAGCTGGGAAAGAACTCGCTTTCCACAGTGCTGTTACAGCATACGAGGAAACTCTCATACCGAGGCAGCTCAAACGCCATTCCTTCACAGTGCTTAGCTGGCCACTTTAGGACTTCCGCTTCTGCCACAGTTCCACCTTGCCAACCCGGCTCAGACGAAATGCCTACATCTTCCCCTTAAGCAACGGGGGCGAAGCCCACATGATTGTGCTGCCACATGCTTAGCAGGAGCAGACAATAGGCTTTTTACAAACCGCCATTGTGCACTGGGTCAGAGAGTGTCAGAATGCACCTATGTCAGAAAGGGCCCTTTGCTCTCAGCCGTGCCCTCCATTGCTCTAGAGGTGGAAGGCACAAAGCACTGCCTCCATCCTTCAATTGGAGACAAGCCATAAACTGTCTTGCCTCCAGCTCTTTAGGAAGCTGACAAACAACTCGCTTTCCACAGTCCTGTTACAGCAGACCGGGGAACTTCTCATACCAAGTCAGCTCAAATGGCATTTCTACCCAGCCCTTAACTCGCAGCTTTAGGACTCCTGCTTCTGCCGCAATTCCACCTTGCCAACCCGGCTCAGACGAAATGCCTACATCTTCCCATGAAGCAACTGGGCTGAGTCCCAAATGATTGAGCGTCCACGTGCTTAGGAAGCGATAGACTGCACGCCTTTTTCCAACCACCATTGTGCACTGCTGGAGAGAGTGTCGGAAAGCAGCTATGTCAGAAAGACCCCTTTGCTCTCAGCCGTGCCCTTCATTGCTCTAGACGTGGTATGCACAATGCACTGGCTCCCCCCCTCAAGCGGCGACAAGCCACAGACCATCTTGCTTCCATCTCTTTAGGAAGCTGAGCAAGAACTCGCTTTCAACAGTGCTCTTTCTGTGTCCTGGCAACATCTCATACAAAGGCAGCTGATATGCCATTTCTTTTCAGCGCTTAACTCGCAGATTTGGAACTTCTGCTCCTGCCACATTTCCACCTGGCCAACCCGGCTCAGACGAAATGTCTACATCTTCCCCTTCAGCAACGGGGACGAGGCCCAGATGACTGTGCTTCCGCATGCTTAGCAGGAGCAGACAATAGGCTTTTCACAAACCGCCATTGTGCACTGGGTCAGAGAGTGTCAGAATGCACCTATGTCAGAAAGGGCCCTTGGATCTCAGCCGTGCCCTCCATTGCTCTAGAGGTGGAAGGCACAAAGCACTGCCTCCATCCTTCAATTGGAGACAAGCCAGCAACTGTCCTGCTTCCAGCTCTTTAGGAAGCTGGGAAAGCACTCGCATTGCACAGTGCTCTTACAGCGTCCTGGGAACGTCTCATACAAAGGCAGCTGAACACCGTGTCTTTTCAGCCCTTAACTCACCAATCTGCAACATCTGCTTCTGCCGCATTTCCACCTTGCCAACCCGGCTCAGACGAAATGCCTACATCTTCCCCTGAAGCGACTGTGCTGATTCCCAAAGGATTGAGCATCCACATGCTTAGGAGGCGATAAACTGCATGCCTTTTTCCAACCACCATTTTACACTGCTTAGAGAGCGTCGGAAAGCAGCTATGTCAGAAAGGCCCCTTTGCTCTCAGCCATGCCCTCCATTGCTCTCAAGGTGGAAGGCACAAGGCACTGGTTCTGGATCCACCCCTCAATGGGAGACAAACCACATCTTGGCCTGCTTCCAGCTCTTTAGGAAGTGGAGAAAAAACTCCCTTTCCACAGTGCTCTTACAGCGTCCTGGGAACATCTCATTCAAAGGAGGCTGAACGCCGTTTCTTTTCAGCACTTCACACGCCAGTCTGTGACATCTGCATCCTGCACGTTTCCACCTTGACAACCCGGCTCAGACGAAATGCCTACATCCTCCCCTTGAGCAATGGGGATGAGGCCCATAGGATTTTGGTTCCACATGCTGAGGAGGAGAGAGACAATAGGCTTTTAACTAACCACGAAGTGCAACGGTTGGGAGAGTGTCAGAAAGCACTAATGGCAGAAAGACCCCTTTACTCTCAGCCACGCCCTCCATTGCTGTAGATGTGGAAGGCACAAAGCACTGCCTCCATCCTTCAATGGGAGACAAGCCATAAACTGTCTTGCCTCCAGCTCCTTAGGAACCTGGGAAAGAACTCGCTTTCCACAGTGCTGTTACAGCATACGAGGAAACTCTCATACCGAGGCAGCTCAAACGCCATTTCTTCCCAGTGCTTAACTGGCCGCTTTAGGACTTCCGCTTCTGCCACAGTTCCACCTTGCCAACCCCCCTCAGACGAAATGCCTATATCTTCCCCTTAAGCAACCGGGGCGAAGCCCACACGATTGTGCTGCCACATGCTTAGCAGGAGCAGACAATAGGCTTTTTACAAACCGCCATTGTGCACTGGGTCAGAGAGTGTCAGAATGCACCTATGTCAGAAAGGGCCCTTTGCTCTCAGCCGTGACCTCCGTTGCTCTAGAGGTGGAAGTCACAAAGCACTGCCTCCATCCTTCAATTGGAGACAAGCCATAAACTGTCTTGCCTCCAGCTCTTTAGGAAGCTGACAAACAACTCGCTTTCCACAGTCCTGTCACAGCAGACGGGGGAACTTCTCATACCAAGGCAGCTCAAATGGCAATTCTTCCCAGGCCTTAACTCGCAGGTGTAGGACTCCTGCTTCTGCCGCAATTCCACCCTGCCAACCCGGCTCAGACGAAATGCCTACATCTTCCCCTGAAGCAACTGGGCTGAGTCCCAAATGATTGAGCGTCCACGTGCTTAGGAGGCGATAGACTGCACGCCTTTTTCCAACCACCATTGTGCACTGCTGGAGAGAGTGTCGGAGAGCAGCTATGTCAGAAAGACCCCTTTGCTCTCAGCCGTGCCCTTCATTGCTCTAGACGTGGAATGCACAATGCACTGGCTCCCCCCTTCAAGCGGCGACAAGCCACAGACCATCTTCCTTCCATCTCTTTAGGAAGCTGAGCAAGAACTCGCTTTCAACAGTGCTCTTTCTGTGTCCTGGCAACATCTCATACAAAGGCAGCTGATATGCCATTTCTTTTCAGCGCTTAACTCGCAGATTTGGAACTTCTGCTCCTGCCACATTTCCACCTGGCCAACCCGGCTGAGACGAAATGTCTACATCTTCCCCTTCAGCAACGGGGACGAGGCCCAGATGACTGTGCTTCCGCATGCTTAGCAGGAGCAGACAATAGGCTTTTTACAAACCGCCATTGTGCACTGGGTCAGAGACTGTCAGAATGCACCTATGTCAGAAAGGGCCCATGGATCTCAGCCGTGCCCTCCATTGCTCTAGAGGTGGAAGGCACAAAGCACTGCCTCCATCCTTCAATTGGAGACAAGCCATAAACTGTCTTGCTCCAGCTCTTTAGGAAGCTGGGAAAGCACTCGCATTGCACAGTGCTCTTACAGCGTCCTGGGAACGTCTCATACAAAGGCAGCTGAACACCGTGTCTTTTCAGCCCTTAACTCACCAATCTGCAACATCTGCTTCTGCCGCATTTCCACCTTGCCAACCCGGCTCAGACGAAATGCCTACGTCTTCCCCTGAAGCGACTGTGCTGATTCCCAAATGATTGAGCATCCACAAGCTTAGGAGGCGATAAACCGCATGCCTTTTTCCAACCACCATTTTACACAGCTTAGAGAGCGTCGGAAAGCAGCTATGTCAGAAAGGCCCCTTTGCTCTCAGCCATGCCCTCCATTGCTCTCGAGGTGGAAGGCACAAGGCACTGGTTCTGGATCCACCCCTCAATGGGAGACAAACCACATCTTGGCCTGCTTCCAGCTCTTTAGGAAGTGGAGAAAAAACTCCCTTTCCACAGTGCTCTTACAGCGTCCTGGGAACATCTCATACAAAGGAGGCTGAACGCCGTTTCTTTTCAGCACTTCACTCGCCAGTCTGGGACATCTGCATCCTGCACGTTTCCACCTTGCCAAACCGGCTCAGACGAAATGCCTACATCTTCCCCTTGATCAATGGGGATGAGGCCCATAGGATTGTGCTTCCACATGCTGAGGAGGAGAGAGACAATAGGTTTTAAGTAACCACGAAGTGCAACGGTTGGGAGAGTGTCAGAAAGCACCAATGGCAGAAAGACCCCTTTACTCTCAGCCGCGCCCTCCATTGCTGTAGAGGTGGAAGGCACAAAGCACAGCCTCCATCCTTCAATGGGAGACAAGCCATAAACTGTCTTGCCTCCAGCTCTTTAGGAAGCTAAGAAAGAACTCGCTTTCCACAGTTCTGTTACAGCATATGAGGAAACTCTCATACCGAGGCAGCTCAAACGCCATTTCTTCCCAGTGCTTAACTGGCCAGTTTAGGACTTCCGCTTCTGCCACAGTTCCACCTTGCCAACCCGGCTCAGACGAAATGCCTACATCTTCCCCTTAAGCAACGGGGGCGAAGCCCACATGATTGCGCTGCCACATGCTTAGCAGGAGCAGACAATAGGCTTTTTACAAACCGCCATTGTGCACTGGGTCAGAGAGTGTCAGAATGCACCTATGTCAGAAACGGCCCTTTGCTCTCAGCCGTGCCCTCCATTGCTCTAGAGGTGGAAGGCACAAAGCACTGCCTCCATCCTTCAATTGGAGACAAGCCATAAACTGTCTTGCCTCCAGCTCTTTAGGAAGCTGACAAACAACTTGCTCTCCACAGTCCTGTTACAGCAGACCGGGGAACTTCTCATACAAAGGCAGCTCAAATGGCATTTCTTCCCAGCCCTTAACTCGCAGCTGTAGGACTCCTGCTTCTGCCGCAATTCCACCTTGCCAACCCGGCTCAGACGAAATGCCTACATCTTCCCCTGAAGCAACTGGGCTGAGTCCCAAATGATTGAGCGTCCACGTGCTTAGGAGGCGATAGACTGCACGCCTTTTTCCTACCACCATTGTGCACTGCTGGAGAGAGTGTCGGAAAGCAGCTATGTCAGAAAGACCCCTCTCTCTCAGCCGTGCCATTCATTGCTCTAGACGTGGAATGCACAATGCACTGGCTCCCCCCCTCAAGCGGCGACAAGCCACAGACCATCTTCCTTCCATCTGTTTAGGAAGCTGAGCAAGAACTCGCTTTCAACAGTGCTCTTTCTGTGTCCTGGCAACATCTCATACAAAGGCAGCTGATATGCCATTTCTTTTCAGCGCTTTACTCGCAGATTTGGAACTTCTGCTCCTGCCACATTTCCACCTGGCCAACCCAGCTCAGACGAAATGTCTACATCTTCCCCTTCAGCAACGGGGACGAGGCCCAGATGACTGTGCTTCCGCATGCTTAGCAGGAGCAGACAATAGGCTTTTTACAAACCGCCATTGTGCACTGGGTCAGAGAGTGTCAGAATGCACCTATGTCAGAAAGGGCCCTTGGATCTCAGCCGTGCCCTCCATTGCTCTAGAGGTGGAAGGCACAAAGCACTGCCTCCATCCTTCAATTGGAGACAAGCCAGCAACTGTCCTGCTTCCAGCTCTTTAGGAAGCTGGGAAAGCACTCGCATTGCACAGTGCTCTTACAGCGTCCTGGGAACGTCTCATACAAAGGCAGCTGAACACCGTGTCTTCTCAGCCCTTAACTCACCAATCTGCAACATCTGCTTCTGCCGCATTTCCACCTTGCCAACCCGGCTCAGACGAAATGCCTACGTCTTCCCCTGAAGCGACTGTGCTGATTCCCAAATGATTGAGCATCCACATGCTTAGGAGGCGATAAACCGCATGCCTTTTTCCAACCACCATTTTACACAGCTTAGAGAGCGTCGGAAAGCAGCTATGTCAGAAAGGCCCCTTTGCTCTCAGCCATGCCCTCCATTGCTCTCGAGGTGGAAGGCACAAGGCACTGGTTCTGGATCCACCCCTCAATGGGAGACAAACCACATCTTGGCCTGCTTCCAGCTCTTTAGGAAGTGGAGAAAAAACTCCCTTTCCACAGTGCTCTTACAGCGTCCTGGGAACATCTCATACAAAGGAGGCTGAACGCCGTTTCTTTTCAGCACTTCACTCGCCAGTCTGGGACATCTGCATCCTGCACGTTTCCACCTTGCCAAACCGGCTCAGACGAAATGCCTACATCTTCCCCTTGATCAATGGGGATGAGGCCCATAGGATTGTGCTTCCACATGCTGAGGAGGAGAGAGAAAATAGGCTTTTAACTAACCACGAAGTGCAACGGTTGGGAGAGTGTCAGAAAGCACCAATGGCAGAAAGACCCCTTTACTCTCAGCCGCGCCCTCCATTGCTGTAGAGGTGGAAGGCACAAAGCACAGCCTCCATCCTTCAATGGGAGACAAGCCATAAACTGTCTTGCCTCCAGCTCTTTAGGAAGCTTAGAAAGAACTCGCTTTCCACAGTTCTGTTACAGCATACGAGGAAACTCTCATACCGAGGCAGCTCAAACGCCATTTCTTCCCAGTGCTTAACTGGCCAGTTTAGGACTTCCGCTTCTGCCACAGTTCCACCTTGCCAACCCGGCTCAGACGAAATGCCTACATCTTCCCCTTAAGCAACGGGGGCGAAGCCCACATGATTGTGCTGCCACATGCTTAGCAGGAGCAGACAATAGGCTTTTTACAAACCGCCATTGTGCACTGGGTCAGAGAGTGTCAGAATGCACCTATGTCAGAAACGGCCCTTTGCTCTCAGCCGTGCCCTCCATTGCTCTAGAGGTGGAAGGCACAAAGCACTGCCTCCATCCTTCAATTGGAGACAAGCCATAAACTGTCTTGCCTCCAGCTCTTTAGGAAGCTGACAAACAACTCGCTTTCCACAGTCCTGTTACAGCAGACCGGGGAACGTCTCATACAAAGGCAGCTCAAATGGCATTTCTTCCCAGCCCTTAACTCGCAGCTGTAGGACTCCTGCTTCTGCCGCAATTCCACCTTGCCAACCCGGCACAGACAAAATGCCTACATCTTCCCCTGAAGCAACTGGGCTGAGTCCCAAATGATTGAGCGTCCACGTGCTTAGGAAGCGATAGACTGCACGCCTTTTTCCAACCACCATTGTGCACTGCTGGAGAGAGTTTCGGAAAGCAGCTATGTCAGAAAGACCCCTTTGCTCTCAGCCGTGCCCTTCATTGCTCTAGACGTGTAATGCACAATGCACTGGCTCCCCCCCTCAAGGGGCGACAAGCCACAGACCATCTTCCTTCCATCTCTTTAGGAAGCTGAGCAAGAACTCGCTTTCAACAGTGCTCTTTCTGTGTCCTGGCAACATCTCATACAAAGGCAGCTGATATGCCATTTCTTTTCAGCGCTTAACTCGCAGATTTGGAACTTCTGCTCCTGCCACATTTCCACCTGGGCAACCCGGCTCAGACGAAATGTCTACATCTTCCCCTTCAGCAACGGGGACGAGGCCCAGATGACTGTGCTTCTGCATGCTTAGCAGGAGCAGACAATAGGCTTTTTACAAACCGCCATTGTGCACTGGCTCAGAGAGTGTCAGAATGCACCTATGTAAGAAAGGGCCCTTGGATCTCAGCCGTGCCCTCCATTGCTCTAGAGGTGGAAGGCACAAAGCACTGCCTCCATCCTTCAATTGGAGACAAGCCAGCAACTGTCCTGCTTCCAGCTCTTTAGGAAGCTGGGAAAGCACTCGCATTGCACAGTGCTCTTACAGCGTCCTGGGAACGTCTCATACAAAGGCAGCCGAACACCGTGTCTTTTCAGCCCTTAACTCACCAATCTGCAACATCTGCTTCTGCCGCATTTCCACCTTGCCAACCCGGCTCAGACGAAATGCCTACATCTTCCCCTGAAGCGACTGTGCTGATTCCCAAAGGATTGAGCATCCACATGCTTAGGAGGCGATAAACCGCATGCCTTTTTCCAACCACCATTTTACACTGCTTAGAGAGCGTCGGAAAGCAGCTATGTCAGAAAGGCCCCTTTGCTCTCAGCCATGCCCTCCATTGCTCTCGAGGTGGAAGGCACAAGGCACTGGTTCTGGATCCACCCCTCAATGGGAGACAAACCACATCTTGGCCTGCTTCCAGCTCTTTAGGAAGTGGAGAAAAAACTCCCTTTCCACAGTGCTCTTACAGCGTCCTGGGAACATCTCATACAAAGGAGGCTGAACGCCGTTTCTTTTCAGCACTTCACTCGCCAGTCTGGGACATCTGCATCCTGCACGTTTCCACCTTGCCAAACCGGCTCAGACGAAATGCCTACATCTTCCCCTTGAGCAATGGGGATGAGGCCCATAGGATTGTGGTTCCACATGCTGAGGAGGAGAGAGACAATAGGCTTTTAACTAACCACGAAGTGCAACGGTTGGGAGAGTGTCAGAAAGCACCAATGGCAGAAAGACCCCTTAACTCTCAGCCGCGCCCTCCATTGCTGTAGAGGTGGAAGGCACAAAGCACTGCCTCCATCCTTCAATGGGAGACAAGCCATAAACTGTCTTGCCTCCAGCTCTTTAGGAAGCTGGGAAAGATCTCGCTTTCCACAGTGCTGTTACAGCATACGAGGAAACGCTCATACCGAGGCAGCTCAAACGCCATTTCTTCCCAGTGCTTAACTGGCCAGTTTAGGACTTCCGCTTCTGCCACAGTTCCACCTTGCCAACCCGGCTCAGACGAAATGCCTACATCTTCCCCTTAAGCAACGGGGGCGAAGCCCACATGATTGTGCTGCCACATGCTTAGCAGGAGCAGACAATAGGCTTTTTACAGACCGCCATTGTGCACTGGGTCAGAGAGTGTCAGAATGCACCTATGTCAGAAAGGGCCCTTTGCTCTCAGCCGTGCCCTCCATTGCTCTAGAGGTGGAAGGCACAAAGCACTGCCTCCATCCTTCAATTGGAGACAAGCCCTAAACTGTCTTGCCTCCAGCTCTTTAGGAAGCTGACAAACAACTCGCTTTCCACAGTCCTGTTACAGCAGACCGGGGAACTTCTCATACAAAGGCAGCTCAAATGGCATTTCTTCCCAGCCCTCAACTCGCAGCTGTAGGACTCCTGCTTCTGCCGCAATACCACCTTGCCAACTCGGCTCAGATGAAATGCCTACATCTTCCCCTGAAGCAACTGGGCTGAGTCCCAAATGATTGAGCGTCCACGTGCTTACGAGGCGATAGACTGCACGCCTTTTTCCAACCACCATTGTGCACTGCTGGAGAGAGTGTCGGAAAGCAGCTATGTCAGAAAGACCCCTTTGGTCTCAGCCGTGCCCTTCATTGCTCTAGACGTGGAATGCACAATGCACTGGCACACCCCCTCAAGCGGCGACAAGCCACAGACCATCTTCCTTCCATCTCTTTAGGAAGCTGAGCAAGAACTCGCTTTCAACAGTGCTCTTTCTGTGTCCTGGCAACATCTCATACAAAGGCAGCTGATATGCCATTTCTTTTCAGCGCTTAACTCGCAGATTTGGAACTTCTGCTCCTGCCACATTTCCACCTGGGCAACCCGGCTCAGACGAAATGTCTACATCTTCCCCTTCAGCAACGGGGACGAGGCCCAGATGACTGTGCTTCCGCATGCTTAGCAGGAGCAGACAATAGGCTTTTTACAAACCGCCATTGTGCACTGGCTCAGAGAGTGTCAGAATGCACCTATGTAAGAAAGGGCCCTTGGATCTCAGCCGTGCCCTCCATTGCTCTAGAGGTGGAAGGCACAAAGCACTGCCTCCATCCTTCAATTGGAGACAAGCCAGCAACTGTCCTGCTTCCAGCTCTTTAGGAAGCTGGGAAAGCACTCGCATTGCACAGTGCTCTTACAGCGTCCTGGGAACGTCTCATACAAAGGCAGCCGAACACCGTGTCTTTTCAGCCCTTAACTCACCAATCTGCAACATCTGCTTCTGCCGCATTTCCACCTTGCCAACCCGGCTCAGACGAAATGCCTACATCTTCCCCTGAAGCGACTGTGCTGATTCCCAAAGGATTGAGCATCCACATGCTTAGGAGGCGATAAACTGCATGCCTTTTTCCAACCACCATTTTACACTGCTTAGAGAGCGTCGGAAAGCAGCTATGTCAGAAAGGCCCCTTTGCTCTCAGCCATGCCCTCCATTGCTCTCGAGGTGGAAGGCACAAGGCACTGGTTCTGGATCCACCCCTCAATGGGAGACAAACCACATCTTGGCCTGCTTCCAGCTCTTTAGGAAGTGGAGAAAAAACTCCCTTTCCACAGTGCTCTTACAGCGTCCTGGGAACATCTCATACAAAGGAGGCTGAACGCCGTTTCTTTTCAGCACTTCACTCGCCAGTCTGGGACATCTGCATCCTGCACGTTTCCACCTTGCCAAACCGGCTCAGACGAAATGCCTACATCTTCCCCTAGAGCAATGGGGATGAGGCCCATAGGATTGTGCTTCCACATGCTGAGGAGGAGAGAGACAATAGGTTTTAACTAACCACGAAGTGCAACGGTTGGGAGAGTGTCAGAAAGCACCAATGGCAGAAAGACCCCTTTACTCTCAGCCGCGCCCTCCATTGCTGTAGAGGTGGAAGGCACAAAGCACAGCCTCCATCCTTCAATGGGAGACAAGCCATAAACTGTCTTGCCTCCAGCTCTTTAGGAAGCTAAGAAAGAACTCGCTTTCCACAGTTCTGTTACAGCATATGAGGAAACTCTCATACCGAGGCAGCTCAAACGCCATTTCTTCCCAGTGCTTAACTGGCCAGTTTAGGACTTCCGCTTCTGCCACAGTTCCACCTTGCCAACCCGGCTCAGACGAAATGCCTACATCTTCCCCTTAAGCAACGGGGGCGAAGCCCACATGATTGCGCTGCCACATGCTTAGCAGGAGCAGACAATAGGCTTTTTACAAACCGCCATTGTGCACTGGGTCAGAGAGTGTCAGAATGCACCTATGTCAGAAACGGCCCTTTGCTCTCAGCCGTGCCCTCCATTGCTCTAGAGGTGGAAGGCACAAAGCACTGCCTCCATCCTTCAATTGGAGACAAGCCATAAACTGTCTTGCCTCCAGCTCTTTAGGAAGCTGACAAACAACTTGCTCTCCACAGTCCTGTTACAGCAGACCGGGGAACTTCTCATACAAAGGCAGCTCAAATGGCATTTCTTCCCAGCCCTTAACTCGCAGCTGTAGGACTCCTGCTTCTGCCGCAATTCCACCTTGCCAACCCGGCTCAGACGAAATGCCTACATCTTCCCCTGAAGCAACTGGGCTGAGTCCCAAATGATTGAGCGTCCACGTGCTTAGGAGGCGATAGACTGCACGCCTTTTTCCTACCACCATTGTGCACTGCTGGAGAGAGTGTCGGAAAGCAGCTATGTCAGAAAGACCCCTCTCTCTCAGCCGTGCCATTCATTGCTCTAGACGTGGAATGCACAATGCACTGGCTCCCCCCCTCAAGCGGCGACAAGCCACAGACCATCTTCCTTCCATCTGTTTAGGAAGCTGAGCAAGAACTCGCTTTCAACAGTGCTCTTTCTGTGTCCTGGCAACATCTCATACAAAGGCAGCTGATATGCCATTTCTTTTCAGCGCTTTACTCGCAGATTTGGAACTTCTGCTCCTGCCACATTTCCACCTGGCCAACCCAGCTCAGACGAAATGTCTACATCTTCCCCTTCAGCAACGGGGACGAGGCCCAGATGACTGTGCTTCCGCATGCTTAGCAGGAGCAGACAATAGGCTTTTTACAAACCGCCATTGTGCACTGGGTCAGAGAGTGTCAGAATGCACCTATGTCAGAAAGGGCCCTTGGATCTCAGCCGTGCCCTCCATTGCTCTAGAGGTGGAAGGCACAAAGCACTGCCTCCATCCTTCAATTGGAGACAAGCCAGCAACTGTCCTGCTTCCAGCTCTTTAGGAAGCTGGGAAAGCACTCGCATTGCACAGTGCTCTTACAGCGTCCTGGGAACGTCTCATACAAAGGCAGCTGAACACCGTGTCTTCTCAGCCCTTAACTCACCAATCTGCAACATCTGCTTCTGCCGCATTTCCACCTTGCCAACCCGGCTCAGACGAAATGCCTATGTCTTCCCCTGAAGCGACTGTGCTGATTCCCAAATGATTGAGCATCCACATGCTTAGGAGGCGATAAACCGCATGCCTTTTTCCAACCACCATTTTACACAGCTTAGAGAGCGTCGGAAAGCAGCTATGTCAGAAAGGCCCCTTTGCTCTCAGCCATGCCCTCCATTGCTCTCGAGGTGGAAGGCACAAGGCACTGGTTCTGGATCCACCCCTCAATGGGAGACAAACCACATCTTGGCCTGCTTCCAGCTCTTTAGGAAGTGGAGAAAAAACTCCCTTTCCACAGTGCTCTTACAGCGTCCTGGGAACATCTCATACAAAGGAGGCTGAACGCCGTTTCTTTTCAGCACTTCACTCGCCAGTCTGGGACATCTGCATCCTGCACGTTTCCACCTTGCCAAACCGGCTCAGACGAAATGCCTACATCTTCCCCTTGATCAATGGGGATGAGGCCCATAGGATTGTGCTTCCACATGCTGAGGAGGAGAGAGAAAATAGGCTTTTAACTAACCACGAAGTGCAACGGTTGGGAGAGTGTCAGAAAGCACCAATGGCAGAAAGACCCCTTTACTCTCAGCCGCGCCCTCCATTGCTGTAGAGGTGGAAGGCACAAAGCACAGCCTCCATCCTTCAATGGGAGACAAGCCATAAACTGTCTTGCCTCCAGCTCTTTAGGAAGCTTAGAAAGAACTCGCTTTCCACAGTTCTGTTACAGCATACGAGGAAACTCTCATACCGAGGCAGCTCAAACGCCATTTCTTCCCAGTGCTTAACTGGCCAGTTTAGGACTTCCGCTTCTGCCACAGTTCCACCTTGCCAACCCGGCTCAGACGAAATGCCTACATCTTCCCCTTAAGCAACGGGGGCGAAGCCCACATGATTGTGCTGCCACATGCTTAGCAGGAGCAGACAATAGGCTTTTTACAAACCGCCATTGTGCACTGGGTCAGAGAGTGTCAGAATGCACCTATGTCAGAAAGGGCCCTTTGCTCTCAGCCGTGCCCTCCATTGCTCTAGAGGTGGAAGGCACAAAGCACTGCCTCCATCCTTCAATTGGAGACAAGCCATAAACTGTCTTGCCTCCAGCTCTTTAGGAAGCTGACAAACAACTCGCTTTCCACAGTCCTGTTACAGCAGACCGGGGAACGTCTCATACAAAGGCAGCTCAAATGGCATTTCTTCCCAGCCCTTAACTCGCAGCTGTAGGACTCCTGCTTCTGCCGCAATTCCACCTTGCCAACCCGGCACAGACAAAATGCCTACATCTTCCCCTGAAGCAACTGGGCTGAGTCCCAAATGATTGAGCGTCCACGTGCTTAGGAAGCGATAGACTGCACGCCTTTTTCCAACCACCATTGTGCACTGCTGGAGAGAGTTTCGGAAAGCAGCTATGTCAGAAAGACCCCTTTGCTCTCAGCCGTGCCCTTCATTGCTCTAGACGTGTAATGCACAATGCACTGGCTCCCCCCCTCAAGGGGCGACAAGCCACAGACCATCTTCCTTCCATCTCTTTAGGAAGCTGAGCAAGAACTCGCTTTCAACAGTGCTCTTTCTGTGTCCTGGCAACATCTCATACAAAGGCAGCTGATATGCCATTTCTTTTCAGCGCTTAACTCGCAGATTTGGAACTTCTGCTCCTGCCACATTTCCACCTGGGCAACCCGGCTCAGACGAAATGTCTACATCTTCCCCTTCAGCAACGGGGACGAGGCCCAGATGACTGTGCTTCCGCATGCTTAGCAGGAGCAGACAATAGGCTTTTTACAAACCGCCATTGTGCACTGGCTCAGAGAGTGTCAGAATGCACCTATGTAAGAAAGGGCCCTTGGATCTCAGCCGTGCCCTCCATTGCTCTAGAGGTGGAAGGCACAAAGCACTGCCTCCATCCTTCAATTGGAGACAAGCCAGCAACTGTCCTGCTTCCAGCTCTTTAGGAAGCTGGGAAAGCACTCGCATTGCACAGTGCTCTTACAGCGTCCTGGGAACGTCTCATACAAAGGCAGCCGAACACCGTGTCTTTTCAGCCCTTAACTCACCAATCTGCAACATCTGCTTCTGCCGCATTTCCACCTTGCCAACCCGGCTCAGACGAAATGCCTACATCTTCCCCTGAAGCGACTGTGCTGATTCCCAAAGGATTGAGCATCCACATGCTTAGGAGGCGATAAACCGCATGCCTTTTTCCAACCACCATTTTACACTGCTTAGAGAGCGTCGGAAAGCAGCTATGTCAGAAAGGCCCCTTTGCTCTCAGCCATGCCCTCCATTGCTCTCGAGGTGGAAGGCACAAGGCACTGGTTCTGGATCCACCCCTCAATGGGAGACAAACCACATCTTGGCCTGCTTCCAGCTCTTTAGGAAGTGGAGAAAAAACTCCCTTTCCACAGTGCTCTTACAGCGTCCTGGGAACATCTCATACAAAGGAGGCTGAACGCCGTTTCTTTTCAGCACTTCACTCGCCAGTCTGGGACATCTGCATCCTGCACGTTTCCACCTTGCCAAACCGGCTCAGACGAAATGCCTACATCTTCCCCTTGAGCAATGGGGATGAGGCCCATAGGATTGTGGTTCCACATGCTGAGGAGGAGAGAGACAATAGGCTTTTAACTAACCACGAAGTGCAACGGTTGGGAGAGTGTCAGAAAGCACCAATGGCAGAAAGACCCCTTAACTCTCAGCCGCGCCCTCCATTGCTGTAGAGGTGGAAGGCACAAAGCACTGCCTCCATCCTTCAATGGGAGACAAGCCATAAACTGTCTTGCCTCCAGCTCTTTAGGAAGCTGGGAAAGATCTCGCTTTCCACAGTGCTGTTACAGCATACGAGGAAACGCTCATACCGAGGCAGCTCAAACGCCATTTCTTCCCAGTGCTTAACTGGCCAGTTTAGGACTTCCGCTTCTGCCACAGTTCCACCTTGCCAACCCGGCTCAGACGAAATGCCTACATCTTCCCCTTAAGCAACGGGGGCGAAGCCCACATGATTGTGCTGCCACATGCTTAGCAGGAGCAGACAATAGGCTTTTTACAGACCGCCATTGTGCACTGGGTCAGAGAGTGTCAGAATGCACCTATGTCAGAAAGGGCCCTTTGCTCTCAGCCGTGCCCTCCATTGCTCTAGAGGTGGAAGGCACAAAGCACTGCCTCCATCCTTCAATTGGAGACAAGCCCTAAACTGTCTTGCCTCCAGCTCTTTAGGAAGCTGACAAACAACTCGCTTTCCACAGTCCTGTTACAGCAGACCGGGGAACGTCTCATACAAAGGCAGCTCAAATGGCATTTCTTCCCAGCCCTTAACTCGCAGCTGTAGGACTCCTGCTTCTGCCGCAATTCCACCTTGCCAACCCGGCACAGACAAAATGCCTACATCTTCCCCTGAAGCAACTGGGCTGAGTCCCAAATGATTGAGCGTCCACGTGCTTAGGAAGCGATAGACTGCACGCCTTTTTCCAACCACCATTGTGCACTGCTGGAGAGAGTTTCGGAAAGCAGCTATGTCAGAAAGACCCCTTTGCTCTCAGCCGTGCCCTTCATTGCTCTAGACGTGTAATGCACAATGCACTGGCTCCCCCCCTCAAGGGGCGACAAGCCACAGACCATCTTCCTTCCATCTCTTTAGGAAGCTGAGCAAGAACTCGCTTTCAACAGTGCTCTTTCTGTGTCCTGGCAACATCTCATACAAAGGCAGCTGATATGCCATTTCTTTTCAGCGCTTAACTCGCAGATTTGGAACTTCTGCTCCTGCCACATTTCCACCTGGGCAACCCGGCTCAGACGAAATGTCTACATCTTCCCCTTCAGCAACGGGGACGAGGCCCAGATGACTGTGCTTCCGCATGCTTAGCAGGAGCAGACAATAGGCTTTTTACAAACCGCCATTGTGCACTGGCTCAGAGAGTGTCAGAATGCACCTATGTAAGAAAGGGCCCTTGGATCTCAGCCGTGCCCTCCATTGCTCTAGAGGTGGAAGGCACAAAGCACTGCCTCCATCCTTCAATTGGAGACAAGCCAGCAACTGTCCTGCTTCCAGCTCTTTAGGAAGCTGGGAAAGCACTCGCATTGCACAGTGCTCTTACAGCGTCCTGGGAACGTCTCATACAAAGGCAGCCGAACACCGTGTCTTTTCAGCCCTTAACTCACCAATCTGCAACATCTGCTTCTGCCGCATTTCCACCTTGCCAACCCGGCTCAGACGAAATGCCTACATCTTCCCCTGAAGCGACTGTGCTGATTCCCAAAGGATTGAGCATCCACATGCTTAGGAGGCGATAAACCGCATGCCTTTTTCCAACCACCATTTTACACTGCTTAGAGAGCGTCGGAAAGCAGCTATGTCAGAAAGGCCCCTTTGCTCTCAGCCATGCCCTCCATTGCTCTCGAGGTGGAAGGCACAAGGCACTGGTTCTGGATCCACCCCTCAATGGGAGACAAACCACATCTTGGCCTGCTTCCAGCTCTTTAGGAAGTGGAGAAAAAACTCCCTTTCCACAGTGCTCTTACAGCGTCCTGGGAACATCTCATACAAAGGAGGCTGAACGCCGTTTCTTTTCAGCACTTCACTCGCCAGTCTGGGACATCTGCATCCTGCACGTTTCCACCTTGCCAAACCGGCTCAGACGAAATGCCTACATCTTCCCCTTGAGCAATGGGGATGAGGCCCATAGGATTGTGGTTCCACATGCTGAGGAGGAGAGAGACAATAGGCTTTTAACTAACCACGAAGTGCAACGGTTGGGAGAGTGTCAGAAAGCACCAATGGCAGAAAGACCCCTTAACTCTCAGCCGCGCCCTCCATTGCTGTAGAGGTGGAAGGCACAAAGCACTGCCTCCATCCTTCAATGGGAGACAAGCCATAAACTGTCTTGCCTCCAGCTCTTTAGGAAGCTGGGAAAGATCTCGCTTTCCACAGTGCTGTTACAGCATACGAGGAAACGCTCATACCGAGGCAGCTCAAACGCCATTTCTTCCCAGTGCTTAACTGGCCAGTTTAGGACTTCCGCTTCTGCCACAGTTCCACCTTGCCAACCCGGCTCAGACGAAATGCCTACATCTTCCCCTTAAGCAACGGGGGCGAAGCCCACATGATTGTGCTGCCACATGCTTAGCAGGAGCAGACAATAGGCTTTTTACAGACCGCCATTGTGCACTGGGTCAGAGAGTGTCAGAATGCACCTATGTCAGAAAGGGCCCTTTGCTCTCAGCCGTGCCCTCCATTGCTCTAGAGGTGGAAGGCACAAAGCACTGCCTCCATCCTTCAATTGGAGACAAGCCCTAAACTGTCTTGCCTCCAGCTCTTTAGGAAGCTGACAAACAACTCGCTTTCCACAGTCCTGTTACAGCAGACCGGGGAACTTCTCATACAAAGGCAGCTCAAATGGCATTTCTTCCCAGCCCTCAACTCGCAGCTGTAGGACTCCTGCTTCTGCCGCAATTCCACCTTGCCAACTCGGCTCAGACGAAATGCCTACATCTTCCCCTGAAGCAACTGGGCTGAGTCCCAAATGATTGAGCGTCCACGTGCTTACGAGGCGATAGACTGCACGCCTTTTTCCAACCACCATTGTGCACTGCTCCAGAGAGTGTCGGAAAGCAGCTATGTCAGAAAGACCCCTTTGCTCTCAGCCGTGCCCTTCATTGCTCTAGACGTGGAATGCACAATGCACTGGCACACCCCCTCAAGCGGCGACAAGCCACAGACCATCTTCCTTCCATCTGTTTAGGAAGCTGAGCAAGAACTCGCTTTCAACAGTGCTCTTTCTGTGTCCTGGCAACATCTCATACAAAGGCAGCTGATATGCCATTTCTTTTCAGCGCTTAACTCGCAGATTTGGAACTTCTGCTCCTGCCACATTTCCACCTGGGCAACCCGGCTCAGACGAAATGTCTACATCTTCCCCTTCAGCAACGGGGACGAGGCCCAGATGACTGTGCTTCCGCATGCTTAGCAGGAGCAGACAATAGGCTTTTTACAAACCGCCATTGTGCACTGGCTCAGAGAGTGTCAGAATGCACCTATGTAAGAAAGGGCCCTTGGATCTCAGCCGTGCCCTCCATTGCTCTAGAGGTGGAAGGCACAAAGCACTGCCTCCATCCTTCAATTGGAGACAAGCCAGCAACTGTCCTGCTTCCAGCTCTTTAGGAAGCTGGGAAAGCACTCGCATTGCACAGTGCTCTTACAGCGTCCTGGGAACGTCTCATACAAAGGCAGCCGAACACCGTGTCTTTTCAGCCCTTAACTCACCAATCTGCAACATCTGCTTCTGCCGCATTTCCACCTTGCCAACCCGGCTCAGACGAAATGCCTACATCTTCCCCTGAAGCGACTGTGCTGATTCCCAAAGGATTGAGCATCCACATGCTTAGGAGGCGATAAACCGCATGCCTTTTTCCAACCACCATTTTACACTGCTTAGAGAGCGTCGGAAAGCAGCTATGTCAGAAAGGCCCCTTTGCTCTCAGCCATGCCCTCCATTGCTCTCGAGGTGGAAGGCACAAGGCACTGGTTCTGGATCCACCCCTCAATGGGAGACAAACCACATCTTGGCCTGCTTCCAGCTCTTTAGGAAGTGGAGAAAAAACTCCCTTTCCACAGTGCTCTTACAGCGTCCTGGGAACATCTCATACAAAGGAGGCTGAACGCCGTTTCTTTTCAGCACTTCACTCGCCAGTCTGGGACATCTGCATCCTGCACGTTTCCACCTTGCCAAACCGGCTCAGACGAAATGCCTACATCTTCCCCTTGAGCAATGGGGATGAGGCCCATAGGATTGTGGTTCCACATGCTGAGGAGGAGAGAGACAATAGGCTTTTAACTAACCACGAAGTGCAACGGTTGGGAGAGTGTCAGAAAGCACCAATGGCAGAAAGACCCCTTAACTCTCAGCCGCGCCCTCCATTGCTGTAGAGGTGGAAGGCACAAAGCACTGCCTCCATCCTTCAATGGGAGACAAGCCATAAACTGTCTTGCCTCCAGCTCTTTAGGAAGCTGGGAAAGATCTCGCTTTCCACAGTGCTGTTACAGCATACGAGGAAACGCTCATACCGAGGCAGCTCAAACGCCATTTCTTCCCAGTGCTTAACTGGCCAGTTTAGGACTTCCGCTTCTGCCACAGTTCCACCTTGCCAACCCGGCTCAGACGAAATGCCTACATCTTCCCCTTAAGCAACGGGGGCGAAGCCCACATGATTGTGCTGCCACATGCTTAGCAGGAGCAGACAATAGGCTTTTTACAGACCGCCATTGTGCACTGGGTCAGAGAGTGTCAGAATGCACCTATGTCAGAAAGGGCCCTTTGCTCTCAGCCGTGCCCTCCATTGCTCTAGAGGTGGAAGGCACAAAGCACTGCCTCCATCCTTCAATTGGAGACAAGCCCTAAACTGTCTTGCCTCCAGCTCTTTAGGAAGCTGACAAACAACTCGCTTTCCACAGTCCTGTTACAGCAGACCGGGGAACTTCTCATACAAAGGCAGCTCAAATGGCATTTCTTCCCAGCCCTCAACTCGCAGCTGTAGGACTCCTGCTTCTGCCGCAATACCACCTTGCCAACTCGGCTCAGATGAAATGCCTACATCTTCCCCTGAAGCAACTGGGCTGAGTCCCAAATGATTGAGCGTCCACGTGCTTACGAGGCGATAGACTGCACGCCTTTTTCCAACCACCATTGTGCACTGCTGGAGAGAGTGTCGGAAAGCAGCTATGTCAGAAAGACCCCTTTGGTCTCAGCCGTGCCCTTCATTGCTCTAGACGTGGAATGCACAATGCACTGGCACACCCCCTCAAGCGGCGACAAGCCACAGACCATCTTCCTTCCATCTGTTTAGGAAGCTGAGCAAGAACTCGCTTTCAACAGTGCTCTTTCTGTGTCCTGGCAACATCTCATACAAAGGCAGCTGATATGCCATTTCTTTTCAGCGCTTAACTCGCAGATTTGGAACTTCTGCTCCTGCCACATTTCCACCTGGGCAACCCGGCTCAGACGAAATGTCTACATCTTCCCCTTCAGCAACGGGGACGAGGCCCAGATGACTGTGCTTCCGCATGCTTAGCAGGAGCAGACAATAGGCTTTTTACAAACCGCCATTGTGCACTGGCTCAGAGAGTGTCAGAATGCACCTATGTAAGAAAGGGCCCTTGGATCTCAGCCGTGCCCTCCATTGCTCTAGAGGTGGAAGGCACAAAGCACTGCCTCCATCCTTCAATTGGAGACAAGCCAGCAACTGTCCTGCTTCCAGCTCTTTAGGAAGCTGGGAAAGCACTCGCATTGCACAGTGCTCTTACAGCGTCCTGGGAACGTCTCATACAAAGGCAGCCGAACACCGTGTCTTTTCAGCCCTTAACTCACCAATCTGCAACATCTGCTTCTGCCGCATTTCCACCTTGCCAACCCGGCTCAGACGAAATGCCTACATCTTCCCCTGAAGCGACTGTGCTGATTCCCAAAGGATTGAGCATCCACATGCTTAGGAGGCGATAAACCGCATGCCTTTTTCCAACCACCATTTTACACTGCTTAGAGAGCGTCGGAAAGCAGCTATGTCAGAAAGACCCCTTTGCTCTCAGCCATGCCCTCCATTGCTCTCGAGGTGGAAGGCACAAGGCACTGGTTCTGGATCCACCCCTCAATGGGAGACAAACCACATCTTGGCCTGCTTCCAGCTCTTTAGGAAGTGGAGAAAAAACTCCCTTTCCACAGTGCTCTTACAGCGTCCTGGGAACATCTCATACAAAGGAGGCTGAACGCCGTTCCTTTTCAGCACTTCACTCGCCAGTCTGGGACATCTGCATCCTGCACGTTTCCACCTTGCCAAACCGGCTCAGACGAAATGCCTACATCTTCCCCTAGAGCAATGGGGATGAGGCCCATAGGATTGTGGTTCCACATGCTGAGGAGGAGAGAGACAATAGGCTTTTAACTAACCACGAAGTGCAACGGTTGGGAGAGTGTCAGAAAGCACCAATGGCAGAAAGACCCCTTAACTCTCAGCCGCGCCCTCCATTGCTGTAGAGGTGGAAGGCACAAAGCACTGCCTCCATCCTTCAATGGGAGACAAGCCATAAACTGTTTTGCCTCTAGCTCTTTAGACAGGTGGGAAAGAACTCGCTTTCCACAGTGCTGTTACAGCATACGAGGAAACTCTCATACCGAGGCAGCTCAAACGCCATTTCTTCCCAGTGCTTAACTGGCCGCTTTAGGACTTCCGCTTCTGCCACAGTTCCACCTTGCCAACCCGGCTCAGACGAAATGCCTACATCTTCCCCTTAAGCAACGGGGGCGAAGCCCACATGATTGTGCTGCCACATGCTTAGCAGGAGCAGACAATAGGCTTTTTACAAACCGCCATTGTGCACTGCGTCAGAGAGTGTCAGAATGCACCTATGTCAGAAAGGGCCCTTTGCTCTCAGCCGTGCCCTCCATTGCTCTAGAGGTGGAAGGCACAAAGCACTGCCTCCATCCTTCAATTGGACACAAGCCATAAACTGTCTTGCCTCCAGCTCTTTAGGAAGCTGACAAACAACTCGCTTTCCACAGTCCTGTTACAGCAGACCGGGGAACTTCTCAAACAAAGGCAGCTCAAATGGCATTTCTTCCCAGCCCTTAACTCGCAGCTTTAGGACTCCTGCTTCTGCCGCAATTCCACCTTGCCAACTCGGCTCAGACGAAATGCCTACATCTTCCCCTGAAGCAACTGGGCTGAGTCCCAAATGATTGAGCGTCCACGTGCTTAGGAGGCGATAGACTGCACGCCTTTTTCCAACCACCATTGTGCACTGCTGGAGAGAGTGTCGGAAAGCAGCTATGTCAGAAAGACCCCTTTGCTCTCAGCCGTGCCCTTCATTGCTCTAGACGTGGAATGCACAATGCACTGGCTCCCCCCCTCAAGCGGCGACAAGCCACAGACCATCTTCCTTCCATCTCTTTAGGAAGCTGAGCAAGAACTCGCTTTCAACAGTGCTCTTTCTGTGTCCTGGCAACATCTCATACAAAGGCAGCTGATATGCCATTTCTTTTCAGTGCTTAACTCGCAGATTTGGAACTTCTGCTCCTGCCACATTTCCACCTGGGCAACCCGGCTCAGACGAAATGTCTACATCTTCCCGTTCAGCAATGGGGACGAGGCCCAGATGTCTGTGCTTCCGGAAGCTTAGCAGGAGCAGACAATAGGCTTTTTACAAACCGCCATTGTGCACTGGCTCAGAGAGTGTCAGAATGCACCTATGTAAGAAAGGGCCCTTGGATCTCAGCCGTGCCCTCCATTGCTCTAGAGGTGGAAGGCACAAAGCACTGCCTCCATCCTTCAATTGGAGACAAGCCAGCAACTGTCCTGCTTCCAGCTCTTTAGGAAGCTGGGAAAGCACTCGCATTGCACAGTGCTCTTCCAGCGTCCTGGGAACGTCTCATACAAAGGCAGCTGAACACCGTGTCTTTTCAGCCCTTAACTCACCAATCTGCAACATCTGCTTCTGCCGCATTTCCACCTTGCCAACCCGGCTCAGACGGAATGCCTACATCTTCCCCTGAAGCGACTGTGCTGATTCCCAAATGATTGAGCATCCACATGCTTAGGAGGCACTAAACTGCATGCCTTTTTCCAACCACCATTTTACACTGCTTAGAGAGCGTCGGAAAGCTCCTATGTCAGAAAGGCCCCTTTGCTCTCAGCCATGCCCTCCATTGCTCTCGAGGTGGAAGGCACAAGGCACTGGTTCTGGATCCACCCCTCAATGGGAGACAAACCACATCTTGGCCTGCTTCCAGCTCTTTAGGAAGTGGAGAAAAAACTCCCTTTCCACAGTGCTCTTACAGCGTCCTGGGAACATCTCATACAAAGGAGGCTGAACGCCGTTTCTTTTCAGCAGTTCACACGCCAGTCTGGGACATCTGCATCCTGCACGTTTCCACCTTGACAACCCGGCTCAGATGAAATGCCTACATCCTCCCCTTGAGCAATTGGGATGAGGCCCATAGGATTGTGGTTCCACATGCTGAGGAGGAGAGAGACAATAGGCTTTTAACTAACCACGAAGTGCAACGGTTGGGAGAGTGTCAGAAAGCACCAATGGCAGAAAGACCCCTTTACTCTCAGCCACGCCCTCCATTGCTGTAGATGTGGAAGGCACAAAGCACTGCCTCCATCCTTCAATGGGAGAAAAGCCATAAACTGTCTTGCCTCCAGCTCTTTAGGAAGCTGGGAAAGAACTCGCTTTCCACAGTGCTGTTACAGCATACGAGGAAACTCTCATACCGAGGCAGCTCAAACGCCATTTCTTCCCAGTGCTTAACTGGCCGCTTTAGGACTTCCGCTCCTGCCACAGTTCCACCTTGCCAACCCGCCTCAGACGGAATGCCTATATCTTCCTCTTAAGCAACAGGGGCGAAGCCCACACGATTGTGCTGCCACATGCTTAGCAGGAGCAGACAATAGGCTTTTTACAAACCGCCATTGTGCACTGGGTCAGAGAGTGTCAGAATGCACCTATGTCAGAAAGGGCCCTTTGCTCTCAGCCGTGCCCTCCATTGCTCTAGAGGTGGAAGGCACAAAGCACTGCCTCCATCCTTCAATTGGACACAAGCCATAAACTGTCTTGCCTCCAGCTCTTTAGGAAGCTGACAAACAACTCGCTTTCCACAGTCCTGTTACAGCAGACCGGGGAACTTCTCAAACAAAGGCAGCTCAAATGGCATTTCTTCCCAGCCCTTAACTCGCAGCTTTAGGACTCCTGCTTCTGCCGCAATTCCACCTTGCCAACTCGGCTCAGACGAAATGCCTACATCTTCCCCTGAAGCAACTGGGCTGAGTCCCATATGATTGAGCGTCCACGTGCTTAGGAGGCGATAGACTGCACGCCTTTTTCCAACCACCATTGTGCACTGCTGGAGAGAGTGTCGGAAAGCAGCTATGTCAGAAAGACCCCTTTGCTCTCAGCCGTGCCCTTCATTGCTCTAGACGTGGAATGCACAATGCACTGGCTCCCCCCCTCAAGCGGCGACAAGCCACAGACCATCTTCCTTCCATCTCTTTAGGAAGCTGAGCAAGAACTCGCTTTCAACAGTGCTCTTTCTGTGTCCTGGCAACATCTCATACAAAGGCAGCTGATATGCCATTTCTTTTCAGTGCTTAACTCGCAGATTTGGAACTTCTGCTCCTGCCACATTTCCACCTGGGCAACCCGGCTCAGACGAAATGTCTACATCTTCCCCTTCAGCAATGGGGACGAGGCCCAGATGACTGTGCTTCCGGAAGCTTAGCAGGAGCAGACAATAGGCTTTTTACAAACCGCCATTGTGCACTGGCTCAGAGAGTGTCAGAATGCACCTATGTAAGAAAGGGCCCTTGGATCTCAGCCGTGCCCTCCATTGCTCTAGAGGTGGAAGGCACAAAGCACTGCCTCCATCCTTCAATTGGAGACAAGCCAGCAACTGTCCTGCTTCCAGCTCTTTAGGAAGCTGGGAAAGCATTCGCATTGCACAGTGCTCTTCCAGCGTCCTGGGAACGTCTCATACAAAGGCAGCTGAACACCGTGTCTTTTCAGCCCTTAACTCACCAATCTGCAACATCTGCTTCTGCCGCATTTCCACCTTGCCAACCCGGCTCAGACGGAATGCCTACATCTTCCCCTGAAGCGACTGTGCTGATTCCCAAATGATTGAGCATCCACATGCTTAGGAGGCACTAAACTGCATGCCTTTTTCCAACCACCATTTTACACTGCTTAGAGAGCGTCGGAAAGCTCCTATGTCAGAAAGGCCCCTTTGCTCTCAGCCATGCCCTCCATTGCTCTCGAGGTGGAAGGCACAAGGCACTGGTTCTGGATCCACCCCTCAATGGGAGACAAACCACATCTTGGCCTGCTTCCAGCTCTTTAGGAAGTGGAGAAAAAACTCCCTTTCCACAGTGCTCTTACAGCGTCCTCGGAAGATCTCATACAATGGAGGCTGAACGCCGTTTCTTTTCAGCACTTCACTCGCCAGTCTGGGACATCTGCATCCTGCACGTGTCCACCTTGCCAAACCGGCTCAGACGAAATGCCTACATCTTCCCCTTGAGCAATGGGGATGAGGCCCATAGGATTGTGGTTCCACATGCTGAGGAGGAGAGAGACAATAGGCTTTTAACTAACCACGAAGTGCAACGGTTGGGAGAGTGTCAGAAAGCACCAATGGCAGAAAGACCCCTTTACTCTCAGCCGCGCCCTCCATTGCTGTAGAGGTGGAAGGCACAAAGCACTGCCTCCATCCTTCAATGGGAGACAAGCCATAAACTGTCTTGCCTCTAGCTCTTTAGGCAGGTGGGAAAGAACTCGCTTTCCACAGTGCTGTTACAGCATACGAGGAAACTCTCATACCGAGGCAGCTCAAACGCCATTTCTTCCCAGTGCTTAACTGGCCGCTTTAGGACTTCCGCTTCTGCCACAGTTCCACCTTGCCAACCCGGCTCAGACGAAATGCCTACATCTTCCCCTTAAGCAACGGGGACGAAGCCCACATGATTGTGCTGCCACATGCTTAGCAGGAGCAGACAATAGGCTTTTTACAAACTGCCATTGTGCACTGCGTCAGAGAGTGTCAGAATGCACCTATGTCAGAAAGGGCCCTTTGCTCTCAGCCGTGCCCTCCATTGCTCTAGAGGTGGAAGGCACAAAGCACTGCCTCCATCCTTCAATTGGAGACAAGCCATAAAATGTCTTGCCTCCAGCTCTTTAGGAAGCTGACAAACAACTCGCTTTCCACAGTCCTGTTACAGCAGACCGGGGAACTTCTCATACCAAGGCAGCTCAAATGGCATTTCTTCCCAGCCCTTAACTCGCTGCTGTATGACTCCTGCTTCTGCCGCAATTCCACCTTGCCAACCCGGCTCAGACAAAATGCCTACATCTTCCCCTGAAGCAACTGGGCTGAGTCCCAAATGATTGAGCGTCCACGTGCTTAGGAGGCGATAGACTGCACGCCTTTTTCCAACCACCATTGTGCACTGCTGGAGAGAGTGTCGGAAAGCAGCTATGTCAGAAAGACCCCTTTGCTCTCAGCCGTGCCCTTCATTGCTCTAGACGTGGAACGCACAATGCACTGGCTCCCCCCCTCAAGCGGCGACAAGCCACAGACCATCTTCCTTACATCTCTTTAGGAAGCTGAGCAAGAACTCGCTTTCAACAGTGCTCTTTCTGTGTCCTGGCAACATCTCATACAAAGGCAGCTGATATGCCATTTCTTTTCAGCGCTTAACTCGCAGATTTGGAACTTCTGCTCCTGCCACATTTCCACCTGGCCAACCCGGCTCAGACGAAATGTCTACATCTTCCCCTTCAGCAACGGGGACGAGGCCCAGATGACTGTGCTTCCGCATGCTTAGCAGGAGCAGACAATAGGCTTTTTACAAACCGCCATTGTGCACTGGGTCAGAGAGTGTCAGAATGCACCTATGTCAGAAAGGGCCCTTGGATCTCAGCCGTGCCCTCCATTGCTCTACAGTTGGAAGGCACAAAGCACTGCCTCCATCCTTCAATTGGAGACAAGCCAGCAACTGTCCTGCTTCCAGCTCTTTAGGAAGCTGGGAAAGCACTCGCATTGCACAGTGCTCTTACAGCGTCCTGGGAACGTCTCATACAATGGCATCTGAACACCGTGTCTTCTCAGCCCTTAACTCACCAATCTGCAACATCTGCTTCTGCCGCATTTCCACCTTGCCAACCCGGCTCAGACGAAATGCCTACGTCTTCCCCTGAAGCGACTGTGCTGATTCCCAAATGATTGAGCATCCACATGCTTAGGAGGCGATAAACTGCATGCCTTTTTCCAACCACCATTTTACACTGCTTAGAGAGCGTCGGAAAGCAGCTATGTCAGAAAGGCCCCTTTGCTCTCAGCCATGCCCTCCATTGCTCTCGAGGTGGAAGGCACAAGGCACTGGTTCTGGATCCACCCCTCAATGGGAGACAAACCACATCTTGGCCTGCTTCCAGCTCTTTAGGAAGTGGAGAAAAAACTCCCTTTCCACAGTGCTCTTACAGCGTCCTGGGAACATCTCATACAAAGGAGGCTGAACGCCGTTTCTTTTCAGCAGTTCACACGCCAGTCTGGGACATCTGCATCCTGCACGTTTCCACCTTGACAACCCGGCTCAGACGAAATGCCTACATCCTCCCCTTGAGCAATTGGGATGAGGCCCATAGGATTGTGGTTCCACATGCTGAGGAGGAGAGAGACAATAGGCTTTTAACTAACCACGAAGTGCAACGGTTGGGAGAGTGTCAGAAAGCACCAATGGCAGAAAGACCCCTTTACTCTCAGCCACGCCCTCCATTGCTGTAGATGTGGAAGGCACAAAGCACTGCCTCCATCCTTCAATGGGAGACAAGCCATAAACTGTCTTGCCTCCAGCTCTTTAGGAAGCTGGGAAAGAACTCGCTTTCCACAGTGCTGTTACAGCATACGAGGAAACTCTCATACCGAGGCAGCTCAAACGCCAATTCTTCCCAGTGCTTAACTGGCCGCTTTAGGACTTCCGCTCCTGCCACAGTTCCACCTTGCCAACCCGCCTCAGACGGAATGCCTATATCTTCCCCTTAAGCAACGGGGGCGAAGCCCACACGATTGTGCTGCCACATGCTTAGCAGGAGCAGACAATAGGCTTTTTACAAACCGCCATTGTGCACTGGGTCAGAGAGTGTCAGAATGCACCTATGTCAGAAAGGGCCCTTTGCTCTCAGCCGTGCCCTCCGTTGCTCTAGAGGTGGAAGTCACAAAGCACTGCCTCCATCCTTCAATTGGAGACAAGCCATAAACTGTCTTGCCTCCAGCTCTTTAGGAAGCTGACAAACAACTCGCTTTCCACAGTCCTGTTACAGCAGACCGGGGAACTTCTCATACCAAGGCAGCTCAAATGGCATTTCTTCCCAGCCCTTAACTCGCAGCTGTAGGACTCCTGCTTCTGCCGCAATTCCACCTTGCCAACCCGGCTCAGACGAAATGCCTACATCTTCCCCTGAAGCAACTGGGCTGAGTCCCAAATGATTGAGCGTCCACGTGCTTAGGAGGCGATAGACTGCACGCCTTTTTCCAACCACCATTGTGCACTGCTGGAGAGAGTGTCGGAAAGCAGCTATGTCAGAAAGACCCCTTTGCTCTCAGCCGTGCCCTTCATTGCTCTAGACGTGGAATGCACAATGCACTGGCTCCCCCCCTCAAGCGGCGACAAGCCACAGACCATCTTCCTTCCATCTCTTTAGGAAGCTGAGCAAGAACTCGCTTTCAACAGTGCTCTTTCTGTGTCCTGGCAACATCTCATACAAAGGCAGCTGATATGCCATTTCTTTTCAGCGCTTAACTCGCAGATTTGGAACTTCTGCTCCTGCCACATTTCCACCTGGCCAACCCGGCTCAGACGAAATGTCTGCATCTTCCCCTTCAGCAACGGGGACGAGGCCCAGATGACTGTGCTTCCGCATGCTTAGCAGGAGAAGACAATAGGCTTTTTACAAACCGCCATTGTGCACTGGGTCAGAGAGTATCAGAATGCACCTATGTCAGAAAGGGCCCTTTGCTCTCAGCCGTGCCCTCCATTGCTCTAGAGGTGGAAGGCAGAAAGCACTGCCTCCATCGTTCAATTGGAGACAAGCCATAAACTGTCATGCCTCCAGCTCTTTAGGAAGCTGACAAACAACTCGCTTTCCACAGTCCTGTTACAGCAGACGGGGGAACATCTCATACCAAGGCAGCTCAAATGGCAATTCTTCGCAGCCCTTAACTCGCAGCTGTAGGACTCCTGCTTCTGCCGCAATTCCACCTTGCCCACCCGGCTCAGACGAAATGCCTACATCTTCCCCTGAAGCAACTGGGCTGAGTCCCAAATGATTGAGCGTCCACGTGCTTAGGAGGCGATAGACTGCACGCCTTTTTCCAACCACCATTGTGCACTGCTGGAGAGAGTGTCGGAAAGCAGCTATGTCAGAAAGACCCCTTTGCTCTCAGCCGTGCCCTTCATTGCTCTAGACGTGGAATGCACAATGCACTGGCTCCCCCCCTCAAGCGGCGACAAGCCACAGACCATCTTGCTTCCATCTCTTTAGGAAGCTGAGCAAGAACTCGCTTTCAACAGTGCTCTTTCTGTGTCCTGGCAACATCTCATACAAAGGCAGCTGATATGCCATTTCTTTTCAGCGCTTAACTCGCAGATTTGGAACTTCTGCTCCTGCCACATTTCCACCTGGGCAACCCGGCTCAGACGAAATGTCTACATCTTCCCCTTCAGCAACGGGGACGAGGCCCAGATGACTGTGCTTCCGCATGCTTAGCAGGAGCAGACAATAGGCTTTTTACAAACCGCCATTGTGCACTGGCTCAGAGAGTGTCAGAATGCACCTATGTCAGAAAGGGCCCTTGGATCTCAGCCGTGCCCTCCATTGCTCTAGAGGTGGAAGGCACAAAGCACTGCCTCCATCCTTCAATTGGAGACAAGCCAGCAACTGTCCTGCTTCCAGCTCTTTAGGAAGCTGGGAAAGCTCTCGCATTGCACAGTGCCCTTACAGCGTCCTGGGAACGTCTCATACAAAGGCAGCTGAACACCGTGTCTTTTCAGCCCTTAACTCACCAATCTGCAACATCTGCTTCTGCCGCATTTCCACCTTGCCAACCCGGCTCAGACGAAATGCCTACATCTTACCCTCAAGCGACTGTTCTGATTCCCAAAGGATTGAGCATCCACATGCTTAGGAGGCGATAAACTGCATGCCTTTTTCCAACCACCATTTTACACTGCTTAGAGAGCGTCGGAAAGCAGCTATGTCAGAAAGGCCCCTTTGCTCTCAGCCATGCCCTCCATTGCTCTCGAGGTGGAAGGCACAAGGCACTGGTTCTGGATCCACCCCTCAATGGGAGACAAACCACATCTTGGCCTTCTTCCAGCTCTTTAGGGAGTGGAGAAAAAACTCCCTTTCCACACAGCTCTTACAGCGTCCTGGGAACATCTCATACAAAGGAGGCTGAACGCCGTTTCTTTTCAGCACTTCACTCGCCAGTCTGGGACATCTGCATCCTGCACGTTTCCACCTTGCCAACCCGGCTCAGACGAAATGCCTACATCTTCCCCTTGAGCAATGGGGATGAGGCCCATAGGATTGTGGTTCCACATGCTGAGGAGGAGAGAGACAATAGGCTTTTAACTAACCACGAAGTGCAACGGTTGGGAGAGTGTCAGAAAGCACCAATGGCAGAAAGACCCCTTTACTCTCAGCCGCGCACTCCATTGCTGTAGAGGTGGAAGGCAAAAAGCACTGCCTCCATCCTTCAATCGGAGACAAGCCATAAACTGCCTTGCCTCCAGCTCTTTAGGAAGCTGGGAAAGAACTGGCTTTCCACAGTGCTGTTACAGCATACGAGTAAACTCTCATACCGAGGCAGCTCAAACGCCATTTCTTCCCAGTGCTTAACTGGACCCTTTAGGACTTCCGCTTCTGCCACAGTTCCACCATGCCAACCCGGCTCAGACGAAATGCCTACATCTTCCCCTTAAGCAACGGGGGCGAAGCCCACATGATTGTGCTGCCACATGCTTAGCAGGAGCAGACAATAGGCTTTTTACAAACCGCCATTGTGCACTGGGTCAGAGAGTGTCAGAATGCACCTATGTCAGAAAGGGCCCTTTGCTCTCAGCCGTGCCCTCCATTGCTCTAGTGGTGGAAGGCACAAAGCACTGCCTCCATCCTTCAATTGGAGACAAGCCATAAACTGTCTTGCCTCCAGCTCTTTAGGAAGCTGACAATCAATTCGCTTTCCACAGTCCTGTTACAGCAGACCGGGGAACTTCTCATACTAAGGCAGCTCAAATGGCATTTCTTCCAGCCCTTAACTCGCAGCTTTAGGACTCCTGCTTCTGCCGCAATTCCACCTTGCCCACCCGGCTCAGACGAAATGCCTACATCTTCCCCTGAAGCAACTGGGCTGAGTCCCAAATGATTGAGCGTCCACGTCCTTAGGAGGCGATAGACTGCACGCCTTTTTCCAACCACCATTGTGCACTGCTGGAGAGAGTGTCGGAAAGCAGCTATGTCAGAAAGACCCCTTTGCTCTCAGCCGTGCCCTTCATTGCTCTAGACGTGGAATGCACAATGCACTGGCTCCCCCCCTCAAGCGGCGACAAGCCACAGACCATCTTGCTTCCATCTCTTTAGGAAGCTGAGCAGGAACTCGCTTTCAACAGTGCTCTTTCTGTGTCCTGGCAACATCTCATACAAAGGCAGCTGATATGCCATTTCTTTTCAGCGCTTAACTCGCAGATTTGGATCTTCTGCTCCTGCCACATTTCCACCTGGCCAACCCGGCTCAGACGAAATGTCTACATCTTCCCCTTCAGCAACGGGGACGAGGCCCAGATGACTGTGCTTCCGCATGCTTAGCAGGAGCAGACAATAGGCTTTTTACAAACCGCCATTGTGCACTGGGTCAGAGAGTGTCAGAATGCACCTATGTCAGAAAGGGCCCTTGGATCTCAGCCGTGCCCTCCATTGCTCTACAGGTGGAAGGCACAAAGCACTGCCTCCATCCTTCAATTGGAGACAAGCCAGCAACTGTCCTGCTTCCAGCTCTTTAGGAAGCTGGGAAAGCACTCGCATTGCACAGTGCTCTTACAGCGTCCTTGGACCGTCTCATACAATGGCATCTGAACACCGTGGCTTCTCAGCCCTTAACTCACCAATCTGCAACATCTGCTTCTGCCGCATTTCCACCTTGCCAACCCGGCTCAGACGAAATGCCTACGTCTTCCCCTGAAGCGACTGTGCTGATTCCCAAATGATTGAGCATCCACATGCTTAGGAGGCGATAAACTGCATGCCTATTTCCAACCAGCATTTTACACTGCTTAGAGAGCATCGGAAAGCAGCTATGTCAAAAAAGGCCCCTTTGCTCTCAGCCATGCCCTCCATTGCTCTCGAGGTGGAAGGCACAAGGCACTGGTTCTGGATCCACCCCTCAATGGGAGACAAACCACATCTTGGCCTGCTTCCAGCTCTTTAGGGAGTGGAGAAAAAACTCCCTTTCCACAGTGCTCTTACAGCGTCCTCGGAAGATCTCATACAAAGGAGGCTGAACGCCGTTTCTTTTCAGCACTTCACTTGCCAGTCTGGGACATCTGCATGCTGCACGTTTCCACCTTGCCAACCCGGCTCAGACGAAATGCCTACATCTTCCCCTTGAGCAATGGGGATGAGGCCCATAGGATTGTGGTTCCACATGCTGAGGAGGAGAGAGACAATAGGCTTTTAACTAACCACGAAGTGCAACGGTTGGGAGAGTGCCAGAAAGCACCAATGGCAGAAAGACGCCTTTACTCTCAGCCGCGCCCTCCATTGCTGTAGAGGTGGAAGGCACAAAGCACTGCCTCCATCCTTCAATGGGAGACAAGCCATAAACTGTCTTGCCTCCAGCTCTTTAGGAAGCTAAGAAAGAACTCGCTTTCCACAGTGCTGTTACAGCATACGAGGAAACTCTCATACCGAGGCAGCTCAAACGCCATTTCTTCCCAGTGCTTAACTGGCCGCTTTAGGACTTCCGCTTCTGCCACAGTTCCACCTTGCCAACCCTGCTCAGACGAAATGCCTGCATCTTCCCCTTAAGCAACGTGGGCGAAGCCCACATGATTGTGCTGCCACATGCTTAGCAGGAGCAGACAATAGGCTTTTTACAAACCGCCATTGTGCACTGGGTCAGAGAGTGTCAGAATGCACCTATGTCAGAAAGGGCCCTTTGCTCTCAGCCGTGCCCTCCATTGCTCTAGAGGTGGAAGGCACAAAGCACTGCCTCCATCCTTCAATTGGAGACAAGCCATAAACTGTCTTGCCTCCAGCTCTTTAGGAAGCTGACAAACAACTCGCTTTCCACAGTCCTGTTACAGCAGACGGGGGAACTTCTCATACCAAGGCAGCTCAAATGGCATTTCTTCCCAGCCCTTAACTCGCAGCTGTAGGACTCCTGCTTCTGCCGCAATTCCCCCTTGCCAACACGGCTCAGACGAAATGCCTACATCTTCCCCTGAAGCAACTGGGCTGAGTCCCAAATGATTGAGCGTCCACGTGCTTAGGAGGCGATAGACTGCACGCCTTTTTCCAACCACCATTGTGCACTGCTGGAGAGAGTGTCGGAAAGCAGCTATGTCAGAAAGACCCCTTTGCTCTCAGCCGTGCCCTTCATTGCTCTAGACGCGGAATGCACAATGCACTGGCTCCCCCCCTCAAGCGGCGACAAGCCACAGACCATCTTCCTTCCATCTCTTTAGGAAGCTGAGCAAGAACTCGCTTTCAACAGTGCTCTTTCTGTGTCCTGGCAACATCTCATACAAAGGCAGCTGATATGCCATTTCTTTTCAGCGCTTAACTCGCAGATTTGGAACTTCTGCTCCTGCCACATTTCCACCTGGCCAACCCGGCTCAGACGAAATGTCTACATCTTCCCCTTCAGCAACGGGGACGAGGCCCAGATGACTGTGCTTCCGCATGCTTAGCAGGAGCAGACAATAGGCTTTTTACAAACCGCCATTGTGCACTGGGTCAGAGAGTGTCAGAATGCACCTATGTCAGAAAGGGCCCTTGGATCTCAGCCGTGCCCTCCATTGCTCTAGAGGTGGAAGGCACAAAGCACTGCCTCCATCCTTCAATTGGAGACAAGCCAGCAACTGTCCTGCTTCCAGCTCTTTAGGAAACTGGGAAAGCACTCGCATTCCACAGTGCTCTTACAGCGTCCTGGGAACGTCTCATACAAAGGCAGCTGAACACCGTGTCTTTTCAGCCCTTAACTCACCAATCTGCAACATCTGCTTCTGCCGCATTTCCACCTTGCCAACCCGGCTCAGACGAAATGCCTACATCTTCCCCTGAAGCGACTGTGCTGATTCCCAAAGGATTGAGCATCCACAAGCTTAGGAGGCGATAAACTGCATGCCTTTTTCCAACCACCATTTTACACTGCTTAGAGAGCGTCGGAAAGCAGCTATGTCAGAAAGGCCCCTTTGCTCTCAGCCATGCCCTCCATTGCTCTCGAGGTGGAAGGCACAAGGCACTGGTTCTGGATCCACCCCTCAATGGGAGACAAACCACATCTTGGCCTGCTTCCAGCTCTTTAGGAAGTGGAGAAAAAACTCCCTTTCCACAGTGCTCTTACAGCGTCCTGGGAACATCTCATACAAAGGAGGCTGAACGCCGTTTCTTTTCAGCACTTCACTCGCCAGTCTGGGACATCTGCATCCTGCACGTTTCCACCTTGCCAACCTGGCTCAGACGAAATGCCTACATCTTCCCCTTGAGCAATGCGGATGAGGCCCATAGGATTGTGGTTCCACATGCTGAGGAGGAGAGAGACAATAGGCTCTTAACTAACCACGAAGTGCAACGGTTGGGAGAGTGTCAGAAAGCACCAATGGCAGAAAGACCCCTTTACTCTCAGCCGCGCCCTCCATTGCTGTAGAGGTGGAAGGCACAAAGCACTGCCTCAATCCTTCAATGGGAGACAAGCCATAAACTGTCTTGCCTCTAGCTCTTTAGACAGGTGGGAAAGAACTCGCTTTCCACAGTGCTGTTACAGCATACGAGGAAACTCTCATACCGAGGCAGCTCAAACACCATTTCTTCCCAGTGCTTAACTGGCCGCTTTAGGACTTCCGCTCCTGCCACAGTTCCACCTTGCCAACCCGCCTCAGACGAAATGCCTACATCTTCCCCTTAAGCAACGGGGGCGAAGCCCACATGATTGTGCTGCCACATGCTTAGCAGGAGCAGACAATAGGCTTTTTACAAACCGCCATTGTGCACTGGGTCAGAGAGTGTCAGAATGCACCTATGTCAGAAAGGGCCCTTTGCTCTCAGCCGTGCCCTCCATTGCTCTAGAGGTGGAAGGCACAAAGCACTGCCTCCATCCTTCAATTGGAGACAAGCCATAAACTGTCTTGCCTCCAGCTCTTTAGGAAGCTGACAAACAACTCGCTTTCCACAGTCCTGTTACAGCAGCCCGGGGAACTTCTCATACAAAGGCAGCTCAAATGGCATTTCTTCCCAGCCCTTAACTCGCAGCTGTAGGACTCCTGCTTCTGCCGCAATTCCACCTTGCCAACTCGGCTCAGATGAAATGCCTACATCTTCCCCTGAAGCAACTGGGCTGAGTCCCAAATGATTGAGCGTCCACGTGCTTAGGAGGCGATAGACTACACGCCTTTTTCCAACCACCATTGTGCACTGCTGGAGAGAGTGTCGGAAAGCAGCTTTGTCAGAAAGACCCCTTTTCTCTCAGCCGTGCCCTTCATTGCTCTAGACGTGGAATGCACAATGCACTGGCACACCCCCACAAGCGGCGACAAGCCACAGACCATCTTCCTTCCATCTCTTTAGGAAGCTGAGCAAGAACTCGCTTTCAACAGTGCTCTTTCTGTGTCCTGGCAACATCTCATACAAAGGCAGCTGATATGCCATTTCTTTTCAGCGCTTAACTCGCAGATTTGGAACTTCTGCTCCTGCCACATTTCCACCTGGCCAACCCGGCTCAGACGAAATCTCTACATCTTCCCCTTCAGCAACGGGGACGAGGCCCAGATGACTGTGCTTCCGCATGCTTAGCAGGAGCAGACAATAGGCTTTTTACAAACCGCCATTGTGCACTGGGTCAGAGAGTGTCAGAATGCACCTGTGTCAGAAAGGGCCCTTGGATCTCAGCCGTGCCCTCCATTGCTCTAGAGGTGGAAGGCACAAAGCACTGCCTCCATCCTTCAATTGGAGACAAGCCAGCAACTGTCCTGCTTCCAGCTCTTTAGGAAACTGGGAAAGCACTCGCATTCCACAGTGCTCTTACAGCGTCCTGGGAACGTCTCATACAAAGGCAGCTGAACACCGTGTCTTTTCAGCCCTTAACTCACCAATCTGCAACATCTGCTTCTGCCGCATTTCCACCTTGCCATCCCGGCTCAGACGGAATGCCTACATCTTCCCCTGAAGCGACTGTGCTGATTCCCAAAGGATTGAGCATCCACAAGCTTAGGAGGCGATAAACTGCATGCCTTTTTCCAACCACCATTTTACACTGCTTAGAGAGCGTCGGAAAGCAGCTATGTCAGAAAGGCCCCTTTGCTCTCAGCCATGCCCTCCATTGCTCTCGAGGTGGAAGGCACAAGGCACTGGTTCTGGATCCACCCCTCAATGGGAGACAAACCACATCTTGGCCTGCTTCCAGCTCTTTAGGAAGTGGAGAAAAAACTCCCTTTCCACAGTGCTCTTACAGCGTCCTGGGAACATCTCATACAAAGGAGGCTGAACGCCGTTTCTTTTCAGCACTTCACTCGCCAGTCTGGGCCATCTGCATCCTGCACGTTTCCACCTTGCCAACCTGGCTCAGACGAAATGCCTACATCTTCCCCTTGAGCAATGGGGATGAGGCCCATAGGAGTGTGGTTCCACATGCTGAGGAGGAGAGAGACAATAGGCTCTTAACTAACCACGAAGTGCAACGGTTGGGAGAGTGTCAGAAAGCACCAATGGCAGAAAGACCCCTTTACTCTCAGCCGCGCCCTCCATTGCTGTAGAGGTGGAAGGCACAAAGCACTGCCTCCATCCTTCAATGGGAGAAAAGCCATAAACTGTCTTGCCTCCAGGTCTTTTGGAAGCTGGGAAAGAACTCACTTTCGACAGTGCTGTTACAGCATACGAGGAAACTCTCATACCGAGGCTGCTCAAACGCCATTTCTTCCCAGTGCTTAACTGGCCGCTTTAGGACTTCCGCTTCTGCCACAGTTCCACCTTGCCAACCCGCCTCAGACGAAATGCCTACATCTTCCTCTTAAGCAACGGTGGCGAAGCCCACACGATTGTGCTGCCACATGCTTTGCAGGATCATACAATAGGCCTTTTACAAACGGCCATTGTGCACTGGCTCAGAGAGTGTCAGAATGCACCTATGTCAGAAAGGGCCCTTGGATCTCAGCAGTGCCCTCCATTGCTCTAGAGGTGGAAGGCACAAAGCACTGCCTCCATCCTTCAATTGGAGACAAGCCAGCAACTGTCCTGCTTCCAGCTCTTTAGGAAGTGGAGAAAAAACTCCCTTTCCACAGTGCTTTTACAGCGTCCTGGGAACATCTCATACAATGGAGGCTGAACGCCGTTTCTTTTCAGCACTTCACTCGCCAGTCTGGGACATCTGCATCCTGCACGTTTCCACCTTGCCAAACCGGCTCAGACGAAATGCCTACATCTTCCCCTTGAGCAATGGGGATGAGGCACATAGGATTGTGGTTCCACATGCTGAGGAGGAGAGAGACAATAGGCTTTTAACTAACCACGAAGTGCAACGGTTGGGAGAGTGTCAGAAGGCACCAATGGAAGAAATACCCCTTAACTCTCAGCCGCGCCCTCCATTGCTGTAGAGGTGGAAGGCACAAAGCACTGCCTCCATCCTTCAATGGGAGAAAAGCCATAAACTGTCTTGCCTCCAGCTCTTTAGGAAGCTGGGAAAGAACTCGCTTTCCACAGTGCTGTTACAGCATACGAGGAAACTCTCATACCGAGGCAGCTCAAACGCCATTTCTTCCCAGTGCTTAACTGGCCGATTTAGGACTTCCGCTTCTGCCACAGTTCCACCTTGCCAACCCGCCTCAGACGAAATGCCTACATCTTCCCCTTAAGCAACGGGGGCGAAGCCCACATGATTGTGCTGCCACATGCTTAGCAGTAGCAGACAATAGGCTTTTTATAAACCGCCATTGTGCACTGGGTCAGAGAGTGTCAGAATGCACATATGTCAGAAAGGGCCCTTTGCTCTCAGCCGTGCCCTCCATTGCTCTAGAGGTGGAAGTCACAAAGCACTGCCTCCATCCTTCAATTGGAGACAAGCCCTAAACTGTCTTGCCTCCAGCTCTTTAGGAAGCTGACAAATAACTCTCTTTCCACAGTCCTGTTACAGCAGACCGGGGAACTTCTCATACCAAGGCAGCTCAAATGGCATTTCTTCCCAGCCCTTAACTCGCAGCTTTAGGACTCCTGCTTCTGCAGCAATTCCACCTTGCCAACCCGGCTCAGACGAAATGCCTACATCTTCCCCTGAAGCAACTGGGCTGAGTCCCAAATGATTGAGCGTCCACGTGCTTAGGAGGCGATAGACTGCACGCCCTTTTCCATCCACCATTGTGCACTCCTGGAGAGAGTGTCGGAAAGCAGCTATGTCAGAAAGACCACTTTGCTCTCAGCCGTGCCCTTCATTGCTCTAGACGTGGAATGCACAATGCACTGGCTCCCCCCCTCAAGCGGCGACAAGCCACAGACCATCTTCCTTCCATCTCTTTAGGAAGCTGAGCAAGAACTCGCTTTCAACAGTGCTCTTTCTGTGTCCTGGCAACATCTCATACAAAGGCAGCTGATATGCGATTTCTTTTCAGCGCTTAACTCGCAGATTTGGAACTTCTGCTCCTGCCACATTTCCACATGGCCAACCCGGCTCAGACGAAATGTCTACATCTTCCCCTTCAGCAACGGGGACGAGGCCCAGATGACTGTGCTTCCGCCTGCTTAGCAGGAGCAGACAATAGGCTTTTTACAAACCGCCATTGTGCACTGGGTCAGAGAGTGTCAGAATGCACCTATGTCAGAAAGGGCCCTTTGCTCTCAGCCGTGCCCTCCATTGCTCTAGAGGTGGAAGGCACAAAGCACTGCCTCCATCCTTCAATTGGAGACAAGCCAGCAACTGTCCTTCTTCCAGCTCTTTAGGAAGCTGGGAAAGCACTCGCATTGCACAGTGCTCTTACAGCGTCCTGGGAACGTCTCATACAAAGGCAGCTGAACACCGTGTCTTTTCAGCCCTTAACTCACCAATCTGCAACATCTGCTTCTGCCGCTTTTCCACCTTGCCAACCCGGCTCAGACGAAATGCCTACATCTTCCCCTGAAGCGACTGTGCTGATTCCCAAATGGTTGAGCATCCACATGCTTAGGAGGCGATAAACTGCATGCCTTTTTCCAACCACCATTTTACACTGCTTAGAGAGCGTCGGAAAGCAGCTATGTCAGAAAGACCCCTTTGATCTCAGCCATGCCCTCCATTGCTCTCGAGGTGGAAGGCACAAGGCACTGGTTCTGGATCCACCCCTCAATGGGAGACAAACCACATCTTGGCCTGCTTCCAGCTCTTTAGGAAGTGGAGAAAAAACTCCCTTTCCACAGTGCTCTTACAGCGTCCTGGGAACATCTCATACAAAGGAGGCTGAACGCCGTTTCTTTTCAGCACTTCACTCGCCAGTCTGGGAGATCTGCATCCTGCACGTTTCCACCTTGCCAAACCGGCTCAGACGAAATGCCTACATCTTCCCCTTGAGCAATGGGGATGAGGCCCATAGGATTGTGGTTCCACATGCTGAGGAGGAGAGAGACAATAGGCTTTTAACTAACCACGAAGTGCCACGGTTGGGAGAGTGTCAGAAGGCACCAATGGCAGAAAGACCCCTTAACTGTCAGCCGCGCCCTCCATTGCTGTAGAGGTGGAAGGCACAAAGCACTGCCTCCATCCTTCAATGGGAGACAAGCCATAAACTGTCTTGCCTCCAGCTCTTTAGGAAGCTGGGAAAGAACTCGCTTTCCACAGTGCTGTTACAGCATAGGAGGAAACTCTCATACCGAGGCAGCTCTAACGCCATTTCTTCCCAGTGCTTAACTGGCCGCTTTAGGACTTCCGCCTCTGCCACAGTTCCACCTTGCCATCCCGCCTCAGACGAAATGCCTACATCTTCCCCTTAAGCAACGGGGGCGAAGCCCACATGATTGTGCTGTCACATGCTTAGCAGGAGCAGACAATAGGCTTTTTACAAACCGCCATTGTGCACTGGGTCAGAGAGTGTCAGAATGCACCTATGTCAGAAAGGGCCCTTTGCTCTCAGCCGTGCCCTCCATTGCTCTAGAGGTGGAAGGCACAAAGCACTGCCTCCATCCTTCAATTGGAGACAAGCAATAAACTGTCTTGCCTCCAGCTCTTTAGGAAGCTGGCAAACAACTCTCTTTCCACAGTCCTGTTACAGCAGACCGGGGAACTTCTCATACAAAGGCAGGTCAAATGGCATTTCTTCCCAGCCCTTAACTCGCAGCTTTAGGACTCCTGCTTCTGCCGCAATTCCACCTTGCCAACCCGGCTCAGACGAAATGCCTACATCTTCCCCTGAAGCAACTGGGCTGAGTCCCAAATGATTGAGCGTCCACGTGCTTAGGAGGCGATAGACTGCACGCCTTTTTCCAACCACCATTGTGCACTGCTGGAGAGAGTGTCGGAAAGCAGCTATGTCAGAAAGACCCCTTTGCTCTCAGCCGTGCCCTTCATTGCTCTAGACGTGGAATGCACAATGCACTGGCTCCCCCCCTCAAGCGGCGACAAGCCACAGACCATCTTCCTTCCATCTCTTTAGGAAGCTGAGCAAGAACTCGCTTTCAACAGTGCTCTTTCTGTGTCCTGGCAACATCTCATACAAAGGCAGCTGATATGCCATTTCTTTTCAGCGCTTAACTCGCAGATTTGGAACTTCTGCTCCTGCCACATATCCACGTGACCAACCCGGGTCAGACGAAATGTCCACATCTTCCCCTTCAGCAACGGGGACGAGGCCCAGATGACTGTGCTTCCGCATGCTTAGCAGGAGCAGACAATAGGCTTTTTACAAACCGCCATTGTGCACTGGCTCAGAGAGTGTCAGAATGCACCTATGTCAGAAAGGGCCCTTGGATCTCAGCCGTGCCCTCCATTGCTCTAGAGGTGGAAGGCACAAAGCACTGCCTCCATCCTTCAATTGGAGACAAGCCAGCAACTGTCCTGCTTCCAGCTCTTTAGGAATCTGGGCAAGCACTCGCATTGCACAGTGCTCTTACAGCGTCCTGGGAACGTCTCATACAAAGGCAGCTGAACACCGTGTCTTTTCAGCCCTTAACTCACCAATCTGCAACATCTGCTTCTGCCGCATTTCCACCTTGCCAACCCGGCTCAGACGAAATGCCTACATCTTCCCCTGAAGCGACTGTGCTGATTCCCAAATGATTGAGCATCCACATGCTTAGGAGGCGATAAACTGCATGCCTTTTGCCAACCACCATTTTACACTGCTTAGAGAGCGTCGGAAAGCAGCTATGTCAGAAAGGCCCATTTGCTCTCAGCCATGCCCTCCATTGCTCGCGAGGTGGAAGGCACAAGGCACTGCTTCTGGATCCACCCCTCAATGGGAGACAAACCACATCTTGGCCTGCTTCCAGCTCTTTAGGAAGTGGAGAAAAAACTCCCTTTCCACAGTGCTCTTACAGCGTCCTGGGAACATCTCATACAAAGGAGGCTGAACGCCGTTTCTTTTCAGCACTTCACTCGCCAGTCTGGGACATCTGCATCCTGCACCTTTCCACCTTGACAACCCGGCTCAGACGAAATGCCTACATCCTCCCCTTGAGCAATTGGGATGAGACCCATAGGATTGTGGTTCCACATGCTGAGGAGGAGAGAGACAATAAGCTTTTAAGTAATCACGAAGTGCAATGTTTGGGAGAGTGTCAGAAAGCACCAATGGCAGAAAGACCCCTTTACTCTCAGCCGCGCCCTCCATTGCTGTAGAGGTGGAAGGCACAAAGCACTGCCTCCATCCTTCAATGGGAGACAAGACATAAACTGTCTTGCCTCCAGCTCTTTAGGAAGCTGCGAATGAACTCGCTTTCCACAGTGCTGTTACAGCATACGAGGAAACTCTCATACCGAGGCAGCTCAAACGCCATTTCTTCCCAGTGCTTAACTGGCCGCTTTAGGACTTCCGCTTCTGCCACAGTTCCACCTTGCCAACCCGCCTCAGACAAAATGCCTACATCTTCCCCTTAAGCAACGGGGGCGAAGCCCACATGATTGTGCTGCCACATGCTTAGCAGGAGCAGACAATAGGCTTTTTACAAACCGCCATTGTGCACTGGGTCAGAGAGTGTCAGAATGCACCTATGTCAGAAAGGGCCCTTTGCTCTCAGCCGTGCCCTCCATTGCTCTAGAGGTGGAAGGCACAAAGCACTGCCTCCATCCTTCAATTGGAGACAAGCCATAAACTGTCTTGCCTCCAGCTCTTTAGGAAGCTGACAAACAACTCGCTTTCCACAGTCCTGTTACAGCAGACCGGGGAACTTCTCATACAAAGGCAGCTCAAATGGCATTTCTTCCCAGCCCTTAACTCGCAGCTTTAGGACTCCTGCTTCTGCCGCAATTCCAACTTGCCAACCCGGCTCAGACGAAATGCCTACATCTTCCCCTGAAGCAACTGGGCTGAGTCCGAAGTGATTGAGCGTCCACGTGCTTAGGAGGCGATAGACTGCACGCCTTTTTCCAACCACCATTGTGCACTGCTGGAGAGAGTGTCGGAAAGCAGCTATGTCAGAAAGACCCCTTTGGTCTCAGCCGTGCCCTTCATTGCTCTAGACGTGGAATGCACAATGCACTGGCTCCCCCCCTCAAGCGGCGACAAGCCACAGACCATCTTCCTTCCATCTCTTTAGGAAGCTGAGCAAGAACTCGCTTTCAACAGTGCTCTTTCTGTGTCCTGGCAACATCTCATACAAGGCAGCTGATATGCCATTTCTTTTCAGTGCTTAACTCGCAGATTTGGAACTTCTGCTCCTGCCACATTTCCACCTGGCCAACCCGGCTCAGAGGAAATTTCTACATCTTCCCCTTCAGCAACGGGGACGAGGCCCAGATGACTGTGCTTCCGCATGCTTAGCAGGAGCAGACAATAGGCTTTTTACAAACCGCCATTGTGCACTGGCTCAGAGAGTGTCAGAATGCACCTATGTCAGAAAGGGCCCTTGGATCTCAGCCGTGCCCTCCATTGCTCTAGAGGTGGAAGGCACAAAGCACTGCCTCCATCCTTCAATTGGAGACAAGCCAGCAACTGTCCTGCTTCCAGCTCTTTAGGAAGCTGGGAAAGCACTCGCATTGCACAGTGCTCTTACAGCGTCCTGGGAACGTCTCATACAAAGGCAGCTGAACACCGTGTCTTTTCAGCCCTTAACTCACCAATCTGCAACATCTGCTTCTGCCGCATTTCCACCTTGCCAACCCGGCTCAGACGAAATGCCTACATCTTCCCCTGAAGCGACTGTGCTGATTCCCAAAGGATTGAGCATCCACATGCTTAGGAGGCGATAAACTGCATGCCTTTTTCCAACCACCATTTTACACTGCTTAGAGAGCGTCGGAAAGCAGCTATGTCAGAAAGGCCCCTTTGCTCTCAGCCATGCCCTCCATTGCTCTCGAGGTGGAAGGCACAAGGCACTGGTTCTGGATCCACCCATCAATGGGAGACAAACCACATCTTGGCCTGCTTCCCGCTCTTTAGGAAGTGGAGAAAAAACTCCCTTTCCACAGTGCTCTTACAGCGTCCTGGGAACATCTCATAAAAAGGAGGCTGAACGCCGTTTCTTTTCAGCGCTTCACTCGCCAGTCTGGGACATCTGCATCCTGCACGTTTCCACCTTGACAACCCGGCTCAGACGAAATGCCTACATCCTCCCCTAGAGCAATTGGGATGAGGCCCATAGGATTGTGGCTCCACATGCTGAGGAGGAGAGAGACAATAGGCTTTTAACTAACCACGAAGTGCAACGGTTGGGAGAGTGTAAGAAAGCACCAATGGCAGAAAGACCCCTTTACTCTCAGCCGCGCCCTCCATTGCTGTAGAGGTGGAAGGCACAAAGCACTGCCTCCATCCTTCAATGGGAGACAAGCCATAAACTGTCTTGCCTCCAGCTCTTTAGGAAGCTGGGAAAGAACTCGCTTTCCACAGTGCTGTTACAGCATACGAGGAAACTCTCATACCGAGGCAGCTCAAACGCCATTTCTTCCCAGTGCTTAACTGGCCGCTTTGGGACTTCCGCTTCTGCCACAGTTCCACCTTGCCAACCCGCCTCAGACGAAATGCCTACATCTTCCCCTTAAGCAACGGGGGCGAAGCCCACATGATTGTGCTGCCACATGCTTAGCAGGAGCAGACAGTAGGCTTTTTACAAACCGCCATTGTGCACTGGGTCAGAGAGTGTCAGAATGCACCTATGTCAGAAAGGGCCCTTTGCTCTCAGCCGTGCCCTCCATTGCTCTAGAGGTGGAAGGCACAAAGCACTGCCTCCATCCTTCAATTGGAGACAAGCCATAAACTGTCTTGCCTCCAGCTCTTTAGGAAGCTGACAAACAACTCGCTTTCCACAGTCCTGTTACAGCAGACCGGGGAACTTCTCATACAAAGGCAGCTCAAATGGCATTTCTTCCCAGCCCTTAACTCGCAGCTTTAGGAATCCTGCTTCTGCCGCAATTCCACCTTGCGAACCCGGCTCAGACGAAATGCCTACATCTTCCCCTGAAGCAACTGGGCTGACTCCCAAATGATTGAGCGTCCACGTGCTTAGGAGGCGATAGACTGCACGCCTTTTTCCAACCACCATTGTGCACTGCTGGAGAGAGTGTCGGAAAGCAGCTATGTCAGAAAGACCCCTTTGCTCTCAGCCGTGCCCTTCATTGCTCTAGACGTGGAATGCACAATGCACTGGCTCCCCCCCTCAAGCGGCGACAAGCCACAGACCATCTTCCTTCCATCTCTTTAGGAAGCTGAGCAAGAACTCGCTTTCAACAGTGCTCTTTCTGTGTCCTGGCAACATCTCATACAAAGGCAGCTGATATGCCATTTCTTTTCAGCGCTTAACTCGCAGATTTGGAACTTCTGCTCCTGCCACATTTCCACCTGGCCAACCCGGCTCAGACGAAATGTCTACATCTTCCCCTTCAGCAACGGGGACGAGGCCCAGATGACTGTGCTTCCGCATGCTTAGTAGGAGCAGACAATAGGCTTTTTACAAACCGCCATTGTGCACTGGCTCAGAGAGTGTCAGTATGCACCTATGTCAGAAAGGGCCCTTGGATCTCAGCCTTTCCCTCCATTGCTCTACAGGTGGAAGGCACAAAGCACTGTCTCCATCCTTCAATTGGAGACAAGCCAGCAACCGTCCTGCTTCCAGCTCTTTAGGAAGCTGAGAAAGCACTCGCATTGCACAGTGCTCTTACAGCGTCCTGGGAACGTCTCATACAAAGGCAGCTGAACACCGTGTCTTTTCAGCCCTTAACTCACCAATCTGCAACATCTGCTTCTGCCGCATTTCCACCTTGCCAATCCGGCTCAGACGAAATGCCTACATCTTCCCCTGAAGCGACTGTGCTGATTCAAAAATGATTGAGCATCCACATGCTTAGGAGGCACTAAACTGCATGCCTTTTTCCAACCACCATTTTACACTGCTTAGAGAGCGTCGGAAAGCTCCTATGTCAGAAAGGCCCCTTTGCTCTCAGCCATGCCCTCCATTGCTCTCGAGGTGGAAGGCACAAGGCACTGGTTCTGGATCCACCCCTCAATGGGAGACAAACCACATCTTGGCCTGCTTCCAGCTCTTTAGGAATTGGAGAAAAAACTCCCTTTCCACAGTGCTCTTACAGCGTCCTGGGAACATCTCATACAAAGGAGGCTGAACGCCGTTTCTTTTCAGCACTTCACTCGCCAGTCTGGGACATCTGCATCCTGCACGTTTCCACCTTGACAACCCGGCTCAGACGAAATGCCTACATCCTCCCCTTGAGCAATTGGGATGAGGCCCATAGGATTGTGGTTCCAATGCTGAGGAGGAGAGAGACAATAGGCTTTTAACTAACCACGAAGTGCAACGGTTGAGAGAGTGTCAGAAAGCACCAATGGCAGAAAGACCCCTTTACTCTCAGCCGCGCCCTCCATTGCTGTAGAGGTGGAAGGCACAAAGCACTGCCTCCATCCTTCAATGGGAGACAAGCCATAAACTGTCTTGCCTCCAGCTCTTTAGGAAGCTGGGAAAGAACTCGCTTTCCACAGTGCTGTTACAGCATACGAGGAAACTCTCATACCGGGGCAGCTCAAACGCCATTTCTTCCCTGTGCTTAACTGGCCGCTTTAGGACTTCCGCTTCTGCCACAGTTTCACCTTGCCAACCCGGCTCAGACGAAATGCCTACATCTTCCCCTTAAGCAACGGGGGCGAAGCCCACATGATTGTGCTGCCACATGCTTAGCAGGAGCAGACAATAGGCTTTTTACAAACCGCCATTGTGCACTGGGTCAGAGAGTGTCAGAATGCACCTATGTCAGAAAGGGCCCTTTGCTCTCAGCCGTGCCCTCCATTGCTCTAGAGGTGGAAGGCACAAAGCACTGCCTCCATCCTTCAATTGGAGACAAGCCATAAACTGTCTTGCCTCCAGCTCTTTAGGAAGCTGACAAACAACTCGCTTTCCACAGTCCTGTTACAGCAGACCGGGGAACTTCTCATACCAAGGCAGCTCAAATGGCATTTCTTCCCAGCCCTTAACTCGCAGCTGTAGGACTCCTGCTTCTGCCGCAATTCCACCTTGCCAAGCCGGCTCAGACGAAATGCCTACATCTTCCCCTTAAGCAATGGGGTCGAAGCCCACATGATTGTGCTGCCACATGCTTAGCAGGAGCAGACAATAGGCTTTTTACAAACCGCCATTGTGCACTGGGTCAGAGAGTGTCAGAATGCACCTATGTCAGAAAGGGCCCTTTGCTCTCAGCCGTGCCCTCCATTGCTCTAGAGGTGGAAGGCACAAAGCACTGCCTCCATCCTTCAATTGGAGACAAGCCATAAACTGTCTTGCCTCCAGCTCTTTAGGAAGCTGACAAACAACTCGCTTTCCACAGTCCTGTTACAGCAGACCGGGGAACTTCTCATACCAAGGCAGCTCAAATGGCATTTCTTCCCAGCCCTTAACTCGCAGCTGTAGGACTCCTGCTTCTGCCGCAATTCCACCTTGCCAACCCGGCTCAGACGAAATGCCTACGTCTTCCCCTGAAGCAACTGGGCTGAGTCCCAAATGATTGAGCGTCCACGTGCTTAGGAGGCGATAGACTGCACGCCTTTTTCCAACCACCATTGTGCACTGCTGGAGAGAGTGTCGGAAAGCAGCTATGTCAGAAAGACCCCTTTGCTCTCAGCCGTGCCCTTCATTGCCCTAGACGTGGAATGCACAATGCACTGGCTCCCCCCCTCAAGCGGCGACAAGCCACAGACCATCTTCCTTCCATCTCTTTAGGAAGCTGAGCAAGAACTCGCTTTCAACAGTGCTCTTTCTGTGTCCTGGCAACATCTCATACAAAGGCAGCTGATATGCCATTTCTTTTCAGCGCTTAACACGCAGATTTGGAACTTCTGCTCCTGCAACATTTCCACCTGGCCAACCCGGCTCAGGCGAAATGTCTACATCTTCCCCTTCAGCAACGGGGACGAGGCCCAGATGACTGTGCTTCCGCATGCTTAGCAGGAGCAGACAATAGGCGTTTTACAAACCGCCATTGTGCACTGGGTCAGAGAGTGTCAGAATGCACCTATGTCAGAAAGGGCCCTTGGATCTCAGCCGTGCCCTCCATTGCTCTAGAGGTGGAAGGCACAAAGCACTGCCTCCATCCTTCAATTGGAGACAAGCCAGCAACTGTCCTGCTTCCAGCTCTTTAGGAAGCTGGGAAAGCACTCGCATTGCACAGTGCTCTCACAGCGTCCTGGGAACGTCTCATACAAAGGCAGCTGAACACCGTGTCTTTTCAGCCCTTAACTCACCAATCTGCAACATCTGCTTCTGCCGCTTTGCCACCTTGCCAACCCGGCTCAGACGAAATGCCTGCATCTTCCCCTTAAGCGACTGTGCTGATTCCCAAAGGATTGAGCATCCACATGCTTAGGAGGCGATAAACTGCATGCCTTTTTCCTACCACCATTTTACACTGCTTAGAGAGCGTCGGAAAGCAGCTATGTCATAAAGGCCCCTTTGCTCTCAGCCATGCCCTCCATTGCTCTCGAGGTGGAAGGCACAAGGCACTGGTTCTGGATCCACCCCTCAATGGGAGACAAACCACATCTTGGCCTGCTTCCAGCTCTTTAGGAAGTGGAGAAAAAACTCCCTTTCCACAGTGCTCTTACAGCGTCCTGGGAACATCTCATACAAAGGAGGCTGAACGCCGTTTCTTTTCAGCACTTCACTCGCCAGTCTGGGAGATCTGCATCCTGCACGTTTCCACCTTGCCAAACCGGCTCAGACGAAATGCCTACATCTTTCCCTTGAGCAATGGGGATGAGGCCCATCGGATTGTGGTTCCACATGCTGAGGAGGAGAGAGACAATAGGCTTTTAACTAACCACGAAGTGCAACGGTTGGGAGAGTGTCAGAAAGCACCAATGGCAGAAAGACCCCTTTACTCTCAGCCGCGCCCTCCATTGCTGTAGAGGTGGAAGGCACAAAGCACTGCCTCCATCCTTCAATGGGAGACAAGCCATAAACTGTCTTGCCTCCAGCTCTTTAGGAAGCTGTGAAAGAACTCGCTTTCCACAGTGCTGTTACAGCATACGAGGAAACTCTCATACCGAGGCAGCTCAAACGCCATTTCTTCCCAGTGCTTAACTGGCCGATTTAGGACTTCCACTTCTGCCACAGTTCCACCTTGCCAACCCGCCTCAGACGAAATGCCTACATCTTACCCTTAAGCAACGGGGGCGAAGCCCACATGATTGTGCTGCCACATGCTTAGCAGGAGCAGACAATAGGCTTTTTACAAACTGCCATTGTGCACTGGGTCGGAGAGTGTCAGAATGCACCTATGTCAGAAAGGGCCCTTTGCTCTCAGCCGTGCCCTCCATTGCTTTAGAGGTGGAAGGCACAAAGCACTGCCTCCATCCTTCAATTGGAGACAAGCCATAAACTGTCTTGCCTCCAGCTCTTTAGGAAGCTGACAAACAACTCGCTTTCCACAGTCCTGTTACAGCAGACCGGGGAACTTCTCATACCAAGGCAGCTCAAATGGCATTTCTTCCCAGCCCTTAACTCGCAGCTTTAGGACTCCTGCTTCTGCCGCAATTCCACCTTGCCAACCCTGCTCAGACGAAATGCCTACATCTTCCCCTGAAGCAACTGGGCTGAGTCCCAAATGATTGAGCGTCCACGTGCTTAGGAGGCGATAGACTGCACGCCGTTTTCCAACCACCATTGTGCACTGCTGGAGAGAGTGTCGGAAAGCAGCTATGTCAGAAAGACCCCTTTGCTCTCAGCCGTGCCCTTCATTGCTCTAGACGTGGAATGCACAATGCACTGGCTCCCCCCCTCAAGCGGCGACAAGCCACAGACCATCTTCCTTCCATCTCTTTAGGAAGCTGAGAAAGAACTCGCTTTCAACAGTGCTCTTTCTGTGTCCTGGCAACATCTCATACAAAGGCAGCTGATATGCCATTTCTTTTCAGCGCTTAACTCGCAGATTTGGAACTTCTGCTCCTGCCACATTTCCACCTGGCCAACCCGGCTCAGACGAAATGTCTGCATCTTCCCCTTCAGCAACGGGGACAAGGCCCAGATGACTGTGCTTCCGCATGCTTAGCAGGAGCAGACAATATGCTTTTTACAAACCGCCATTGTGCACTGGGTCAGAGAGTGTCAGAATGCACCTATGTCAGAAAGGGCCCTTGGATCTCAGCCGTGCCCTCCATTGCTCTAGAGGTGGAAGGCACAAAGCACTGCCTCCATCCTTCAATTGGAGACAAGCCAGCAACTGTCCTGCTTCCAGCTCTTTAGGAATCTGGGAAAGCACTCGCATTCCACAGTGCTCTTACAGCGTCCTGGGAACGTCTCATACAAAGGCAGCTGAACACCGTGTCTTTTCAGCCCTTAACTCACAAATCTGCAACATCTGCTTCTGCCGCATTTCCACCTTGCCAACCCGGCTCAGACGAAATGCCTACATCTTCCCCTGAAGCGACTGTGCTGATTCCCAAATGATTGAGCATCCACATGCTTAGGAGGCACTAAACTGCATGCCTTTTTCCAACCGCCATTTTACACTGCTTAGAGAGCGTCGGAAAGCAGCTATGTCAGAAAGGCCCCTTTGCTCTCAGCCATGCCCTCCATTGCTCTCGAGGTGGAAGGCACAAGGCACTGGTTCTGGATCCACCCCTCAATGGGAGACAAACCACATCTTGGCCTGCTTCCAGCTCTTTAGGAAGTGGAGAAAAAACTCCCTTTCCACAGTGCTCTTACAGCGTCCTGGGAACATCTCATACAAAGGAGGCTGAACGCCGTTTCTCTTCAGCACTTCACTCGCCAGTCTGGGACATCTGCATCCTGCACGTTTCCACCTTGACAACCCGGCTCAGACGAAATGCCTACATCCTCCCCTGAAGCGACTGTGCTGATTCCCAAATGATTGAGCATCCACATGCTTAGGAGGCGATAAACTGCATGCCTTTTTCCAACCACCATTTTACACTGCTTAGAGAGCGTCGGAAAGCAGCTATGTCAGAAAGGCCCCTTTGCTCCCAGCCATGCCCTCCATTGCTCTCGAGGTGGAAGGCACAAGGCACTGGTTCTGGATCCACCCCTCAATGGGAGACAAACCACATCTTGGCCTGCTTCCAGCTCTTTAGGAAGTGGAGAAAAAACTCCCTTTCCACAGTGCTCTTACAGCGTCCTGGTAACATCTCATACTAAGGAGGCTGAACGCCGTTTCTTTTCAGCACTTCACTCGCCAGTCTGGGACATCTGCATCCTGCGCATTTCCACCTTGCCAACCCGGCTCAGAAGAAATGCCTACATCTTCCCCTTGAGCAATGGGGATGAGGCCCATAGGATTGTGGTTCCACATGCTGAGGAGGAGAGAGACAATAGGCTTTTAACTAACCACGAAGTGCAACGGTTGGGAGAGTGTCAGAAAGCACCAATGGCAGAAAGACCCCTTTACTCTCAGCCGCGCCCTCCATTGCTGTAGAGGTGCAAGGCACAAAGCACTGCCTCCATCCTTCAATGGGAGACAAGCCATAAACTGTCTTGCCTCCAGTTCTTTAGGAAGCTGGGAAAGAACTCGCTTTCCACAGTGCTGTTACAGCATACGAGGAAACTCTCATACCGAGGCAGCTCAAACGCCATTTCTTCCCAGTGCTTAACTGGCCACTTTAGGACTTCCGCTTCTGCCACAGTTCCACCTTGCCAACCCGCCTCAGACGAAATGCCTACATCTTCCCCTTAAGCAACGGGGGCGAAGCCCACATGATTGTGCTGCCACATGCTTAGCAGGAGCAGACAATAGGCTTTTTACAAACCGCCATTGTGCACTGGGTCAGAGAGTGTCAGAATGCACCTATGTCAGAAAGGGCCCTTTGCTCTCAGCCGTGCCCTCCATTGCTCTAGAGGTGGAAGGCACAGAGCACTGCCTCCATCCTTCAATTGGAGACAAGCCATAAACTGTCTTGCCTCCTGCTCTTTAGGAAGCTGACAAACAACTCGCTTTCCACAGTCCTGTTACAGCAGACCGGGCAACTTCTCATACCAAGGCAGCTCAAATGGCATTTCTTCCCAGCCCTTAACTCGCAGCTTTAGGACTCCTGCTTCTGCCGCAATTCCACCTTGCCAACCCTGCTCAGACGAAATGCCTACATCTTCCCCTGAAGCAACTGGGCTGAGTCCCAAATGATTGAGCGTCCACGTGCTTAGGAGGCGATAGACTGCACGCCGTTTTCCAACCACCATTGTGCACTGCTGGAGAGAGTGTCGGAAAGCAGCTATGTCAGAAAGACCCCTTTGCTCTCAGCCGTGCCCTTCATTGCTCTAGACGTGGAATGCACAATGCACTGGCTCCCCCCCTCAAGCGGCGACAAGCCACAGACCATCTTCCTTCCATCTCTTTAGGAAGCTGAGCAAGAACTCGCTTTCAACAGTGCTCTTTCTGTGTCCTGGCAACATCTCATACAAAGGCAGCTGATATGCCATTTCTTTTCAGCGCTTAACTCGCAGATTTGGAACTTCTGCTCCTGCCACATTTCCACCTGGCCAACCCGGCTCAGACGAAATGTCTACATCTTCCCCTTCAGCAACGGGGACAAGGCCCAGATGACTGTGCTTCCGCATGCTTAGCAGGAGCAGACAATAGGCTTTTTACAAACCGCCATTGTGCACTGGGTCAGAGAGTGTCAGAATGCACCTATGTCAGAAAGGGCCCTTGGATCTCAGCCGTGCCCTCCATTGCTCTAGAGGTGGAAGGCACAAAGCACTGCCTCCATCCTTCAATTGGAGACAAGCCAGCAACTGTCCTGCTTCCAGCTCTTTAGGAAGCTGGGAAAGCACTCGCATTCCACAGTGCTCTTACAGCGTCCTGGGAACGTCTCATACAAAGGCAGCTGAACACCGTGTCTTTTCAGCCCTTAACTCACAAATCTGCAACATCTGCTTCTGCCGCATTTCCACCTTGCCAACCCGCCTCAGACGAAATGCCTACATCTTCTCCTGAAGCGACTGTTCTGATTCCCAAATGATTGAGCATCCGCATGCTTAGGAGGCACTAAACTGCATGCCTTTTTCCAACCACCATTTTACACTGCTTAGAGAGCGTCGGAAAGCAGCTATGTCAGAAAGGCCCCTTTGCTCTCAGCCATGCCCTCCATTGCTCTCGAGGTGGAAGGCACAAGGCACTGGTTCTGGATCCACCCCTCAATGGGAGACAAACCACATCTTGGCCCGCTTCCAGCTCTTTAGGAAGTGGAGAACAAACTCCCTTTCCACAGTGCTCTTACAGCGTCCTGGGAACATCTCATACAAAGGAGGCTGAACGCCGTTTCTCTTCAGCACTTCACTCGCCAGTCTGGGACATCTGCATCCTGCACGTTTCCACCTTGACAACCCGGCTCAGACGAAATGCCTACATCCTCCCCTTGAGCAATTGGGATGAGGCCCATAGGATTGTGGTTCCACATGCTGAGGAGGAGAGAGACAATAGGCTTTTAACTAACCACGAAGTGCAACGATTGGGAGAGTGTCAGAAAGCACCAATGGCAGAAAGACCCCTTTACTCTCAGCCGCTCCCTCCATTGCTGTAGAGGTGGAAGGCACAAAGCACTGCCTCCATCCTTCAATGGGAGACAAGCCATAAACTGTCTTGCCTCCAGCTCTTTAGGAAGCTGGGAAGGAACTCGCTTTCCACAGTGCTGTTACAGCATACGAGGAAACTCTCATACCGAGGCAGCTCAAACGCCATTTCTTCCCAGTGCTTACCTGGCCAATTTAGGACTTCCGCTTCTGCCAGAGTTCCACCTTGCCAACCCGCCTCAGACGAAATGCCTACATCTTCCCCTTAAGCAACGGGGGCGAAGCCCACATGATTGTGCTGCCACATGCTTAGCAGGAGCAGACAATAGGCTTTTTACAAACTGCCATTGTGCACTGGGTCAGAGAGTGTCAGAATGCACCTATGTCAGAAAGGGCCCTTTGCTCTCAGCCGTGCCCTCCATTGCTCTAGAGGTGGAAGGCACAAAGCACTGCCTCCATCCTTCAATTGGAGACAAGCCATAAACTGTCTTGCCTCCAGCTCTTTAGGAAGCTGACAAACAACTCGCTTTCCACAGTCCTGTTACAGCAGACCGGGGAACTTCTCATACCAAGGCAGCTCAAATGACATTTCTTCCCAGCCCTTAACTAGCAGCTTTAGGACTCCTGCTTCTGCCGCAATTCCACCTTGCCAACCCTGCTCAGACGAAATGCCTACATCTTCCCCTGAAGCAACTGGGCTGAGTCACAAATGATTGAGCGTCCACGTGCTTAGGAGGCGATAGACTGCACACCGTTTTCCAACCACCATTGTGCACTGCTGGAGAGAGTGTCGGAAAGCAGCTATGTCAGAAAGACCCCTTTGCTCTCAGCCGTGCCCTTCATTGCTCTAGACGTGGAATGCACAATGCACTGGCTCCCCCCCTCAAGCGGCGACAAGCCACAGACCATCTTCCTTCCATCTCTTTAGGAAGTTGAGAAAGAACTCGCTTTCAACAGTGTTCTTTCTGTGTCCTGGCAACATCTCATACAAAGGCAGCTGATATGCCATTTCTTTTCAGCGCTTAACTCGCATATTTGGAACTTCTGCTCCAGCCACATTTCCACCTGCCCAACCCGGCTCAGACGAAATGTCTACATCTTCCCCTTCAGCAACGGGGACGAGGCCCAGATGACTGTGCTTCCGCATGCTTAGCAGGAGCAGACAATAGGCGTTTTACAAACCGCCATTGTGCACTGGCTCAGAGAGTGTCAGAATGCACCTGTGTCAGAAAGGGCCCTTGGATCTCAGCCGTGCCCTCCATTGCTCTAGAGGTGGAAGGCACAAAGCACTGCCTCCATCCTTCAATTGGAGACAAGCCAGCAACTGTCCTGCTTCCAGCTCTTTAGGAAGCTGGGAAAGCACTCGCATTCCACAGTGCTCTTACAGCGTCCTGGGAACGTCTCATACAAAGGCAGCTGAACACCGTGTCTTTTCAGCCCTTAACTCACCAATCTGCAACATCTGCTTCTGCCGCATTTCCACCTTGCCAACCCGGCTCAGACGAAATGCCTACATCTTCCCCTGAAGCGACTGTGCTGATTCCCAAATGATTGAGCATCCACATTCTTAGGAGGCGATAAACTGCATGCCTTTTTCCAACCACCATTTTACACTGCTTAGAGAGCGTCGGAAAGCAGCTATGTCAGAAAGGCCCTTTTGCTCTCAGCCATGCCCTCCATTGCTCTCGAGGTGGAAGGCACAAGGCACTGGTTCTGGATCCACCCCTCAATGGGAGACAAACCACATCTTGGCCTGTTTCCAGCTCTTTAGGAAGTGGAGAACAAACTCCCTTTCCACAGTGCTCTTACAGCGTCCTGGGAACATCTCATACAAAGGAGGCTGAACGCCGTTTCTCTTCAGCACTTCACTCGCCAGTCTGGGACATCTGCATCCTGCACGTTTCCACCTTGACAACCCGGCTCAGACGAAATGCCTACATCCTCCCCTTGAGCAATTGGGATGAGGCCCATAGGATTGTGGTTCCACATGCTGAGGAGGAGAGAGACAATAGGCTTTTAACTAACCACGAAGTGCAACGATTGGGAGAGTGTCAGAAAGCACCAATGGCAGAAAGACCCCTTTACTCTCAGCCGCTCCCTCCATTGCTGTAGAGGTGGAAGGCACAAAGCACTGCCTCCATCCTTCAATGGGAGACAAGCCATAAACTGTCTTGCCTCCAGCTCTTTAGGAAGCTGGGAAGGAACTCGCTTTCCACAGTGCTGTTACAGCATACGAGGAAACTCTCATACCGAGGCAGCTCAAACGCCATTTCTTCCCAGTGCTTACCTGGCCAATTTAGGACTTCCGCTTCTGCCAGAGTTCCACCTTGCCAACCCGCCTCAGACGAAATGCCTACATCTTCCCCTTAAGCAACGGGGGCGAAGCCCACATGATTGTGCTGCCACATGCTTAGCAGGAGCAGACAATAGGCTTTTTACAAACCGCCATTGTGCACTGGGTCAGAGAGTGTCAGAATGCACCTATGTCAGAAAGGGCCCTTTGCTCTCAGCCGTGCCCTCCATTGCTCTAGAGGTGGAAGGCACAAAGCACTGCCTCCATCCTTCAATTGGAGACAAGCCATAAACTGTCTTGCCTCCAGCTCTTTAGGAAGCTGACAAACAACTCGCTTTCCACAGTCCTGTTACAGCAGACCGGGGAACTTCTCATACCAAGGCAGCTCAAATGACATTTCTTCCCAGCCCTTAACTAGCAGCTTTAGGACTCCTGCTTCTGCCGCAATTCCACCTTGCCAACCCTGCTCAGACGAAATGCCTACATCTTCCCCTGAAGCAACTGGGCTGAGTCACAAATGATTGAGCGTCCACGTGCTTAGGAGGCGATAGACTGCACACCGTTTTCCAACCACCATTGTGCACTGCTGGAGAGAGTGTCGGAAAGCAGCTATGTCAGAAAGACCCCTTTGCTCTCAGCCGTGCCCTTCATTGCTCTAGACGTGGAATGCACAATGCACTGGCTCCCCCCCTCAAGCGGCGACAAGCCACAGACCATCTTCCTTCCATCTCTTTAGGAAGTTGAGAAAGAACTCGCTTTCAACAGTGTTCTTTCTGTGTCCTGGCAACATCTCATACAAAGGCAGCTGATATGCCATTTCTTTTCAGCGCTTAACTCGCATATTTGGAACTTCTGCTCCAGCCACATTTCCACCTGCCCAACCCGGCTCAGACGAAATGTCTACATCTTCCCCTTCAGCAACGGGGACGAGGCCCAGATGACTGTGCTTCCGCATGCTTAGCAGGAGCAGACAATAGGCGTTTTACAAACCGCCATTGTGCACTGGCTCAGAGAGTGTCAGAATGCACCTGTGTCAGAAAGGGCCCTTGGATCTCAGCCGTGCCCTCCATTGCTCTAGAGGTGGAAGGCACAAAGCACTGCCTCCATCCTTCAATTGGAGACAAGCCAGCAACTGTCCTGCTTCCAGCTCTTTAGGAAGCTGGGAAAGCACTCGCATTCCACAGTGCTCTTACAGCGTCCTGGGAACGTCTCATACAAAGGCAGCTGAACACCGTGTCTTTTCAGCCCTTAACTCACCAATCTGCAACATCTGCTTCTGCCGCATTTCCACCTTGCCAACCCGGCTCAGACGAAATGCCTACATCTTCCCCTGAAGCGACTGTGCTGATTCCCAAATGATTGAGCATCCACATTCTTAGGAGGCGATAAACTGCATGCCTTTTTCCAACCACCATTTTACACTGCTTAGAGAGCGTCGGAAAGCAGCTATGTCAGAAAGGCCCTTTTGCTCTCAGCCATGCCCTCCATTGCTCTCGAGGTGGAAGGCACAAGGCACTGGTTCTGGATCCACCCCTCAATGGGAGACAAACCACATCTTGGCCTGCTTCCAGCTCTTTAGGAAGTGGAGAAAAAACTCCCTTTCCACAGTGCTCTTACAGCGTCCTGGGAACATCTCATACAAAGGAGGCTGAACGCCGTTTCTTTTCAGCACCTCACTCGCCAGTCTGGGACATCTGCATCCTGCACGTTTCCACCTTGCCAAACCGGCTCAGACGAAATGCCTACATCTTCCCCTTGAGCAATGGGGATGAGGCCCATAGGATTGTGGTTCCACATGCTGAGGAGGAGAGAGACAATAGGCTTTTAACTAACCACGAATTGCAACGGTTGGGAGAGTGTCAGAAAGCACCAATGGCAGAAAGACCCCTTTACTCTCAGCCGCACCCTCCATTGCTGTAGAGGTGGAAGGCACAAAGCACTGCCTCCATCCTTCAATGGGAGACAAGCCATAAACTGTCTTGCCTCCAGCTCTTTAGGAAGCTGGGAAAGAACTCGCTTTCCACAGTGCTGTTACAGCATACGAGGAAACTCTCATACCGAGGCAGCTCAAACGACATTTCTTCCCAGTGCTTAACTGGCCGCTTTAGGACTTCCGATTCTGCCACAGTTCCACCTTGCCAACCCGCCTCAGACGAAATGCCTACATCTTCCCTTTAAGCAACGGGGGCGAAGCCCACATGATTGTGCTGCCACATGCTTAGCAGGAGCAGACAATAGGCTTTTTACAAACCGCCATTGTGCACTGGGTCAGAGCGTGTCAGAATGCACCTATGTCAGAAAGGGCCCTTTGCTCTCAGCCGTGCCCTCCATTGCTCTAGAGGTGGAAGGCACAAAGCACTGCCTCCATCCTTCAATTGGAGACAAGCCATAAACTGTCTTGCCTCCAGCTCTTTAGGAAGCTGACAAACAACTCGCTTTCCACAGTCCTGTTACAGCAGACCGGGGAACTTCTCATACAAAGGCAGCTCAAATGGCATTTCTTCCCAGCCCTTAACTCGCAGCTTTAGGAATCCTGCTTCTGCCGCAATTCCACCTTGCGAACCCGGCTCAGACGAAATGCCTACATCTTCCCCTGAAGCAACTGGGCTGACTCCCAAATGATTGAGCGTCCACGTGCTTAGGAGGCGATAGACTGCACGCCTTTTTCCAACCACCATTGTGCACTGCTGGAGAGAGTGTCGGAAAGCAGCTATGTCAGAAAGACCCCTTTGCTCTCAGCCGTGCCCTTCATTGCTCTAGACGTGGAATGCACAATGCACTGGCTCTCCCCCTCAAGCGGCGACAAGCCACAGACCATCTTCCTTCCATCTCTTTAGGAAGCTGAGCAAGAACTCGCTTTCAACAGTGCTCTTTCTGTGTCCTGGCAACATCTCATACAAAGGCAGCTGATATGCCATTTCTTTTCAGCGCTTAACTCGCAGATTTGGAACTTCTGCTCCTGCCACATTTCCACCTGGCCAACCCGGCTCAGACGAAATGTCTACATCTTCCCCTTCAGCAACGGGGACGAGGCCCAGATGACTGTGCTTCCGCATGCTTAGTAGGAGCAGACAATAGGCTTTTTACAAACCGCCATTGTGCACTGGCTCAGAGAGTGTCAGTATGCACCTATGTCAGAAAGGGCCCTTGGATCTCAGCCTTTCCCTCCATTGCTCTACAGGTGGAAGGCACAAAGCACTGTCTCCATCCTTCAATTGGAGACAAGCCAGCAACCGTCCTGCTTCCAGCTCTTTAGGAAGCTGAGAAAGCACTCGCATTGCACAGTGCTCTTACAGCGTCCTGGGAACGTCTCATACAAAGGCAGCTGAACACCGTGTCTTTTCAGCCCTTAACTCACCAATCTGCAACATCTGCTTCTGCCGCATTTCCACCTTGCCAATCCGGCTCAGACGAAATGCCTACATCTTCCCCTGAAGCGACTGTGCTGATTCAAAAATGATTGAGCATCCACATGCTTAGGAGGCACTAAACTGCATGCCTTTTTCCAACCACCATTTTACACTGCTTAGAGAGCGTCGGAAAGCAGCTATGTCAGAAAGGCCCCTTTGCTCTCAGCCATGCCCTCCATTGCTCTCGAGGTGGAAGGCACAAGGCACTGGTTCTGGATCCACCCCTCAATGGGAGACAAACCACATCTTGGCCTGCTTCCAGCTCTTTAGGAAGTGGAGAAAAAACTCCCTTTCCACAGTGCTCTTACAGCGTCCTGGGAAAATCTCATACAAAGGAGGCAGAACGCCGTTTCTTTTCAGCACTTCACTCGCCAGTCAGGGACATCTGCATCCTGCACGTTTCCACCTTGACAACACGGCTGAGACGAAATGCCTACATCCTCCCCTTGAGCAATTGGGATGAGACCCATAGGATTGTGGTTCCACATGCTGAGGAGGAGAGAGACAATAGGCTTTTAACTAACCACGAAGTGCAACGGATGGGAGAGTGTCAGAAAGCACCAATGGCAGAAAGACCCATTTACTCTCAGCCGCGCCCTCCATTGCTGTAGAGGTGAAAGGCACAAAGCACAGCCTCCATCCTTCAATGGGAGACAAGCCATAAACTGTCTTGCCTCCAGCTCTTTAGGAAGCTAAGAAAGAACTCGCTTTCCACAGTGCTGTTACAGCATACGAGGAAACTCTCATACCGAGGCAGCTCAAACGCCATTTCTTCCCAGTGCTTAACTGTCCGCGTTAGGACTTCCGCTTCTGCCACAGTTCCACCTTGCCAACCCGGCTCAGACGAAATGCCTACATCTTCCCGTTAAGCAATGGGGGCGAAGCCCACATGATTGTGCTGCCATATGCTTAGCAGGAGCAGACAATAGGCTTTTTACAAACCGCCATTGTGCACTGGGTCAGAGAGTGTCAGAATGCACCTATGTCAGAAAGGGCCCTTTGCTCTCAGCCGTGCCCTCCATTGCTCTAGAGGTGGAAGGCACAAAGCACTGCCTCCATCCTTCAATTGGAGACAAGCCATAAACTGTCTTGCCTCCAGCTCTTTAGGAAGCTGACAAACAACTCGCTTTCCACAGTCCTGTTACAGCAGACCGGGGAAATTCTCATACCAAGGTAGCTGAAATGGCATTTCTTCCCAGCCCTTAACTCGCAGCGTTAGGACTCCTGCTTCTGCCGCAATTCCACCTGGCCAACCCGGCTCAGACGAAATGCCTACATCTTCCCCTGAAGCAACTAGGCTGAGTCCCAAATGATTGAGCGTCCACGTGCTTAGGAGGCGATAGACTGCACGCCTTTTTCCAAACACCATTGTGCACTGCTGGAGAGAGTGTCGGAAAGCAGCTATGTCAGAAAGACCCCTTTGCTCTCAGCCGTGCCCTTCATTGCTCTAGACGTGGAATGCACAATGCACTGGTTCCCCCCCTCAAGCGGCGACAAGCCACAGACCATCTTCCTTCCATCTCTTTAGGAAGCTGAGCAAGAACTCGCTTTCAACAGTGCTCTTTCTGTGTCCTGGCAACATCTCATACAAAGGCAGCTGATATGCAATTTCTTTTCAGCGCTTAACTCGCAGATTTGGAACTTCTGCTCCTGCCACATATCCACGAGACCAACCCAGGTCAGACGAAATGGCCACATCTTCCCATTCAGCAACGGGGACGAGGCCCAGATGACTGTGCTTCCGCATGCTTAGCAGGAGCAGACAATAGGCTTTTTACAAACCGCCATTGTGCACTGGCTCAGAGAGTGTCAGAATGCACCTATGCCAGAAAGGGCCCTTGGATCTCAGCCGTGCCCTCCATTGCTCTAGAGGTGGAAGGCACAAAGCACTGCCTCCATCCTACAATTGGAGACAAGCCAGCAACTGTCCTGCTTCCAGCTCTTTAGGAAGCTGTGAAGGCACTCGCATTGCACAGTGCTCTTACAGCGTCCTGGGAACGTCTCATACAAAGGCAGCTGAACACCGTGTCTTTTCAGCCCTTAACTCACCAATCTGCAACATCTGCTTCTGCCGCATTTCCACCTTGCCAACCCGGCTCAGATGAAATGCCTACATCTTCCCCTGAATCGACTGTGCTGATTCCCAAATTATTGAGCATTGACATGCTTAGCAGGCGATAAACGTCATGCCTTTTTCCAACCACCATTTTACACTGCTTAGAGAGCGTCGGAAAGCAGCTATGTCAGAAAGGCCCCTTTGCTCTCAGCCATGCCCTCCATTGCTCTCGAGGTGGAAGGCACAAGGCACTGGTTCTGGATCCACCCCTCAATGGGAGACAAACCACATCTTGGCCTGCTTCCAGCTCTTTAGGAATTGGAGAAAAAACTCCCTTTCCACAGTGCTCTTACAGCGTCCTGGGAACATCTCATACAAAGGAGGCTGAACGCCGTTTCTTTTCAGCACTTCACTCGCCAGTCTGGGACATCTGCATCCTGCACGTTTCCACCTTGACAACCCGGCTCAGACGAAATGCCTACATCCTCCCCTTGAGCAATTGGGATGAGGCCCATAGGATTGTGGTTCCAATGCTGAGGAGGAGAGAGACAATAGGCTTTTAACTAACCACGAAGTGCAACGGTTGGGAGAGTGTCAGAAAGCACCAATGGCAGAAAGACCCCTTTACTCTCAGCCGCGCCCTCCATTGCTGTAGAGGTGGAAGGCACAAAGCACTGCCTCCATCCTTCAATGGGAGACAAGCCATAAACTGTCTTGCCTCCAGCTCTTTAGGAAGCTGGGAAAGAACTCGCTTTCCACAGTGCTGTTACAGCATACGAGGAAACTCTCATACCGAGGCAGCTCAAACGCCATTTCTTCCCTGTGCTTAACTGGCCGCTTTAGGACTTCCGCTTCTGCCACAGTTTCACCTTGCCAACCCGGCTCAGACGAAATGCCTACATCTTCCCCTTAAGCAACGGGGGCGAAGCCCACATGATTGTGCTGCCACATGCTTAGCAGGAGCAGACAATAGGCTTTTTACAAACCGCCATTGTGCACTGGGTCAGAGAGTGTCAGAATGCACCTATGTCAGAAAGGGCCCTTTGCTCTCAGCCGTGCCCTCCATTGCTCTAGAGGTGGAAGGCACAAAGCACTGCCTCCATCCTTCAATTGGAGACAAGCCATAAACTGTCTTGCCTCCAGCTCTTTAGGAAGCTGACAAACAACTCGCTTTCCACAGTCCTGTTACAGCAGACCGGGGAACTTCTCATACCAAGGCAGCTCAAATGGCATTTCTTCCCAGCCCTTAACTCGCAGCTGTAGGACTCCTGCTTCTGCCGCAATTCCACCTTGCCAAGCCGGCTCAGACGAAATGCCTACATCTTCCCCTTAAGCAATGGGGTCGAAGCCCACATGATTGTGCTGCCACATGCTTAGCAGGAGCAGACAATAGGCTTTTTACAAACCGCCATTGTGCACTGGGTCAGAGAGTGTCAGAATGCACCTATGTCAGAAAGGGCCCTTTGCTCTCAGCCGTGCCCTCCATTGCTCTAGAGGTGGAAGGCACAAAGCACTGCCTCCATCCTTCAATTGGAGACAAGCCATAAACTGTCTTGCCTCCAGCTCTTTAGGAAGCTGACAAACAACTCGCTTTCCACAGTCCTGTTACAGCAGACCGGGGAACTTCTCATACCAAGGCAGCTCAAATGGCATTTCTTCCCAGCCCTTAACTCGCAGCTGTAGGACTCCTGCTTCTGCCGCAATTCCACCTTGCCAACCCGGCTCAGACGAAATGCCTACGTCTTCCCCTGAAGCAACTGGGCTGAGTCCCAAATGATTGAGCGTCCACGTGCTTAGGAGGCGATAGACTGCACGCCTTTTTCCAACCACCATTGTGCACTGCTGGAGAGAGTGTCGGAAAGCAGCTATGTCAGAAAGACCCCTTTGCTCTCAGCCGTGCCCTTCATTGCCCTAGACGTGGAATGCACAATGCACTGGCTCCCCCCCTCAAGCGGCGACAAGCCACAGACCATCTTCCTTCCATCTCTTTAGGAAGCTGAGCAAGAACTCGCTTTCAACAGTGCTCTTTCTGTGTCCTGGCAACATCTCATACAAAGGCAGCTGATATGCCATTTCTTTTCAGCGCTTAACACGCAGATTTGGAACTTCTGCTCCTGCAACATTTCCACCTGGCCAACCCGGCTCAGGCGAAATGTCTACATCTTCCCCTTCAGCAACGGGGACGAGGCCCAGATGACTGTGCTTCCGCATGCTTAGCAGGAGCAGACAATAGGCGTTTTACAAACCGCCATTGTGCACTGGGTCAGAGAGTGTCAGAATGCACCTATGTCAGAAAGGGCCCTTGGATCTCAGCCGTGCCCTCCATTGCTCTAGAGGTGGAAGGCACAAAGCACTGCCTCCATCCTTCAATTGGAGACAAGCCAGCAACTGTCCTGCTTCCAGCTCTTTAGGAAGCTGGGAAAGCACTCGCATTGCACAGTGCTCTCACAGCGTCCTGGGAACGTCTCATACAAAGGCAGCTGAACACCGTGTCTTTTCAGCCCTTAACTCACCAATCTGCAACATCTGCTTCTGCCGCTTTGCCACCTTGCCAACCCGGCTCAGACGAAATGCCTGCATCTTCCCCTTAAGCGACTGTGCTGATTCCCAAAGGATTGAGCATCCACATGCTTAGGAGGCGATAAACTGCATGCCTTTTTCCAACCACCATTTTACACTGCTTAGAGAGCGTCGGAAAGCAGCTATGTCATAAAGGCCCCTTTGCTCTCAGCCATGCCCTCCATTGCTCTCGAGGTGGAAGGCACAAGGCACTGGTTCTGGATCCACCCCTCAATGGGAGACAAACCACATCTTGGCCTGCTTCCAGCTCTTTAGGAAGTGGAGAAAAAACTCCCTTTCCACAGTGCTCTTACAGCGTCCTGGGAACATCTCATACAAAGGAGGCTGAACGCCGTTTCTTTTCAGCACTTCACTCGCCAGTCTGGGAGATCTCCATCCTGCACGTTTCCACCTTGCCAAACCGGCTCAGACGAAATGCCTACATCTTTCCCTTGAGCAATGGGGATGAGGCCCATCGGATTGTGGTTCCACATGCTGAGGAGGAGAGAGACAATAGGCTTTTAACTAACCACGAAGTGCAACGGTTGGGAGAGTGTCAGAAAGCACCAATGGCAGAAAGACCCCTTTACTCTCAGCCGCGCCCTCCATTGCTGTAGAGGTGCAAGGCACAAAGCACTGCCTCCATCCTTCAATGGGAGACAAGCCATAAACTGTCTTGCCTCCAGTTCTTTAGGAAGCTGGGAAAGAACTCGCTTTCCACAGTGCTGTTACAGCATACGAGGAAACTCTCATACCGAGGCAGCTCAAACGCCATTTCTTCCCAGTGCTTAACTGGCCACTTTAGGACTTCCGCTTCTGCCACAGTTCCACCTTGCCAACCCGCCTCAGACGAAATGCCTACATCTTCCCCTTAAGCAACGGGGGCAAAGCCCACATGATTGTGCTGCCGCATGCTTAGCAGGAGCAGACAATAGGCTTTTTACAAACCGCCATTGTGCAGTGGGTCAGAGAGTGTCAGAATGCACCTATGTCAGAAAGGGCCCTTTGCTCTCAGCCGTGCCCTCCATTGCTCTAGAGGTGGAAGGCACAGAGCACTGCCTCCATCCTTCAATTGGAGACAAGCCATAAACTGTCTTGCCTCCTGCTCTTTAGGAAGCTGACAAACAACTCGCTTTCCACAGTCCTGTTACAGCAGACCGGGCAACTTCTCATACCAAGGCAGCTCAAATGGCATTTCTTCCCAGCCCTTAACTCGCAGCTTTAGGACTCCTGCTTCTGCCGCAATTCCACCTTGCCAACCCTGCTCAGACGAAATGCCTACATCTTCCCCTGAAGCAACTGGGCTGAGTCCCAAATGATTGAGCGTCCACGTGCTTAGGAGGCGATAGACTGCACGCCGTTTTCCAACCACCATTGTGCACTGCTGGAGAGAGTGTCGGAAAGCAGCTATGTCAGAAAGACCCCTTTGCTCTCAGCCGTGCCCTTCATTGCTCTAGACGTGGAATGCACAATGCACTGGCTCCCCCCCTCAAGCGGCGACAAGCCACAGACCATCTTCCTTCCATCTCTTTAGGAAGCTGAGAAAGAACTCGCTTTCAACAGTGCTCTTTCTGTGTCCTGGCAACATCTCATACAAAGGCAGCTGATATGCCATTTCTTTTCAGCGCTTAACTCGCAGATTTGGAACTTCTGCTCCTGCCACATTTCCACCTGGCCAACCCGGCTCAGACGAAATGTCTACATCTTCCCCTTCAGCAACGGGGACAAGGCCCAGATGACTGTGCTTCCGCATGCTTAGCAGGAGCAGACAATAGGCTTTTTACAAACCGCCATTGTGCACTGGGTCAGAGAGTGTCAGAATGCACCTATGTCAGAAAGGGCCCTTGGATCTCAGCCGTGCCCTCCATTGCTCTAGAGGTGGAAGGCACAAAGCACTGCCTCCATCCTTCAATTGGAGACAAGCCAGCAACTGTCCTGCTTCCAGCTCTTTAGGAAGCTGGGAAAGCACTCGCATTCCACAGTGCTCTTACAGCGTCCTGGGAACGTCTCATACAAAGGCAGCTGAACACCGTGTCTTTTCAGCCCTTAACTCACAAATCTGCAACATCTGCTTCTGCCGCATTTCCACCTTGCCAACCCGGCTCAGACGAAATGCCTACATCTTCCCCTGAAGCGACTGTGCTGATTCCCAAATGATTGAGCATCCACATGCTTAGGAGGCACTAAACTGTATGCCTTTTTCCAACCACCATTTTACACTGCTTAGAGAGCGTCGGAAAGCAGCTATGTCAGAAAGGCCCCTTTGCTCTCAGCCATGCCCTCCATTGCTCTCGAGGTGGAAGGCACAAGGCACTGGTTCTGGATCCACCCCTCAATGGGAGACAAACCACATCTTGGCCTGCTTCCAGCTCTTTAGGAAGTGGAGAAAAAACTCCCTTTCCACAGTGCTCTTACAGCGTCCTGGGAACATCTCATACAAAGGAGGCTGAACGCCGTTTCTCTTCAGCACTTCACTCGCCAGTCTGGGACATCTGCATCCTGCACGTTTCCACCTTGACAACCCGGCTCAGACGAAATGCCTACATCCTCCCCTGAAGCGACTGTGCTGATTCCCAAATGATTGAGCATCCACATGCTTAGGAGGCGATAAACTGCATGCCTTTTTCCAACCACCATTTTACACTGCTTAGAGAGCGTCGGAAAGCAGCTATGTCAGAAAGGCCCCTTTGCTCCCAGCCATGCCCTCCATTGCTCTCGAGGTGGAAGGCACAAGGCACTGGTTCTGGATCCACCCCTCAATGGGAGACAAACCACATCTTGGCCTGCTTCCAGCTCTTTAGGAAGTGGAGAAAAAACTCCCTTTCCACAGTGCTCTTACAGCGTCCTGGTAACATCTCATACTAAGGAGGCTGAACGCCGTTTCTCTTCAGCACTTCACTCGCCAGTCTGGGACATCTGCATCCTGCGCGTTTCCACCTTGCCAACCCGGCTCAGACGAAATGCCTACATCTTCCCCTTGAGCAATGGGGATGAGGCCCATAGGATTGTGGTTCCACATGCTGAGGAGGAGAGAGACAATAGGCTTTTAACTAACCACGAAGTGCAACGGTTGGGAGAGTGTCAGAAAGCACCAATGGCAGAAAGACCCCTTTACTCTCAGCCGCGCCCTCCATTGCTGTAGAGGTGCAAGGCACAAAGCACTGCCTCCATCCTTCAATGGGAGACAAGCCATAAACTGTCTTGCCTCCAGTTCTTTAGGAAGCTGGGAAAGAACTCGCTTTCCACAGTGCTGTTACAGCATACGAGGAAACTCTCATACCGAGGCAGCTCAAACGCCATTTCTTCCCAGTGCCTAACTGGCCACTTTAGGACTTCCGCTTCTGCCACAGTTCCACCTTGCCAACCCGCCTCAGACGAAATGCCTACATCTTCCCCTTAAGCAACGGGGGCGAAGCCCACATGATTGTGCTGCCACATGCTTAGCAGGAGCAGACAATAGGCTTTTTACAAACCGCCATTGTGCACTGGGTCAGAGAGTGTCAGTATGCACCTATGTCAGAAAGGGCCCTTTGCTCTCAGCCGTGCCCTCCATTGCTCTAGAGGTGGAAGGCACAAAGCACTGCCTCCATCCTTCAATTGGAGACAAGCCATAAACTGTCTTGCCTCCAGCTCTTTAGGAAGCTGACAAACAACTCGCTTTCCACAGTCCTGTTACAGCAGACCGGGCAAATTCTCATACCAAGGCAGCTCAAATGGCATTTCTTCCCAGCCCTTAACTCGCAGCTTTAGGACTCCTGCTTCTGCCGCAATTCCACCTTGCCAACCCTGCTCAGACGAAATGCCTACATCTTCCCCTGAAGCAACTGGGCTGAGTCCCAAATGATTGAGCGTCCACGTGCTTAGGAGGCGATAGACTGCACGCCGTTTTCCAACCACCATTGTGCACTGCTGGAGAGAGTGTCGGAAAGCAGCTATGTCAGAAAGACCCCTTTGCTCTCAGCCGTGCCCTTCATTGCTCTAGACGTGGAATGCACAATGCACTGGCTCCCCCCCTCAAGCGGCGACAAGCCACAGACCATCTTCCTTCCATCTCTTTAGGAAGCTGAGCAAGAACTCGCTTTCAACAGTGCTCTTTCTGTGTCCTGGCAACATCTCATACAAAGGCAGCTGATATGCCATTTCTTTTCAGCGCTTAACTCGCAGATTTGGAACTTCTGCTCCTGCCACATTTCCACCTGGCCAACCCGGCTCAGACGAAATGTCTACATCTTCCCCTTCAGCAACGGGGACGAGGCCCAGATGACTGTGCTTCCGCATGCTTAGCAGGAGCAGACAATAGGCTTTTTACAAACCGCCGTTGTGCACTGGGTCAGAGAGTGTCGGAATGCACCTATGTCAGAAAGGGCCCTTGGATCTCAGCCGTGCCCTCCATTGCTCTAGAGGTGGAAGGCACAAAGCACTGCCTCCATCCTTCAATTGGAGACAAGCCAGCAACTGTCCTGCTTCCAGCTCTTTAGGAAGCTGGGAAAGCACTCGCATTCCACAGTGCTCTTACAGCGTCCTGGGAACGTCTCATACAAAGGCAGCTGAACACCGTGTCTTTTCAGCCCTTAACTCACCAATCTGCAACATCTGCTTCTGCCGCATTTCCACCTTGCCAACCCGGCTCAGACGAAATGCCTGCATCTTCCCATGAAGCGACTGTGCTGATTCCCAAATGATTGAGCATCCACATGCTTAGGAGGCGATAAACTGCATGCCTTTTTCCAACCAACATTTTACACTGCTTAGAGAGCGTCGGAAAGCAGCTATGTCATAAAGGCCCCTTTGCTCTCAGCCATGCCCTCCATTGCTCTCGAGGTGGAAGGCACAAGGCACTGGTTCTGGATCCACCCCTCAATGGGAGACAAACCACATCTTGGCCTGCTTCCAGCTCTTTAGGAAGTGGAGAAAAAACTCCATTTCCACAGTGCTCTTACAGCGTCCTGGGAACATCTCATACAAAGGAGGCTGAACGCCGTTTCTTTTCAGCACTTCACTCGCCAGTCTGGGACATCTGCATCCTGCACGTTTCCACCTTGCCAACCCGGCTCAGACGAAATGCCTACATCCTCCCCTTGAGCAATTGGGATGAGGCCCATAGGATTGTGGTTCCACATGCTGAGGAGGAGAGAGACAATAGGCTTTTAACTAACCACGAAGTGCAACGGTTGGGAGAGTGTCAGAAAGCACCAATGGCAGAAAGACCCCTTTAATCTCAGCCGCGCCCGCCATTGCTGTAGAGGTGGAAGGCACAAAGCACTGCCTCCATCCTTCAATGGGAGACAAGCCATAAACTGTCTTGCCTCCAGCTCTTTAGGAAGCTGGGAAAGAACTCGCTTTCCACAGTGCTGTTACAGCATACGAGGAAACTCTCATACCGAGGCAGCTCAAACGCCATTTCTTCCCAGTGCTTAACTGGCCGCTTTAGGACTTCCGCTTCTGCCACAGTTCCACCTTGCCAACCCGGCTCAGCCGAAATGCCTACATCTTCCCCTTAAGCAACGGGGGCGAGGCCCACACGATTGTGCTGCCACATGCTTAGCAGGAGCAGACAACAGGCTTTTTACAAACCGCCATTGTGCACTGGGTCAGAGAGTGTCAGAATGCACCGATGTCAGAAAGGGTCGTTTGCTCTCAGCCGTGCCCTCCATTGCTCTAGAGGTGGAAGGCACAAAGCACTGCCTCCATCCTTCAATTGGAGACAAGCCATAAACTGTCTTGCCTCCAGCTCTTTAGGAAGCTGACAAACAACTCGCTTTCCACAGTCCTTTTACAGCAGACCGGGCAACTTCTCATACCAAGGCAGCTCAAATGGCATTTCTTCCCAGCCCTTAACTCGCAGCTGTAGGACTCCTGCTTCTGCCGCAATTCCACCTTGCCAACCCGGCTCAGACAAAATGCCTACATCTTCCCCTGAAGCAAATGGGCTGAGTCCCAAATGATTGAGCGTCCACGTGCTTAGGAGGCGATAGACTGCACGCCTTTTTCCTACCACCATTGTGCACTGCTGGAGAGAGTGTCGGAAAGCAGCTATGTCAGAAAGACCCCTTTGCTCTCAGCCGTGCCCTTCATTGCTCTAGACGTGGAATGCACAATGCACTGGCTCCCCCCCTCAAGCGGCGACAAGCCACAGACCATCTTCCTTCCATCTCTTTAGGAAGCTGAGCAAGAACTCGCTTTCAACAGTGCTCTTTCTGTGTCCTGGCAACATCTCATACAAAGGCAGCTGATATGCCATTTCTTTTCAGCGCTTAACTCGCAGATTTTGAACTTCTGCTCCTTCCACATTTCCACCTGGCCAACCCGGCTCAGACGAAATGTCTACATCTTCCCCTTCAGCAACGGGGACGAGGCCCAGATGACTGTGCTTCCGCATGCTTAGCAGGAGCAGACAATAGGCTTTTTACAAACCGCCGTTGTGCACTGGCTCAGAGAGTGTCAGAATGCACCTATGTCAGAAAGGGCCCTTGGATCTCAGCCGTGCCCTCCATTGCTCTAGAGGTGGAAGGCACAAAGCACTGCCTCCATCCTTCAATTGGAGACAAGCCAGCAACTGTCCTGCTTCCAGCTCTTTAGGAAGCTGGGAAAGCACTCGCATTCCACAGTGCTCTTACAGCGTCCTGGGAACATCTCATACAAAGGCAGCTGAACACCGTGTCTTTTCAGCCCTTAACGCACCAATCTGCAACATCTGCTTCTGCCGCATTTCCACCTTGCCAACCCGCCTCAGACGAAATGCCTACATCTTCTCCTGAAGCGACTGTTCTGATTCCCAAATGATTGAGCATCCGCATGCTTAGGAGGCACTAAACTGCATGCCTTTTTCCAACCACCATTTTACACTGCTTAGAGAGCGTCGGAAAGCAGCTATGTCAGAAAGGCCCCTTTGCTCTCAGCCATGCCCTCCATTGCTCTCGAGGTGGAAGGCACAAGGCACTGGTTCTGGATCCACCCCTCAATGGGAGACAAACCACATCTTGGCCTGCTTCCAGCTCTTTAGGAAGTGGAGAACAAACTCCCTTTCCACAGTGCTCTTACAGCGTCCTGGGAACATCTCATACAAAGGAGGCTGAACGCCGTTTCTCTTCAGCACTTCACTCGCCAGTCTGGGACATCTGCATCCTGCACGTTTCCACCTTGACAACCCGGCTCAGACGAAATGCCTACATCCTCCCCTTGAGCAATTGGGATGAGGCCCATAGGATTGTGGTTCCACATGCTGAGGAGGAGAGAGACAATAGGCTTTTAACTAACCACGAAGTGCAACGATTGGGAGAGTGTCAGAAAGCACCAATGGCAGAAAGACCCCTTTACTCTCAGCCGCTCCCTCCATTGCTGTAGAGGTGGAAGGCACAAAGCACTGCCTCCATCCTTCAATGGGAGACAAGCCATAAACTGTCTTGCCTCCAGCTCTTTAGGAAGCTGGGAAGGAACTCGCTTTCCACAGTGCTGTTACAGCATACGAGGAAACTCTCATACCGAGGCAGCTCAAACGCCATTTCTTCCCAGTGCTTACCTGGCCAATTTAGGACTTCCGCTTCTGCCAGAGTTCCACCTTGCCAACCCGCCTCAGACGAAATGCCTACATCTTCCCCTTAAGCAACGGGGGCGAAGCCCACATGATTGTGCTGCCACATGCTTAGCAGGAGCAGACAATAGGCTTTTTACAAACCGCCATTGTGCACTGGGTCAGAGAGTGTCAGAATGCACCTATGTCAGAAAGGGCCCTTTGCTCTCAGCCGTGCCCTCCATTGCTCTAGAGGTGGAAGGCACAAAGCACTGCCTCCATCCTTCAATTGGAGACAAGCCATAAACTGTCTTGCCTCCAGCTCTTTAGGAAGCTGACAAACAACTCGCTTTCCACAGTCCTGTTACAGCAGACCGGGGAACTTCTCATACCAAGGCAGCTCAAATGACATTTCTTCCCAGCCCTTAACTAGCAGCTTTAGGACTCCTGCTTCTGCCGCAATTCCACCTTGCCAACCCTGCTCAGACGAAATGCCTACATCTTCCCCTGAAGCAACTGGGCTGAGTCCCAAATGATTGAGCGTCCACGTGCTTAGGAGGCGATAGACTGCACGCCGTTTTCCAACCACCATTGTGCACTGCTGGAGAGAGTGTCGGAAAGCAGCTATGTCAGAAAGACCCCTTTGCTCTCAGCTGTGCCCTTCATTGCTCTAGACGTGGAATGCACAATGCACTGGCTCCCCCCCTCAAGCGGCGACAAGCCACAGACCATCTTCCTTCCATCTCTTTAGGAAGCTGAGCAAGAACTCGCTTTCAACAGTGCTCTTTCTGTGTCCTGGCAACATCTCATACAAAGGCAGCTGATATGCCATTTCTTTTCAGCGCTTAACTCGCAGATTTGGAACTTCTGCTCCTGCCACATTTCCACCTGGCCAACCCGGCTCAGACGAAATGTCTACATCTTCCCCTTCAGCAACGGGGACGAGGCCCAGATGACTGTGCTTCCGCATGCTTAGCAGGAGCAGACAATAGGCTTTATACAAACCGCCGTTGTGCACTGGGTCAGAGAGTGTCGGAATGCACCTATGTCAGAAAGGGCCCTTGGATCTCAGCCGTGCCCTCCATTGCTCTAGAGGTGGAAGGCACAAAGCACTGCCTCCATCCTTCAATTGGAGACAAGCCAGCAACTGTCCTGCTTCCAGCTCTTTAGGAAGCTGGGAAAGCACTCGCATTCCACAGTGCTCTTACAGCGTCCTGGGAACGTCTCATACAAAGGCAGCTGAACACCGTGTCTTTTCAGCCCTTAACTCACCAATCTGCAACATCTGCTTCTGCCGCATTTCCACCTTGCCAACCCGGCTCAGACGAAATGCCTGCATCTTCCCCTGAAGCGACTGTGCTGATTCCCAAATGATTGAGCATCCACATGCTTAGGAGGCGATAAACTGCATGCCTTTTTCCAACCACCATTTTACACTGCTTAGAGAGCGTCGGAAAGCAGCTATGTCATAAAGGCCCCTTTGCTCTCAGCCATGCCCTCCATTGCTCTCGAGGTGGAAGGCACAAGGCACTGGTTCTGGATCCACCCCTCAATGGGAGACAAACCACATCTTGGCCTGCTTCCAGCTCTTTAGGAAGTGGAGAAAAAACTCCATTTCCACAGTGCTCTTACAGCGTCCTGGGAACATCTCATACAAAGGAGGCTGAACGCCGTTTCTCTTCAGCACTTCACTCGCCAGTCTGGGACATCTGCATCCTGCACGTTTCCACCTTGACAACCCGGCTCAGAGGAAATGCCTACATCCTCCCCTTGAGCAATTAGGATGAGGCCCATAGGATTGCGGTTCCACATGCTGAGGAGGAGAGAGACAATAGGCTTTTAACTAACCACGAAGTGCAACGATTGGGAGAGTGTCATAAAGCACCAATGGCAGAAAGACCCCTTTACTCTCAGCCGCTCCCTCCATTGCTGTAGAGGTGGAAGGCACAAAGCACTGCCTCCATCCTTCAATGGGAGACAAGCCATAAACTGTCTTGCCTCCAGCTCTTTAGGAAGCTGGGAAGGAACTCGCTTTCCACAGTGCTGTTACAGCATACGAGGAAACTCTCATACCGAGGCAGCTCAAACGCCATTTCTTCCCAGTGCTTACCTGGCCAATTTAGGACTTCCGCTTCTGCCAGAGTTCCACCTTGCCAACCCGCCTCAGACGAAATTCCTACATCTTCCCCTTAAGCAACGGGGGCGAAGCCCACATGATTGTGCTGCCACATGCTTAGCAGGAGCAGACAATAGGCTTTTTACAAACTGCCATTGTGCACTCGGTCAGAGAGTGTCAGAATGCACCTATGTCAGAAAGGGCCCTTTGCTCTCAGCCGTGCCCTCCATTGCTCTAGAGGTGGAAGGCACAAAGCACTGCCTCCATCCTTCAATTGGAGACAAGCCATAAACTGTCTTGCCTCCAGCTCTTTAGGAAGCTGACAAACAACTCGCTTTCCACAGTCCTGTTACAGCAGACCGGGGAACTTCTCATACCAAGGCAGCTCAAATGACATTTCTTCCCAGCCCTTAACTCGCAGCTTTAGGACTCCTGCTTCTGCCGCAATTCCAAATTGCCAACCCTGCTCAGACGAAATGCCTACATCTTCCCCTGAAGCAACTGGGCTGAGTCACAAATGATTGAGCGTCCACGTGCTTAGGAGGCGATAGACTGCACACCGTTTTCCAACCACCATTGTGCACTGCTGGAGAGAGTGTCGGAAAGCAGCTATGTCAGAAAGACCCCTTTGCTCTCAGCCGTGCCCTTCATTGCTCTAGACGTGGAATGCACAATGCACTGGCTCCCCCCCTCAAGCGGCGACAAGCCACAGACCATCTTCCTTCCATCTCTTTAGGAAGCTGAGCAAGAACTCGCTTTCAACAGTGCTCTTTCTGTGTCCTGGCAACATCTCATACAAAGGCAGCTGATATGCCATTTCTTTTCAGCGCTTAACTCGCATATTTGGAACTTCTGCTCCAGCCACATTTCCACCTGGCCAACCCGGCTCAGACGAAATGTCTACATCTTCCCCTTCAGCAACGGGGACGAGGCCCAGATGACTGTGCTTCCGCATGCTTAGCAGGAGCAGACAATAGGCGTTTTACAAACCGCCATTGTGCACTGGCTCAGAGAGTGTCAGAATGCACCTGTGTCAGAAAGGGCCCTTGGATCTCAGCCGTGCCCTCCATTGCTCTAGAGGTGGAAGGCACAAAGCACTGCCTCCATCCTTCAATTGGAGACAAGCCAGCAACTGTCCTGCTTCCAGCTCTTTAGGAAGCTGGGAAAGCACTCGCATTGCACAGTGCTCTTACAGCGTCCTGGGAACGTCTCATACAAAGGCAGCTGAACACCGTGTCTTTTCAGCCCTTAACTCACCAATCTGCAACATCTGCTTCTGCCGCATTTCCACCTTGCCAACCCGGCTCAGACGAAATGCCTACATCTTCCCCTCAAGCGACTGTGCTGATTCCCAAATGATTGAGCATCCACATTCTTAGGAGGCGATAAACTGCATGCCTTTTTCCAACCACCATTTTACACTGCTTAGAGAGCGTCGGAAAGCAGCTATGTCAGAAAGGCCCCTTTGCTCTCAGCCATGCCCTCCATTGCTCTCGAGGTGGAAGGCACAAGGCACTGGTTCTGGATCCACCCCTCAATGGGAGACAAACCACATCTTGGCCTGCTTCCAGCTCTTTAGGAAGTGGAGAAAAAACTCCCTTTCCACAGTGCTCTTACAGCGTCCTGGGAACATCTCATACAAAGGAGGCTGAACGCCGTTTCTTTTCAGCACCTCACTCGCCAGTCTGGGACATCTGCATCCTGCACGTTTCCACCTTGCCAAACCGGCTCAGACGAAATGCCTACATCTTCCCCTTGAGCAATGGGGATGAGGCCCATAGGATTGTGGTTCCACATGCTGAGGAGGAGAGAGACAATAGGCTTTTAACTAACCACGAATTGCAACGGTTGGGAGAGTGTCAGAAAGCACCAATGGCAGAAAGACCCCTTTACTCTCAGCCGCACCCTCCATTGCTGTAGAGGTGGAAGGCACAAAGCACTGCCTCCATCCTTCAATGGGAGACAAGCCATAAACTGTCTTGCCTCCAGCTCTTTAGGAAGCTGGGAAAGAACTCGCTTTCCACAGTGCTGTTACAGCATACGAGGAAACTCTCATACCGAGGCAGCTCAAACGCCATTTCTTCCCAGTGCTTAACTGGCCGCTTTAGGACTTCCGATTCTGCCACAGTTCCACCTTGCCAACCCGGCTCAGACGAAATGCCTACATCTTCCCTTTAAGCAACGGGGGCGAAGCCCACATGATTGTGCTGCCACATGCTTAGCAGGAGCAGACAATAGGCTTTTTACAAACCGCCATTGTGCACTGGGTCAGAGCGTGTCAGAATGCACCTATGTCAGAAAGGGCCCTTTGCTCTCAGCCGTGCCCTCCATTGCTCTAGAGGTGGAAGGCACAAAGCACTGCCTCCATCCTTCAATTGGAGACAAGCCATAAACTGTCTTGCCTCCAGCTCTTTAGGAAGCTGACAAACAACTCACTTTCCACAGTCCTGTTACAGCAGACCCGGGAAATTCTCATATCAAGGCAGCTCAAATGGCATTTCTTCCCAGCCCTTAACTCGCAGCTTTAGGACTCCTGCTTCTGCCGCAATTACACCTTGCCAACCCGGCTGAGACGAAATGCCCACATCTTCCCCTGAAGCAACTGGGCTGAGTCCCAAATGATTGAGCGTCCTCGTGCTTAGGAGGCGATAGACTGCACGCCTTTTTCCAACCACCATTGTGCACTGCTGGAGAGAGTGTCGGAAAGCAGCTATGTCAGAAAGACCCCTTTGCTCTCAGCCGTCCCCTTCATTGCTCTAGACGTGATATGCACAATGCACTGGCTCCCCCCCTCAAGCGGCGACAAGCCACAGACCATCTTCCTTCCATCTCTTTAGGAAGCTGAGCAAGAACTCGCTTTCAACAGTGCTCTTTCTGTGTCCTGGCAACATCTCATACAAAGGCAGCTGATGTGCCATTTCTTTTCAGCACTTAACTCGCAGATTTGGAACTTCTGCTGCTGCCACATTTCCACCTGGCCAACCCGGCTCAGACGAAATGTCTACATCTTCCCCTTCAGCAACGGGGACGAGGCCCAGATGACTGTGCTTTCGCATGCTTAGCAGGAGCAGACAATAGGCTTTTTACAAACCGCCATTGTGCACTGGCTCAGAGAGTGTCAGAATGCACCTATGTCAGAAAGGGCCCTTGGATCTCAGCCGTGCCCTCCATTGCTCTAGTGGTGGAAGGCACAAAGCACTGCCTCCATCCTTCAATTGGAGACAAGCCAGCAACTGCCCTGCTTCCAGCTCTTTAGGAAGCTGGGAAAGCACTCGCATTCCACAGTGCTCTTACAGCGTCCTGGGAACGTATCATACAAAGGCAGCTGAACACCGTGTCTTTTCAGCCCTTAACTCACCAATCTGCAACATCTGCTTCTGCCGCATTTCCACCTTGCCAACCCGGCTCAGACGAAATGCCTACATCTTCCCCTGAAGCGACTGTGCTGATTCCCAAATGATTGAGCATCCACTTGCTTAGGAGGCGATAAACTGCATGCCTTTTTCCAACCACCATTTTACACTGCTTAGAGAGCGTCGGAAAGCAGCTATGTCAGAAAGGCCCCTTTGCTCTCAGCCATGCCCTCCATTGCTCTCGAGGTGGAAGGCACAAGGCACTGGTTCTGGATCCACCCCTCAATGGGAGACAAACCACATCTTGGCCTGCTTCCAGCTCTTTAGGAAGTGGAGAAAAAACTCCCTTTCCACAGTGCTCTTACAGCGTCCTGGGAACATCTCATACAAAGGAGGCTGAACGCCGTTTCTTTTCAGCACTTCACTCGCCAGTCTGGGACATCTGCATCCTGCACGTTTCCACCTTGCCAAACCGGCTCAGACGAAATGCCTACATCTTCCCCTTGAGCAATGGGGATGAGGCCCATAGGATTGTGGTTCCACATGCTGAGGAGGAGAGGGACAATAGGCTTTTAACTAACCACGAAGTGCAACGGTTGGGAGAGTGTCAGAAAGCACCAATGGCAGAAAGACCCCTTTACTCTCAGCCGCGCCCTCCATTGCTGTAGAGGTGGAAGGCACAAAGCACTGCCTCCATCCTTCAATGGGAGACAAGCCATAAAATGTCTTGCCTCCAGCTCTTTAGGAAGCTGGGAAAGAACTCGCTTTCCACAGTGCTGTTACAGCATACGAGGAAACTCTCATACCGAGGCAGCTCAAATGCCATTTCTTCCCAGTGCTTAACTGGCCGCTTTAGGACTTCCGCTTCTGCCACAGTTCCACCTTGCCAACCCGCCTCAGACGAAATGCCTACATCTTCCCCTTAAGCAACGGGGGCGAAACCCACATGATTGTGCTGCCACATGCTTAGCAGGAGCAGACAATAGGCTTTTTACAAACCGCCATTGTGCACTGGGTCAGAGAGTGTCAGAATGCACCTATGTCAGAAAGGGCCCTTTGCTCTCAGCCGTGCCCTCCATTGCTCTAGAGGTGGAAGGCACAAAGCACTGCCTCCATCCTTCAATTGGAGACAAGCCATAAACTGTCTTGCCTCCAGCTCTTTAGGAAGCTGACAAACAGCTCACTTTCCACAGTCCTGTTACCGCAGACCGGGGAATTTCTCATAAAAAGGCAGCTCAAATGGCATTTCTTCCCAGCCCTTAACTCGCAGCGTTAGGAATCCTGCTTCTGCCGCAATTCCACCTTGCCAACCCGGCTCAGACGAAATGCCTACATCTTCCCCTGAAGCAACTGGGCTGAGTCCCTAATGATTGAGCGTCCACGTGCTTAGGAGGCGATAGACTGCACGCCTTTTTCCAACCACCATTGTGCACTGCTGGAGAGAGTGTCGGAAAGCAGCTATGTCAGAAAGACCCCTTTGCTCTCAGCCGTGCCCTTCATTGCTCTAGACGTGGAATGCACAATGCACATGCTCCCCCCCTCAAGCGGCGACAAGCCACAGACCATCTTCCTTCCATCTCTTTAGGAAGCTGAGCAAGAACTCGCTTTCAACAGTGCTCTTTCTGTGTCCTGGCAACATCTCATACAAAGGCAGCTGATATGCCATTTCTTTTCAGCGCTTAACTCGCAGATTTGGAACTTCTGCTCCTGCCGCATTTCCATCTTGCCAACCCGGCACAGACGAAATGTGTACATCTTCCAATTCAGCACTGGGGAGGAGGCCCAGATGACTGTGCTTCCGCATGCTTAGCAGGAGCAGACAATAGGCTTTTTACAAACCGCCATTGTGCACTGGCTCAGAGAATTTCAGAATGCACCCATGTCAGAAAGGGCCCTTTGCTCTCAGCCGTGCCCTCCATTGCTCTAGTGGTGGAAGGCACAAAGCACTGCCTCCATCCTTCAATTGGAGACAAGCCAGCAACTGTCCTGCTTCCAGCTCTTTAGGAAGCTGGGAAAGCACTCGCATTCCACAGTGCTCTTACAGCGTCCTGGGAACGTCTCATACAAAGGCAGCTGAACACCGTGTCTTTTCAGCCCTTAACACACCAATCTGCAACATCTGCTTCTGCCGCATTTCCACCTTGCCAACCCGGCTCAGACGAAATGCCTACATCTTCCCCTGAAGCGACTGTGCTGATTCCCAAAGGATTGAGCATCCACATGCTTAGTAGGCGATAAACTGCATGCCTTTTTCCAACCACCATTTTACACTGCTTAGAGAGCGTCGGAAAGCAGCTATGTCAGAAAGACCCCTTTGCTCTCAGCCATGCCCTCCATTGCTCTCGAGGTGGATGGCAGAAGGCACTGGTTCTGGTCCACCCCTCAATGGGAGACAAACCACATCTTGGCCTGCTTCCAGCTCTTTAGGAAGTGGAGAAAAAACTCCCTTTCCACAGTGCTCTTACAGCGTCCTGGGAACATCTCATACAAAGGAGGCTGAACGCCGTTTCTTTTCAGCACTTCACTCGCCAGTCTGGGACATCTGCATCCTGCACGTTTCCACCTTGCCAAACCGGCTCAGACGAAATGCCTACATCTTCCCCTTGAGCAATGGGGATGAGGCCCATAGGATTGTGGTTCCACATGCTGAGGAGGAGAGAGACAATAGGCTTTTAACTAACCACGAAGTGCAACGGTTGGGAGAGTGTCAGAAAGCACCAATGGCAGAAAGACCCCTTTACTCTCAGCCGCGCCCTCCATTGCTGTAGAGGTGGAAGGCACAAAGCACTGCCTCCATCCTTCAATGGGAGACAAGCCATAAACTGTCTTGCCTCCAGCTCTTTAGGAAGCTGGGAAAGAACTCGCTTTCCACAGTGCTGTTACAGCATACGAGGAAACTCTCATACCGAGGCAGCTCAAACGCCATTTCTTCCCAGTGCTTAACTGGCCGCTTTAGGACTTCCGCTTCTCCCACAGTTCCACATTGCCAACCCGCCTCAGACGAAATGCCTACATCTTCCCCTTAAGCAACAGGGGCGAATCCCACATGATTGTGCTGCCACATGCTTAGCAGGAGCAGACAATAGGCTTTTTACAAACCGCCATTGTGCACTGGGTCAGAGAGTGTCAGAATGCACCGATGTCAGAAAGGGCCCTTTGCTCTCAGCCGTGCCCTCCATTGCTCTAGAGGTGGAAGGCACAAAGCACTGCCTCCATCCTTCAATTGGAGACAAGCCATAAACTGTCTTGCCTCCAGCTCTTTAGGAAGCTGACAAACAACTCGCTTTCCACAGTCGTGTTACAGCACACTGGGGAACTTCTCATACCATGGCAGCTCAAATGGCATTTCTTCCCAGCCCTTAACTCGCAGCTGTAGGACTCCTGCTTCTGCCGCAATTCCACCTTGCCAACCCGGCTCAGACGAAATGCCTACATCTTCCCCTGAAGCAACTGGGCTGAGTCCCAAATGATTGAGCGTCCACGTGCTTAGGAGGCGATAGACTGCACGCCTTTTTCCAGCCACCATTGTGCACTGCTGGAGAGAGTGTCGGAAAGCAGCTATGTCAGAAAGACCCCTTTGCTGTCAGCCGTGCCCTTCATTGCTCTAGACGTGGAATGCACAATGCACTGGCTCCCCCCCTCAAGCGGCGACAAGCCACAGACCATCTTCCTTCCATCTCTTTAGGAAGCTGAGCAAGATCTCGCTTTCAACAGTTCTCTTTCTGTGTCCTGGCAACATCTCATACAAAGGCAGCTGATATGCCATTTCTTTTCAGCGCTTAACTCGCAGATTTGGAACTTCTGCTCCTGCCACATTTCCATCTTGCCAACCCGGCACAGACGAAATGTCTACATCTTCCGCTTCAGCACTGGGGAGGAGGCCCAGATGACTGTGCTTCCGCATGCTTAGCAGGAGCAGACATTAGGCTTTTTACAAACCGCCATTGTGCACTGGCTCAGAGAGTGTCAGAATGCACCTATGTCAGAAAGGGCCCTTGGATCTCAGCCGTGCCCTCCATTGCTCTAGAGGTGGAAGGCACAAAGCACTGCCTCCATCCTTCATTTGGAGACAAGCCAGCAACTGTTCTGCTTCCAGCTCTTTAGGAAGCTGGGAAAGAACTCGCATTGCACAGTGCGCTTACAGCGTCCTGGGAACGTCTCATACAAAGGCAGCTGAACACCGTGTCTTTTCAGCCCTTAACTCACCAATCTGCAACATCTGCTTCTGCCGCATTTCCACCTTGCCAACCCGGCTCAGACGAAATGCTTACATCTTCCCCTCAAGCGACTGTGCTGTTTCCCATATGATTGAGCATCCACATGCTTAGGAGGCGATAAACTGCATGCCTTTTTCCAACCACCATTTTACACTGCTTAGAGAGCGTCGGAAAGCAGCTATGTCAGAAAGGCCCCTTTGCTCTCAGCCATGCCCTCCATTGCTCTCGAGGTGGAAGGCACAAGGCACTGGTTCTGGATCCACCCCTCAATGGGAGACAAACCACATCTTGGCCTGCTTCCAGCTCTTTAGGAAGTGGAGAAAAAACTTCCTTTCCACAGTGCTCTTACAGCGTCCTGGGAACATCTCATACAAAGGAGGCTGAATGCAGTTTCTTTTCAGCACTTCACTCGCCAGTCTGGGACATCTGCATCCTGCACGTTTCCACCTTGACAACCCGGCTCAGACGAAATGCCTACATCCTCCCCTTGAGCAATTGGGATGAGACCCATAGGATTGTGGTTCCACATGCTGAGGAGGATAGAGACAATAGGCTTTTAACTAACCACGAAGTGAAATGGTTGGGAGAGTGTCAGAAAGCACCAATGGCAGAAAGACCCCTTTACTCTCAGCCGCGCCCTCCATTGCTGTAGAGGTGGAAGGCACAAAGCACTGCCTCCAACATTCAATGGGAGACAAGCCATAAACTGTCTTGCCTCCAGCTCTTTAGGAACCTGGGAAAGAACTCGCTTTCCACAGTGCTGTTACAGCATACGAGGAAACTCTCATACCGAGGCAGCTCAAACGCCATCTATTCCCAGTGCTTAACTGGCCGCTTTAGGACTTCCGCTTCTGCCACAGTTCCAACTTGCCAACCCGGCTCAGACGAAATGCCTACATCTTCCCCTTAAGCAACGGGGGCGAAGCCCACATGATTGTGCTGCCACATGCTTAGCAGGAGCAGACAATAGGCTTTTTACAAACCGCCATTGTGCACTGGGTCAGAGAGTGTCAGAATGCACCTATGTCAGAAAGGGCCCTTTGCTCTCAGCCGTGCCCTCCATTGCTCTAGAGGTGGAAGGCACAAAGCACTGCCTCCATCCTTCAATTGGAGACAAGCCATAAACTGTCTTGCCTCCAGCTCTTTAGGAAGCTGACAAACAACTCGCTTTCCACAGTCCTGTTACAGCAGACCGGGGAACTTCTCATACCAAGGCAGCTCAAATGGCATTTCTTCCCAGCCCTTAACTCGCAGCTGTAGGACTCCTGTTTCTGCCGCAATTCCACCTGGCCAACCCGGCCCAGACGAAATGCCTACATCTTCCCCTGAAGCAACTGGGCTGAGTCCCAAATGATTGAGCGTCCACGTGCTTAGCAGGCGATAGACTGCACGCCTTTTTCCAACCACCATTGTGCACTGCTGGAGAGAGTGTCGGAAAGCAGCTATGTCAGAAAGACCCCTTTGCTCTCAGCCGTGCCCTTCATTGCTCTAGACGTGGAATGCACAATGCACTGGCACCCCCCTTCAAGCGGCGACAAGCCACAGACCATCTTCCTTGCATCTCTTTAGGAAGCTGAGCAAGAACTCGCTTTCAACAGTGCTCTTTCTGTGTCCTGGCAACATCTCATACAAAGGCAGCTGATATGCCATTTCTTTTCAGCGCTTAACTCGCAGATTTGGAACTTCTGCTCCTGCCACATTTCCACCTGGCCAACCCGGCTCAGACGAAATGTCTACATCTTCCCCTTCAGCAACGGGGACGAGGCCCAGATGACTGTGCTTCCGCATGCTTAGCAGGAGCAGACAATAGGCTTTTTACAAACCGCCATTGTGCACTGGCTCAGAGAGTGTCAGAATGCACCTATGTCAGAAAGGGCCCTTGGATCTCAGCCGTGCCCTCCCTTGCTCTAGTGGTGGAAGGCACAAAGCACTGCCTCCATCCTTCAATTGGAGACAAGCCAGCAACTGTCTTGCCTCCAGCTCTTAGGAAGCTGGGAAAGAACTCGCTTTCCACAGTGCTGTTACAGCATACGAGGAAACTCTCATACCGAGGCAGCTCAAACGCCATTTCTTCCCAGTGCTTAACTGGCCGCTTTAGGACTTCCGCTTCTGCCACAGTTCCACCTTGCCAACCCGCCTCAGACGAAATGCCTCCATCTTCCCCTTAAGCAACGGGGGCGAAGCCCACATGATTGTGCTGCCACATGCTTAGCAGGAGCAGACAATAGGCTTTTTACAAACCGCCATTGTGCACTGGGTCAGAGAGTGTCAGAATGCACCTATGTCAGAAAGGGCCCTTTGCTCTCAGCCGTGCCCTCCATTGCTCTAGAGGTGGAAGGCACAAAGCACTGCCTCCATCCTTCAATTGGAGACAAGCCATAAACTGTCTTGCCTCCAGGTCTTTAGGAAGCTGACAAACAACTCGCTTTCCACAGTCCTGTTACAGCAGACCGGGGAACTTCTCATACCAAGGCAGCTCAAATGGCATTTCTTCCCAGCCCTTAACTCGCAGCTGTAGGACTCCTGCTTCTGCCGCAATTCCACCTTGCTAACCCGGCTCAGACGAAATGCCTACATCTTCCCCTGAAGCAACTGGGCTGAGTCCCAGATGATTGAGCGTCCACGTGCTTAGGAGGCGATAGACTGCACGTCTTTTTCCAACCACCATTGTGCTCTGCTGGAGAGAGTGTCGGAAAGCAGCTATGTCAGAAAGACCCCTTTGCTCTCAGCCGTGCCCTTCATTGCTCTAGACGTGGAATGCACAATGCACATGCTCCCCCCCTCAAGCGGCGACAAGCCACAGACCATCTTCCTTAAATCTCTTTAGGAAGCTGAGCAAGAACTCGCTTTCAACAGTGCTCTTTCTGTGTCCTGGCAACATCTCATACAAAGGCAGCTGATATGCCATTTCTTTTCAGCGCTTAACTCGCAGATTTGGAACTTCTGCTCCTGCCACATTTCCACCTGGCCAACCCGGCTCAGACGAAATGTCTACATCTTCCCCTTCAGCAACGGGGACGAGGCCCAGATGACTGTGCTTCCGCATGCTTAGCAGGAGCAGACAATAGGCTTTTTACAAACCGCCATTGTGCACTGGCTCAGAGAGTGTCAGAATGCACCTATGTCAGAAAGGGCCCTTGAATCTCAGCCGTGCCGTCCATTGCTCTGGAGGTGGAAGGCACAAAGCACTGAATCTATCCTTCAATTGGAGACAAGCCAGCAACTGTCCTGCTTCCAGCTCTTTAGGAAGCTGGGAAAGCACTCGCATTGCACAGTGCTCTTACAGCGTCCTGGGAACGTCTCATACAAAGGCAGCTGAACACCGTGTCTTTTCAGCCCTTAACTCACCAATCTGCAACATCTGCTTCTGCCGCATTTCCACCTTGCCAACCCGGCTCAGACGAAATGCCTACATCTTCCCCTCAAGCGACTGTGCTGATTCCCAAATGATTGAGCATCCACATGCTTAGGAGGCGATAGACTGCATGCCTATTTCCAACCACCATTTTACACTGCTTAGAGAGCGTCGGAAAGCAGCTATGTCAGAAAGGCCCCTTTGCTCTCAGCCATGCCCTCCATTGCTCTCGAGGTGGAAGGCACAAGGCACTGGTTCTGGATCCACCCCTCAATGGGAGACAAACCACATCTTGGCCTGCTTCCAGCTCTTTAGGAAGTGGAGAAAAAACTCCCTTTCCACAGTGCTCTTACAGCGTCCTGGGAACATCTCATACAAAGGAGGCTGAACGCCGTTTCTTTTCAGCACCTCACTCGCCAGTCTGGGACATCTGCATCCTGCACGTTTCCACCTTGCCAAACCGGCTCAGACGAAATGCCTACATCTTCCCCTTGAGCAATGGGGATGAGGCCCATAGGATTGTGGTTCCACATGCTGAGGAGGAGAGAGACAATAGGCTTTTAACTAACCACGAATTGCAACGGTTGGGAGAGTGTCAGAAAGCACCAATGGCAGAAAGACCCCTTTACTCTCAGCCGCACCCTCCATTGCTGTAGAGGTGGAAGGCACAAAGCACTGCCTCCATCCTTCAATGGGAGACAAGCCATAAACTGTCTTGCCTCCAGCTCTTTAGGAAGCTGGGAAAGAACTCGCTTTCCACAGTGCTGTTACAGCATACGAGGAAACTCTCATACCGAGGCAGCTCAAACGCCATTTCTTCCCAGTGCTTAACTGGCCGCTTTAGGACTTCCGATTCTGCCACAGTTCCACCTTGCCAACCCGCCTCAGACGAAATGCCTACATCTTCCCTTTAAGCAACGGGGGCGAAGCCCACATGATTGTGCTGCCACATGCTTAGCAGGAGCAGACAATAGGCTTTTTACAAACCGCCATTGTGCACTGGGTCAGAGAGTGTCAGAATGCACCTATGTCAGAAAGGGCCCTTTGCTCTCAGCCGTGCCCTCCATTGCTCTAGAGGTGGAAGGCACAAAGCACTGCCTCCATCCTTCAATTGGAGACAAGCCATAAACTGTCTTGCCTCCAGCTCTTTAGGAAGCTGACAAACAGCTCACTTTCCACAGTCCTGTTACCGCAGACCGGGGAATTTCTCATAAAAAGGCAGCTCAAATGGCATTTCTTCCCAGCCCTTAACTCGCAGCGTTAGGAATCCTGCTTCTGCCGCAATTCCACCTTGCCAACCCGGCTCAGACGAAATGCCTACATCTTCCCCTGAAGCAACTGGGCTGAGTCCCTAATGATTGAGCGTCCACGTGCTTAGGAGGCGATAGACTGCACGCCTTTTTCCAACCACCATTGTGCACTGCTGGAGAGAGTGTCGGAAAGCAGCTATGTCAGAAAGACCCCTTTGCTCTCAGCCGTGCCCTTCATTGCTCTAGACGTGGAATGCACAATGCACATGCTCCCCCCCTCAAGCGGCGACAAGCCACAGACCATCTTCCTTCCATCTCTTTAGGAAGCTGAGCAAGAACTCGCTTTCAACAGTGCTCTTTCTGTGTCCTGGCAACATCTCATACAAAGGCAGCTGATATGCCATTTCTTTTCAGCGCTTAACTCGCAGATTTGGAACTTCTGCTCCTGCCGCATTTCCATCTTGCCAACCCGGCACAGACGAAATGTGTACATCTTCCAATTCAGCACTGGGGAGGAGGCCCAGATGACTGTGCTTCCGCATGCTTAGCAGGAGCAGACAATAGGCTTTTTACAAACCGCCATTGTGCACTGGCTCAGAGAATTTCAGAATGCACCCATGTCAGAAAGGGCCCTTTGCTCTCAGCCGTGCCCTCCATTGCTCTAGTGGTGGAAGGCACAAAGCACTGCCTCCATCCTTCAATTGGAGACAAGCCAGCAACTGTCCTGCTTCCAGCTCTTTAGGAAGCTGGGAAAGCACTCGCATTCCACAGTGCTCTTACAGCGTCCTGGGAACGTCTCATACAAAGGCAGCTGAACACCGTGTCTTTTCAGCCCTTAACTCACCAATCTGCAACATCTGCTTCTGCCGCATTTCCACCTTGCCAACCCGGCTCAGACGAAATGCCTACATCTTCCCCTGAAGCGACTGTGCTGATTCCCAAATGATTGAGCATCCACATGCTTAGTAGGCGATAAACTGCATGCCTTTTTCCAACCACCATTTTACACTGCTTAGAGAGCGTCGGAAAGCAGCTATGTCAGAAAGACCCCTTTGCTCTCAGCCATGCCCTCCATTGCTCTCGAGGTGGATGGCAGAAGGCACTGGTTCTGGTCCACCCCTCAATGGGAGACAAACCACATCTTGGCCTGCTTCCAGCTCTTTAGGAAGTGGAGAAAAAACTCCCTTTCCACAGTGCTCTTACAGCGTCCTGGGAACATCTCATACAAAGGAGGCTGAACGCCGTTTCTTTTCAGCACTTCACTCGCCAGTCTGGGACATCTGCATCCTGCACGTTTCCACCTTGCCAAACCGGCTCAGACGAAATGCCTACATCTTCCCCTTGAGCAATGGGGATGAGGCCCATAGGATTGTGGTTCCACATGCTGAGGAGGAGAGAGACAATAGGCTTTTAACTAACCACGAAGTGCAACGGTTGGGAGAGTGTCAGAAAGCACCAATGGCAGAAAGACCCCTTTACTCTCAGCCGCGCCCTCCATTGCTGTAGAGGTGGAAGGCACAAAGCACTGCCTCCATCCTTCAATGGGAGACAAGCCATAAACTGTCTTGCCTCCAGCTCTTTAGGAAGCTGGGAAAGAACTCGCTTTCCACAGTGCTGTTACAGCATACGAGGAAACTCTCATACCGAGGCAGCTCAAACGCCATTTCTTCCCAGTGCTTAACTGGCCGCTTTAGGACTTCCGCTTCTCCCACAGTTCCACATTGCCAACCCGCCTCAGACGAAATGCCTACATCTTCCCCTTAAGCAACAGGGGCGAATCCCACATGATTGTGCTGCCACATGCTTAGCAGGAGCAGACAATAGGCTTTTTACAAACCGCCATTGTGCACTGGGTCAGAGAGTGTCAGAATGCACCTATGTCAGAAAGGGCCCTTTGCTCTCAGCCGTGCCCTCCATTGCTCTAGAGGTGGAAGGCACAAAGCACTGCCTCCATCCTTCAATTGGAGACAAGCCATAAACTGTCTTGCCTCCAGCTCTTTAGGAAGCTGACAAACAACTCGCTTTCCACAGTCGTGTTACAGCACACTGGGGAACTTCTCATACCATGGCAGCTCAAATGGCATTTCTTCCCAGCCCTTAACTCGCAGCTGTAGGACTCCTGCTTCTGCCGCAATTCCACCTTGCCAACCCGGCTCAGACGAAATGCCTACATCTTCCCCTGAAGCAACTGGGCTGAGTCCCAAATGATTGAGCGTCCACGTGCTTAGGAGGCGATAGACTGCACGCCTTTTTCCAGCCACCATTGTGCACTGCTGGAGAGAGTGTCGGAAAGCAGCTATGTCAGAAAGACCCCTTTGCTGTCAGCCGTGCCCTTCATTGCTCTAGACGTGGAATGCACAATGCACTGGCTCCCCCCCTCAAGCGGCGACAAGCTACAGACCATCTTCCTTCCATCTCTTTAGGAAGCTGAGCAAGATCTCGCTTTCAACAGTGCTCTTTCTGTGTCCTGGCAACATCTCATACAAAGGCAGCTGATATGCCATTTCTTTTCAGCGCTTAACTCGCAGATTTGGAACTTCTGCTCCTGCCACATTTCCATCTTGCCAACCCGGCACAGACGAAATGTCTACATCTTCCGCTTCAGCACTGGGGAGGAGGCCCAGATGACTGTGCTTCCGCATGCTTAGCAGGAGCAGACATTAGGCTTTTTACAAACCGCCATTGTGCACTGGCTCAGAGAGTGTCAGAATGCACCTATGTCAGAAAGGGCCCTTGGATCTCAGCCGTGCCCTCCATTGCTCTAGAGGTGGAAGGCACAAAGCACTGCCTCCATCCTTCAATTGGAGACAAGCCAGCAACTGTTCTGCTTCCAGCTCTTTAGGAAGCTGGGAAAGAACTCGCATTGCACAGTGCGCTTACAGCGTCCTGGGAACGTCTCATACAAAGGCAGCTGAACACCGTGTCTTTTCAGCCCTTAACTCACCAATCTGCAACATCTGCTTCTGCCGCATTTCCACCTTGCCAACCCGGCTCAGACGAAATGCCTACATCTTCCCCTCAAGCGACTGTGCTGTTTCCCATATGATTGAGCATCCACATGCTTAGGAGGCGATAAACTGCATGCCTTTTTCCAACCACCATTTTACACTGCTTAGAGAGCGTCGGAAAGCAGCTATGTCAGAAAGGCCCCTTTGCTCTCAGCCATGCCCTCCATTGCTCTCGAGGTGGAAGGCACAAGGCACTGGTTCTGGATCCACCCCTCAATGGGAGACAAACCACATCTTGGCCTGCTTCCAGCTCTTTAGGAAGTGGAGAAAAAACTTCCTTTCCACAGTGCTCTTACAGCGTCCTGGGAACATCTCATACAAAGGAGGCTGAATGCAGTTTCTTTTCAGCACTTCACTCGCCAGTCTGGGACATCTGCATCCTGCACGTTTCCACCTTGACAACCCGGCTCAGACGAAATGCCTACATCCTCCCCTTGAGCAATTGGGATGAGACCCATAGGATTGTGGTTCCACATGCTGAGGAGGATAGAGACAATAGGCTTTTAACTAACCACGAAGTGAAATGGTTGGGAGAGTGTCAGAAAGCACCAATGGCAGAAAGACCCCTTTACTCTCAGCCGCGCCCTCCATTGCTGTAGAGGTGGAAGGCACAAAGCACTGCCTCCAACATTCAATGGGAGACAAGCCATAAACTGTCTTGCCTCCAGCTCTTTAGGAACCTGGGAAAGAACTCGCTTTCCACAGTGCTGTTACAGCATACGAGGAAACTCTCATACCGAGGCAGCTCAAACGCCATCTATTCCCAGTGCTTAACTGGCCGCTTTAGGACTTCCGCTTCTGCCACAGTTCCAACTTGCCAACCCGGCTCAGACGAAATGCCTACATCTTCCCCTTAAGCAACGGGGGCGAAGCCCACATGATTGTGCTGCCACATGCTTAGCAGGAGCAGACAATAGGCTTTTTACAAACCGCCATTGTGCACTGGGTCAGAGAGTGTCAGAATGCACCTATGTCAGAAAGGGCCCTTTGCTCTCAGCCGTGCCCTCCATTGCTCTAGAGGTGGAAGGCACAAAGCACTGCCTCCATCCTTCAATTGGAGACAAGCCATAAACTGTCTTGCCTCCAGCTCTTTAGGAAGCTGACAAACAACTCGCTTTCCACAGTCCTGTTACAGCAGACCGGGGAACTTCTCATACCAAGGCAGCTCAAATGGCATTTCTTCCCAGCCCTTAACTCGCAGCTGTAGGACTCCTGTTTCTGCCGCAATTCCACCTGGCCAACCCGGCCCAGACGAAATGCCTACATCTTCCCCTGAAGCAACTGGGCTGAGTCCCAAATGATTGAGCGTCCACGTGCTTAGCAGGCGATAGACTGCACGCCTTTTTCCAACCACCATTGTGCACTGCTGGAGAGAGTGTCGGAAAGCAGCTATGTCAGAAAGACCCCTTTGCTCTCAGCCGTGCCCTTCATTGCTCTAGACGTGGAATGCACAATGCACTGGCACCCCCCTTCAAGCGGCGACAAGCCACAGACCATCTTCCTTGCATCTCTTTAGGAAGCTGAGCAAGAACTCGCTTTCAACAGTGCTCTTTCTGTGTCCTGGCAACATCTCATACAAAGGCAGCTGATATGCCATTTCTTTTCAGCGCTTAACTCGCAGATTTGGAACTTCTGCTCCTGCCACATTTCCACCTGGCCAACCCGGCTCAGACGAAATGTCTACATCTTCCCCTTCAGCAACGGGGACGAGGCCCAGATGACTGTGCTTCCGCATGCTTAGCAGGAGCAGACAATAGGCTTTTTACAAACCGCCATTGTGCACTGGCTCAGAGAGTGTCAGAATGCACCTATGTCAGAAAGGGCCCTTGGATCTCAGCCGTGCCCTCCCTTGCTCTAGTGGTGGAAGGCACAAAGCACTGCCTCCATCCTTCAATTGGAGACAAGCCAGCAACTGTCTTGCCTCCAGCTCTTAGGAAGCTGGGAAAGAACTCGCTTTCCACAGTGCTGTTACAGCATACGAGGAAACTCTCATACCGAGGCAGCTCAAACGCCATTTCTTCCCAGTGCTTAACTGGCCGCTTTAGGACTTCCGCTTCTGCCACAGTTCCACCTTGCCAACCCGCCTCAGACGAAATGCCTCCATCTTCCCCTTAAGCAACGGGGGCGAAGCCCACATGATTGTGCTGCCACATGCTTAGCAGGAGCAGACAATAGGCTTTTTACAAACCGCCATTGTGCACTGGGTCAGAGAGTGTCAGAATGCACCTATGTCAGAAAGGGCCCTTTGCTCTCAGCCGTGCCCTCCATTGCTCTAGAGGTGGAAGGCACAAAGCACTGCCTCCATCCTTCAATTGGAGACAAGCCATAAACTGTCTTGCCTCCAGGTCTTTAGGAAGCTGACAAACAACTCGCTTTCCACAGTCCTGTTACAGCAGACCGGGGAACTTCTCATACCAAGGCAGCTCAAATGGCATTTCTTCCCAGCCCTTAACTCGCAGCTGTAGGACTCCTGCTTCTGCCGCAATTCCACCTTGCTAACCCGGCTCAGACGAAATGCCTACATCTTCCCCTGAAGCAACTGGGCTGAGTCCCAGATGATTGAGCGTCCACGTGCTTAGGAGGCGATAGACTGCACGTCTTTTTCCAACCACCATTGTGCTCTGCTGGAGAGAGTGTCGGAAAGCAGCTATGTCAGAAAGACCCCTTTGCTCTCAGCCGTGCCCTTCATTGCTCTAGACGTGGAATGCACAATGCACATGCTCCCCCCCTCAAGCGGCGACAAGCCACAGACCATCTTCCTTAAATCTCTTTAGGAAGCTGAGCAAGAACTCGCTTTCAACAGTGCTCTTTCTGTGTCCTGGCAACATCTCATACAAAGGCAGCTGATATGCCATTTCTTTTCAGCGCTTAACTCGCAGATTTGGAACTTCTGCTCCTGCCACATTTCCACCTGGCCAACCCGGCTCAGACGAAATGTCTACATCTTCCCCTTCAGCAACGGGGACGAGGCCCAGATGACTGTGCTTCCGCATGCTTAGCAGGAGCAGACAATAGGCTTTTTACAAACCGCCATTGTGCACTGGCTCAGAGAGTGTCAGAATGCACCTATGTCAGAAAGGGCCCTTGAATCTCAGCCGTGCCGTCCATTGCTCTGGAGGTGGAAGGCACAAAGCACTGAATCTATCCTTCAATTGGAGACAAGCCAGCAACTGTCCTGCTTCCAGCTCTTTAGGAAGCTGGGAAAGCACTCGCATTGCACAGTGCTCTTACAGCGTCCTGGGAACGTCTCATACAAAGGCAGCTGAACACCGTGTCTTTTCAGCCCTTAACTCACCAATCTGCAACATCTGCTTCTGCCGCATTTCCACCTTGCCAACCCGGCTCAGACGAAATGCCTACATCTTCCCCTCAAGCGACTGTGCTGATTCCCAAATGATTGAGCATCCACATGCTTAGGAGGCGATAGACTGCATGCCTATTTCCAACCACCATTTTACACTGCTTAGAGAGCGTCGGAAAGCAGCTATGTCAGAAAGGCCCCTTTGCTCTCAGCCATGCCCTCCATTGCTCTCGAGGTGGAAGGCACAAGGCACTGGTTCTGGATCCACCCCTCAATGGGAGACAAACCACATCTTGGCCTGCTTCCAGCTCTTTAGGAAGTGGAGAAAAAACTCCCTTTCCACAGTGCTCTTACAGCGTCCTGGGAACATCTCATACAAAGGAGGCTGAACGCCGTTTCTTTTCAGCACCTCACTCGCCAGTCTGGGACATCTGCATCCTGCACGTTTCCACCTTGCCAAACCGGCTCAGACGAAATGCCTACATCTTCCCCTTGAGCAATGGGGATGAGGCCCATAGGATTGTGGTTCCACATGCTGAGGAGGAGAGAGACAATAGGCTTTTAACTAACCACGAATTGCAACGGTTGGGAGAGTGTCAGAAAGCACCAATGGCAGAAAGACCCCTTTACTCTCAGCCGCACCCTCCATTGCTGTAGAGGTGGAAGGCACAAAGCACTGCCTCCATCCTTCAATGGGAGACAAGCCATAAACTGTCTTGCCTCCAGCTCTTTAGGAAGCTGGGAAAGAACTCGCTTTCCACAGTGCTGTTACAGCATACGAGGAAACTCTCATACCGAGGCAGCTCAAACGCCATTTCTTCCCAGTGCTTAACTGGCCGCTTTAGGACTTCCGATTCTGCCACAGTTCCACCTTGCCAACCCGCCTCAGACGAAATGCCTACATCTTCCCTTTAAGCAACGGGGGCGAAGCCCACATGATTGTGCTGCCACATGCTTAGCAGGAGCAGACAATAGGCTTTTTACAAACCGCCATTGTGCACTGGGTCAGAGAGTGTCAGAATGCACCTATGTCAGAAAGGGCCCTTTGCTCTCAGCCGTGCCCTCCATTGCTCTAGAGGTGGAAGGCACAAAGCACTGCCTCCATCCTTCAATTGGAGACAAGCCATAAACTGTCTTGCCTCCAGCTCTTTAGGAAGCTGACAAACAGCTCACTTTCCACAGTCCTGTTACCGCAGACCGGGGAATTTCTCATAAAAAGGCAGCTCAAATGGCATTTCTTCCCAGCCCTTAACTCGCAGCGTTAGGAATCCTGCTTCTGCCGCAATTCCACCTTGCCAACCCGGCTCAGACGAAATGCCTACATCTTCCCCTGAAGCAACTGGGCTGAGTCCCAAATGATTGAGCGTCCACGTGCTTAGGAGGCGATAGACTGCACGCCTTTTTCCAGCCACCATTGTGCACTGCTGGAGAGAGTGTCGGAAAGCAGCTATGTCAGAAAGACCCCTTTGCTGTCAGCCGTGCCCTTCATTGCTCTAGACGTGGAATGCACAATGCACTGGCTCCCCCCCTCAAGCGGCGACAAGCTACAGACCATCTTCCTTCCATCTCTTTAGGAAGCTGAGCAAGATCTCGCTTTCAACAGTGCTCTTTCTGTGTCCTGGCAACATCTCATACAAAGGCAGCTGATATGCCATTTCTTTTCAGCGCTTAACTCGCAGATTTGGAACTTCTGCTCCTGCCACATTTCCATCTTGCCAACCCGGCACAGACGAAATGTCTACATCTTCCGCTTCAGCACTGGGGAGGAGGCCCAGATGACTGTGCTTCCGCATGCTTAGCAGGAGCAGACATTAGGCTTTTTACAAACCGCCATTGTGCACTGGCTCAGAGAGTGTCAGAATGCACCTATGTCAGAAAGGGCCCTTGGATCTCAGCCGTGCCCTCCATTGCTCTAGAGGTGGAAGGCACAAAGCACTGCCTCCATCCTTCAATTGGAGACAAGCCAGCAACTGTTCTGCTTCCAGCTCTTTAGGAAGCTGGGAAAGAACTCGCATTGCACAGTGCGCTTACAGCGTCCTGGGAACGTCTCATACAAAGGCAGCTGAACACCGTGTCTTTTCAGCCCTTAACTCACCAATCTGCAACATCTGCTTCTGCCGCATTTCCACCTTGCCAACCCGGCTCAGACGAAATGCCTACATCTTCCCCTCAAGCGACTGTGCTGTTTCCCATATGATTGAGCATCCACATGCTTAGGAGGCGATAAACTGCATGCCTTTTTCCAACCACCATTTTACACTGCTTAGAGAGCGTCGGAAAGCAGCTATGTCAGAAAGGCCCCTTTGCTCTCAGCCATGCCCTCCATTGCTCTCGAGGTGGAAGGCACAAGGCACTGGTTCTGGATCCACCCCTCAATGGGAGACAAACCACATCTTGGCCTGCTTCCAGCTCTTTAGGAAGTGGAGAAAAAACTTCCTTTCCACAGTGCTCTTACAGCGTCCTGGGAACATCTCATACAAAGGAGGCTGAATGCAGTTTCTTTTCAGCACTTCACTCGCCAGTCTGGGACATCTGCATCCTGCACGTTTCCACCTTGACAACCCGGCTCAGACGAAATGCCTACATCCTCCCCTTGAGCAATTGGGATGAGACCCATAGGATTGTGGTTCCACATGCTGAGGAGGATAGAGACAATAGGCTTTTAACTAACCACGAAGTGAAATGGTTGGGAGAGTGTCAGAAAGCACCAATGGCAGAAAGACCCCTTTACTCTCAGCCGCGCCCTCCATTGCTGTAGAGGTGGAAGGCACAAAGCACTGCCTCCAACATTCAATGGGAGACAAGCCATAAACTGTCTTGCCTCCAGCTCTTTAGGAACCTGGGAAAGAACTCGCTTTCCACAGTGCTGTTACAGCATACGAGGAAACTCTCATACCGAGGCAGCTCAAACGCCATCTATTCCCAGTGCTTAACTGGCCGCTTTAGGACTTCCGCTTCTGCCACAGTTCCAACTTGCCAACCCGGCTCAGACGAAATGCCTACATCTTCCCCTTAAGCAACGGGGGCGAAGCCCACATGATTGTGCTGCCACATGCTTAGCAGGAGCAGACAATAGGCTTTTTACAAACCGCCATTGTGCACTGGGTCAGAGAGTGTCAGAATGCACCTATGTCAGAAAGGGCCCTTTGCTCTCAGCCGTGCCCTCCATTGCTCTAGAGGTGGAAGGCACAAAGCACTGCCTCCATCCTTCAATTGGAGACAAGCCATAAACTGTCTTGCCTCCAGCTCTTTAGGAAGCTGACAAACAACTCGCTTTCCACAGTCCTGTTACAGCAGACCGGGGAACTTCTCATACCAAGGCAGCTCAAATGGCATTTCTTCCCAGCCCTTAACTCGCAGCTGTAGGACTCCTGTTTCTGCCGCAATTCCACCTGGCCAACCCGGCCCAGACGAAATGCCTACATCTTCCCCTGAAGCAACTGGGCTGAGTCCCAAATGATTGAGCGTCCACGTGCTTAGCAGGCGATAGACTGCACGCCTTTTTCCAACCACCATTGTGCACTGCTGGAGAGAGTGTCGGAAAGCAGCTATGTCAGAAAGACCCCTTTGCTCTCAGCCGTGCCCTTCATTGCTCTAGACGTGGAATGCACAATGCACTGGCACCCCCCTTCAAGCGGCGACAAGCCACAGACCATCTTCCTTGCATCTCTTTAGGAAGCTGAGCAAGAACTCGCTTTCAACAGTGCTCTTTCTGTGTCCTGGCAACATCTCATACAAAGGCAGCTGATATGCCATTTCTTTTCAGCGCTTAACTCGCAGATTTGGAACTTCTGCTCCTGCCACATTTCCACCTGGCCAACCCGGCTCAGACGAAATGTCTACATCTTCCCCTTCAGCAACGGGGACGAGGCCCAGATGACTGTGCTTCCGCATGCTTAGCAGGAGCAGACAATAGGCTTTTTACAAACCGCCATTGTGCACTGGCTCAGAGAGTGTCAGAATGCACCTATGTCAGAAAGGGCCCTTGGATCTCAGCCGTGCCCTCCCTTGCTCTAGTGGTGGAAGGCACAAAGCACTGCCTCCATCCTTCAATTGGAGACAAGCCAGCAACTGTCTTGCCTCCAGCTCTTAGGAAGCTGGGAAAGAACTCGCTTTCCACAGTGCTGTTACAGCATACGAGGAAACTCTCATACCGAGGCAGCTCAAACGCCATTTCTTCCCAGTGCTTAACTGGCCGCTTTAGGACTTCCGCTTCTGCCACAGTTCCACCTTGCCAACCCGCCTCAGCCGAAATGCCTCCATCTTCCCCTTAAGCAACGGGGGCGAAGCCCACATGATTGTGCTGCCACATGCTTAGCAGGAGCAGACAATAGGCTTTTTACAAACCGCCATTGTGCACTGGGTCAGAGAGTGTCAGAATGCACCTATGTCAGAAAGGGCCCTTTGCTCTCAGCCGTGCCCTCCATTGCTCTACAGGTGGAAGGCACAAAGCACTGCCTCCATCCTTCAATTGGAGACAAGCCATAAACTGTCTTGCCTCCAGGTCTTTAGGAAGCTGACAAACAACTCGCTTTCCACAGTCCTGTTACAGCAGACCGGGGAACTTCTCATACCAAGGCAGCTCAAATGGCATTTCTTCCCAGCCCTTAACTCGCAGCTGTAGGACTCCTGCTTCTGCCGCAATTCCACCTTGCTAACCCGGCTCAGACGAAATGCCTACATCTTCCCCTGAAGCAACTGGGCTGAGTCCCACATGATTGAGCGTCCACGTGCTTAGGAGGCGATAGACTGCACGTCTTTTTCCAACCACCATTGTGCTCTGCTGGAGAGAGTGTCGGAAAGCAGCTATGTCAGAAAGACCCCTTTGCTCTCAGCCGTGCCCTTCATTGCTCTAGACGTGGAATGCACAATGCACATGCTCCCCCCCTCAAGCGGCGACAAGCCACAGACCATCTTCCTTAAATCTCTTTAGGAAGCTGAGCAAGAACTCGCTTTCAACAGTGCTCTTTCTGTGTCCTGGCAACATCTCATACAAAGGCAGCTGATATGCCATTTCTTTTCAGCGCTTAACTCGCAGATTTGGAACTTCTGCTCCTGCCACATTTCCACCTGGCCAACCCGGCTCAGACGAAATGTCTACATCTTCCCCTTCAGCAACGGGGACGAGGCCCAGATGACTGTGCTTCCGCATGCTTAGCAGGAGCAGACAATAGGCTTTTTACAAACCGCCATTGTGCACTGGCTCAGAGAGTGTCAGAATGCACCTATGTCAGAAAGGGCCCTTGAATCTCAGCCGTGCCGTCCATTGCTCTGGAGGTGGAAGGCACAAAGCACTGAATCTATCCTTCAATTGGAGACAAGCCAGCAACTGTCCTGCTTCCAGCTCTTTAGGAAGCTGGGAAAGCACTCGCATTGCACAGTGCTCTTACAGCGTCCTGGGAACGTCTCATACAAAGGCAGCTGAACACCGTGTCTTTTCAGCCCTTAACTCACCAATCTGCAACATCTGCTTCTGCCGCATTTCCACCTTGCAAACCCGGCTCAGACGAAATGCCTACATCTTCCCCTGAAGCGACTGTGCTGATTCCCAAATGATTGAGCATCCACATGCTTAGGAGGCGATAGACTGCATGCCTATTTCCAACCACCATTTTACACTGCTTAGAGAGCGTCGGAAAGCAGCTATGTCAGAAAGGCCCCTTTGCTCTCAGCCATGCCCTCCATTGCTCTCGAGGTGGAAGGCACAAGGCACTGGTTCTGGATCCACCCCTCAATGGGAGACAAACCACATCTTGGCCTGCTTCCAGCTCTTTAGGAAGTGGAGAAAAAACTCCCTTTCCACAGTGCTCTTACAGCGTCCTGGGAACATCTCATACAAAGGAGGCTGAACGCCGTTTCTTTTCAGCACCTCACTCGCCAGTCTGGGACATCTGCATCCTGCACGTTTCCACCTTGCCAAACCGGCTCAGACGAAATGCCTACATCTTCCCCTTGAGCAATGGGGATGAGGCCCATAGGATTGTGGTTCCACATGCTGAGGAGGAGAGAGACAATAGGCTTTTAACTAACCACGAATTGCAACGGTTGGGAGAGTGTCAGAAAGCACCAATGGCAGAAAGACCCCTTTACTCTCAGCCGCACCCTCCATTGCTGTAGAGGTGGAAGGCACAAAGCACTGCCTCCATCCTTCAATGGGAGACAAGCCATAAACTGTCTTGCCTCCAGCTCTTTAGGAAGCTGGGAAAGAACTCGCTTTCCACAGTGCTGTTACAGCATACGAGGAAACTCTCATACCGAGGCAGCTCAAACGCCATTTCTTCCCAGTGCTTAACTGGCCGCTTTAGGACTTCCGATTCTGCCACAGTTCCACCTTGCCAACCCGCCTCAGACGAAATGCCTACATCTTCCCTTTAAGCAACGGGGGCGAAGCCCACATGATTGTGCTGCCACATGCTTAGCAGGAGCAGACAATAGGCTTTTTACAAACCGCCATTGTGCACTGGGTCAGAGCGTGTCAGAATGCACCTATGTCAGAAAGGGCCCTTTGCTCTCAGCCGTGCCCTCCATTGCTCTAGAGGTGGAAGGCACAAAGCACTGCCTCCATCCTTCAATTGGAGACAAGCCATAAACTGTCTTGCCTCCAGCTCTTTAGGAAGCTGACAAACAACTCACTTTCCACAGTCCTGTTACAGCAGACCCGGGAAATTCTCATACCAAGGCAGCTCAAATGGCATTTCTTCCCAGCCCTTAACTCGCAGCTTTAGGACTCCTGCTTCTGCCGCAATTACACCTTGCCAACCCGGCTGAGACGAAATGCCCACATCTTCCCCTGAAGCAACTGGGCTGAGTCCCAAATGATTGAGCGTCCTCGTGCTTAGGAGGCGATAGACTGCACGCCTTTTTCCAACCACCATTGTGCACTGCTGGAGAGAGTGTCGGAAAGCAGCTATGTCAGAAAGACCCCTTTGCTCTCAGCCGTGCCCTTCATTGCTCTAGACGTGGAATGCACAATGCACTGGCTCACCCCCTCAAGCGGCGGCAAGAAACAGACCATCTTCCTTCCATCTCTTTAGGAAGCTGAGCAAGAACTCGCTTTCAACAGTGCTCTTTCTGTGTCCTGGCAACATCTCATACAAAGCCAGCTGATATGCCATTTCTTTTCAGCGCTTAACTCGCAGATTTGGAACTTCTGCTCCTGCCACATTTCCATCTGGCCAACCCGGCTCAGACGAAATGTCTACATCTTCCCTTTCAGCAACGGGGACGAGGCCCAGATGACTGTGCTTCCGCATGCTTAGCAGGAGCAGACAATAGGCTTTTTACAAACCGCCATTGTGCACTGGCTCAGAGAGTGTCAGAATGCACCTATGTCAGAAAGGGCCCTTGGATCTCAGCCGTGCCCTCCCTTGCTCTAGTGGTGGAAGGCACAAAGCACTGCCTCCATCCTTCAATTGGAGACAAGCCAGCAACTGTCCTGCTTCCAGCTCTTTAGGAAGCTGGGAAAGCACTCGCATTCCACAGTGCTCTTACAGCGTCCTGGGAACGTCTCATACAAAGGCAGCTGAACACCGTGTCTTTTCAGCCCTTAACTCACCAATCTGCAACATCTGCTTCTGCCGCATATCCACCTTGCCAACCCGGCTCAGACGAAATGCCTGCATCTTCCCCTGAAGCGACTGTGCTGATTCCCAAATGATTGAGCATCCACATGCTTAGGAGGCGATAAACTGCATGCCTTTTTCCAACCACCATTTTACACTGCTTAGAGAGCGTCGGAAAGCAGCTATGTCAGAAAGGCCCCTTTGCTCTCAGCCATGCCCTCCATTGCTCTCGAGGTGGAAGGCACAAGGCACTGGTTCTGGATCCACCCCTCAATGGGAGACAAACCACATCTTGGCCTGCTTGCAGCTCTTTAGGAAGTGGAGAAAAAACTCCCTTTCCACAGTGCTCTTACAGCGTCCTGGGAACATCTCATACAAAGGAGGCTGAACGCCATTTCTTTTCAGCACTTCACTCGCCAGTCTGGGACATCTGCATCCTGCACGTTTCCACCTTGCCAAACCGGCTCAGACGAAATGCCTACATCTTCCCCTTGAGCAATGGGGATGAGGCCCATAGGATTGTGGTTCCACATGCTGAGGAGGAGAGAGACAATAGGCTTTTAACTAACCACGAAGTGCATCGGTTGGGAGAGTGTCAGAAAGCACCAATGGCAGAAAGACCCCTTTACTCTCAGCCGCGCCCTCCATTGCTGTAGAGGTGGAAGGCACAAAGCACTGCCTCCATCCTTCAATGGGAGACAAGCCATAAACTGTCTTGCCTCCAGCTCTTTAGGAAGCTGGGAAAGAACTCGCTTTCCACAGTGCTGTTACAGCATACGAGGAAACTCTCATACCGAGGCGGCTCAAATGCCATTTCTTCCCAGTGCTTAACTGGCTGCTTTAGGACTTCCGCTTCTGCCACAGTTCCACCTTGCCAACCCGCCTCCGACGAAATGCCTACATCTTCCCCTTAAGCAACGGGGGCGAAACCCAAATGATTGTGCTGCCACATGCTTAGCAGGAGCAGACAATAGGCTTTTTACAAACCGCCATTGTGCACTGGGTCAGAGAGTTTCAGAATGCACCTATGTCAGAAAGGGCCCTTTGCTCTCAGCCGTGCCCTCCATTGCTCTAGAGGTGGAAGGCACAAAGCACTGCCTCCATCCTTCAATTGGAGACAAGCCATAAACTGTCTTGCCTCCAGCTCTTTAGGAAGCTGACAAACAACTCGCTTTCCACAGTCCTGTTACAGCAGACCGGGCAAATTCTCATACCAAGGCAGCTGAAATGGCATTTCTTCCCAGCCCTTAACTCGCAGCGTTAGGACTCCTGCTTCTGCCGCAATTCTACCTTGCCAACCCGGCTCAGACGAAATGCCTACATCTTCCCCCGAAGCAACTGGGCTGAGTCCCAAATGATTGAGCGTCCACGTGCTTAGGAGGCGATAGACTGCACGCCTTTTTCCAACCACCATTGTGCACTGCTGGAGAGAGTGTCGGAAAGCAGCTATGTCAGAAAGACCCCTTTGCTCTCAGCCGTCCCCTTCATTGCTCTAGACGTGCTATGCACAATGCACTGGCTCCCCCCCTCAAGCGGCGACAAGCCACAGACCATCTTCCTTCCATCTCTTTAGGAAGCTGAGCAAGAACTCGCTTTCAACAGTGCTCTTTCTGTGTCCTGGCAACATCTCATACAAAGGCAGCTGATGTGCCATTTCTTTTCAGCACTTAACTCGCAGATTTGGAACTTCTGCTGCTGCCACATTTCCACCTGGCCAACCCGGCTCAGACGAAATGTCTACATCTTCCCCTTCAGCAACGGGGACGAGGCCCAGATGACTGTGCTTTCGCATGCTTAGCAGGAGCAGACAATAGGCTTTTTACAAACCGCCATTGTGCACTGGGTCAGAGAGTGTCAGAATGCACCTATGTCAGAAAGGGCCCTTGGATCTCAGCCGTGCCCTCCATTGCTCTAGTGGTGGAAGGCACAAAGCACTGCCTCCATCCTTCAATTGGAGACAAGCCAGCAACTGCCCTGCTTCCAGCTCTTTAGGAAGCTGGGAAAGCACTCGCATTCCACAGTGCTCTTACAGCGTCCTGGGAACGTCTCATACAAAGGCAGCTGAACACCGTGTCTTTTCAGCCCTTAACTCACCAATCTGCAACATCTGCTTCTGCCGCATTTCCACCTTGCCAACCCGGCTCAGACGAAATGCCTACATCTTCCCCTGAAGCGACTGTGCTGATTCCCAAATGATTGAGCATCCACTTGCTTAGGAGGCGATAAACTGCATGCCTTTTTCCAACCACCGTTTTACACTGCTTAGAGAGCGTCGGAAAGCAGCTATGTCAGAAAGACCCCTTTGCTCTCAGCCATGCCCTCCATTGCTCTCGAGGTGGATGGCAGAAGGCACTGGTTCTGGTCCACCCCTCAATGGGAGACAAACCACATCTTGGCCTGCTTCCAGCTCTTTAGGAAGTGGAGAAAAAACTCCCTTTCCACAGTGCTCTTACAGCGTCCTGGGAACATCTCATACAAAGGAGGCTGAACGCCGTTTCTTTTCAGCACTTCACTCGCCAGTCTGGGACATCTGCATCCTGCACGTTTCCACCTTGCCAAACCGGCTCAGACGAAATGCCTACATCTTCCCCTTGAGCAATGGGGATGAGGCCCATAGGATTGTGGTTCCACATGCTGAGGAGGAGAGAGACAATAGGCTTTTAACTAAGCACGAAGTGCAACGGTTGGGAGAGTGTCAGAAGGCACCAATGGCAGAAAGACCCCTTAACTCTCAGCCGCGCCCTCCATTGCTGTAGAGGTGGAAGGCACAAAGCACTGCCTCCATCCTTCAATGGGAGACAAGCCATAAACTGTCTTGCCTCCAGCTCTTTAGGAAGCTGGGATTGAACTCGCTTTCCACAGTGCTGTTACAGCATACGAGGAAACTCTCATACCGAGGCATCTCAAACGCCATTTCTTCCCAGTGCTTAACTGGCCGCTTTAGGACTTCCGCTTCTCCCACAGTTCCACATTGCCAACCCGCCTCAGACGAAATGCCTACATCTTCCCCTTAAGCAACAGGGGCGAATCCCACATGATTGTGCTGCCACATGCTTAGCAGGAGCAGACAATAGGCTTTTTACAAACCGCCATTGTGCACTGGGTCAGAGAGTGTCAGAATGCACCGATGTCAGAAAGGGCCCTTTGCTCTCAGCCGTGCCCTCCATTGCTCTAGAGGTGGAAGGCACAAAGCACTGCCTCCATCCTTCAATTGGAGACAAGCCATAAACTGTCTTGCCTCCAGCTCTTTAGGAAGCTGACAAACAACTCGCTTTCCACAGTCCTGTTACAGCACACTGGGGATCTTCTCATACCATGGCAGCTCAAATGGCATTTCTTCCCAGCCCTTAACTCGCAGCTGTAGGACTCCTGCTTCTGCCGCAATTCCACCTTGCCAACCCGGCTCAGACGAAATGCCTACATCTTCCCCTGAAGCAACTGGGCTGAGTCCCAAATGATTGAGCGTCCACGTGCTTAGGAGGCGATAGACTGCACGCCTTTTTCCAGCCACCATTGTGCACTGCTGGAGAGAGTGTCGGAAAGCAGCTATGTCAGAAAGACCCCTTTGCTCTCAGCCGTGCCCTTCATTGCTCTAGACGTGGAATGCACAATGCACTGGCTCCCCCCCTCAAGCGGCGACAAGCCACAGACCATCTTCCTTCCATCTCTTTAGGAAGCTGAGCAAGATCTCGCTTTCAACAGTGCTCTTTCTGTGTCCTGGCAACATCTCATACAAAGGCAGCTGATATGCCATTTCTTTTCAGCGCTTAACTCGCAGATTTGGAACTTCTGCTCCTGCCACATTTCCATCTTGCCAACCCGGCACAGACGAAATGTCTACATCTTCCGCTTCAGCACTGGGGAGGAGGCCCAGATGACTGTGCTTCCGCATGCTTAGCAGGAGCAGACATTAGGCTTTTTACAAACCGCCATTGTGCACTGGCTCAGAGAGTGTCAGAATGCACCTATGTCAGAAAGGGCCCTTGGATCTCAGCCGTGCCCTCCATTGCTCTAGAGGTGGAAGGCACAAAGCACTGCCTCCATCCTTCAATTGGAGACAAGCCAGCAACTGTTCTGCTTCCAGCTCTTTAGGAAGCTGGGAAAGAACTCGCATTGCACAGTGCGCTTACAGCGTCCTGGGAACGTCTCATACAAAGGCAGCTGAACACCGTGTCTTTTCAGCCCTTAACTCACCAATCTGCAACATCTGCTTCTGCCGCATTTCCACCTTGCCAACCCGGCTCAGACGAAATGCCTACATCTTCCACTCAAGCGACTGTGCTGTTTCCCATATGATTGAGCATCCACATGCTTAGGAGGCGATAAACTGCATGCCTTTTTCCAACCACCATTTTACACTGCTTAGAGAGCGTCGGAAAGCAGCTATGTCAGAAAGGCCCCTTTGCTCTCAGCCATGCCCTCCATTGCTCTCGAGGTGGAAGGCACAAGGCACTGGTTCTGGATCCACCCCTCAATGGGAGACAAACCACATCTTGGCCTGCTTCCAGCTCTTTAGGAAGTGGAGAAAAAACTCCCTTTCCACAGTGCTCTTACAGCGTCCTGGGAACATCTCATACAAAGGAGGCTGAACGCCGTTTCTTTTCAGCACTTCACTCGCCAGTTTGGGACATCTGCATCCTGCACGTTTCCACCTTGCCAAACCGGCTCAGACGAAATGCCTACATCTTCCCCTTGAGCAATGGGGATGAGGCCCATAGGATTGTGGTTCCACATGCTGAGGAGGAGAGAGACACTAGGCTTTTAACTAACCACGAAGTGCAACGGTTGGGAGAGTGTCAGAAGGCACCAATGGCAGAAAGACCCCTTAACTCTCAGCCGCGCCCTCCATTGCTGTAGAGGTGGAAGGCACAAAGCACTGCCTCCATCCTTCAATGAGAGACAAGCCATAAACTGTCTTGCCTCCAGCTCTTTAGGAAGCTGGGAAAGAACTCGCTTTCCACAGTGCTGTTACAGCATATGAGGAAACTCTCATACCGAGGCAGCTCAAACGCCATTTCTTCCCAGTGCTTAACTGGCCGCTTTAGGACTTCCGCTTCTGCCACAGTTCCACTTTGCCAACCCGCCTCAGACGAAATGCCTACATCTTCACCTTAAGCAACGGGGGCGAAACCCACGTGATTGTGCTGCCACATGCTTGGCAGCAGCAGACAATAGGCTTTTTACAAACCGCCATTGTGCACTGGGTCACAGAGTGTCAGAATGCACCTATGTCAGAAAGGGCCCTTTGCTCTCAGCCGTGCCCTCCATTGCTCTACAGGTGGAAGGCACAAAGCACTGCCTCCATCCTTCAATGGGAGACAAGCCATAAACTGTCTTGCCTCCAGCTCTTAGGAAGCTGGGAAAGAACTCGCTTTCCACAGTGCTGTTACAGCATACGAGGAAACTCTCATACCGAGGCAGCTCAAACGCCATTTCTTCCCAGTGCTTAACTGGCCGCTTTAGGACTTCCGCTTCTGCCACAGTTCCACCTTGCCAACCCGCCTCAGACGAAATGCCTCCATCTTCCCCTTAAGCAACTGGGGCGAAGCCCACATGATTGTGCTGCCACATGCTTAGCAGGAGCAGACAATAGGCTTTTTACAAACCGCCATTGTGCACTGGGTCAGAGAGTGTCAGAATGCACCTATGTCAGAAAGGGCCCTTTGCTCTCAGCCGTGCCCTCCATTGCTCTACAGGTGGAAGGCACAAAGCACTGCCTCCATCCTTCAATTGGAGACAAGCCATAAACTGTCTTGCCTCCAGGTCTTTAGGAAGCTGACAAACAACTCGCTTTCCACAGTCCTGTTACAGCAGACCGGGGAACTTCTCATACCAAGGCAGCTCAAATGGCATTTCTTCCCAGCCCTTAACTCGCAGCTGTAGGACTCCTGCTTCTGCCGCAATTCCACCTTGCTAACCCGGCTCAGACGAAATGCCTACATCTTCCCCTGAAGCAACTGGGCTGAGTCCCAGATGATTGAGCGTCCACGTGCTTAGGAGGCGATAGACTGCACGTCTTTTTCCAACCACCATTGTGCTCTGCTGGAGAGAGTGTCGGAAAGCAGCTATGTCAGAAAGACCCCTTTGCTCTCAGCCGTGCCCTTCATTGCTCTAGACGTGGAATGCACAATGCACATGCTCCCCCCCTCAAGCGGCGACAAGCCACAGACCATCTTCCTTAAATCTCTTTAGGAAGCTGAGCAAGAACTCGCTTTCAACAGTGCTCTTTCTGTGTCCTGGCAACATCTCATACAAAGGCAGCTGATATGCCATTTCTTTTCAGCGCTTAACTCGCAGATTTGGAACTTCTGCTCCTGCCACATTTCCACCTGGCCAACCCGGCTCAGACGAAATGTCTACATCTTACCCTTCAGCAACGGGGACGAGGCCCAGATGACTGTGCTTCCGCATGCTTAGCAGGAGCAGACAATAGGCTTTTTACAAACCGCCATTGTGCACTGGCTCAGAGAGTGTCAGAATGCACCTATGTCAGAAAGGGCCCTTGAATCTCAGCCGTGCCGTCCATTGCTCTGGAGGTGGAAGGCACAAAGCACTGAATCCATCCTTCAATTGGAGACAAGCCAGCAACTGTCCTGCTTCCAGCTCTTTAGGAAGCTGGGAAAGCACTCGCATTGCACAGTGCTCTTACAGCGTCCTGGGAACGTCTCATACAAAGGCAGCTGAACACCGTGTCTTTTCAGCCCTTAACTCACCAATCTGCAACATCTGCTTCTGCCGCATTTCCACCTTGCCAACCCGGCTCAGACGAAATGCCTACATCTTCCCCTGAAGCGACTGTGCTGATTCCCAAATGATTGAGCATCCACATGCTTAGGAGGCGATAGACTGCATGCCTTTTTCCAACCACCATTTTACACTGCTTAGAGAGCGTCGGAAAGCAGCTATGTCAGAAAGGCCCCTTTGCTCTCAGCCATGCCCTCCATTGCTCTCGAGGTGGAAGGCACAAGGCACTGGTTCTGGATCCACCCCTCAATGGGAGACAAACCACATCTTGGCCTGCTTCCAGCTCTTTAGGAAGTGGAGAAAAAACTCCCTTTCCACAGTGCTCTTACAGCGTCCTGGGAACATCTCATACAAAGGAGGCTGAACGCCGTTTCTTTTCAGCACTTCACTCGCCAGTCTGGGACATCTGCATCCTGCACGTTTCCACCTTGCCAAACCGGCTCAGACGAAATGCCTACATCTTCCCCTTGAGCAATGGGGATGAGGCCCATAGGATTGTGCTTCCACATGCTGAGGAGGAGAGAGACACTAGGCTTTTAACTAACCACGAAGTGCAACGTTTGGGAGAGTGTCAGAAGGCACCAATGGCAGAAAGACCCCTTAACTCTCAGCCGCGCCCTCCATTGCTGTAGAGGTGGAAGGCACAAAGCACTGCCTCCATCCTTCAATGGGAGACAAGCCATAAACTGTCTTGCCTCCAGCTCTTTAGGAAGCTGGGAAAGAACTCGCTTTCCACAGTGCTGTTCCAGCATACGAGGAAACACTCATACCGAGGCAGCTCAAACGCCATTTCTTCCCAGTGCTTAACTGGCCGCTTTAGGACTTCCGCTTCTGCCACAGTTCCACCTTGCCAACCCGTCTCAGACGAAATGCCTACATCTTCCCCTTAAGCAACGGGGGCGAAGCCCACATGATTGTGCTGCCACATGCTTAGCAGGAGCAGACAATAGGCTTTTTACAAACCGCCATTGTGCACTGGGTCAGAGAGTGTCAGAATGCACCTATGTCAGAAAGGGCCCTTTGCTCTCAGCCGTGCCCTCCATTGCTCTAGAGGTGGAAGGAACAGAGCACTGCCTCCATCCTTCAATTGGAGACAAGCCATAAACTGTCTTGCCTCCAGCTCTTTAGGATGCTGACAAACAACTCGCTTTCCACAGTCCTGTTACAGCAGACCGAGGATCTTCTCATACCAAGGCAGCTCAAATGGCATTTCTTCCCAGCCCTTAACTCGCAGCTGTAAGACTCCTGCTTCTGCCGCAATTCCACGTTGCCAACCCGGCTCAGACGAAATGCCTACATCTTCCCCTGAAGCAACTGTGCTGAGTCCCAAATGATTGAGCGTCCACGTGCTTAGGAGGCGATAGACTGCACGCCTTTTTCCAACCACCATTTTGCACTGCTGGAGAGAGTGTCGGAAAGCAGCTATGTCAGAAAGACCCCTTTGCTCTCAGCCGTGCCCTCCATTGCTTTAGACGTGGAATGCACAATGCACTGGATCCCCCCCTCAAGCGGCGACAAGCCACAGACCATCTTCCTTCCATCTCTTTAGGAAGCTGAGCAAGAACTCGCTTTCAACAGTGCTCTTTCTGTGTCCTGGCAACATCTCATCCAAAGGCAGCTGATATGCCATTTCTTTTCAGCGCTTAACTCGCAGATTTGGAACTTCTGCTCCTGCCACATTTCCACCTGGCCAACCCGGCTCAGACGAAATGTCTACATCTTCCCCTTCAGCAACGGGGACGAGGCCCAGATGACTGTGCTTCTGCATGCTTAGCAGGAGCAGACATTAGGCTTTTTACAAACCGCCATTTTGCACTGGCTCAGAGAGTGTCAGAATGCACCTATGTCAGAAAGGGCCCTTGGATCTCAGCCGTGCCCTCCATTGCTCTAGAGGTGGAAGGCACAAAGCACTGCCTCCATCCTTCAATTGGAGACAAGCCAGCAACTGTCCTGCTTCCAGCTCTTTAGGAAGCTGGGAAAGCACTCGCATTGCACAGTGCTCTTACAGCGTCCTGGGAACGTCTCATACAAAGGCAGCTGAACACCGTGTCTTTTCAGCCCTTAACTCACCAATCTGCAACATCTGCTTCTGCCGCATGTCCACCTTGCCAACCCGGCTCAGACGAAATGCCTACATCTTCCCCTGAAGCGACTGTGCTGATTCCCAAAGGATTGAGCATCCACATGCTTAGGAGGCGATAAACTGCATGCCTTTTTCCAACCAGCATTTTACACTGCTTAGAGAGGGTCGGAAAGCAGCTATGTCAGAAAGGCCCCTTTGCTCTCAGCCATGCCCTCCATTGCTCTCGAGGTGGAAGGCACAAGGCACTGGTTCTGGATCCACCCCTCAATGGGAGACAAACCACATCTTGGCCTGCTTCCAGCTCTTTAGGAAGTGGAGAAAAAACTCCCTTTCCACAGTGCTCTTACAGCGTCCTGGGAACATCTCATACAAAGGAGGCTGAACGCCGTTTCTTTTCAGCACTTCACTCGTCAGTCTGGGACATCTGCATCCTGCACGTTTCCACCTTGACAACCCGGCTCAGACGAAATGCCTACATCTTCCCCTTGAGCAATTGGGATGAGGCCCATAGGATTGTGGTTCCACATGCTGAGGAGGAGAGAGACAATAGGCTTTTAACTAACCACGAAGTGCAACGGTTGGGAGAGTGTCAGAAAGCACCAATGGCAGAAAGACCCCTTTACTCTCAGCCGCGCCCTCCATTGCTGTAGAGGTGGAAGGCACAAAGCACTGCCTCCATCCTTCAATGGGAGACATGCCATAAACTGTCTTGCCTCCAGCTCTTTAGGAAGCTGGGAAAGAACTCGCTTTCCACAGTGCTGTTAGCGCATACGAGCAAACTCTCATACCGAGGCAGCTCAAACGCCATTTCTACCCAGTGCTTACCTGGCCGCTTTAGGACTTCCGCTTCTGCCACAGTTCCACCTTGCCAACCCGGCTCAGAGGAAATGCCTACATCTTCCCCTTAAGCAACGTGGGCGAAGCCCACACGATTGTGCTGCCACATGCTTAGCAGGAGCAGACAATAGGCTTTTTACAAACCGCCATTGTGCACTGGGTCAGAGAGTGTCAGAATGCACCTATGTCAGAAAGGGCCCTTTGCTCTCAGCCGTGCCCTCCATTGCTCTAGAGGTGGAAGGCACAAAGCACTGCCTCCATCCTTCAATTGGAGACAAGCCATAAACTGTCTTGCCTCCAGCTCTTTAGGAAGCTGACAAACAACTCGCTTTCCACAGTCGTGTTACAGCAGACCGGGGAACTTCTCATACCAAGGCAGCTCAAATGGCATTTCTTCCCAGCCCTTAACTCGCAGCTGTAGGACTCCTGCTTCTGCTGCAAGTCCACCTGGCCAACCCGGCTCAGACGAAATGCCTACATCTTCCCGTGAAGCAACTGGTCTGAGTCCCAAATGATTGAGCGTCCACGTGCTTAGGAGGCGATAGACTGCACGCCTTTTTCCAACCACCATTGTGCACTGCTGGAGAGAGTGTCGGAAAGCAGCTATGTCAGAAAGACCCCTTTGCTCTCAGCCGTGCCCTTCATTGCTCTAGACGTGGAATGCACAATGCACTGGCTCCCCCCCTCAAGCGGCGACAAGCCACAGACCATCTTCCTTCCATCTCTTTAGGAAGCTGAGCAAGAACTCGCTTTCAACAGTGCTCTTTCTGTGTCCTGGCAACATCTCATCCAAAGGCAGCTGATATGCCATTTCTTTTCAGCGCTTAACTCGCAGATTTGGAACTTCTGCTCCTGCCACATTTCCACCTGGCCAACCCGGCTCAGACGAAATGTCTACATCTTCCCCTTCAGCAACGGGGACGAGGCCCAGATGACTGTGCTTCCGCATGCTTAGCAGGAGCAGACATTAGGCTTTTTAGAAACCGCCATTGTGCACTGGCTCAGAGAGTGTCAGAATGCACCTATGTCAGAAAGGGCCCTTGGATCTCAGCCGTGCCCTCCATTGCTCTAGAGGTGGAAGGCACAAAGCACTGCCTCCATCCTTCAATTGGATACAAGCCAGCAACTGTCCTGCTTCCAGCTCTTTAGGAAGCTGTGAAGGCACTCGCATTGCACAGTGCTCTTACAGCGTCCTGGGAACGTCTCATACAAAGGCAGCTGAACACCGTGTCTTTTCAGCCCTTAACTCACCAATCTGCAACATCTGCTTCTGCCGCATTTCCACCTTGCCAACCCGGCTCACACGAAATGACTACATCTTCCCCTGAAGCGACTGTGCTGATTCCCAAAGGATTGAGCATCCACATGCTTAGGAGGCGATAAACTGCATGCCTTTTTCCAACCACCATTTTACACTGCTGAGAGAGCGTCGGAAAGCAGCTATGTCAGAAAGGCCCCTTTGCTCTCAGCCATGCCCTCCATTGCTCTCGAGGTGGAAGGCACAAGGCACTGGTTCTGGATCCACCCCTCAATGGGAGACAAACCACATCTTGGCCTGCTTCCAGCTCTTTAGGAAGTGGAGAAAAAACTCCCTTTCCACAGTGCTCTTACAGCGTCCAGGGAACATCTCATACAAAGGAGGCTGAACGCCATTTCTTTTCAGCACTACACTCGCCAGTCTGGGACATCTGCATCCTGCACGTTTCCACCTTGCCAACCCGGCTCAGATGAACTGCCTACATCTTCCCCTTGAGCAATGGGGATGAGGCCCATAGGATTGTGGTTCCACATGCTGAGGAGGAGAGAGACAATAGGCTTTTAACTAACCACGAAGTGCAACGGTTGGGAGAGTGTCAGAAGGCACCAATGGCAGAAAGACCCCTTAACTCTCAGCCGCGCCCTCCATTGCTGTAGAGGTGGAAGGCACAAAGCACTGCCTCCATCCTTCAATGAGAGACAAGCCATAAACTGTCTTGCCTCCAGCTCTTTAGGAAGCTGGGAAAGAACTCGCTTTCCACAGTGCTGTTACAGCATATGAGGAAACTCTCATACCGAGGCAGCTCAAACGCCATTTCTTCCCAGTGCTTAACTGGCCGCTTTAGGACTTCCGCTTCTGCCACAGTTCCACTTTGCCAACCCGCCTCAGACGAAATGCCCACATCTTCACCTTAAGCAACGGGGGCGAAACCCACGTGATTGTGCTGCCACATGCTTGGCAGCAGCAGACAATAGGCTTTTTACAAACCGCCATTGTGCACTGGGTCACAGAGTGTCAGAATGCACCTATGTCAGAAAGGGCCCTTTGCTCTCAGCCGTGCCCTCCATTGCTCTAGAGGTGGAAGGCACAAAGCACTGCCTCCATCCTTCAATGGGAGACAAGCCATAAACTGTCTTGCCTCCAGCTCTTAGGAAGCTGGGAAAGAACTCGCTTTCCACAGTGCTGTTACAGCATACGAGGAAACTCTCATACCGAGGCAGCTCAAACGCCATTTCTTCCCAGTGCTTAACTGGCCGCTTTAGGACTTCCGCTTCTGCCACAGTTCCACCTTGCCAACCCGCCTCAGACGAAATGCCTCCATCTTCCCCTTAAGCAACTGGGGCGAAGCCCACATGATTGTGCTGCCACATGCTTAGCAGGAGCAGACAATAGGCTTTTTACAAACCGCCATTGTGCACTGGGTCAGAGAGTGTCAGAATGCACCTATGTCAGAAAGGGCCCTTTGCTCTCAGCCGTGCCCTCCATTGCTCTACAGGTGGAAGGCACAAAGCACTGCCTCCATCCTTCAATTGGAGACAAGCCATAAACTGTCTTGCCTCCAGGTCTTTAGGAAGCTGACAAACAACTCGCTTTCCACAGTCCTGTTACAGCAGACCGGGGAACTTCTCATACCAAGGCAGCTCAAATGGCATTTCTTCCCAGCCCTTAACTCGCAGCTGTAGGACTCCTGCTTCTGCCGCAATTCCACCTTGCTAACCCGGCTCAGACGAAATGCCTACATCTTCCCCTGAAGCAACTGGGCTGAGTCCCAGATGATTGAGCGTCCACGTGCTTAGGAGGCGATAGACTGCACGTCTTTTTCCAACCACCATTGTGCTCTGCTGGAGAGAGTGTCGGAAAGCAGCTATGTCAGAAAGACCCCTTTGCTCTCAGCCGTGCCCTTCATTGCTCTAGACGTGGAATGCACAATGCACATGCTCCCCCCCTCAAGCGGCGACAAGCCACAGACCATCTTCCTTAAATCTCTTTAGGAAGCTGAGCAAGAACTCGCTTTCAACAGTGCTCTTTCTGTGTCCTGGCAACATCTCATACAAAGGCAGCTGATATGCCATTTCTTTTCAGCGCTTAACTCGCAGATTTGGAACTTCTGCTCCTGCCACATTTCCACCTGGCCAACCCGGCTCAGACGAAATGTCTACATCTTACCCTTCAGCAACGGGGACGAGGCCCAGATGACTGTGCTTCCGCATGCTTAGCAGGAGCAGACAATAGGCTTTTTACAAACCGCCATTGTGCACTGGCTCAGAGAGTGTCAGAATGCACCTATGTCAGAAAGGGCCCTTGAATCTCAGCCGTGCCGTCCATTGCTCTGGAGGTGGAAGGCACAAAGCACTGAATCCATCCTTCAATTGGAGACAAGCCAGCAACTGTCCTGCTTCCAGCTCTTTAGGAAGCTGGGAAAGCACTCGCATTGCACAGTGCTCTTACAGCGTCCTGGGAACGTCTCATACAAAGGCAGCTGAACACCGTGTCTTTTCAGCCCTTAACTCACCAATCTGCAACATCTGCTTCTGCCGCATTTCCACCTTGCCAACCCGGCTCAGACGAAATGCCTACATCTTCCCCTGAAGCGACTGTGCTGATTCCCAAATGATTGAGCATCCACATGCTTAGGAGGCGATAGACTGCATGCCTTTTTCCAACCACCATTTTACACTGCTTAGAGAGCGTCGGAAAGCAGCTATGTCAGAAAGGCCCCTTTGCTCTCAGCCATGCCCTCCATTGCTCTCGAGGTGGAAGGCACAAGGCACTGGTTCTGGATCCACCCCTCAATGGGAGACAAACCACATCTTGGCCTGCTTCCAGCTCTTTAGGAAGTGGAGAAAAAACTCCCTTTCCACAGTGCTCTTACAGCGTCCTGGGAACATCTCATACAAAGGAGGCTGAACGCCGTTTCTTTTCAGCACTTCACTCGTCAGTCTGGGACATCTGCATCCTGCACGTTTCCACCTTGACAACCCGGCTCAGACGAAATGCCTACATCTTCCCCTTGAGCAATTGGGATGAGGCCCATAGGATTGTGGTTCCACATGCTGAGGAGGAGAGAGACAATAGGCTTTTAACTAACCACGAAGTGCAACGGTTGGGAGAGTGTCAGAAAGCACCAATGGCAGAAAGACCCCTTTACTCTCAGCCGCGCCCTCCATTGCTGTAGAGGTGGAAGGCACAAAGCACTGCCTCCATCCTTCAATGGGAGACAAGCCATAAACTGTCTTGCCTCCAGCTCTTTAGGAAGCTGGGAAAGAACTCGCTTTCCACAGTGCTGTTAGCGCATACGAGCAAACTCTCATACCGAGGCAGCTCAAACGCCATTTCTACCCAGTGCTTACCTGGCCGCTTTAGGACTTCCGCTTCTGCCACAGTTCCACCTTGCCAACCCGCCTCAGACGAAATGCCTACATCTTCCCCTTAAGCAACGGGGGCGAAGCCCACATGATTGTGCTGCCACATGCTTAGCAGGAGCAGACAATAGGCTTTTTACAAACCGCCATTGTGCACTGGGTCAGAGAGTGTCAGAATGCACCTATGTCAGAAAGGGCCCTTTGCTCTCAGCCGTGCCCTCCATTGCTCTAGAGGTGGAAGGCACAAAGCACTGCCTCCATCCTTCAATTGGAGACAAGCCATAAACTGTCTTGCCTCCAGCTCTTTAGGAAGCTGACAAACAACTCGCTTTCCACAGTCGTGTTACAGCAGACCGGGGAACTTCTCATACCAAGGCAGCTCAAATGGCATTTCTTCCCAGCCCTTAACTCGCAGCTGTAGGACTCCTGCTTCTGCTGCAAGTCCACCTGGCCAACCCGGCTCAGACGAAATGCCTACATCTTCCCGTGAAGCAACTGGTCTGAGTCCCAAATGATTGAGCGTCCACGTGCTTAGGAGGCGATAGACTGCACGCCTTTTTCCAACCACCATTGTGCACTGCTGGAGAGAGTGTCGGAAAGCAGCTATGTCAGAAAGACCCCTTTGCTCTCAGCCGTGCCCTTCATTGCTCTAGACGTGGAATGCACAATGCACTGGCTCCCCCCCTCAAGCGGCGACAAGCCACAGACCATCTTCCTTCCATCTCTTTAGGAAGCTGAGCAAGAACTCGCTTTCAACAGTGCTCTTTCTGTGTCCTGGCAACATCTCATACAAAGGCAGCTGATATGCCATTTCTTTTCAGCGCTTAACTCGCAGATTTGGAACTTCTGCTCCTGCCACATTTCCACCTGGCCAACCCGGCTCAGACGAAATGTCTACATCTTCCCCTTCAGCAACGGGGACGAGGCCCAGATGACTGTGCTTCCGCATGCTTAGCAGGAGCAGACATTAGGCTTTTTAGAAACCGCCATTGTGCACTGGCTCAGAGAGTGTCAGAATGCACCTATGTCAGAAAGGGCCCTTGGATCTCAGCCGTGCCCTCCATTGCTCTAGAGGTGGAAGGCACAAAGCACTGCCTCCATCCTTCAATTGGATACAAGCCAGCAACTGTCCTGCTTCCAGCTCTTTAGGAAGCTGTGAAGGCACTCGCATTGCACAGTGCTCTTACAGCGTCCTGGGAACGTCTCATACAAAGGCAGCTGAACACCGTGTCTTTTCAGCCCTTAACTCACCAATCTGCAACATCTGCTTCTGCCGCATTTCCACCTTGCCAACCCGGCTCACACGAAATGACTACATCTTCCCCTGAAGCGACTGTGCTGATTCGCAAAGGATTGAGCATCCACATGCTTAGGAGGCGATAAACTGCATGCCTTTTTCCAACCACCATTTTACACTGCTGAGAGAGCGTCGGAAAGCAGCTATGTCAGAAAGGCCCCTTTGCTCTCAGCCATGCCCTCCATTGCTCTCGAGGTGGAAGGCACAAGGCACTGGTTCTGGATCCACCCCTCAATGGGAGACAAACCACATCTTGGCCTGCTTCCAGCTCTTTAGGAAGTGGAGAAAAAACTCCCTTTCCACAGTGCTCTTACAGCGTCCAGGGAACTTCTCATACAAAGGAGGCTGAACGCCATTTCTTTTCAGCACTACACTCGCCAGTCTGGGACATCTGCATCCTGCACGTTTCCACCTTGCCAACCCGGCTCAGATGAACTGCCTACATCTTCCCCTTGAGCAATGGGGATGAGGCCCATAGGATTGTGGTTCCACATGCTGAGGAGGAGAGAGACAATAGGCTTTTAACTAACCACGAAGTGCAACGGTTGGGAGAGTGTCAGAAGGCACCAATGGCAGAAAGACCCCTTAACTCTCAGCCGCGCCCTCCATTGCTGTAGAGGTGGAAGGCACAAAGCACTGCCTCCATCCTTCAATGGGAGACAAGCCATAAACTGTCTTGCCTCCAGCTCTTTAGGAAGCTGGGAAAGAACTCGCTTTCCACAGTGCTGTTACAGCATACGAGGAAACTCTCATACCGAGGCAGCTCAAACGCCATTTCTTCCCAGTGCTTAACTGGCCGCTTTAGGACTTCCGCTTCTACCACAGTTCCACCTTGCCAACCCGGCTCAGACGAAATGCCTACATCTTCCCCTGAAGCGACTGTGCTGATTCCCAAATGATTGAGCATCCACATGCTTAGGAGGCGATAAACTGCATGCCTTTTTCCAACCACCATTTTACACTGCTTAGAGAGCGTCGGAAAGCAGCTATGTCAGAAAGGCCCCTTTGCTCTCAGCCATGCCCTCCATTGCTCTCGAGGTGGAAGGCACAAGGCACTGGTTCTGGATCCACCCTTCAATGGGAGACAAACCACATCTTGGCCTGCTTCCAGCTCTTTAGGAAGTGGAGAAAAAACTCCCTTTCCACAGTGCTCTTACAGCGTCCTGGGAACATCTCATACAAAGGAGGCTGAACGCCGTTTCTTTTCAGCACTTCACTCGTCAGTCTGGGACATCTGCATCCTGCACGTTTCCACCTTGCCAACCCGGCTCAGACGAAATGCCTACATCCTCCCCTTGAGCAATTGGGATGAGGCCCATAGGATTGTGGTTCCACATGCTGAGGAGGAGAGAGACAATAGGCTTTTAACTAACCACGAAGTGCAACGGTTGGGAGAGTGTCAGAAAGCACCAATGGCAGAAAGACCCCTTTACTCTCAGCCGCGCCCTCCATTGCTGTAGAGGTGGAAGGCACAAAGCACTGCCTCCATCCTTCAATGGGAGACAAGCCATAAACTGTCTTGCCTCCAGCTCTTTAGGAAGCTGGGAAAGAACTCGCTTTCCACAGTGCTGTTAGCGCATACGAGCAAACTCTCATACCGAGGCAGCTCAAACGCCATTTCTACCCAGTGCTTACCTGGCCGCTTTAGGACTTCCGCTTCTGCCACAGTTCCACCTTGCCAACCCGGCTCAGAGGAAATGCCTACATCTTCCCCTTAAGCAACGTGGGCGAAGCCCACACGATTGTGCTGCCACATGCTTAGCAGGAGCAGACAATAGGCTTTTTTCAAACCGCCATTGTGCACTGGGTCAGAGAGTGTCAGAATGCACCTATGTCAGAAAGGGCCCTTTGCTCTCAGCCGTGCCCGCCATTGCTCTAGAGGTGGAAGGCACAAAGCACTGCCTCCATCCTTCAATTGGAGACAAGCCATAAACTGTCTTGCCTCCAGCTCTTTAGGAAGCTGACAAACAACTCGCTTTCCACAGTCGTGTTACAGCAGACCGGGGAACTTCTCATACCAAGGCAGCTCAAATGGCATTTCTTCCCAGCCCTTAACTCGCAGCTGTAGGACTCCTGCTTCTGCTGCAAGTCCACCTGGCCAACCCGGCTCAGACGAAATGCCTGCATCTTCCCGTGAAGCAACTGGGCTGAGTCCCAAATGATTGAGCGTCCACGTGCTTAGGAGGCGATAGACTGCACGCCTTTTTCCAACCACCATTGTGCACTGCTGGAGAGAGTGTCGGAAAGCAGCTATGTCAGAAAGACCCCTTTGCTCTCAGCCGTGCCCTTCATTGCTCTAGACGTGGAATGCACAATGCACTGGCTCCCCCCCTCAAGCGGCGACAAGCCACAGACCATCTTCCTTCCATCTCTTTAGGAAGCTGAGCAAGAACTCGCTTTCAACAGTGCTCTTTCTGTGTCCTGGCAACATCTCATACAAAGGCAGCTGATATGCCATTTCTTTTCAGCGCTTAACTCGCAGATTTGGAACTTCTGCTCCTGCCACATTTCCACCTGGCCAACCCGGCTCAGACGAAATGTCTACATCTTCCCCTTCAGCAACGGGGACGAGGCCCAGATGACTGTGCTTCCGCATGCTTAGCAGGAGCAGACATTAGGCTTTTTAGAAACCGCCATTGTGCACTGGCTCAGAGAGTGTCAGAATGCACCTATGTCAGAAAGGGCCCTTGGATCTCAGCCGTGCCCTCCATTGCTCTAGAGGTGGAAGGCACAAAGCACTGCCTCCATCCTTCAATTGGATACAAGCCAGCAACTGTCCTGCTTCCAGCTCTTTAGGAAGCTGTGAAGGCACTCGCATTGCACAGTGCTCTTACAGCGTCCTGGGAACGTCTCATACAAAGGCAGCTGAACACCGTGTCTTTTCAGCCCTTAACTCACCAATCTGCAACATCTGCTTCTGCCGCATTTCCACCTTGCCAACCCGGCTCACACGAAATGACTACATCTTCCCCTGAAGCGACTGTGCTGATTCCCAAAGGATTGAGCATCCACATGCTTAGGAGGCGATAAACTGCATGCCTTTTTCCAACCACCATTTTACACTGCTGAGAGAGCGTCGGAAAGCAGCTATGTCAGAAAGGCCCCTTTGCTCTCAGCCATGCCCTCCATTGCTCTCGAGGTGGAAGGCACAAGGCACTGGTTCTGGATCCACCCCTCAATGGGAGACAAACCACATCTTGGCCTGCTTCCAGCTCTTTAGGAAGTGGAGAAAAAACTCCCTTTCCACAGTGCTCTTACAGCGTCCAGGGAACATCTCATACAAAGGAGGCTGAACGCCATTTCTTTTCAGCACTTCACTCGCCAGTCTGGGACATCTGCATCCTGCACGTTTCCACCTTGCCAACCCGGCTCAGATGAACTGCCTACATCTTCCCCTTGAGCAATGGGGATGAGGCCCATAGGATTGTGGTTCCACATGCTGAGGAGGAGAGAGACAATAGGCTTTTAACTAACCACGAAGTGCAACGGTTGGGAGAGTGTCAGAAGGCACCAATGGCAGAAAGACCCCTTAACTCTCAGCCGCGCCCTCCATTGCTGTAGAGGTGGAAGGCACAAAGCACTGCCTCCATCCTTCAATGGGAGACAAGCCATAAACTGTCTTGCCTCCAGCTCTTTAGGAAGCTGGGAAAGAACTCGCTTTCCACAGTGCTGTTACAGCATACGAGGAAACTCTCATACCGAGGCAGCTCAAACGCCATTTCTTCCCAGTGCTTAACTGGCCGCTTTAGGACTTCCGCTTCTGCCACAGTTCCACCTTGCCAACCCGCCTCAGACGAAATGCCTACATCTTCCCCTTAAGCAACGGGGGCGAAGCCCACATGATTGTGCTGCCACATGCTTAGCAGGAGCAGACAATAGGCTTTTTACAAACCGCCATTGTGCACTGGGTCAGAGAGTGTCAGAATGCACCTATGTCAGAAAGGGCCCTTTGCTCTCAGCCGTGCTCTCCATTGCTCTAGAGGTGGAAGGAACAGAGCACTGCCTCCATCCTTCAATTGGAGACAAGCCATAAACTGTCTTGCCTCCAGCTCTTTAGGATGCTGACAAACAACTCGCTTTCCACAGTCCTGTTACAGCAGACCGAGGATCTTCTCATACCAAGGCAGCTCAAATGGCATTTCTTCCCAGCCCTTAACTCGCAGGTGTAAGACTCCTGCTTCTGCCGCAATTCCACGTTGCCAACCCGGCTCAGACGAAATGCCTACATCTTCCCCTGAAGCAACTGGGCTGAGTCCCAAATGATTGAGCGTCCACATGCTTAGGAGGCGATAGACTGCACGCCTTTTTCCAACCACCATTTTGCACTGCTGGAGAGAGTGTCGAAAAGCAGCTATGTCAGAAAGACCCCTTTGCTCTCAGCCGTGCCCTCCATTGCTTTAGACGTGGAATGCACAATGCACTGGATCCCCCCCTCAAGGGGCGACAAGCCACAGACCATCTTCCTTCCATCTCTTTAGGAAGCTGAGCAAGAACTCGCTTTCAACAGTGCTCTTTCTGTGTCCTGGCAACATCTCATCCAAAGGCAGCTGATATGCCATTTCTTTTCAGCGCTTAACTCGCAGATTTGGAACTTCTGCTCCTGCCACATTTCCACCTGGCCAACCCGGGTCAGACGAAATGTCTACATCTTCCCCTTCAGCAACGGGGACGAGGCCCAGATGACTGTGCTTCCGCATGCTTAGCAGGAGCAGACAATAGGCTTTTTACAAACCGCCATTGTGCACTGGGTCATAGAGTGGCAGAATGCACCTATGTCAGAAAGGGCCCTTGGATCTCAGCCGTGCCCTCCATTGCTCTAGAGGTGGAAGGCACAAAGCACTGCCTCCATCCTTCAATTGGAGACAAGCCAGCAACTGTCCTGCTTCCAGCTCTTTAGGAAGCTGGGAAAGCACTCGCATTGCACAGTGCTCTTACAGCGTCCTGGGAACGTCTCATACAAAGGCAGCTGAACACCGTGTCTTTTCAGCCCTTAAATCACCAATCTGCAACATCTGCTTCTGCCGCATTTCCACCTTGCCAACCCGGCTCAGACGAAATGCCTACATCTTCCCCTGAAGCGACTGTGCTGATTCCCAAATGATTGAGCATCCACATGCTTAGGAGGCGATAAACTGCATGCCTTTTTCCAACCACCATTTTACACTGCTTAGAGAGCGTCGGAAAGCAGCTATGTCAGAAAGGCCCCTTTGCTCTCAGCCATGCCCTCCATTGCTCTCGAGGTGGAAGGCACAAGGCACTGGTTCTGGATCCACCCTTCAATGGGAGACAAACCACATCTTGGCCTGCTTCCAGCTCTTTAGGAAGTGGAGAAAAAACTCCCTTTCCACAGTGCTCTTACAGCGTCCTGGGAACATCTCATACAAAGGAGGCTGAACGCCGTTTCTTTTCAGCACTTCACTCGTCAGTCTGGGACATCTGCATCCTGCACGTTTCCACCTTGCCAACCCGGCTCAGACGAAATGCCTACATCCTCCCCTTGAGCAATTGGGATGAGGCCCATAGGATTGTGGTTCCACATGCTGAGGAGGAGAGAGACAATAGGCTTTTAACTAACCACGAAGTGCAACGGTTGGGAGAGTGTCAGAAAGCACCAATGGCAGAAAGACCCCTTTACTCTCAGCCGCGCCCTCCATTGCTGTAGAGGTGGAAGGCACAAAGCACTGCCTCCATCCTTCAATGGGAGACAAGCCATAAACTGTCTTGCCTCCAGCTCTTTAGGAAGCTGGGAAAGAACTCGCTTTCCACAGTGCTGTTAGCGCATACGAGCAAACTCTCATACCGAGGCAGCTCAAACGCCATTTCTACCCAGTGCTTACCTGGCCGCTTTAGGACTTCCGCTTCTGCCACAGTTCCACCTTGCCAACCCGGCTCAGAGGAAATGCCTACATCTTCCCCTTAAGCAACGTGGGCGAAGCCCACACGATTGTGCTGCCACATGCTTAGCAGGAGCAGACAATAGGCTTTTTACAAACCGCCATTGTGCACTGGGTCAGAGAGTGTCAGAATGCACCTATGTCAGAAAGGGCCCTTTGCTCTCAGCCGTGCCCTCCATTGCTCTAGAGGTGGAAGGCACAAAGCACTGCCTCCATCCTTCAATTGGAGACAAGCCATAAACTGTCTTGCCTCCAGCTCTTTAGGAAGCTGACAAACAACTCGCTTTCCACAGTCGTGTTACAGCAGACCGGGGAACTTCTCATACCAAGGCAGCTCAAATGGCATTTCTTCCCAGCCCTTAACTCGCAGCTGTAGGACTCCTGCTTCTGCTGCAAGTCCACCTGGCCAACCCGGCTCAGACGAAATGCCTACATCTTCCCGTGAAGCAACTGGTCTGAGTCCCAAATGATTGAGCGTCCACGTGCTTAGGAGGCGATAGACTGCACGCCTTTTTCCAACCACCATTGTGCACTGCTGGAGAGAGTGTCGGAAAGCAGCTATGTCAGAAAGACCCCTTTGCTCTCAGCCGTGCCCTTCATTGCTCTAGACGTGGAATGCACAATGCACTGGCTCCCCCCCTCAAGCGGCGACAAGCCACAGACCATCTTCCTTCCATCTCTTTAGGAAGCTGAGCAAGAACTCGCTTTCAACAGTGCTCTTTCTGTGTCCTGGCAACATCTCATCCAAAGGCAGCTGATATGCCATTTCTTTTCAGCGCTTAACTCGCAGATTTGGAACTTCTGCTCCTGCCACATTTCCACCTGGCCAACCCGGCTCAGACGAAATGTCTACATCTTCCCCTTCAGCAACGGGGACGAGGCCCAGATGACTGTGCTTCCGCATGCTTAGCAGGAGCAGACATTAGGCTTTTTAGAAACCGCCATTGTGCACTGGCTCAGAGAGTGTCAGAATGCACCTATGTCAGAAAGGGCCCTTGGATCTCAGCCGTGCCCTCCATTGCTCTAGAGGTGGAAGGCACAAAGCACTGCCTCCATCCTTCAATTGGATACAAGCCAGCAACTGTCCTGCTTCCAGCTCTTTAGGAAGCTGTGAAGGCACTCGCATTGCACAGTGCTCTTACAGCGTCCTGGGAACGTCTCATACAAAGGCAGCTGAACACCGTGTCTTTTCAGCCCTTAACTCACCAATCTGCAACATCTGCTTCTGCCGCATTTCCACCTTGCCAACCCGGCTCACACGAAATGACTACATCTTCCCCTGAAGCGACTGTGCTGATTCCCTAAGGATTGAGCATCCACATGCTTAGGAGGCGATAAACTGCATGCCTTTTTCCAACCACCATTTTACACTGCTTAGAGAGCGTCGGAAAGCAGCTATGTCAGAAAGGCCCCTTTGCTCTCAGCCATGCCCTCCATTGCTCTCGAGGTGGAAGGCACAAGGCACTGGTTCTGGATCCACCCCTCAATGGGAGACAAACCACATCTTGGCCTGCTTCCAGCTCTTTAGGAAGTGGAGAAAAAACTCCCTTTCCACAGTGCTCTTACAGCGTCCTGGGAACATCTCATACAAAGGAGGCTGAACGCCATTTCTTTTCAGCACTTCACTCGCCAGTCTGGGACATCTGCATCCTGCACGTTTCCACCTTGCCAACCCGGCTCAGATGAACTGCCTACATCTTCCCCTTGAGCAATGGGGATGAGGCCCATAGGATTGTGGTTCCACATGCTGAGGAGGAGAGAGACAATAGGCTTTTAACTAACCACGAAGTGCAACGGTTGGGAGAGTGTCAGAAGGCACCAATGGCAGAAAGACCCCTTAAATCTCAGCCGCGCCCTCCATTGCTGTAGAGGTGGAAGGCACAAAGCACTGCCTCCATCCTTCAATGGGAGACAAGCCATAAACTGTCTTGCCTCCAGCTCTTTAGGAAGCTGGGAAAGAACTCGCTTTCCACAGTGCTGTTCCAGCATACGAGGAAACTCTCATACCGAGGCAGCTCAAACGCCATTTCTTCCCAGTGCTTAACTGGCCGCTTTAGGACTTCCGCTTCTGCCACAGTTCCACCTTGCCAACCCGCCTCAGACGAAATGCCTACATCTTCCCCTTAAGCAACGGGGGCGAAGCCCACATGATTGTGCTGCCACATGCTTAGCAGGAGCAGACAATAGGCTTTTTACAAACCGCCATTGTGCACTGGGTCAGAGAGTGTCAGAATGCACCTATGTCAGAAAGGGCCCTTTGCTCTCAGCCGTGCCCTCCATTGCTCTAGAGGTGGAAGGAACAGAGCACTGCCTCCATCCTTCAATTGGAGACAAGCCATAAACTGTCTTGCCTCCAGCTCTTTAGGATGCTGACAAACAACTCGCTTTCCACAGTCCTGTTACAGCAGACCGAGGATCTTCTCATACCAAGGCAGCTCAAATGGCATTTCTTCCCAGCCCTTAACTCGCAGCTGTAAGACTCCTGCTTCTGCCGCAATTCCACGTTGCCAACCCGGCTCAGACGAAATGCCTACATCTTCCCCTGAAGCAACTGTGCTGAGTCCCAAATGATTGAGCGACCACATGCTTAGGAGGCGATAGACTGCACGCCTTTTTCCAACCACCATTTTGCACTGCTGGAGAGAGTGTCGGAAAGCAGCTATGTCAGAAAGACCCCTTTGCTCTCAGCCGTGCCCTCCATTGCTTTAGACGTGGAATGCACAATGCACTGGATCCCCCCCTCAAGGGGCGACAAGCCACAGACCATCTTCCTTCCATCTCTTTAGGAAGCTGAGCAAGAACTCGCTTTCAACAGTGCTCTTTCTGTGTCCTGGCAACATCTCATCCAAAGGCAGCTGATATGCCATTTCTTTTCAGCGCTTAACTCGCAGATTTGGAACTTCTGCTCCTGCCACATTTCCACCTGGCCAACCCGGCTCAGACGAAATGTCTACATCTTCCCCTTCAGCAACGGGGACGAGGCCCAGATGACTGTGCTTCCGCATGCTTAGCAGGAGCAGACATTAGGCTTTTTAGAAACCGCCATTGTGCACTGGCTCAGAGAGTGTCAGAATGCACCTATGTCAGAAAGGGCCCTTGGATCTCAGCCGTGCCCTCCATTGCTCTAGAGGTGGAAGGCACAAAGCACTGCCTCCATCCTTCAATTGGATACAAGCCAGCAACTGTCCTGCTTCCAGCTCTTTAGGAAGCTGTGAAGGCACTCGCATTGCACAGTGCTCTTACAGCGTCCTGGGAACGTCTCATACAAAGGCAGCTGAACACCGTGTCTTTTCAGCCCTTAACTCACCAATCTGCAACATCTGCTTCTGCCGCATTTCCACCTTGCCAACCCGGCTCACACGAAATGACTACATCTTCCCCTGAAGCGACTGTGCTGATTCCCTAAGGATTGAGCATCCACATGCTTAGGAGGCGATAAACTGCATGCCTTTTTCCAACCACCATTTTACACTGCTTAGAGAGCGTCGGAAAGCAGCTATGTCAGAAAGGCCCCTTTGCTCTCAGCCATGCCCTCCATTGCTCTCGAGGTGGAAGGCACAAGGCACTGGTTCTGGATCCACCCCTCAATGGGAGACAAACCACATCTTGGCCTGCTTCCAGCTCTTTAGGAAGTGGAGAAAAAACTCCCTTTCCACAGTGCTCTTACAGCGTCCAGGGAACATCTCATACAAAGGAGGCTGAACGCCATTTCTTTTCAGCACTTCACTCGCCAGTCTGGGACATCTGCATCCTGCACGTTTCCACCTTGCCAACCCGGCTCAGATGAACTGCCTACATCTTCCCCTTGAGCAATGGGGATGAGGCCCATAGGATTGTGGTTCCACATGCTGAGGAGGAGAGAGACAATAGGCTTTTAACTAACCACGAAGTGCAACGGTTGGGAGAGTGTCAGAAGGCACCAATGGCAGAAAGACCCCTTAAATCTCAGCCGCGCCCTCCATTGCTGTAGAGGTGGAAGGCACAAAGCACTGCCTCCATCCTTCAATGGGAGACAAGCCATAAACTGTCTTGCCTCCAGCTCTTTAGGAAGCTGGGAAAGAACTCGCTTTCCACAGTGCTGTTCCAGCATACGAGGAAACTCTCATACCGAGGCAGCTCAAACGCCATTTCTTCCCAGTGCTTAACTGGCCGCTTTAGGACTTCCGCTTCTGCCACAGTTCCACCTTGCCAACCCGCCTCAGACGAAATGCCTACATCTTCCCCTTAAGCAACGGGGGCGAAGCCCACATGATTGTGCTGCCACATGCTTAGCAGGAGCAGACAATAGGCTTTTTACAAACCGCCATTGTGCACTGGGTCAGAGAGTGTCAGAATGCACCTATGTCAGAAAGGGCCCTTTGCTCTCAGCCGTGCCCTCCATTGCTCTAGAGGTGGAAGGAACAGAGCACTGCCTCCATCCTTCAATTGGAGACAAGCCATAAACTGTCTTGCCTCCAGCTCTTTAGGATGCTGACAAACAACTCGCTTTCCACAGTCCTGTTACAGCAGACCGAGGATCTTCTCATACCAAGGCAGCTCAAATGGCATTTCTTCCCAGCCCTTAACTCGCAGCTGTAAGACTCCTGCTTCTGCCGCAATTCCACGTTGCCAACCCGGCTCAGACGAAATGCCTACATCTTCCCCTGAAGCAACTGTGCTGAGTCCCAAATGATTGAGCGTCCACATGCTTAGGAGGCGATAGACTGCACGCCTTTTTCCAACCACCATTTTGCACTGCTGGAGAGAGTGTCGGAAAGCAGCTATGTCAGAAAGACCCCTTTGCTCTCAGCCGTGCCCTCCATTGCTTTAGACGTGGAATGCACAATGCACTGGATCCCCCCCTCAAGGGGCGACAAGCCACAGACCATCTTCCTTCCATCTCTTTAGGAAGCTGAGCAAGAACTCGCTTTCAACAGTGCTCTTTCTGTGTCCTGGCAACATCTCATCCAAAGGCAGCTGATATGCCATTTCTTTTCAGCGCTTAACTCGCAGATTTGGAACTTCTGCTCCTGCCACATTTCCACCTGGCCAACCCGGGTCAGACGAAATGTCTACATCTTCCCCTTCAGCAACGGGGACGAGGCCCAGATGACTGTGCTTCCGCATGCTTAGCAGGAGCAGACAATAGGCTTTTTACAAACCGCCATTGTGCACTGGGTCATAGAGTGGCAGAATGCACCTATGTCAGAAAGGGCCCTTGGATCTCAGCCGTGCCCTCCATTGCTCTAGAGGTGGAAGGCACAAAGCACTGCCTCCATCCTTCAATTGGAGACAAGCCAGCAACTGTCCTGCTTCCAGCTCTTTAGGAAGCTGGGAAAGCACTCGCATTGCACAGTGCTCTTACAGCGTCCTGGGAACGTCTCATACAAAGGCAGCTGAACACCGTGTCTTTTCAGCCCTTAACTCACCAATCTGCAACATCTGCTTCTGCCGCATTTCCACCTTGCCAACCCGGCTCAGACGAAATGCCTACATCTTGCCCTGAAGCGACTGTGCTGATTCCCAAATGATTGAGCATCCACATGCTTAGGAGGCGATAAACTGCATGCCTTTTTCCAACCACCATTTTACACTGCTTAGAGAGCGTCGGAAAGCAGCTATGTCAGAAAGGCCCCTTTGCTCTCAGCCATGCCCTCCATTGCTCTCGAGGTGGAAGGCACAAGGCACTGGTTCTGGATCCACCCCTCAATGGGAGACAAACCACATCTTGGCCTGCTTCCAGCTCTTTAGGATGTGGAGAAAAAACTCCCTTTCCACAGTGCTCTTACAGCGTCCTGGGAACATCTCATACAAAGGAGGCTGAACGCCGTTTCTTTTCAGCACCTCACTCGCCAGTCTGGGACATCTGCATCCTGCACGTTTCCACCTTGCCAAACCGGCTCAGACGAAATGCCTACATCTTCCCCTTGAGCAATGGGGATGAGGCCCATAGGATTGTGGTTCCACATGCTGAGGAGGAGAGAGACAATAGGCTTTTAACTAACCACGAATTGCAACGGTTGGGAGAGTGTCAGAAAGCACCAATGGCAGAAAGACCCCTTTACTCTCAGCCGCGCCCTCCATTGCTGTAGAGGTGGAAGGCACAAAGCACTGCCTCCATCCTTCAATGGGAGACAAGCCATAAACTGTCTTGCCTCCAGCTCTTTAGGAAGCTGGGAAAGAACTCGCTTTCCACAGTGCTGTTACAGCATACGAGGAAACTCTCATACCGAGGCAGCTCAAACGCCATTTCTTCCCAGTGCTTAACTGGCCGCTTTAGGACTTCCGATTCTGCCACAGTTCCACCTTGCCAACCCGCCTCAGACGAAATGCCTACATCTTCCCTTTAAGCAACGGGGGCGAAGCCCACATGATTGTGCTGCCACATGCTTAGCAGGAGCAGACAATAGGCTTTTTACAAACCGCCATTGTGCACTGGGTCAGAGCGTGTCAGAATGCACCTATGTCAGAAAGGGCCCTTTGCTCTCAGCCGTGCCCTCCATTGCTCTAGAGGTGGAAGGCACAAAGCACTGCCTCCATCCTTCAATTGGAGACAAGCCATAAACTGTCTTGCCTCCAGCTCTTTAGGAAGCTGACAAACAACTCACTTTCCACAGTCCTGTTACAGCAGACCCGGGAAATTCTCATACCAAGGCAGCTCAAATGGCATTTCTTCCCAGCCCTTAACTCGCAGCTTTAGGACTCCTGCTTCTGCCGCAATTACACCTTGCCAACCCGGCTGAGACGAAATGCCCACATCTTCCCCTGAAGCAACTGGGCTGAGTCCCAAATGATTGAGCGTCCTCGTGCTTAGGAGGCGATAGACTGCACGCCTTTTTCCAACCACCATTGTGCACTGCTGGAGAGAGTGTCGGAAAGCAGCTATGTCAGAAAGACCCCTTTGCTCTCAGCCGTCCCCTTCATTGCTCTAGACGTGATATGCACAATGCACTGGCTCCCCCCCTCAAGCGGCGACAAGCCACAGACCATCTTCCTTCCATCTCTTTAGGAAGCTGAGCAAGAACTCGCTTTCAACAGTGCTCTTTCTGTGTCCTGGCAACATCTCATACAAAGGCAGCTGATGTGCCATTTCTTTTCAGCACTTAACTCGCAGATTTGGAACTTCTGCTGCTGCCACATTTCCACCTGGCCAACCCGGCTCAGGCGAACTGTCTACATCTTCCCCTTCAGCAACGGGGACGAGGCCCAGATGACTGTGCTTTCGCATGCTTAGCAGGAGCAGACAATAGGCTTTTTACAAACCGCCATTGTGCACTGGCTCAGAGAGTGTCAGAATGCACCTATGTCAGAAAGGGCCCTTGGATCTCAGCCGTGACCTCCATTGCTCTAGAGGTGGAAGGCACAAAGCACTGCCTCCATCCTTCAATTGGAGACAAGCCAGCAACTGCCCTGCTTCCAGCTCTTTAGGAAGCTGGGAAAGCACTCGCATTCCACAGTGCTCTTACAGCGTCCTGGGAACGTCTCATACAAAGGCAGCTGAACACCGTGTCTTTTCAGCCCTTAACTCACCAATCTGCAACATCTGCTTCTGCCGCATTTCCACCTTGCCAACCCGGCTCAGACGAAATGCCTACATCTTCCCCTGAAGCGACTGTGCTGATTCCCAAATGATTGAGCATCCACATGCTTAGGAGGCGATAAACTGCATGCCTTTTTCCAACCACCATTTTACACTGCTTAGAGAGCGTCGGAAAGCAGCTATGTCAGAAAGACCCCTTTGCCCTCAGCCATGCCCTCCATTGCTCTCGAGGTGGATGGCAGAAGGCACTGGTTCTGGTCCACCCCTCAATGGGAGACAAACCACATCTTGGCCTGCTTCCAGCTCTTTAGGAAGTGGAGAAAAAACTCCCTTTCCACAGTGCTCTTACAGCGTCCTGGGAACATCTCATACAAAGGAGGCTGAACGCCGTTTCTTTTCAGCACTTCACTCGCCAGTCTGGGACATCTGCATCCTGCACGTTTCCACCTTGCCAAACCGGCTCAGACGAAATGCCTACATCTTCCCCTTGAGCAATGGGGATGAGGCCCATAGGATTGTGGTTCCACATGCTGAGGAGGAGAGAGACAATAGGCTTTTAACTAACCACGAAGTGCAACGGTTGGGAGAGTGTCAGAAGGCACCAATGGCAGAAAGACCCCTTAACTCTCAGCCGCGCCCTCCATTGCTGTAGAGGTGGAAGGCACAAAGGACTGCCTCCATCCTTCAATGGGAGACAAGCCATAAACTGTCTTGCCTCCAGCTCTTTAGGAAGCTGGGAAAGAACTCGCTTTCCACAGTGCTGTTACAGCATACGAGGAAACTCTCATACCGAGGCAGCTCAAACGCCATTTCTTCCCAGTGCTTAACTGGCCGCTTTAGGACTTCCGCTTCTCCCACAGTTCCACATTGCCAACCCGCCTCAGACGAAATGCCTACATCTTCCCTTTAAGCAACGGGGGCGAAGCCCACATGATTGTGCTGCCACATGCTTAGCAGGAGCAGACAATAGGCTTTTTACAAACCGCCATTGTGCACTGGGTCAGAGAGTGTCAGAATGCACCGATGTCAGAAAGGGCCCTTTGCTCTCAGCCGTGCCCTCCATTGCTCTAGAGGTGGAAGGCACAAAGCACTGCCTCCATCCTTCAATTGGAGACAAGCCATAAACTGTCTTGCCTCCAGCTCTTTAGGAAGCTGACAAACAACTCGCTTTCCACAGTCCTGTTACAGCACACTGGGGAACTTCTCATACCATGGCAGCTCAAATGGCATTTCTTCCCAGCCCTTAACTCGCAGCTGTAGGACTCCTGCTTCTGCCGCAATTCCACCTTGCCAACCCGGCTCAGACGAAATGCCTACATCTTCCCCTGAAGCAACTGGGCTGAGTCCCAAATGATTGAGCGTCCACGTGCTTAGGAGGCGATAGACTGCACGCCTTTTTCCAGCCACCATTGTGCACTGCTGGAGAGAGTGTCGGAAAGCAGCTATGTCAGAAAGACCCCTTTGCTCTCAGCCGTGCCCTTCATTGCTCTAGACGTGGAATGCACAATGCACTGGCTACCCCCCTCAAGCGGCGACAAGCCACAGACCATCTTCCTTAAATCTCTTTAGGAAGCTGAGGAAGATCTCGCTTTCAACAGTGCTCTTTCTGTGTCCTGGCAACATATCATACAAAGGCAGCTGATATGCCATTTCTTTTCAGCGCTTAACTCGCAGATTTGGAACTTCTGCTCCTGCCACATTTCCATCTTGCCAACCCGGCACAGACGAAATGTCTACATCTTCCGCTTCAGCACTGGGGAGGAGGCCCAGATGACTGTGCTTCCGCATGCTTAGCAGGAGCAGACAATAGGCTTTTTACAAACCGCCATTGTGCACTGGCTCAGAGAGTGTCAGAATGCACCTATGTCAGAAAGGGCCCTTGGATCTCAGCCGTGCCCTCCATTGCTCTAGAGGTGGAAGGCACAAAGCACTGCCTCCATCCTTCAATTGGAGACAAGCCAGCAACTGTTCTGCTTCCAGCTCTTTAGGAAGCTGGGAAAGAACTCGCATTGCACAGTGCGCTTACAGCGTCCTGGGAACGTATCATACAAAGGCAGCTGAACACCGTGTCTTTTCAGCCCTTAACTCACCAATCTGCAACATCTACTTCTGCCGCATTTCCACCTTGCCAACCCGGCTCAGACGAAATGCCTACATCTTCCCCTCAAGCGACTGTGCTGTTTCCCATATGATTGAGCATCCACATGCTTAGGAGGCGATAAACTGCATGCCTTTTTCCAACCACCATTTTACACTGCTTAGAGAGCGTCGGAAAGCAGCTATGTCAGAAAGGCCCCTTTGCTCTCAGCCATGCCCTCCATTGCTCTCGAGGTGGAAGGCACAAGGCACTGCTTCTGGATCCACCCCTCAATGGGAGACAAACCACATCTTGGCCTGCTTCCAGCTCTTTAGGAAGTGGAGAAAAAACTTCCTTTCCACAGTGCTCTTACAGCGTCCTGGGAACATCTCATACAAAGGAGGCTGAATGCAGTTTCTTTTCAGCACTTCACTCGCCAGTCTGGGACATCTGCATCCTGCACGTTTCCACCTTGACAACCCGGCTCAGACGAAATGCCTACATCCTCCCCTTGAGCAATTGGGATGAGACCCATAGGATTGTGGTTCCACATGCTGAGGAGGATAGAGACAATAGGCTTTTAACTAACCACGAAGTGAAATGGTTGGGAGAGTGTCAGAAAGCACCAATGGCAGAAAGACCCCTTTACTCTCAGCCGCGCCCTCCATTGCTGTAGAGGTGGAAGGCACAAAGCACTGCCTCCATCCTTCAATGGGAGACAAGCCATAAACTGTCTTGCCTCCAGCTCTTTAGGAAGCTGGGAAAGAACTCGCTTTCCACAGTGCTGTTACAGCATACGAGGAAACTCTCATACCGAGGCAGCTCAAACGCCATCTATTCCCAGTGCTTAACTGGCCGCTTTAGGACTTCCGCTTCTGCCACAGTTCCAACTTGCCAACCCGGCTCAGACGAAATGCCTACATCTTCCCCTTAAGCAACGGGGGCGAAGCCCACATGATTGTGCTGCCACATGCTTAGCAGGAGCACACAATAGGCTTTTTACAAACCGCCATTGTGCACTGGGTCAGAGAGTGTCAGAATGCACCTATGTCAGAAAGGGCCCTTTGCTCTCAGCCGTGCCCTCCATTGCTCTAGAGGTGGAAGGCACAAAGCACTGCCTCCATCCTTCAATTGGAGACAAGCCATAAACTGTCTTGCCTCCAGCTCTTTAGGAAGCTGACAAACAACTCGCTTTCCACAGTCCTGTTACAGCAGACCGGGGAACTTCTCATACCAAGGCAGCTCAAATGGCATTTCTTCCCAGCCCTTAACTCGCAGCTGTAGGACTCCTGTTTCTGCCGCAATTCCACCTGGCCAACCCGGCCCAGACGAAATGCCTACATCTTCCCCTGAAGCAACTGGGCTGAGTCCCAAATGATTGAGCGTCCACGTGCTTAGGAGGCGATAGACTGCACGCCTTTTTCCAACCACCATTGTGCACTGCTGGAGAGAGTGTCGGAAAGCAGCTATGTCAGAAAGACCCCTTTGCTCTCAGCCGTGCCCTTCATTGCTCTAGACGTGGAATGCACAATGCACTGGCTCCCCCCTTCAAGCGGCGACAAGCCACAGACCATCTTCCTTCCATCTCTTTAGGAAGCTGAGCAAGAACTCGCTTTCAACAGTGCTCTTTCTGTGTCCTGGCAACATCTCATACAAAGGCAGCTGATATGCCATTTCTTTTCAGCGCTTAACTCGCAGATTTGGAACTTCTGCTCCTGCCACATTTCCACCTGGCCAACCCGGCTCAGACGAAATGTCTACATCTTCCCCTTCAGCAACGGGGACGAGGCCCAGATGACTGTGCTTCCGCATGCTTAGCAGGAGCAGACAATAGGCGTTTTACAAACCGCCATTGTGCACTGGCTCAGAGAGTGTCAGAATGCACCTATGTCAGAAAGGGCCCTTGGATCTCAGCCGTGCCCTCCCTTGCTCTAGTGGTGGAAGGCACAAAGCACTGCCTCCATCCTTCAATTGGAGACAAGCCAGCAACTGTCCTGCTTCCAGCTCTTTAGGAAGCTGGGAAAGCACTCGCATTCCACAGTGCTCTTACAGCGTCCTGGGAACGTCTCATACAAAGGCAGCTGAACGCCGTGTCTTTTCAGCCCTTAACTCACCAATCTGCAACATCTGCTTCTGCCGCATTTCCACCTTGCCAACCCGGCTCAGACGAAATGCATACATCTTCCCCTGATGCGACTGTGCTGATTCCCAGATGATTGAGCATCCACATGCTTAGGAGGCGATAAACTGCATGCCTTTTTCCAACCACCATTTTACACTGCTTAGAGAGCGTCGGAAAGCAGCTATGTCAGAAAGGCCCCTTTGCTCTGAGCCATGCCCTCCATTGCTCTCGAGGTGGAAGGCACAAGGCACTGGTTCTGGATCCACCCCTCAATGGGAGACAAACCACATCTTGGCCTGCTTCCAGCTCTTTAGGAAGTGGAGAAAAAACTCCCTTTCCACAGTGCTCTTACAGCGTCCTGGGAACATCTCATACAAAGGAGGCTGAACGCCGTTTCTTTTCAGCACTTCACTCGCCAGTCTGGGACATCTGCATCCTGCACGTTTCCACCTTGCCAAACCGGCTCAGACAAAATGCCTACATCTTCCCCTTGAGCAATGGGGATGAGGCCCATAGGATTGTGGTTCCACATGCTGAGGAGGAGAGAGACACTAGGCTTGTAACTAAGCACGAAGTGCAACGGTTGGGAGAGTGTCAGAAGGCACCAATGGCAGAAAGACCCCTTAACTCTCAGCCGCGCCCTCCATTGCTGTAGAGGTGGAAGGCACAAAGCACTGCCTCCATCCTTCAATGAGAGACAAGCCATAAACTGTCTTGCCTCCAGCTCTTTAGGAAGCTGGGAAAGAACTCGCTTTCCACAGTGCTGTTACAGCATATGAGGAAACTCTCATACCGAGGCAGCTCAAACGCCATTTCTTCCCAGTGCTTAACTGGCCGCTTTAGGACTTCCGCTTCTGCCACAGTTCCACTTTGCCAACCCGGCTCAGACGAAATGCCTACATCTTCCCCTTAAGCAACGGGGGCGAAACCCACGTGATTGTGCTGCCACATGCTTGGCAGCAGCAGACAATAGGCTTTTTACAAACCGCCATTGTGCACTGGGTCAGAGAGTGTCAGAATGCACCTATGTCAGAAAGGTCCCTTTGCTCTCAGCCATGCCCTCCATTGCTGTAGAGGTGGAAGGCACAAAGCACTGCCTCCATCCTTCAATGGGAGACAAGCCATAAACTGTCTTGCCTCCAGCTCTTAGGAAGCTGGGAAAGAACTCGCTTTCCACAGTGCTGTTACAGCATACGAGGAAACTCTCATACCGAGGCAGCTCAAACGCCATTTCTTCCCAGTGCTTAACTGGCCGCTTTAGGACTTCCGCTTCTGCCACAGTTCCACCTTGCCAACCCGCCTCAGACGAAATGCCTCCATCTTCCCCTTAAGCAACGGGGGCGAAGCCCACATGATTGTGCTGCCACATGCTTAGCAGGAGCAGACAATAGGCTTTTTACAAACCGCCATTGTGCACTGGGTCAGAGAGTGTCAGAATGCACCTATGTCAGAAAGGGCCCTTTGCTCTCAGCCGTGCCCTCCATTGCTCTACAGGTGGAAGGCACAAAGCACTGCCTCCATCCTTCAATTGGAGACAAGCCATAAACTGTCTTGCCTCCAGGTCTTTAGGAAGCTGACAAACAACTCGCTTTCCACAGTCCTGTTACAGCAGACCGGGGAACTTCTCATACCAAGGCAGCTCAAATGGCATTTCTTCCCAGCCCTTAACTCGCAGCTGTAGGACTCCTGCTTCTGCCGCAATTCCACCTTGCTAACCCGGCTCAGACGAAATGCCTACATCTTCCCCTGAAGCAACTGGGCTGAGTCCCAGATGATTGAGCGTCCACGTGCTTAGGAGGCGATAGACTGCACGTCTTTTTCCAACCACCATTGTGCTCTGCTGGAGAGAGTGTCGGAAAGCAGCTATGTCAGAAAGACCCCTTTGCTCTCAGCCGTGCCCTTCATTGCTCTAGACGTGGAATGCACAATGCACTGGCTCCCCCCCTCAAGCGGCGACAAGCCACAGACCATCTTCTTTCCATCTCTTTCGGAAGCTGAGCAAGAACTCGCTTTCAACAGTGCTCTTTCTGTGTCCTGGCAACATCTCATCCAAAGGCAGCTGATATGCCATTTCTTTTCAGCGCTTAACTCGCAGATTTGGAACTTCTGCTCCTGCCACATTTCCACCTGGCCAACCCGGGTCAGACGAAATGTCTACATCTTCCCCTTCAGCAACGGGGACGAGGCCCAGATGACTGTGCTTCCGCATGCTTAGCAGGAGCAGACAATAGGCTTTTTACAAACCGCCATTGTGCACTGGGTCATAGAGTGGCAGAATGCACCTATGTCAGAAAGGGCCCTTGGATCTCAGCCGTGCCCTCCATTGCTCTAGAGGTGGAAGGCACAAAGCACTGCCTCCATCCTTCAATTGGAGACAAGCCAGCAACTGTCCTGCTTCCAGCTCTTTAGGAAGCTGGGAAAGCACTCGCATTGCACAGTGCTCTTACAGCGTCCTGGGAACGTCTCATACAAAGGCAGCTGAACACCGTGTCTTTTCAGCCCTTAAATCACCAATCTGCAACATCTGCTTCTGCCGCATTTCCACCTTGCCAACCCGGCTCAGACGAAATGCCTACATCTTCCCCTGAAGCGACTGTGCTGATTCCCAAATGATTGAGCATCCACATGCTTAGGAGGCGATAAACTGCATGCCTTTTTCCAACCACCATTTTACACTGCTTAGAGAGCGTCGGAAAGCAGCTATGTCAGAAAGGCCCCTTTGCTCTCAGCCATGCCCTCCATTGCTCTCGAGGTGGAAGGCACAAGGCACTGGTTCTGGATCCACCCCTCAATGGGAGACAAACCACATCTTGGCCTGCTTCCAGCTCTTTAGGAAGTGGAGAAAAAACTCCCTTTCCACAGTGCTCTTACAGCGTCCTGGGAACATCTCATACAAAGGAGGCTGAACGCCGTTTCTTTTCAGCACTTCACTCGTCAGTCTGGGACATCTGCATCCTGCACGTTTCCACCTTGCCAACCCGGCTCAGACGAAATGCCTACATCCTCCCCTTGAGCAATTGGGATGAGGCCCATAGGATTGTGGTTCCACATGCTGAGGAGGAGAGAGACAATAGGCTTTTAACTAACCACGAAGTGCAACGGTTGGGAGAGTGTCAGAAAGCACCAATGGCAGAAAGACCCCTTTACTCTCAGCCGCGCCCTCCATTGCTGTAGAGGTGGAAGGCACAAAGCACTGCCTCCATCCTTCAATGGGAGACAAGCCATAAACTGTCTTGCCTCCAGCTCTTTAGGAAGCTGGGAAAGAACTCGCTTTCCACAGTGCTGTTAGCGCATACGAGCAAACTCTCATACCGAGGCAGCTCAAACGCCATTTCTACCCAGTGCTTACCTGGCCGCTTTAGGACTTCCGCTTCTGCCACAGTTCCACCTTGCCAACCCGGCTCAGAGGAAATGCCTACATCTTCCCCTTAAGCAACGTGGGCGAAGCCCACACGATTGTGCTGCCACATGCTTAGCAGGAGCAGACAATAGGCTTTTTACAAACCGCCATTGTGCACTGGGTCAGAGAGTGTCAGAATGCACCTATGTCAGAAAGGGCCCTTTGCTCTCAGCCGTGCCCTCCATTGCTCTAGAGGTGGAAGGCACAAAGCACTGCCTCCATCCTTCAATTGGAGACAAGCCATAAACTGTCTTGCCTCCAGCTCTTTAGGAAGCTGACAAACAACTCGCTTTCCACAGTCGTGTTACAGCAGACCGGGGAACTTCTCATACCAAGGCAGCTCAAATGGCATTTCTTCCCAGCCCTTAACTCGCAGCTGTAGGACTCCTGCTTCTGCTGCAAGTCCACCTGGCCAACCCGGCTCAGACGAAATGCCTACATCTTCCCGTGAAGCAACTGGGCTGAGTCCCAAATGATTGAGCGTCCACGTGCTTAGGAGGCGATAGACTGCACGCCTTTTTCCAACCACCATTGTGCACTGCTGGAGAGAGTGTCGGAAAGCAGCTATGTCAGAAAGACCCCTTTGCTCTCAGCCGTGCCCTTCATTGCTCTAGACGTGGAATGCACAATGCACTGGCTCCCCCCCTCAAGCGGCGACAAGCCACAGACCATCTTCCTTCCATCTCTTTAGGAAGCTGAGCAAGAACTCGCTTTCAACAGTGCTCTTTCTGTGTCCTGGCAACATCTCATACAAAGGCAGCTGATATGCCATTTCTTTTCAGCGCTTAACTCGCAGATTTGGAACTTCTGCTCCTGCCACATTTCCACCTGGCCAACCCGGCTCAGACGAAATGTCTACATCTTCCCCTTCAGCAACGGGGACGAGGCCCAGATGACTGTGCTTCCGCATGCTTAGCAGGAGCAGACATTAGGCTTTTTAGAAACCGCCATTGTGCACTGGCTCAGAGAGTGTCAGAATGCACCTATGTCAGAAAGGGCCCTTGGATCTCAGCCGTGCCCTCCATTGCTCTAGAGGTGGAAGGCACAAAGCACTGCCTCCATCCTTCAATTGGATACAAGCCAGCAACTGTCCTGCTTCCAGCTCTTTAGGAAGCTGTGAAGGCACTCGCATTGCACAGTGCTCTTACAGCGTCCTGGGAACGTCTCATACAAAGGCAGCTGAACACCGTGTCTTTTCAGCCCTTAACTCACCAATCTGCAACATCTGCTTCTGCCGCATTTCCACCTTGCCAACCCGGCTCACACGAAATGACTACATCTTCCCCTGAAGCGACTGTGCTGATTCCCAAAGGATTGAGCATCCACATGCTTAGGAGGCGATAAACTGCATGCCTTTTTCCAACCACCATTTTACACTGCTGAGAGAGCGTCGGAAAGCAGCTATGTCAGAAAGGCCCCTTTGCTCTCAGCCATGCCCTCCATTGCTCTCGAGGTGGAAGGCACAAGGCACTGGTTCTGGATCCACCCCTCAATGGGAGACAAACCACATCTTGGCCTGCTTCCAGCTCTTTAGGAAGTGGAGAAAAAACTTCCTTTCCACAGTGCTCTTACAGCGTCCAGGGAACATCTCATACAAAGGAGGCTGAACGCCATTTCTTTTCAGCACTTCACTCGCCAGTCTGGGACATCTGCATCCTGCACGTTTCCACCTTGCCAACCCGGCTCAGATGAACTGCCTACATCTTCCCCTTGAGCAATGGGGATGAGGCCCATAGGATTGTGGTTCCACATGCTGAGGAGGAGAGAGACAATAGGCTTTTAACTAACCACGAAGTGCAACGGTTGGGAGAGTGTCAGAAGGCACCAATGGCAGAAAGACCCCTTAAATCTCAGCCGCGCCCTCCATTGCTGTAGAGGTGGAAGGCACAAAGCACTGCCTCCATCCTTCAATGGGAGACAAGCCATAAACTGTCTTGCCTCCAGCTCTTTAGGAAGCTGGGAAAGAACTCGCTTTCCACAGTGCTGTTCCAGCATATGAGGAAACTCTCATACCGAGGCAGCTCAAACGCCATTTCTTCCCAGTGCTTAACTGGCCGCTTTAGGACTTCCGCTTCTGCCACAGTTCCACCTTGCCAACCCGCCTCAGACGAAATGCCTACATCTTCCCCTTAAGCAACGGGGGCGAAGCCCACATGATTGTGCTGCCACATGCTTAGCAGGAGCAGACAATAGGCTTTTTACAAACCGCCATTGTGCACTGGGTCAGAGAGTGTCAGAATGCACCTATGTCAGAAAGGGCCCTTTGCTCTCAGCCGTGCCCTCCATTGCTCTAGAGGTGGAAGGAACAGAGCACTGCCTCCATCCTTCAATTGGAGACAAGCCATAAACTGTCTTGCCTCCAGCTCTTTAGGATGCTGACAAACAACTCGCTTTCCACAGTCCTGTTACAGCAGACCGAGGATCTTCTCATACCAAGGCAGCTCAAATGGCATTTCTTCCCAGCCCTTAACTCACAGCTGTAAGACTCCTGCTTCTGCCGCAATTCCACGTTGCCAACCCGGCTCAGACGAAATGCCTACATCTTCCCCTGAAGCAACTGTGCTGAGTCCCAAATGATTGAGCGTCCACATGCTTAGGAGGCGATAGACTGCACGCCTTTTTCCAACCACCATTGTGCACTGCTGGAGAGAGTGTCGGAAAGCAGCTATGTCAGAAAGACCCCTTTGCTCTCAGCCGTGCCCTTCATTGCTGTAGAGGTGGAAGGCACAAAGCACTGCCTCCATCCTTCAATGGGAGACAAGCCATAAACTGTCTTGCCTCCAGCTCTTAGGAAGCTGGGAAAGAACTCGCTTTCCACAGTGCTGTTACAGCATACGAGGAAACTCTCATACCGAGGCAGCTCAAACGCCATTTCTTCCCAGTGCTTAACTGGCCGCTTTAGGACTTCCGCTTCTGCCACAGTTCCACCTTGCCAACCCGCCTCAGACGAAATGCCTCCATCTTCCCCTTAAGCAACGGGGGCGAAGCCCACATGATTGTGCTGCCACATGCTTAGCAGGAGCAGACAATAGGCTTTTTACAAACCGCCATTGTGCACTGGGTCAGAGAGTGTCAGAATGCACCTATGTCAGAAAGGGCCCTTTGCTCTCAGCCGTGCCCTCCATTGCTCTACAGGTGGAAGGCACAAAGCACTGCCTCCATCCTTCAATTGGAGACAAGCCATAAACTGTCTTGCCTCCAGGTCTTTAGGAAGCTGACAAACAACTCGCTTTCCACAGTCCTGTTACAGCAGACCGGGGAACTTCTCATACCAAGGCAGCTCAAATGGCATTTCTTCCCAGCCCTTAACTCGCAGCTGTAGGACTCCTGCTTCTGCCGCAATTCCACCTTGCTAACCCGGCTCAGACGAAATGCCTACATCTTCCCCTGAAGCAACTGGGCTGAGTCCCAGATGATTGAGCGTCCACGTGCTTAGGAGGCGATAGACTGCACGTCTTTTTCCAACCACCATTGTGCTCTGCTGGAGAGAGTGTCGGAAAGCAGCTATGTCAGAAAGACCCCTTTGCTCTCAGCCGTGCCCTTCATTGCTCTAGACGTGGAATGCACAATGCACTGGCTCCCCCCCTCAAGCGGCGACAAGCCACAGACCATCTTCTTTCCATCTCTTTCGGAAGCTGAGCAAGAACTCGCTTTCAACAGTGCTCTTTCTGTGTCCTGGCAACATCTCATCCAAAGGCAGCTGATATGCCATTTCTTTTCAGCGCTTAACTCGCAGATTTGGAACTTCTGCTCCTGCCACATTTCCACCTGGCCAACCCGGGTCAGACGAAATGTCTACATCTTCCCCTTCAGCAACGGGGACGAGGCCCAGATGACTGTGCTTCCGCATGCTTAGCAGGAGCAGACAATAGGCTTTTTACAAACCGCCATTGTGCACTGGGTCATAGAGTGGCAGAATGCACCTATGTCAGAAAGGGCCCTTGGATCTCAGCCGTGCCCTCCATTGCTCTAGAGGTGGAAGGCACAAAGCACTGCCTCCATCCTTCAATTGGAGACAAGCCAGCAACTGTCCTGCTTCCAGCTCTTTAGGAAGCTGGGAAAGCACTCGCATTGCACAGTGCTCTTACAGCGTCCTGGGAACGTCTCATACAAAGGCAGCTGAACACCGTGTCTTTTCAGCCCTTAAATCACCAATCTGCAACATCTGCTTCTGCCGCATTTCCACCTTGCCAACCCGGCTCAGACGAAATGCCTACATCTTCCCCTGAAGCGACTGTGCTGATTCCCAAATGATTGAGCATCCACATGCTTAGGAGGCGATAAACTGCATGCCTTTTTCCAACCACCATTTTACACTGCTTAGAGAGCGTCGGAAAGCAGCTATGTCAGAAAGGCCCCTTTGCTCTCAGCCATGCCCTCCATTGCTCTCGAGGTGGAAGGCACAAGGCACTGGTTCTGGATCCACCCCTCAATGGGAGACAAACCACATCTTGGCCTGCTTCCAGCTCTTTAGGAAGTGGAGAAAAAACTCCCTTTCCACAGTGCTCTTACAGCGTCCTGGGAACATCTCATACAAAGGAGGCTGAACGCCGTTTCTTTTCAGCACTTCACTCGTCAGTCTGGGACATCTGCATCCTGCACGTTTCCACCTTGCCAACCCGGCTCAGACGAAATGCCTACATCCTCCCCTTGAGCAATTGGGATGAGGCCCATAGGATTGTGGTTCCACATGCTGAGGAGGAGAGAGACAATAGGCTTTTAACTAACCACGAAGTGCAACGGTTGGGAGAGTGTCAGAAAGCACCAATGGCAGAAAGACCCCTTTACTCTCAGCCGCGCCCTCCATTGCTGTAGAGGTGGAAGGCACAAAGCACTGCCTCCATCCTTCAATGGGAGACAAGCCATAAACTGTCTTGCCTCCAGCTCTTTAGGAAGCTGGGAAAGAACTCGCTTTCCACAGTGCTGTTAGCGCATACGAGCAAACTCTCATACCGAGGCAGCTCAAACGCCATTTCTACCCAGTGCTTACCTGGCCGCTTTAGGACTTCCGCTTCTGCCACAGTTCCACCTTGCCAACCCGGCTCAGAGGAAATGCCTACATCTTCCCCTTAAGCAACGTGGGCGAAGCCCACACGATTGTGCTGCCACATGCTTAGCAGGAGCAGACAATAGGCTTTTTACAAACCGCCATTGTGCACTGGGTCAGAGAGTGTCAGAATGCACCTATGTCAGAAAGGGCCCTTTGCTCTCAGCCGTGCCCTCCATTGCTCTAGAGGTGGAAGGCACAAAGCACTGCCTCCATCCTTCAATTGGAGACAAGCCATAAACTGTCTTGCCTCCAGCTCTTTAGGAAGCTGACAAACAACTCGCTTTCCACAGTCGTGTTACAGCAGACCGGGGAACTTCTCATACCAAGGCAGCTCAAATGGCATTTCTTCCCAGCCCTTAACTCGCAGCTGTAGGACTCCTGCTTCTGCTGCAAGTCCACCTGGCCAACCCGGCTCAGACGAAATGCCTACATCTTCCCGTGAAGCAACTGGGCTGAGTCCCAAATGATTGAGCGTCCACGTGCTTAGGAGGCGATAGACTGCACGCCTTTTTCCAACCACCATTGTGCACTGCTGGAGAGAGTGTCGGAAAGCAGCTATGTCAGAAAGACCCCTTTGCTCTCAGCCGTGCCCTTCATTGCTCTAGACGTGGAATGCACAATGCACTGGCTCCCCCCCTCAAGCGGCGACAAGCCACAGACCATCTTCCTTCCATCTCTTTAGGAAGCTGAGCAAGAACTCGCTTTCAACAGTGCTCTTTCTGTGTCCTGGCAACATCTCATACAAAGGCAGCTGATATGCCATTTCTTTTCAGCGCTTAACTCGCAGATTTGGAACTTCTGCTCCTGCCACATTTCCACCTGGCCAACCCGGCTCAGACGAAATGTCTACATCTTCCCCTTCAGCAACGGGGACGAGGCCCAGATGACTGTGCTTCCGCATGCTTAGCAGGAGCAGACATTAGGCTTTTTAGAAACCGCCATTGTGCACTGGCTCAGAGAGTGTCAGAATGCACCTATGTCAGAAAGGGCCCTTGGATCTCAGCCGTGCCCTCCATTGCTCTAGAGGTGGAAGGCACAAAGCACTGCCTCCATCCTTCAATTGGATACAAGCCAGCAACTGTCCTGCTTCCAGCTCTTTAGGAAGCTGTGAAGGCACTCGCATTGCACAGTGCTCTTACAGCGTCCTGGGAACGTCTCATACAAAGGCAGCTGAACACCGTGTCTTTTCAGCCCTTAACTCACCAATCTGCAACATCTGCTTCTGCCGCATTTCCACCTTGCCAACCCGGCTCACACGAAATGACTACATCTTCCCCTGAAGCGACTGTGCTGATTCCCAAAGGATTGAGCATCCACATGCTTAGGAGGCGATAAACTGCATGCCTTTTTCCAACCACCATTTTACACTGCTGAGAGAGCGTCGGAAAGCAGCTATGTCAGAAAGGCCCCTTTGCTCTCAGCCATGCCCTCCATTGCTCTCGAGGTGGAAGGCACAAGGCACTGGTTCTGGATCCACCCCTCAATGGGAGACAAACCACATCTTGGCCTGCTTCCAGCTCTTTAGGAAGTGGAGAAAAAACTTCCTTTCCACAGTGCTCTTACAGCGTCCAGGGAACATCTCATACAAAGGAGGCTGAACGCCATTTCTTTTCAGCACTTCACTCGCCAGTCTGGGACATCTGCATCCTGCACGTTTCCACCTTGCCAACCCGGCTCAGATGAACTGCCTACATCTTCCCCTTGAGCAATGGGGATGAGGCCCATAGGATTGTGGTTCCACATGCTGAGGAGGAGAGAGACAATAGGCTTTTAACTAACCACGAAGTGCAACGGTTGGGAGAGTGTCAGAAGGCACCAATGGCAGAAAGACCCCTTAAATCTCAGCCGCGCCCTCCATTGCTGTAGAGGTGGAAGGCACAAAGCACTGCCTCCATCCTTCAATGGGAGACAAGCCATAAACTGTCTTGCCTCCAGCTCTTTAGGAAGCTGGGAAAGAACTCGCTTTCCACAGTGCTGTTCCAGCATATGAGGAAACTCTCATACCGAGGCAGCTCAAACGCCATTTCTTCCCAGTGCTTAACTGGCCGCTTTAGGACTTCCGCTTCTGCCACAGTTCCACCTTGCCAACCCGCCTCAGACGAAATGCCTACATCTTCCCCTTAAGCAACGGGGGCGAAGCCCACATGATTGTGCTGCCACATGCTTAGCAGGAGCAGACAATAGGCTTTTTACAAACCGCCATTGTGCACTGGGTCAGAGAGTGTCAGAATGCACCTATGTCAGAAAGGGCCCTTTGCTCTCAGCCGTGCCCTCCATTGCTCTAGAGGTGGAAGGAACAGAGCACTGCCTCCATCCTTCAATTGGAGACAAGCCATAAACTGTCTTGCCTCCAGCTCTTTAGGATGCTGACAAACAACTCGCTTTCCACAGTCCTGTTACAGCAGACCGAGGATCTTCTCATACCAAGGCAGCTCAAATGGCATTTCTTCCCAGCCCTTAACTCACAGCTGTAAGACTCCTGCTTCTGCCGCAATTCCACGTTGCCAACCCGGCTCAGACGAAATGCCTACATCTTCCCCTGAAGCAACTGTGCTGAGTCCCAAATGATTGAGCGTCCACATGCTTAGGAGGCGATAGACTGCACGCCTTTTTCCAACCACCATTTTGCACTGCTGGAGAGAGTGTCGGAAAGCAGCTATGTCAGAAAGACCCCTTTGCTCTCAGCCGTGCCCTCCATTGCTTTAGACGTGGAATGCACAATGCACTGGATCCCCCCCTCAAGGGGCGACAAGCCACAGACCATCTTCCTTCCATCTCTTTAGGAAGCTGAGCAAGAACTCGCTTTCAACAGTGCTCTTTCTGTGTCCTGGCAACATCTCATCCAAAGGCAGCTGATATGCCATTTCTTTTCAGCGCTTAACTCGCAGATTTGGAACTTCTGCTCCTGCCACATTTCCACCTGGCCAACCCGGGTCAGACGAAATGTCTACATCTTCCCCTTCAGCAACGGGGACGAGGCCCAGATGACTGTGCTTCCGCATGCTTAGCAGGAGCAGACAATAGGCTTTTTACAAACCGCCATTGTGCACTGGGTCATAGAGTGGCAGAATGCACCTATGTCAGAAAGGGCCCTTGGATCTCAGCCGTGCCCTCCATTGCTCTAGAGGTGGAAGGCACAAAGCACTGCCTCCATCCTTCAATTGGAGACAAGCCACCAACTGTCCTGCTTCCAGCTCTTTAGGAAGCTGGGAAAGCACTCGCATTGCACAGTGCTCTTACAGCGTCCTGGGAACGTCTCATACAAAGGCAGCTGAACACCGTGTCTTTTCAGCCCTTAAATCACCAATCTGCAACATCTGCTTCTGCCGCATTTCCACCTTGCCAACCCGGCTCAGACGAAATGCCTACATCTTCCCCTGAAGCGACTGTGCTGATTCCCAAATGATTGAGCATCCACATGCTTAGGAGGCGATAAACTGCATGCCTTTTTCCAACCACCATTTTACACTGCTTAGAGAGCGTCGGAAAGCAGCTATGTCAGAAAGGCCCCTTTGCTCTCAGCCATGCCCTCCATTGCTCTCGAGGTGGAAGGCACAAGGCACTGGTTCTGGATCCACCCTTCAATGGGAGACAAACCACATCTTGGCCTGCTTCCAGCTCTTTAGGAAGTGGAGAAAAAACTCCCTTTCCACAGTGCTCTTACAGCGTCCTGGGAACATCTCATACAAAGGAGGCTGAACGCCGTTTCTTTTCAGCACTTCACTCGTCAGTCTGGGACATCTGCATCCTGCACGTTTCCACCTTGCCAACCCGGCTCAGACGAAATGCCTACATCCTCCCCTTGAGCAATTGGGATGAGGCCCATAGGATTGTGGTCCCACATGCTGAGCAGGAGAGAGACAATAGGCTTTTAACTAACCACGAAGTGCAACGGTTGGGAGAGTGTCAGAAAGCACCAATGGCAGAAAGACCCCTTTACCCTCAGCCGCGCCCTCCATTGCTGTAGAGGTGGAAGGCACAAAGCACTGCCTCCATCCTTCAATGGGAGACAAGCCATAAACTGTCTTGCCTCCAGCTCTTTAGGAAGCTGGGAAAGAACTCGCTTTCCACAGTGCTGTTACAGCATACGAGGAAACTCTCATACCGAGGCAGCTCAAACGCCATTTCTACCCAGTGCTAACCTGGCCGCTTTAGGACTTCCGCTTCTGCCACAGTTCCACCTTGCCAACCCGGCTCAGACGAAATGCCTACATCTTCCCCTTAAGCAACGTGGGCGAAGCCCACACGATTGTGCTGCAACATGCTTAGCAGGAGCAGACAATAGGCTTTTTACAAACCGCCATTGTGCACTGGGTCAGAGAGTGTCAGAATGCACCTATGTCAGAAAGGGCCCTTTGCTCTCAGCCGTGCCCTCCATTGCTCTAGAGGTGGAAGGCACAAAGCACTGCCTCCATCCTTCAATTGGAGACAAGCCAGCAACTGTCCTGCTTCCAGCTCTTTAGGAAGCTGTGAAAGCACTCGCATTGCACAGTGCTCTTACAGCGTCCTGGGAACGTCTCATACAAAGGCAGCTGAACACCGTGTCTTTTCAGCCCTTAACTCACCAATCTGCAACATCTGCTTCTGCCGCATTTCCACCTTGCCAACCCGGCTCAGACGAAATGCCTGCATCTTCCACTGAAGCGACTGTGCTGATTCCCAAATGATTGAGCATCCACATGCTTAGGAGGCGATAAACTGCATGCCTTTTTCCAACCACCATTTTACACTGCTTAGAGGGCGTCGGAAAGCAGCTATGTCAGAAAGGCCCCTTTGCTCTCAGCCATGCCCTCCATTGCTCTCGAGGTGGAAGGCACAAGGCACTGCTTCTGGATCCACCCCTCAATGGGAGACAAACCACATCTTGGCCTGCTTCCAGCTCTTTAGGAAGTGGAGAAAAAACTCCCTTTCCACAGTGCTCTTACAGCGTCCTGGGAACATCTCATACAAAGGAGGCTGAACGCGGTTTCTTTTCAGCACTTCACTCGCTAGTCTGGGACATCTGCATCCTGCACGTTTCTACCTTGACAACCCGGCTCAGACGAAATGATTACATCCTCCCCTTGAGCAATTGGGATGAGGCCCATAGGATTGTGGTTCCACATGCTGAGGAGGAGAGAGACAATAGGCTTTTAACTAACCACGACGTGCAACGGTTGGGAGAGTGTCAGAAAGCACCAATGGCAGAAAGACCCCTTTACTCTCAGCCGCGCCCTCCATTGCTGTAGAGGTGGAAGGCACAAAGCACTGCCTCCATCCTTCAATGGGAGACAAGCCATAAACTGTCTTGCCTCCAGCTCTTTAGGAAGCTGGGAAAGAACTCGCTTTCCACAGTGCTGTTAGCGCATACGAGCAAACTCTCATACCGAGGCAGCTCAAACGCCATTTCTTCCCAGTGCTTACCTGGCCGCTTTAGGACTTCCGCTTCTGCCACAGTTCCACCTTGCCAACACGGCTCAGACGAAATGCCTACATCTTCCCCTTAAGCAACGGGGGCGAAGCCCACACGATTGTGCTGCCACATGCTTAGCAGGAGCAGACAATAGGCTTTTAACAAACCGCCATTGTGCACTGGGTCAGAGAGTGTCAGAATGCACCTATGTCAGAAAGGGCCCTTTGCTCTCAGCCGCGCCCTCCATTGCTCTAGAGGTGGAAGGCACAAAGCACTGCCACCATCCTTCAATTGGAGACAAGCCATAAACTGTCTTGCCTCCAGCTCTTTAGGAAGCTGACAAACAACTCGCTTTCCACAGTCGTGTTACAGCAGACCGGGGAACTTCTCATACCAAGGCAGCTCAAATGGCATTTCTTCCCAGCCCTTAACTCGCAGCTGTAGGACTCCTGCTTCTGCCGCAATTCCACCTTGCCAACCCGGCTCAGACAAAGTGCCTACATCTTCCCCTGAAGCAACTGGGCTGAGTCCCAAATGATTGAGCGTCCACGTGCTTAGGAGGCGATAGACTGCACGCCTTTTTCCAACCACCATTGTGCACTGCTGGAGAGAGTGTCGGAAAGCAGCTATGTCAGAAAGACCCCTTTGCTCTCAGCCGTGCCCTTCATTGCTCTAGACGCGGAATGCACAATGCACTGGCTCCCCCCCTCAAGCGGCGACAAGCCACAGACCATCTTCCTTCCATCTCTTTAGGAAGCTGAGCAAGAACTCGCTTTCAACAGTGCTCTTTCTGTGTCCTGGCAACATCTCATACAAAGGCAGCTGATATGCCATTTCTTTTCAGCGCTTAACTCGCAGATTTGGAACTTCTGCTCCTTCCACATTTCCACCTGGCCAACCCGGCTCAGACGAAATGTCTACATCTTCCCCTTCAGCAACGGGGACGAGGCCCAGATGACTGTGCTTCCGCATGCTTAGCAGGAGCAGACAATAGGCTTTTTACAAACCGCCGTTGTGCACTGGCTCAGAGAGTGTCAGAATGCACCTATGTCAGAAAGGGCCCTTGGATCTCAGCCGTGCCCTCCATTGCTCTAGAGGTGGAAGGCACAAAGCACTGCCTCCATCCTTCAATTGGAGACAAGCCAGCAACTGCCCTGCTTCCAGCTCTTTAGGAAGCTGGGAAAGCACTCGCATTCCACAGTGCTCTTACAGCGTCCTGGGAACGTCTCATACAAAGGCAGCTGAACACCGTGTCTTTTCAGCCCTTAACTCACCAATCTGCAACATCTGCTTCTGCCGCATTTCCACCTTGCCAACCCGGCTCAGACGAAATGCCTACATCTTCCCCTGAAGCGACTGTGCTGATTCCCAAAGGATTGAGCATCCACATGCTTAGGAGGCGATAAACTGCATGCCTTTTTCCAACCACCATTTTACACTGCTTAGAGAGCGTCGGAAAGCAGCTATGTCAGAAAGACCCCTTTGCTCTCAGCCATGCCCTCCATTGCTCTCGAGGTGGATGGCAGAAGGCACTGGTTCTGGTCCACCCCTCAATGGGAGACAAACCACATCTTGGCCTGCTTCCAGCTCTTTAGGAAGTGGAGAAAAAACTCCCTTTCCACAGTGCTCTTACAGCGTCCTGGGAACATCTCATACAAAGGAGGCTGAACGCCGTTTCTTTTCAGCACTTCACTCGCCAGTCTGGGACATCTGCATCCTGCACGTTTCCACCTTGCCAAACCGGCTCAGAAGAAATGCCTACATCTTCCCCTTGAGCAATGGGGATGAGGCCCATAGGATTGTGGTTCCACATGCTGAGGAGGAGACAGACAATAGGCTTTTAACTAACCACGAAGTGCAACGGTTGGGAGAGTGTCAGAAGGCACCAATGGCAGAAAGACCCCTTAACTCTCAGCCGCGCCCTCCATTGCTGTAGAGGTGGAAGGCACAAAGCACTGCCTCCATCCTTCAATGGGAGACAAGCCATAAACTGTCTTGCCTCCAGCTCTTTAGGAAGCTGGGAAAGAACTCGCTTTCCACAGTGCTGTTACAGCATACGAGGAAACTCTCATACCGAGGCAGCTCAAATGCCATTTCTTCCCAGTGCTTAACTGGCCGCTTTAGGACTTCCGCTTCTCCCACAGTTCCACATTGCCAACCCGCCTCAGACGAAATGCCTACATCTTCCCCTTAAGCAACAGGGGCGAATCCCACATGATTGTGCTGCCACATGCTTAGCAGGAGCAGACAATAGGCTTTTTACAAACCGCCATTGTGCACTGGGTCAGAGAGTGTCAGAATGCACCGATGTCAGAAAGGGCCCTTTGCTCTCAGCCGTGCCCTCCATTGCTCTAGAGGTGGAAGGCACAAAGCACTGCCTCCATCCTTCAATTGGAGACAAGCCATAAACTGTCTTGCCTCCAGCTCTTTAGGAAGCTGACAAACAACTCGCTTTCCACAGTCCTGTTACAGCACACTGGGGAACTTCTCATACCATGGCAGCTCAAATGGCATTTCTTCCCAGCCCTTAACTCGCAGCTGTAGGACTCCTGCTTCTGCCGCAATTCCACCTTGCCAACCCGGCTCAGACGAAATGCCTACATCTTCCCCTGAAGCAACTGGGCTGAGTCCCAAATGATTGAGCGTCCACGTGCTTAGGAGGCGATAGACTGCACACCTTTTTCCAGCCACCATTGTGCACTGCTGGAGAGAGTGTCGGAAAGCAGCTATGTCAGAAAGACCCCTTTGCTCTCAGCCGTGCCCTTCATTGCTCTAGACGTGGAATGCACAATGCACTGGCTCCCCCCCTCAAGCGGCGACAAGCCACAGACCATCTTCCTTAAATCTCTTTAGGAAGCTGAGCAAGATCTCGCTTTCAACAGTGCTCTTTCTGTGTCCTGGCAACATCTCATACAAAGGCAGCTGATATGCCATTTCTTTTCAGCGCTTAACTCGCAGATTTGGAACTTCTGCTCCTGCCACATTTCCATCTTGCCAACCCGGCACAGACGAAATGTCTACATCTTCCGCTTCAGCACTGGGGAGGAGGCCCAGATGACTGTGCTTCCGCATGCTTAGCAGGAGCAGACAATAGGCTTTTTACAAACCGCCATTGTGCACTGGCTCAGAGAGTGTCAGAATGCACCTATGTCAGAAAGGGCCCTTGGATCTCAGCCGTGCCCTCCATTGCTCTAGAGGTGGAAGGCACAAAGCACTGCCTCCATCCTTCAATTGGAGACAAGCCAGCAACTGTTCTGCTTCCAGCTCTTTAGGAAGCTGGGAAAGAACTCGCATTGCACAGTGCGCTTACAGCGTCCTGGGAACGTATCATACAAAGGCAGCTGAACACCGTGTCTTTTCAGCCCTTAACTCACCAATCTGCAACATCTGCTTCTGCCGCATTTCCACCTTGCCAACCCGGCTCAGACGAAATGCCTACATCTTCCCCTCAAGCGACTGTGCTGTTTCCCATATGATTGAGCATCCACATGCTTAGGAGGCTATAAACTGCATGCCTTTTTCCAACCACCATTTTACACTGCTTAGAGAGCGTCGGAAAGCAGCTATGTCAGAAAGACCCCTTTGCTCTCAGCCATGCCCTCCATTGCTCTCGAGGTGGATGGCAGAAGGCACTGGTTCTGGTCCACCCCTCAATGGGAGACAAACCACATCTTGGCCTGCTTCCAGCTCTTTAGGAAGTGGAGAAAAAACTCCCTTTCCACAGTGCTCTTACAGCGTCCTGGGAACATCTCATACAAAGGAGGCTGAACGCCGTTTCTTTTCAGCACTTCACTCGCCAGTCTGGGACATCTGCATCCTGCACGTTTCCACCTTGCCAAACCGGCTCAGAAGAAATGCCTACATCTTCCCCTTGAGCAATGGGGATGAGGCCCATAGGATTGTGGTTCCACATGCTGAGGAGGAGACAGACAATAGGCTTTTAACTAACCACGAAGTGCAACGGTTGGGAGAGTGTCAGAAGGCACCAATGGCAGAAAGACCCCTTAACTCTCAGCCGCGCCCTCCATTGCTGTAGAGGTGGAAGGCACAAAGCACTGCCTCCATCCTTCAATGGGAGACAAGCCATAAACTGTCTTGCCTCCAGCTCTTTAGGAAGCTGGGAAAGAACTCGCTTTCCACAGTGCTGTTACAGCATACGAGGAAACTCTCATACCGAGGCAGCTCAAATGCCATTTCTTCCCAGTGCTTAACTGGCCGCTTTAGGACTTCCGCTTCTCCCACAGTTCCACATTGCCAACCCGCCTCAGACGAAATGCCTACATCTTCCCCTTAAGCAACAGGGGCGAATCCCACATGATTGTGCTGCCACATGCTTAGCAGGAGCAGACAATAGGCTTTTTACAAACCGCCATTGTGCACTGGGTCAGAGAGTGTCAGAATGCACCGATGTCAGAAAGGGCCCTTTGCTCTCAGCCGTGCCCTCCATTGCTCTAGAGGTGGAAGGCACAAAGCACTGCCTCCATCCTTCAATTGGAGACAAGCCAGCAACTGTTCTGCTTCCAGCTCTTTAGGAAGCTGGGAAAGAACTCGCATTGCACAGTGCGCTTACAGCGTCCTGGGAACGTATCATACAAAGGCAGCTGAACACCGTGTCTTTTCAGCCCTTAACTCACCAATCTGCAACATCTGCTTCTGCCGCATTTCCACCTTGCCAACCCGGCTCAGACGAAATGCCTACATCTTCCCCTCAAGCGACTGTGCTGTTTCCCATATGATTGAGCATCCACATGCTTAGGAGGCTATAAACTGCATGCCTTTTTCCAACCACCATTTTACACTGCTTAGAGAGCGTCGGAAAGCAGCTATGTCAGAAAGGCCCCTTTGCTCTCAGCCATGCCCTCCATTGCTCTCGAGGTGGAAGGCACAAGGCACTGCTTCTGGATCCACCCCTCAATGGGAGACAAACCACATCTTGGCCTGCTTCCAGCTCTTTAGGAAGTGGAGAAAAAACTTCCTTTCCACAGTGCTCTTACAGCGTCCTGGGAACATCTCATACAAAGGAGGCTGAATGCAGTTTCTTTTCAGCACTTCACTCGCCAGTCTGGGACATCTGCATCCTGCACGTTTCCACCTTGACAACCCGGCTCAGACGAAATGCCTACATCCTCCCCTTGAGCAATTGGGATGAGACCCATAGGATTGTGGTTCCACATGCTGAGGAGGATAGAGACAATAGGCTTTTAACTAACCACGAAGTGAAATGGTTGGGAGAGTGTCAGAAAGCACCAATGGCAGAAAGACCCCTTTACTCTCAGCCGCGCCCTCCATTGCTGTAAAGGTGGAAGGCACAAAGCACTGCCTCCATCCTTCAATGGGAGACAAGCCATAAACTGTCTTGCCTCCAGCTCTTTAGGAAGCTGGGAAAGAACTCGCTTTCCACAGTGCTGTTACAGCATACGAGGAAACTCTCATACCGAGGCAGCTCAAACGCCATCTATTCCCAGTGCTTAACTGGCCGCTTTAGGACTTCCGCTTCTGCCACAGTTCCAACTTGCCAACCCGGCTCAGACGAAATGCCTACATCTTCCCCTTAAGCAACGGGGGCGAAGCCCACATGATTGTGCTGCCACATGCTTAGCAGGAGCACACAATAGGCTTTTTACAAACCGCCATTGTGCACTGGGTCAGAGAGTGTCAGAATGCACCTATGTCAGAAAGGGCCCTTTGCTCTCAGCCATGCCCTCCATTGCTCTCGAGGTGGATGGCAGAAGGCACTGGTTCTGGTCCACCCCTCAATGGGAGACAAACCACATCTTGGCCTGCTTCCAGCTCTTTAGGAAGTGGAGAAAAAACTCCCTTTCCACAGTGCTCTTACAGCGTCCTGGGAACATCTCATACAAAGGAGGCTGAACGCCGTTTCTTTTCAGCACTTCACTCGCCAGTCTGGGACATCTGCATCCTGCACGTTTCCACCTTGCCAAACCGGCTCAGAAGAAATGCCTACATCTTCCCCTTGAGCAATGGGGATGAGGCCCATAGGATTGTGGTTCCACATGCTGAGGAGGAGAGAGACAATAGGCTTTTAACTAACCACGAAGTGCAACGGTTGGGAGAGTGTCAGAAGGCACCAATGGCAGAAAGACCCCTTAACTCTCAGCCGCGCCCTCCATTGCTGTAGAGGTGGAAGGCACAAAGCACTGCCTCCATCCTTCAATGGGAGACAAGCCATAAACTGTCTTGCCTCCAGCTCTTTAGGAAGCTGGGAAAGAACTCGCTTTCCACAGTGCTGTTACAGCATACGAGGAAACTCTCATACCGAGGCAGCTCAAACGCCATTTCTTCCCAGTGCTTAACTGGCCGCTTTAGGACTTCCGCATCTGCCACAGTTCCACTTTGCCAACCCGGCTCAGACGAAATGCCTACATCTTCCCCTTAAGCAACGTGGGCGAAACCCACGTGATTGTGCTGCCACATGCTTGGCAGCAGCAGACAATAGGCTTTTTACAAACCGCCATTGTGCACTGGGTCAGAGAGTGTCAGAATGCACCTATGTCAGAAAGGGCCCTTTGCTCTCAGCCATGCCCTCCATTGCTGTAGAGGTGGAAGGCACAAAGCACTGCCTCCATCCTTCAATGGGAGACAAGCCATAAACTGTCTTGCCTCCAGCTCTTAGGAAGCTGGGAAAGAACTCGCTTTCCACAGTGCTGTTACAGCATACGAGGAAACTCTCATACCGAGGCAGCTCAAACGCCATTTCTTCCCAGTGCTTAACTGGCCGCTTTAGGACTTCCGCTTCTGCCACAGTTCCACCTTGCCAACCCGCCTCAGACGAAATGCCTCCATCTTCCCCTTAAGCAACGGGGGCGAAGCCCACATGATTGTGCTGCCACATGCTTAGCAGGAGCAGACAATAGGCTTTTTACAAACCGCCATTGTGCACTGGGTCAGAGAGTGTCAGAATGCACCTATGTCAGAAAGGGCCCTTTGCTCTCAGCCGTGCCCTCCATTGCTCTACAGGTGGAAGGCACAAAGCACTGCCTCCATCCTTCAATTGGAGACAAGCCATAAACTGTCTTGCCTCCAGGTCTTTAGGAAGCTGACAAACAACTCGCTTTCCACAGTCCTGTTACAGCAGACCGGGGAACTTCTCATACCAAGGCAGCTCAAATGGCATTTCTTCCCAGCCCTTAACTCGCAGCTGTAGGACTCCTGCTTCTGCCGCAATTCCACCTTGCTAACCCGGCTCAGACGAAATGCCTACATCTTCCCCTGAAGCAACTGGGCTGAGTCCCAGATGATTGAGCGTCCACGTGCTTAGGAGGCGATAGACTGCACGTCTTTTTCCAACCACCATTGTGCTCTGCTGGAGAGAGTGTCGGAAAGCAGCTATGTCAGAAAGACCCCTTTGCTCTCAGCCGTGCCCTTCATTGCTCTAGACGTGGAATGCACAATGCACATGCTCCCCCCCTCAAGCGGCGACAAGCCACAGACCATCTTCCTTAAATCTCTTTAGGAAGCTGAGCAAGAACTCGCTTTCAACAGTGCTCTTTCTGTGTCCTGGCAACATCTCATACAAAGGCAGCTGATATGCCATTTCTTTTCAGCGCTTAACTCGCAGATTTGGAACTTCTGCTCCTGCCACATTTCCACCTGGCCAACCCGGCTCAGACGAAATGTCTACATCTTCCCCTTCAGCAACGGGGACGAGGCCCAGATGACTGTGCTTCCGCATGCTTAGCAGGAGCAGACAATAGGCTTTTTACAAACCGCCATTGTGCACTGGCTCAGAGAGTGTCAGAATGCACCTATGTCAGAAAGGGCCCTTGAATCTCAGCCGTGCCGTCCATTGCTCTGGAGGTGGAAGGCACAAAGCACTGAATCCATCCTTCAATTGGAGACAAGCCAGCAACTGTCCTGCTTCCAGCTCTTTAGGAAGCTGGGAAAGCACTCGCATTGCACAGTGCTCTTACAGCGTCCTGGGAACGTCTCATACAAAGGCAGCTGAACACCGTGTCTTTTCAGCCCTTAACTCACCAATCTGCAACATCTGCTTCTGCCGCATTTCCACCTTGCCAACCCGGCTCAGACGAAATGCCTACATCTTCCCCTGAAGCGACTGTGCTGATTCCCAAATGATTGAGCATCCACATGCTTAGGAGGCGATAGACTGCATGCCTTTTTCCAACCACCATTTTACACTGCTTAGAGAGCGTCGGAAAGCAGCTATGTCAGAAAGGCCCCTTTGCTCTCAGCCATGCCCTCCATTGCTCTCGAGGTGGAAGGCACAAGGCACTGGTTCTGGATCCACCCCTCAATGGGAGACAAACCACATCTTGGCCTGCTTCCAGCTCTTTAGGAAGTGGAGAAAAAACTCCCTTTCCACAGTGCTCTTACAGCGTCCTGGGAACATCTCATACAAAGGAGGCTGAACGCCGTTTCTTTTCAGCACCTCACTCGCCAGTCTGGGACATCTGCATCCTGCACGTTTCCACCTTGCCAAACCGGCTCAGACGAAATGCCTACATCTTCCCCTTGAGCAATGGGGATGAGGCCCATAGGATTGTGGTTCCACATGCTGAGGAGGAGAGAGACAATAGGCTTTTAACTAACCACGAATTGCAACGGTTGGGAGAGTGTCAGAAAGCACCAATGGCAGAAAGACCCCTTTACTCTCAGCCGCACCCTCCATTGCTGTAGAGGTGGAAGGCACAAAGCACTGCCTCCATCCTTCAATGGGAGACAAGCCATAAACTGTCTTGCCTCCAGCTCTTTAGGAAGCTGGGAAAGAACTCGCTTTCCACAGTGCTGTTACAGCATACGAGGAAACTCTCATACCGAGGCAGCTCAAACGCCATTTCTTCCCAGTGCTTAACTGGCCGCTTTAGGACTTCCGATTCTGCCACAGTTCCACCTTGCCAACCCGCCTCAGACGAAATGCCTACATCTTCCCTTTAAGCAACGGGGGCGAAGCCCACATGATTGTGCTGCCACATGCTTAGCAGGAGCAGACAATAGGCTTTTTACAAACCGCCATTGTGCACTGGGTCAGAGCGTGTCAGAATGCACCTATGTCAGAAAGGGCCCTTTGCTCTCAGCCGTGCCCTCCATTGCTCTAGAGGTGGAAGGCACAAAGCACTGCCTCCATCCTTCAATTGGAGACAAGCCATAAACTGTCTTGCCTCCAGCTCTTTAGGAAGCTGACAAACAACTCACTTTCCACAGTCCTGTTACAGCAGACCCGGGAAATTCTCATACCAAGGCAGCTCAAATGGCATTTCTTCCCAGCCCTTAACTCGCAGCTTTAGGACTCCTGCTTCTGCCGCAATTACACCTTGCCAACCCGGCTGAGACGAAATGCCCACATCTTCCCCTGAAGCAACTGGGCTGAGTCCCAAATGATTGAGCGTCCTCGTGCTTAGGAGGCGATAGACTGCACGCCTTTTTCCAACCACCATTGTGCACTGCTGGAGAGAGTGTCGGAAAGCAGCTATGTCAGAAAGACCCCTTTGCTCTCAGCCGTGCCCTTCATTGCTCTAGACGTGGAATGCACAATGCACTGGCTCACCCCCTCAAGCGGCGGCAAGAAACAGACCATCTTCCTTCCATCTCTTTAGGAAGCTGAGCAAGAACTCGCTTTCAACAGTGCTCTTTCTGTGTCCTGGCAACATCTCATACAAAGGCAGCTGATATGCCATTTCTTTTCAGCGCTTAACTCGCAGATTTGGAACTTCTGCTCCTGCCACATTTCCATCTGGCCAACCCGGCTCAGACGAAATGTCTACATCTTCCCTTTCAGCAACGGGGACGAGGCCCAGATGACTGTGCTTCCGCATGCTTAGCAGGAGCAGACAATAGGCTTTTTACAAACCGCCATTGTGCACTGGCTCAGAGAGTGTCAGAATGCACCTATGTCAGAAAGGGCCCTTGGATCTCAGCCGTGCCCTCCCTTGCTCTAGTGGTGGAAGGCACAAAGCACTGCCTCCATCCTTCAATTGGAGACAAGCCAGCAACTGTCCTGCTTCCAGCTCTTTAGGAAGCTGGGAAAGCACTCGCATTCCACAGTGCTCTTACAGCGTCCTGGGAACGTCTCATACAAAGGCAGCTGAACACCGTGTCTTTTCAGCCCTTAACTCACCAATCTGCAACATCTGCTTCTGCCGCATATCCACCTTGCCAACCCGGCTCAGACGAAATGCCTGCATCTTCCCCTGAAGCGACTGTGCTGATTCCCAAATGATTGAGCATCCACATGCTTAGGAGGCGATAAACTGCATGCCTTTTTCCAACCACCATTTTACACTGCTTAGAGAGCGTCGGAAAGCAGCTATGTCAGAAAGGCCCCTTTGCTCTCAGCCATGCCCTCCATTGCTCTCGAGGTGGAAGGCACAAGGCACTGGTTCTGGATCCACCCCTCAATGGGAGACAAACCACATCTTGGCCTGCTTGCAGCTCTTTAGGAAGTGGAGAAAAAACTCCCTTTCCACAGTGCTCTTACAGCGTCCTGGGAACATCTCATACAAAGGAGGCTGAACGCCATTTCTTTTCAGCACTTCACTCGCCAGTCTGGGACATCTGCATCCTGCACGTTTCCACCTTGCCAAACCGGCTCAGACGAAATGCCTACATCTTCCCCTTGAGCAATGGGGATGAGGCCCATAGGATTGTGGTTCCACATGCTGAGGAGGAGACAGACAATAGGCTTTTAACTAACCACGAAGTGCAACGGTTGGGAGAGTGTCAGAAAGCACCAATGGCAGAAAGACCCCTTTACTCTCAGCCGCGCCCTCCATTGCTGTAGAGGTGGAAGGCACAAAGCACTGCCTCCATCCTTCAATGGGAGACAAGCCATAAAATGTCTTGCCTCCAGCTCTTTAGGAAGCTGGGAAAGAACTCGCTTTCCACAGTGCTGTTACAGCATACGAGGAAACTCTCATACCGAGGCGGCTCAAATGCCATTTCTTCCCAGTGCTTAACTGGCTGCTTTAGGACTTCCGCTTCTGCCACAGTTCCACCTTGCCAACCCGCCTCCGACGAAATGCCTACATCTTCCCCTTAAGCAACGGGGGCGAAACCCAAATGATTGTGCTGCCACATGCTTAGCAGGAGCAGACAATAGGCTTTTTACAAACCGCCATTGTGCACTGGGTCAGAGAGTTTCAGAATGCACCTATGTCAGAAAGGGCCCTTTGCTCTCAGCCGTGCCCTCCATTGCTCTAGAGGTGGAAGGCACAAAGCACTGCCTCCATCCTTCAATTGGAGACAAGCCATAAACTGTCTTGCCTCCAGCTCTTTAGGAAGCTGACAAACAACTCGCTTTCCACAGTCCTGTTACAGCAGACCGGGCAAATTCTCATACCAAGGCAGCTGAAATGGCATTTCTTCCCAGCCCTTAACTCGCAGCGTTAGGACTCCTGCTTCTGCCGCAATTCTACCTTGCCAACCCGGCTCAGACGAAATGCCTACATCTTCCCCCGAAGCAACTGGGCTGAGTCCCAAATGATTGAGCGTCCACGTGCTTAGGAGGCGATAGACTGCACGCCTTTTTCCAACCACCATTGTGCACTGCTGGAGAGAGTGTCGGAAAGCAGCTATGTCAGAAAGACCCCTTTGCTCTCAGCCGTCCCCTTCATTGCTCTAGACGTGATATGCACAATGCACTGGCTCCCCCCCTCAAGCGGCGACAAGCCACAGACCATCTTCCTTCCATCTCTTTAGGAAGCTGAGCAAGAACTCGCTTTCAACAGTGCTCTTTCTGTGTCCTGGCAACATCTCATACAAAGGCAGCTGATGTGCCATTTCTTTTCAGCACTTAACTCGCAGATTTGGAACTTCTGCTGCTGCCACATTTCCACCTGGCCAACCCGGCTCAGACGAAATGTCTACATCTTCCCCTTCAGCAACGGGGACGAGGCCCAGATGACTGTGCTTTCGCATGCTTAGCAGGAGCAGACAATAGGCTTTTTAGAAACCGCCATTGTGCACTGGCTCAGAGAGTGTCAGAATGCACCTATGTCAGAAAGGGCCCTTGGATCTCAGCCATGCCCTCCATTGCTCTAGAGGTGGAAGGCACAAAGCACTGCCTCCATCCTTCAATTGGAGACAAGCCAGCAACTGCCCTGCTTCCAGCTCTTTAGGAAGCTGGGAAAGCACTCGCATTCCACAGTGCTCTTACAGCGTCCTGGGAACATCTCATACAAAGGAGGCTGAACGCCGTTTCTTTTCAGCACTTCACTCGCCAGTCTGGGACATCTGCATCCTGCACGTTTCCACCTTGCCAAACCGGCTCAGACGAAATGCCTACATCTTCCCCTTGAGCAATGGGGATGAGGCCCATAGGATTGTGGTTCCACATGCTGAGGAGGAGAGGGACAATAGGCTTTTACCTAACCACGAAGTGCAACGGTTGGGAGAGTGTCAGAAAGCACCAATGGCAGAAAGACCCCTTTACTCTCAGCCGCGCCCTCCATTGCTGTAGAGGTGGAAGGCACAAAGCACTGCCTCCATCCTTCAATGGGAGACAAGCCATAAAATGTCTTGCCTCCAGCTCTTTAGGAAGCTGGGAAAGAACTCGCTTTCCACAGTGCTGTTACAGCATACGAGGAAACTCTCATACCGAGGCAGCTCAAATGCCATTTCTTCCCAGTGCTTAACTGGCCGCTTTAGGACTTCCGCTTCTGCCACAGTTCCACCTTGCCAACCCGCCTCAGACGAAATGCCTACATCTTCCCCTTAAGCAACGGGGGCGAAACCCACATGATTGTGCTGCCACATGCTTAGCAGGAGCAGACAATAGGCTTTTTACAAACCGCCATTGTGCACTGGGTCAGAGAGTGTCAGAATGCACCTATGTCAGAAAGGGCCCTTTGCTCTCAGCCGTGCCCTCCATTGCTCTAGAGGTGGAAGGCACAAAGCACTGCCTCCATCCTTCAATTGGAGACAAGCCATAAACTGTCTTGCCTCCAGCTCTTTAGGAAGCTGACAAACAGCTCACTTTCCACAGTCCTGTTACAGCAGACCGGGGAATTTCTCTTAAAAAGGCAGCTCAAATGGCATTTCTTCCCAGCCCTTAACTCGCAGCGTTAGGAATCCTGCTTCTGCCGCAATTCCACCTTGCCAACCCGGCTCAGCCGAAATGCCTACATCTTCCCCTGAAGCAACTGGGCTGAGTCCCAAATGATTGAGCGTCCACGTGCTTAGGAGGCGATAGACTGCACGCCTTTTTCCAACCACCATTGTGCACTGCTGGAGAGAGTGTCGGAAAGCAGCTATGTCAGAAAGACCCCTTTGCTCTCAGCCGTGCCCTTCATTGCTCTAGACGTGGAATGCACAATGCACATGCTCCCCCCCTCAAGCGGCGACAAGCCACAGACCATCTTCCTTCCATCTCTTTAGGAAGCTGAGCAAGAACTCGCTTTCAACAGTGCTCTTTCTGTGTCCTGGCAACATCTCATACAAAGGCAGCTGATATGCCATTTCTTTTCAGCGCTTAACTCGCAGATTTGGAACTTCTGCTCCTGCCGCATTTCCATCTTGCCAACCCGGCACAGACGAAATGTGTACATCTTCCGCTTCAGCACTGGGGAGGAGGCCCAGATGACTGTGCTTCCGCATGCTTAGCAGGAGCAGACAATAGGCTTTTTACAAACCGCCATTGTGCACTGGCTCAGAGAGTGTCAGAATGCACCTATGTCAGAAAGGGCCCTTGGATCTCAGCCGTGCCCTCCCTTGCTCTAGTGGTGGAAGGCACAAAGCACTGCCTCCATCCTTCAATTGGAGACAAGCCAGCAACTGTCCTGCTTCCAGCTCTTTAGGAAGCTGGGAAAGCACTCGCATTCCACAGTGCTCTTACAGCGTCCTGGGAACGTCTCATACAAAGGCAGCTGAACACCGTGTCTTTTCAGCCCTTAACTCACCAATCTGCAACATCTGCTTCTGCCGCATATCCACCTTGCCAACCCGGCTCAGACGAAATGCCTGCATCTTCCCCTGAAGCGACTGTGCTGATTCCCAAATGATTGAGCATCCACATGCTTAGGAGGCGATAAACTGCATGCCTTTTTCCAACCACCATTTTACACTGCTTAGAGAGCGTCGGAAAGCAGCTATGTCAGAAAGGCCCCTTTGCTCTCAGCCATGCCCTCCATTGCTCTCGAGGTGGAAGGCACAAGGCACTGGTTCTGGATCCACCCCTCAATGGGAGACAAACCACATCTTGGCCTGCTTGCAGCTCTTTAGGAAGTGGGGAAAAAACTCCCTTTCCACAGTGCTCTTACAGCGTCCTGGGAACATCTCATACAAAGGAGGCTGAACGCCATTTCTTTTCAGCACTTCACTCGCCAGTCTGGGACATCTGCATCCTGCACGTTTCCACCTTGCCAAACCGGCTCAGACGAAATGCCTACATCTTCCCCTTGAGCAATGGGGATGAGGCCCATAGGATTGTGGTTCCACATGCTGAGGAGGAGACAGACAATAGGCTTTTAACTAACCACGAAGTGCAACGGTTGGGAGAGTGTCAGAAAGCACCAATGGCAGAAAGACCCCTTTACTCTCAGCCGCGCCCTCCATTGCTGTAGAGGTGGAAGGCACAAAGCACTGCCTCCATCCTTCAATGGGAGACAAGCCATAAACTGTCTTGCCTCCAGCTCTTTAGGAAGCTGGGAAAGAACTCGCTTTCCACAGTGCTGTTACAGCATACGAGGAAACTCTCATACCGAGGCGGCTCAAATGCCATTTCTTCCCAGTGCTTAACTGGCTGCTTTAGGACTTCCGCTTCTGCCACAGTTCCACCTTGCCAACCCGCCTCCGACGAAATGCCTACATCTTCCCCTTAAGCAACAGGGGCGAATCCCACATGATTGTGCTGCCACATGCTTAGCAGGAGCAGACAATAGGCTTTTTACAAACCGCCATTGTGCACTGGGTCAGAGAGTGTCAGAATGCACCGATGTCAGAAAGGGCCCTTTGCTCTCAGCCGTGCCCTCCATTGCTCTAGAGGTGGAAGGCACAAAGCACTGCCTCCATCCTTCAATTGGAGACAAGCCAGCAACTGTTCTGCTTCCAGCTCTTTAGGAAGCTGGGAAAGAACTCGCATTGCACAGTGCGCTTACAGCGTCCTGGGAACGTATCATACAAAGGCAGCTGAACACCGTGTCTTTTCAGCCCTTAACTCACCAATCTGCAACATCTGCTTCTGCCGCATTTCCACCTTGCCAACCCGGCTCAGACGAAATGCCTACATCTTCCCCTCAAGCGACTGTGCTGTTTCCCATATGATTGAGCATCCACATGCTTAGGAGGCTATAAACTGCATGCCTTTTTCCAACCACCATTTTACACTGCTTAGAGAGCGTCGGAAAGCAGCTATGTCAGAAAGGCCCCTTTGCTCTCAGCCATGCCCTCCATTGCTCTCGAGGTGGAAGGCACAAGGCACTGCTTCTGGATCCACCCCTCAATGGGAGACAAACCACATCTTGGCCTGCTTCCAGCTCTTTAGGAAGTGGAGAAAAAACTTCCTTTCCACAGTGCTCTTACAGCGTCCTGGGAACATCTCATACAAAGGAGGCTGAATGCAGTTTCTTTTCAGCACTTCACTCGCCAGTCTGGGACATCTGCATCCTGCACGTTTCCACCTTGACAACCCGGCTCAGACGAAATGCCTACATCCTCCCCTTGAGCAATTGGGATGAGACCCATAGGATTGTGGTTCCACATGCTGAGGAGGATAGAGACAATAGGCTTTTAACTAACCACGAAGTGAAATGGTTGGGAGAGTGTCAGAAAGCACCAATGGCAGAAAGACCCCTTTACTCTCAGCCGCGCCCTCCATTGCTGTAAAGGTGGAAGGCACAAAGCACTGCCTCCATCCTTCAATGGGAGACAAGCCATAAACTGTCTTGCCTCCAGCTCTTTAGGAAGCTGGGAAAGAACTCGCTTTCCACAGTGCTGTTACAGCATACGAGGAAACTCTCATACCGAGGCAGCTCAAACGCCATCTATTCCCAGTGCTTAACTGGCCGCTTTAGGACTTCCGCTTCTGCCACAGTTCCAACTTGCCAACCCGGCTCAGACGAAATGCCTACATCTTCCCCTTAAGCAACGGGGGCGAAGCCCACATGATTGTGCTGCCACATGCTTAGCAGGAGCACACAATAGGCTTTTTACAAACCGCCATTGTGCACTGGGTCAGAGAGTGTCAGAATGCACCTATGTCAGAAAGGGCCCTTTGCTCTCAGCCATGCCCTCCATTGCTCTCGAGGTGGATGGCAGAAGGCACTGGTTCTGGTCCACCCCTCAATGGGAGACAAACCACATCTTGGCCTGCTTCCAGCTCTTTAGGAAGTGGAGAAAAAACTCCCTTTCCACAGTGCTCTTACAGCGTCCTGGGAACATCTCATACAAAGGAGGCTGAACGCCGTTTCTTTTCAGCACTTCACTCGCCAGTCTGGGACATCTGCATCCTGCACGTTTCCACCTTGCCAAACCGGCTCAGAAGAAATGCCTACATCTTCCCCTTGAGCAATGGGGATGAGGCCCATAGGATTGTGGTTCCACATGCTGAGGAGGAGAGAGACAATAGGCTTTTAACTAACCACGAAGTGCAACGGTTGGGAGAGTGTCAGAAGGCACCAATGGCAGAAAGACCCCTTAACTCTCAGCCGCGCCCTCCATTGCTGTAGAGGTGGAAGGCACAAAGCACTGCCTCCATCCTTCAATGGGAGACAAGCCATAAACTGTCTTGCCTCCAGCTCTTTAGGAAGCTGGGAAAGAACTCGCTTTCCACAGTGCTGTTACAGCATACGAGGAAACTCTCATACCGAGGCAGCTCAAACGCCATTTCTTCCCAGTGCTTAACTGGCCGCTTTAGGACTTCCGCATCTGCCACAGTTCCACTTTGCCAACCCGGCTCAGACGAAATGCCTACATCTTCCCCTTAAGCAACGTGGGCGAAACCCACGTGATTGTGCTGCCACATGCTTGGCAGCAGCAGACAATAGGCTTTTTACAAACCGCCATTGTGCACTGGGTCAGAGAGTGTCAGAATGCACCTATGTCAGAAAGGGCCCTTTGCTCTCAGCCATGCCCTCCATTGCTGTAGAGGTGGAAGGCACAAAGCACTGCCTCCATCCTTCAATGGGAGACAAGCCATAAACTGTCTTGCCTCCAGCTCTTAGGAAGCTGGGAAAGAACTCGCTTTCCACAGTGCTGTTACAGCATACGAGGAAACTCTCATACCGAGGCAGCTCAAACGCCATTTCTTCCCAGTGCTTAACTGGCCGCTTTAGGACTTCCGCTTCTGCCACAGTTCCACCTTGCCAACCCGCCTCAGACGAAATGCCTCCATCTTCCCCTTAAGCAACGGGGGCGAAGCCCACATGATTGTGCTGCCACATGCTTAGCAGGAGCAGACAATAGGCTTTTTACAAACCGCCATTGTGCACTGGGTCAGAGAGTGTCAGAATGCACCTATGTCAGAAAGGGCCCTTTGCTCTCAGCCGTGCCCTCCATTGCTCTACAGGTGGAAGGCACAAAGCACTGCCTCCATCCTTCAATTGGAGACAAGCCATAAACTGTCTTGCCTCCAGGTCTTTAGGAAGCTGACAAACAACTCGCTTTCCACAGTCCTGTTACAGCAGACCGGGGAACTTCTCATACCAAGGCAGCTCAAATGGCATTTCTTCCCAGCCCTTAACTCGCAGCTGTAGGACTCCTGCTTCTGCCGCAATTCCACCTTGCTAACCCGGCTCAGACGAAATGCCTACATCTTCCCCTGAAGCAACTGGGCTGAGTCCCAGATGATTGAGCGTCCACGTGCTTAGGAGGCGATAGACTGCACGTCTTTTTCCAACCACCATTGTGCTCTGCTGGAGAGAGTGTCGGAAAGCAGCTATGTCAGAAAGACCCCTTTGCTCTCAGCCGTGCCCTTCATTGCTCTAGACGTGGAATGCACAATGCACATGCTCCCCCCCTCAAGCGGCGACAAGCCACAGACCATCTTCCTTAAATCTCTTTAGGAAGCTGAGCAAGAACTCGCTTTCAACAGTGCTCTTTCTGTGTCCTGGCAACATCTCATACAAAGGCAGCTGATATGCCATTTCTTTTCAGCGCTTAACTCGCAGATTTGGAACTTCTGCTCCTGCCACATTTCCACCTGGCCAACCCGGCTCAGACGAAATGTCTACATCTTCCCCTTCAGCAACGGGGACGAGGCCCAGATGACTGTGCTTCCGCATGCTTAGCAGGAGCAGACAATAGGCTTTTTACAAACCGCCATTGTGCACTGGCTCAGAGAGTGTCAGAATGCACCTATGTCAGAAAGGGCCCTTGAATCTCAGCCGTGCCGTCCATTGCTCTGGAGGTGGAAGGCACAAAGCACTGAATCCATCCTTCAATTGGAGACAAGCCAGCAACTGTCCTGCTTCCAGCTCTTTAGGAAGCTGGGAAAGCACTCGCATTGCACAGTGCTCTTACAGCGTCCTGGGAACGTCTCATACAAAGGCAGCTGAACACCGTGTCTTTTCAGCCCTTAACTCACCAATCTGCAACATCTGCTTCTGCCGCATTTCCACCTTGCCAACCCGGCTCAGACGAAATGCCTACATCTTCCCCTGAAGCGACTGTGCTGATTCCCAAATGATTGAGCATCCACATGCTTAGGAGGCGATAGACTGCATGCCTTTTTCCAACCACCATTTTACACTGCTTAGAGAGCGTCGGAAAGCAGCTATGTCAGAAAGGCCCCTTTGCTCTCAGCCATGCCCTCCATTGCTCTCGAGGTGGAAGGCACAAGGCACTGGTTCTGGATCCACCCCTCAATGGGAGACAAACCACATCTTGGCCTGCTTCCAGCTCTTTAGGAAGTGGAGAAAAAACTCCCTTTCCACAGTGCTCTTACAGCGTCCTGGGAACATCTCATACAAAGGAGGCTGAACGCCGTTTCTTTTCAGCACCTCACTCGCCAGTCTGGGACATCTGCATCCTGCACGTTTCCACCTTGCCAAACCGGCTCAGACGAAATGCCTACATCTTCCCCTTGAGCAATGGGGATGAGGCCCATAGGATTGTGGTTCCACATGCTGAGGAGGAGACAGACAATAGGCTTTTAACTAACCACGAAGTGCAACGGTTGGGAGAGTGTCAGAAAGCACCAATGGCAGAAAGACCCCTTTACTCTCAGCCGCACCCTCCATTGCTGTAGAGGTGGAAGGCACAAAGCACTGCCTCCATCCTTCAATGGGAGACAAGCCATAAACTGTCTTGCCTCCAGCTCTTTAGGAAGCTGGGAAAGAACTCGCTTTCCACAGTGCTGTTACAGCATACGAGGAAACTCTCATACCGAGGCAGCTCAAACGCCATTTCTTCCCAGTGCTTAACTGGCCGCTTTAGGACTTCCGATTCTGCCACAGTTCCACCTTGCCAACCCGCCTCAGACGAAATGCCTACATCTTCCCTTTAAGCAACGGGGGCGAAGCCCACATGATTGTGCTGCCACATGCTTAGCAGGAGCAGACAATAGGCTTTTTACAAACCGCCATTGTGCACTGGGTCAGAGCGTGTCAGAATGCACCTATGTCAGAAAGGGCCCTTTGCTCTCAGCCGTGCCCTCCATTGCTCTAGAGGTGGAAGGCACAAAGCACTGCCTCCATCCTTCAATTGGAGACAAGCCATAAACTGTCTTGCCTCCAGCTCTTTAGGAAGCTGACAAACAACTCACTTTCCACAGTCCTGTTACAGCAGACCCGGGAAATTCTCATACCAAGGCAGCTCAAATGGCATTTCTTCCCAGCCCTTAACTCGCAGCTTTAGGACTCCTGCTTCTGCCGCAATTACACCTTGCCAACCCGGCTGAGACGAAATGCCCACATCTTCCCCTGAAGCAACTGGGCTGAGTCCCAAATGATTGAGCGTCCTCGTGCTTAGGAGGCGATAGACTGCACGCCTTTTTCCAACCACCATTGTGCACTGCTGGAGAGAGTGTCGGAAAGCAGCTATGTCAGAAAGACCCCTTTGCTCTCAGCCGTGCCCTTCATTGCTCTAGACGTGGAATGCACAATGCACTGGCTCACCCCCTCAAGCGGCGGCAAGAAACAGACCATCTTCCTTCCATCTCTTTAGGAAGCTGAGCAAGAACTCGCTTTCAACAGTGCTCTTTCTGTGTCCTGGCAACATCTCATACAAAGGCAGCTGATATGCCATTTCTTTTCAGCGCTTAACTCGCAGATTTGGAACTTCTGCTCCTGCCACATTTCCATCTGGCCAACCCGGCTCAGACGAAATGTCTACATCTTCCCTTTCAGCAACGGGGACGAGGCCCAGATGACTGTGCTTCCGCATGCTTAGCAGGAGCAGACAATAGGCTTTTTACAAACCGCCATTGTGCACTGGCTCAGAGAGTGTCAGAATGCACCTATGTCAGAAAGGGCCCTTGGATCTCAGCCGTGCCCTCCCTTGCTCTAGTGGTGGAAGGCACAAAGCACTGCCTCCATCCTTCAATTGGAGACAAGCCAGCAACTGTCCTGCTTCCAGCTCTTTAGGAAGCTGGGAAAGCACTCGCATTCCACAGTGCTCTTACAGCGTCCTGGGAACGTCTCATACAAAGGCAGCTGAACACCGTGTCTTTTCAGCCCTTAACTCACCAATCTGCAACATCTGCTTCTGCCGCATATCCACCTTGCCAACCCGGCTCAGACGAAATGCCTGCATCTTCCCCTGAAGCGACTGTGCTGATTCCCAAATGATTGAGCATCCACATGCTTAGGAGGCGATAAACTGCATGCCTTTTTCCAACCACCATTTTACACTGCTTAGAGAGCGTCGGAAAGCAGCTATGTCAGAAAGGCCCCTTTGCTCTCAGCCATGCCCTCCATTGCTCTCGAGGTGGAAGGCACAAGGCACTGGTTCTGGATCCACCCCTCAATGGGAGACAAACCACATCTTGGCCTGCTTGCAGCTCTTTAGGAAGTGGAGAAAAAACTCCCTTTCCACAGTGCTCTTACAGCGTCCTGGGAACATCTCATACAAAGGAGGCTGAACGCCATTTCTTTTCAGCACTTCACTCGCCAGTCTGGGACATCTGCATCCTGCACGTTTCCACCTTGCCAAACCGGCTCAGACGAAATGCCTACATCTTCCCCTTGAGCAATGGGGATGAGGCCCATAGGATTGTGGTTCCACATGCTGAGGAGGAGACAGACAATAGGCTTTTAACTAACCACGAAGTGCAACGGTTGGGAGAGTGTCAGAAAGCACCAATGGCAGAAAGACCCCTTTACTCTCAGCCGCGCCCTCCATTGCTGTAGAGGTGGAAGGCACAAAGCACTGCCTCCATCCTTCAATGGGAGACAAGCCATAAAATGTCTTGCCTCCAGCTCTTTAGGAAGCTGGGAAAGAACTCGCTTTCCACAGTGCTGTTACAGCATACGAGGAAACTCTCATACCGAGGCGGCTCAAATGCCATTTCTTCCCAGTGCTTAACTGGCTGCTTTAGGACTTCCGCTTCTGCCACAGTTCCACCTTGCCAACCCGCCTCCGACGAAATGCCTACATCTTCCCCTTAAGCAACGGGGGCGAAACCCAAATGATTGTGCTGCCACATGCTTAGCAGGAGCAGACAATAGGCTTTTTACAAACCGCCATTGTGCACTGGGTCAGAGAGTTTCAGAATGCACCTATGTCAGAAAGGGCCCTTTGCTCTCAGCCGTGCCCTCCATTGCTCTAGAGGTGGAAGGCACAAAGCACTGCCTCCATCCTTCAATTGGAGACAAGCCATAAACTGTCTTGCCTCCAGCTCTTTAGGAAGCTGACAAACAACTCGCTTTCCACAGTCCTGTTACAGCAGACCGGGCAAATTCTCATACCAAGGCAGCTGAAATGGCATTTCTTCCCAGCCCTTAACTCGCAGCGTTAGGACTCCTGCTTCTGCCGCAATTCTACCTTGCCAACCCGGCTCAGACGAAATGCCTACATCTTCCCCCGAAGCAACTGGGCTGAGTCCCAAATGATTGAGCGTCCACGTGCTTAGGAGGCGATAGACTGCACGCCTTTTTCCAACCACCATTGTGCACTGCTGGAGAGAGTGTCGGAAAGCAGCTATGTCAGAAAGACCCCTTTGCTCTCAGCCGTCCCCTTCATTGCTCTAGACGTGATATGCACAATGCACTGGCTCCCCCCCTCAAGCGGCGACAAGCCACAGACCATCTTCCTTCCATCTCTTTAGGAAGCTGAGCAAGAACTCGCTTTCAACAGTGCTCTTTCTGTGTCCTGGCAACATCTCATACAAAGGCAGCTGATGTGCCATTTCTTTTCAGCACTTAACTCGCAGATTTGGAACTTCTGCTGCTGCCACATTTCCACCTGGCCAACCCGGCTCAGACGAAATGTCTACATCTTCCCCTTCAGCAACGGGGACGAGGCCCAGATGACTGTGCTTTCGCATGCTTAGCAGGAGCAGACAATAGGCTTTTTAGAAACCGCCATTGTGCACTGGCTCAGAGAGTGTCAGAATGCACCTATGTCAGAAAGGGCCCTTGGATCTCAGCCGTGCCCTCCATTGCTCTAGAGGTGGAAGGCACAAAGCACTGCCTCCATCCTTCAATTGGAGACAAGCCAGCAACTGCCCTGCTTCCAGCTCTTTAGGAAGCTGGGAAAGCACTCGCATTCCACAGTGCTCTTACAGCGTCCTGGGAACATCTCATACAAAGGAGGCTGAACGCCGTTTCTTTTCAGCACTTCACTCGCCAGTCTGGGACATCTGCATCCTGCACGTTTCCACCTTGCCAAACCGGCTCAGACGAAATGCCTACATCTTCCCCTTGAGCAATGGGGATGAGGCCCATAGGATTGTGGTTCCACATGCTGAGGAGGAGAGGGACAATAGGCTTTTACCTAACCACGAAGTGCAACGGTTGGGAGAGTGTCAGAAAGCACCAATGGCAGAAAGACCCCTTTACTCTCAGCCGCGCCCTCCATTGCTGTAGAGGTGGAAGGCACAAAGCACTGCCTCCATCCTTCAATGGGAGACAAGCCATAAAATGTCTTGCCTCCAGCTCTTTAGGAAGCTGGGAAAGAACTCGCTTTCCACAGTGCTGTTACAGCATACGAGGAAACTCTCATACCGAGGCAGCTCAAATGCCATTTCTTCCCAGTGCTTAACTGGCCGCTTTAGGACTTCCGCTTCTGCCACAGTTCCACCTTGCCAACCCGCCTCAGACGAAATGCCTACATCTTCCCCTTAAGCAACGGGGGCGAAACCCACATGATTGTGCTGCCACATGCTTAGCAGGAGCAGACAATAGGCTTTTTACAAACCGCCATTGTGCACTGGGTCAGAGAGTGTCAGAATGCACCTATGTCAGAAAGGGCCCTTTGCTCTCAGCCGTGCCCTCCATTGCTCTAGAGGTGGAAGGCACAAAGCACTGCCTCCATCCTTCAATTGGAGACAAGCCATAAACTGTCTTGCCTCCAGCTCTTTAGGAAGCTGACAAACAGCTCACTTTCCACAGTCCTGTTACAGCAGACCGGGGAATTTCTCTTAAAAAGGCAGCTCAAATGGCATTTCTTCCCAGCCCTTAACTCGCAGCGTTAGGAATCCTGCTTCTGCCGCAATTCCACCTTGCCAACCCGGCTCAGCCGAAATGCCTACATCTTCCCCTGAAGCAACTGGGCTGAGTCCCAAATGATTGAGCGTCCACGTGCTTAGGAGGCGATAGACTGCACGCCTTTTTCCAACCACCATTGTGCACTGCTGGAGAGAGTGTCGGAAAGCAGCTATGTCAGAAAGACCCCTTTGCTCTCAGCCGTGCCCTTCATTGCTCTAGACGTGGAATGCACAATGCACATGCTCCCCCCCTCAAGCGGCGACAAGCCACAGACCATCTTCCTTCCATCTCTTTAGGAAGCTGAGCAAGAACTCGCTTTCAACAGTGCTCTTTCTGTGTCCTGGCAACATCTCATACAAAGGCAGCTGATATGCCATTTCTTTTCAGCGCTTAACTCGCAGATTTGGAACTTCTGCTCCTGCCGCATTTCCATCTTGCCAACCCGGCACAGACGAAATGTGTACATCTTCCGCTTCAGCACTGGGGAGGAGGCCCAGATGACTGTGCTTCCGCATGCTTAGCAGGAGCAGACAATAGGCTTTTTACAAACCGCCATTGTGCACTGGCTCAGAGAGTGTCAGAATGCACCTATGTCAGAAAGGGCCCTTGGATCTCAGCCGTGCCCTCCCTTGCTCTAGTGGTGGAAGGCACAAAGCACTGCCTCCATCCTTCAATTGGAGACAAGCCAGCAACTGTCCTGCTTCCAGCTCTTTAGGAAGCTGGGAAAGCACTCGCATTCCACAGTGCTCTTACAGCGTCCTGGGAACGTCTCATACAAAGGCAGCTGAACACCGTGTCTTTTCAGCCCTTAACTCACCAATCTGCAACATCTGCTTCTGCCGCATATCCACCTTGCCAACCCGGCTCAGACGAAATGCCTGCATCTTCCCCTGAAGCGACTGTGCTGATTCCCAAATGATTGAGCATCCACATGCTTAGGAGGCGATAAACTGCATGCCTTTTTCCAACCACCATTTTACACTGCTTAGAGAGCGTCGGAAAGCAGCTATGTCAGAAAGGCCCCTTTGCTCTCAGCCATGCCCTCCATTGCTCTCGAGGTGGAAGGCACAAGGCACTGGTTCTGGATCCACCCCTCAATGGGAGACAAACCACATCTTGGCCTGCTTGCAGCTCTTTAGGAAGTGGGGAAAAAACTCCCTTTCCACAGTGCTCTTACAGCGTCCTGGGAACATCTCATACAAAGGAGGCTGAACGCCATTTCTTTTCAGCACTTCACTCGCCAGTCTGGGACATCTGCATCCTGCACGTTTCCACCTTGCCAAACCGGCTCAGACGAAATGCCTACATCTTCCCCTTGAGCAATGGGGATGAGGCCCATAGGATTGTGGTTCCACATGCTGAGGAGGAGACAGACAATAGGCTTTTAACTAACCACGAAGTGCAACGGTTGGGAGAGTGTCAGAAAGCACCAATGGCAGAAAGACCCCTTTACTCTCAGCCGCGCCCTCCATTGCTGTAGAGGTGGAAGGCACAAAGCACTGCCTCCATCCTTCAATGGGAGACAAGCCATAAACTGTCTTGCCTCCAGCTCTTTAGGAAGCTGGGAAAGAACTCGCTTTCCACAGTGCTGTTACAGCATACGAGGAAACTCTCATACCGAGGCGGCTCAAATGCCATTTCTTCCCAGTGCTTAACTGGCTGCTTTAGGACTTCCGCTTCTGCCACAGTTCCACCTTGCCAACCCGCCTCCGACGAAATGCCTACATCTTCCCCTTAAGCAACGGGGGCGAAACCCAAATGATTGTGCTGCCACATGCTTAGCAGGAGCAGACAATAGGCTTTTTACAAACCGCCATTGTGCACTGGGTCAGAGAGTTTCAGAATGCACCTATGTCAGAAAGGGCCCTTTGCTCTCAGCCGTGCCCTCCATTGCTCTAGAGGTGGAAGGCACAAAGCACTGCCTCCATCCTTCAATTGGAGACAAGCCATAAACTGTCTTGCCTCCAGCTCTTTAGGAAGCTGACAAACAACTCGCTTTCCACAGTCCTGTTACAGCAGACCGGGCAAATTCTCATACCAAGGCAGCTGAAATGGCATTTCTTCCCAGCCCTTAACTCGCAGCGTTAGGACTCCTGCTTCTGCCGCAATTCTACCTTGCCAACCCGGCTCAGACGAAATGCCTACATCTTCCCCCGAAGCAACTGGGCTGAGTCCCAAATGATTGAGCGTCCACGTGCTTAGGAGGCGATAGACTGCACGCCTTTTTCCAACCACCATTTTGCACTGCTGGAGAGAGTGTCGGAAAGCAGCTATGTCAGAAAGACCCCTTTGCTCTCAGCCGTGCCCTTCATTGCTCTAGACGTGGAATGCACAATGCACTGGCTCCCCCCCTCAAGCGGCGACAAGCCACAGACCATCTTCCTTCCATCTCTTTAGGAAGCTGAGCAAGAACTCGCTTTCAACAGTGCTCTTTCTGTGTCCTGGCAACATCTCATACAAAGGCAGCTGATATGCCATTTCTTTTCAGCGCTTAACTCGCAGATTTGGAACTTCTGCTCCTGCCACATTTCCACCTGGCCAACCCGGCTCAGACGAAATGTCTACATCTTCCCCTTCAGCAACGGGGACGAGGCCCAGATGACTGTGCTTCCGCATGCTTAGCAGGAGCAGACATTAGGCTTTTTAGAAACCGCCATTGTGCACTGGCTCAGAGAGTGTCAGAATGCACCTATGTCAGAAAGGGCCCTTGGATCTCAGCCGTGCCCTCCATTGCTCTAGAGGTGGAAGGCACAAAGCACTGCCTCCATCCTTCAATTGGATACAAGCCAGCAACTGTCCTGCTTCCAGCTCTTTAGGAAGCTGTGAAGGCACTCGCATTGCACAGTGCTCTTACAGCGTCCTGGGAACGTCTCATACAAAGGCAGCTGAACACCGTGTCTTTTCAGCCCTTAACTCACCAATCTGCAACATCTGCTTCTGCCGCATTTCCACCTTGCCAACCCGGCTCACACGAAATGACTACATCTTCCCCTGAAGCGACTGTGCTGATTCCCAAAGGATTGAGCATCCACATGCTTAGGAGGCGATAAACTGCATGCCTTTTTCCAACCACCATTTTACACTGCTGAGAGAGCGTCGGAAAGCAGCTATGTCAGAAAGGCCCCTTTGCTCTCAGCCATGCCCTCCATTGCTCTCGAGGTGGAAGGCACAAGGCACTGGTTCTGGATCCACCCCTCAATGGGAGACAAACCACATCTTGGCCTGCTTCCAGCTCTTTAGGAAGTGGAGAAAAAACTCCCTTTCCACAGTGCTCTTACAGCGTCCAGGGAACATCTCATACAAAGGAGGCTGAACGCCATTTCTTTTCAGCACTTCACTCGCCAGTCTGGGACATCTGCATCCTGCACGTTTCCACCTTGCCAACCCGGCTCAGATGAACTGCCTACATCTTCCCCTTGAGCAATGGGGATGAGGCCCATAGGATTGTGGTTCCACATGCTGAGGAGGAGAGAGACAATAGGCTTTTAACTAACCACGAAGTGCAACGGTTGGGAGAGTGTCAGAAGGCACCAATGGCAGAAAGACCCCTTAACTCTCAGCCGCGCCCTCCATTGCTGTAGAGGTGGAAGGCACAAAGCACTGCCTCCATCCTTCAATGGGAGACAAGCCATAAACTGTCTTGCCTCCAGCTCTTTAGGAAGCTGGGAAAGAACTCGCTTTCCACAGTGCTGTTCCAGCATACGAGGAAAGTCTCATACCGAGGCAGCTCAAACGCCATTTCTTCCCAGTGCTTAACTGGCCGCTTTAGGACTTCCGCTTCTGCCACAGTTCCACCTTGCCAACCCGCCTCAGACGAAATGCCTACATCTTCCCCTTAAGCAACGGGGGCGAAGCCCACATGATTGTGCTGCCACATGCTTAGCAGGAGCAGACAATAGGCTTTTTACAAACCGCCATTGTGCACTGGGTCAGAGAGTGTCAGAATGCACCTATGTCAGAAAGGGCCCTTTGCTCTCAGCCGTGCTCTCCATTGCTCTAGAGGTGGAAGGAACAGAGCACTGCCTCCATCCTTCAATTGGAGACAAGCCATAAACTGTCTTGCCTCCAGCTCTTTAGGATGCTGACAAACAACTCGCTTTCCACAGTCCTGTTACAGCAGACCGAGGATCTTCTCATACCAAGGCAGCTCAAATGGCATTTCTTCCCATCCCTTAACTCGCAGCTGTAAGACTCCTGCTTCTGCCGCAATTTCACGTTGCCAACCCGGCTCAGACGAAATGCCTACATCTTCCCCTGAAGCAACTGTGCTGAGTCCCAAATGATTGAGCGTCCACATGCTTAGGAGGCGATAGACTGCACGCCTTTTTCCAACCACCATTTTGCACTGCTGGAGAGAGTGTCGGAAAGCAGCTATGTCAGAAAGACCCCTTTGCTCTCAGCCGTGCCCTCCATTGCTTTAGACGTGGAATGCACAATGCACTGGATCCCCCCCTCAAGGGGCGACAAGCCACAGACCATCTTCCTTCCATCTCTTTAGGAAGCTGAGCAAGAACTCGCTTTCAACAGTGCTCTTTCTGTGTCCTGGCAACATCTCATCCAAAGGCAGCTGATATGCCATTTCTTTTCAGCGCTTAACTCGCAGATTTGGAACTTCTGCCCCTGCCACATTTCCACCTGGCCAACCCGGGTCAGACGAAATGTCTACATCTTCCCCTTCAGCAACGGGGACGAGGCCCAGATGACTGTGCTTCCGCATGCTTAGCAGGAGCAGACAATAGGCTTTTTACAAACCGCCATTGTGCACTGGGTCATAGAGTGGCAGAATGCACCTATGTCAGAAAGGGCCCTTGGATCTCAGCCGTGCCCTCCATTGCTCTAGAGGTGGAAGGCACAAAGCACTGCCTCCATCCTTCAATTGGAGACAAGCCAGCAACTGTCCTGCTTCCAGCTCTTTAGGAAGCTGGGAAAGCACTCGCATTGCACAGTGCTCTTACAGCGTCCTGGGAACGTCTCATACAAAGGCAGCTGAACACCGTGTCTTTTCAGCCCTTAAATCACCAATCTGCAACATCTGCTTCTGCCGCATTTCCACCTTGCCAACCCGGCTCAGACGAAATGCCTACATCTTCCCCTGAAGCGACTGTGCTGATTCCCAAATGATTGAGCATCCACATGCTTAGGAGGCGATAAACTGCATGCCTTTTTCCAACCACCATTTTACACTGCTTAGAGAGCGTCGGAAAGCAGCTATGTCAGAAAGGCCCCTTTGCTCTCAGCCATGCCCTCCATTGCTCTCGAGGTGGAAGGCACAAGGCACTGGTTCTGGATCCACCCTTCAATGGGAGACAAACCACATCTTGGCCTGCTTCCAACTCTTTAGGAAGTGGAGAAAAAACTCCCTTTCCACAGTGCTCTTACAGCGTCCTGGGAACATCTCATACAAAGGAGGCTGAACGCCGTTTCTTTTCAGCACTTCACTCGTCAGTCTGGGACATCTGCATCCTGCACGTTTCCACCTTGCCAACCCGGCTCAGACGAAATGCCTACATCCTCCCCTTGAGCAATGGGGATGAGGCCCATAGGATTGTGGTTCCACATGCTGAGGAGGAGAGAGACAATAGGCTTTTAACTAACCACGAAGTGCAACGGTTGGGAGAGTGTCAGAAAGCACCAATGGCAGAAAGACCCCTTTACTCTCAGCCGCGCCCTCCATTGCTGTAGAGGTGGAAGGCACAAAGCACTGCCTCCATCCTTCAATGGGAGACAAGCCATAAACTGTCTTGCCTCCAGCTCTTTAGGAAGCTGGGAAAGAACTCGCTTTCCACAGTGCTGTTAGCGCATACGAGCAAACTCTCATACCGAGGCAGCTCAAACGCCATTTCTACCCAGTGCTTACCTGGCCGCTTTAGGACTTCCGCTTCTGCCACAGTTCCACCTTGCCAACCCGGCTCAGAGGAAATGCCTACATCTTCCCCTTAAGCAACGTGGGCGAAGCCCACACGATTGTGCTGCCACATGCTTAGCAGGAGCAGACAATAGGCTTTTTACAAACCGCCATTGTGCACTGGGTCAGAGAGTGTCAGAATGCACCTATGTCAGAAAGGGCCCTTTGCTCTCAGCCGTGCCCTCCATTGCTCTAGAGGTGGAAGGCACAAAGCACTGCCTCCATCCTTCAATTGGAGACAAGCCAGCAACTGTCCTGCTTCCAGCTCTTTAGGAAGCTGTGAAAGCACTCGCATTGCACAGTGCTCTTACAGCGTCCTGGGAACGTCTCATACAAAGGCAGCTGAACACCGTGTCTTTTCAGCCCTTAACTCACCAATCTGCAACATCTGCTTCTGCCGCATTTCCACCTTGCCAACCCGGCTCAGACGAAATGCCTGCATCTTCCACTGAAGCGACTGTGCTGATTCCCAAATGATTGAGCATCCACATGCTTAGGAGGCGATAAACTGCATGCCTTTTTCCAACCACCATTTTACACTGCTTAGAGAGCGTCGGAAAGCAGCTATGTCAGAAAGGCCCCTTTGCTCTCAGCCATGCCCTCCATTGCTCTCGAGGTGGAAGGCACAAGGCACTGCTTCTGGATCCACCCCTCAATGGGAGACAAACCACATCTTGGCCTGCTTCCAGATCTTTAGGAAGTGGAGAAAAAACTCCCTTTCCACAGTGCTCTTACAGCGTCCTGGGAACATCTCATACAAAGGAGGCTGAACGCCGTTTCTTTTCAGCACTTCACTCGCCAGTCTGGGACATCTGCATCCTGCACGTTTCTACCTTGACAACCCGGCTCAGACGAAATGCCTACATCCTCCCCTTGAGCAATTGGGATGAGGCCCATAGGATTGTGGTTCCACATGCTGAGGAGGAGAGAGACAATAGGCTTTTAACTAACCACGAAGTGCAACGGTTGGGAGAGTGTCAGAAAGCACCAATGGCAGAAAGACCCCTTTACTCTCAGCCGCGCCCTCCATTGCTGTAGAGGTGGAAGGCACAAAGCACTGCCTCCATCCTTCAATGGGAGACAAGCCATAAACTGTCTTGCCTCCAGCTCTTTAGGAAGCTGGGAAAGAACTCGCTTTCCACAGTGCTGTTAGCGCATACGAGCAAACTCTCATACCGAGGCAGCTCAAACGCCATTTCTTCCCAGTGCTTACCTGGCCGCTTTAGGACTTCCGCTTCTGCCACAGTTCCACCTTGCCAACACGGCTCAGACGAAATGCCTACATCTTCGCCTTAAGCAACGGGGGCGAAGCCCACACGATTGTGCTGCCACATGCTTAGCAGGAGCAGACAATAGGCTTTTAACAAACCGCCATTGTGCACTGGGTCAGAGAGTGTCAGAATGCACCTATGTCAGAAAGGGCCCTTTGCTCTCAGCCGCGCCCTCCATTGCTCTAGAGGTGGAAGGCACAAAGCACTGCCACCATCCTTCAATTGGAGACAAGCCATAAACTGTCTTGCCTCCAGCTCTTTAGGAAGCTGACAAACAACTCGCTTTCCACAGTCGTGTGACAGCAGACCGGGGAACTTCTCATACCAAGGCAGCTCAAATGGCATTTCTTCCCAGCCCTTAACTCGCAGCTGTAGGACTCCTGCTTCTGCCGCAATTCCACCTGGCCAACCCGGCTCAGACGAAATGCCTACATCTTCCCCTGAAGCAACTGGGCTGAGTCCCAAATGATTGAGCGTCCACGTGCTTAGGAGGCGATAGACTGCACGCCTTTTTCCTACCACCATTGTGCACTGCTGGAGAGAGTGTCGGAAAGCAGCTATGTCAGAAACACCCCTTTGCTCTCAGCTGTGCCCTTCATTGCTCTAGACGTGGAATGCACAATGCACTGGCTCCCCCCCTCAAGCGGCGACAAGCCACAGACCATCTTCCTTCCATCTCTTTAGGAAGCTGAGCAAGAACTCGCTTTCAACAGTGCTCTTTCTGTGTCCTGGCAACATCTCATACAAAGGCAGCTGATATGCCATTTCTTTTCAGCGCTTAACTCGCAGATTTGGAACTTCTGCTCCTGCCACATTTCCACCTGGCCAACCCGGCTCAGACGAAATGTCTACATCTTCCCCTTCAGCAACGGGGACGAGGCCCAGATGACTGTGCTTCCGCATGCTTAGCAGGAGCAGACATTAGGCTTTTTACAAACCGCCATTGTGCACTGGCTCAGAGAGTGTCAGAATGCACCTATGTCAGAAAGGGCCCTTGGATCTCAGCCGTGCCCTCCATTGCTCTAGAGGTGGAAGGCACAAAGCACTGCCTACATCCTTCAATTGGAGACAAGCCAGCAACTGTCCTGCTTCCAGCTCTTTAGGAAGCTGTGAAAGCACTCGCATTGCACAGTGCTCTTACAGCGTCCTGGGAACGTCTCATACAAAGGCAGCTGAACACCGTGTCTTTTCAGCCCTTAACTCACCAATCTGCAACATCTGCTTCTGCCGCATTTCCACCTTGCCAACCTGGCTCAGACGAAATGCCTACATCTTCCCCTGAAGCGACTGTGCTGATGCCCAAAGGATTGAGCATCCACATGCTTAGGAGGCGATAAACTGCATGCCTTTTTCCAACCACCATTTTACACTGCTTAGAGAGCGTCGGAAAGCAGCTATGTCAGAAAGGCCCCTTTGCTCTCAGCCATGCCCTCCATTGCTCTCGAGGTGGAAGGCACAAGGCACTGCTTCTGGATCCACCCCTCAATGGGAGACAAACCACATCTTGGCCTGCTTCCAGCTCTTTAGGAAGTGGAGAAAAAGCTCCCTTTCCACAGTGCTCTTACAGCGTCCTGGGAACATCTCATACAAAGGAGGCTGAACGCCGTTTCTTTTCAGCACTTCACTCACCAGTCTGGGACATCTGCATCCTGCACGTTACCACCTTGACAACCCGGCTCAGACGAAATGCCTACATCCTCCCCTTGAGCAACTGGGATGAGGCCCATAGGATTGTGGTTCCACATGCTGAGGAGGAGAGAGACAATAGGCTTTTAACTAACCACGAAGTGCAACGGTGGGAGAGTGTCAGAAAGCACCAATGGCAGAAAGACCCCTTTACTCTCAGCCGCGCCCTCCATTGCTGTAGAGGTGTAAGGCACAAAGCACTGCCTCCATCCTTCAATGGGAGACAAGCCATAAACTGTCTTGCCTCCAGCTCTTTAGGAAGCTGGGAAAGAACTCGCTTTCCACAGTGCTGTTACAGCATACGAGGAAACTCTCATACCGAGGCAGCTCAAACGTCATTTCTTCCCAGTGCTTAACTGGGCGATTTAGGACTTCCGCTTCTGCCACAGTTCCACCTTGCCAACCCGCCTCAGACGAAATGCCTACATCTTCCCCTTAAGCAACGGGGGCGAAGCCCACATGATTGTGCTGCCACATGCTTAGCAGGAGCAGACAATAGGCTTTTTACAAACCGCCATTGTGCACTGGGTCAGAGCGTGTCAGAATGCACCTATGTCAGAAAGGGCCCTTTGCTCTCAGCCGTGCCCTCCATTGCTCTAGAGGTGGAAGGCACAAAGCACTGCCTCCATCCTTCAATTGGAGACAAGCCATAAACTGTCTTGCCTCCAGCTCTTTAGGAAGCTGACAAACAACTCGCTTTCCACAGTCGTGTTACTGCACACCGGGGAACTTCTCATACCAAGGCAGCTCAAATGGCATTTCTTCCCAGCCCTTAACTCGCAGCTTTAGGACTCCTGCTTCTGCCGCAATTCCACCTTGCCAACCCGGCTCAGACGAAATGCCTACATCTTCCCCTGAAGCAACTGGGCTGAGTCCCAAATGATTGAGCGTCCACGTGCTTAGGAGGCGATAGACTGCACGCCTTTTTCCAACCACCATTGTGCACTGCTGGAGATAGTGTCGGAAAGCAGCTATGTCAGAAAGACCCCTTTGCTCTCAGCCGTGCCCTTCATTGCTCTAGACGTGGAATGCACAATGCACTGGCTCCCCCCCTCGAGCGGCGACAAGCCACAGACCATCTTCCTTCCATCTCTTTAGGAAGCTGAGCAAGAACTCGCTTTCAACAGTGCTCTTTCTGTGTCCTGGCAACATCTCATACAAAGGCAGCTGATATGCCATTTCTTTTCAGCGCTTAACTCGCAGATTTGGAACTTCTGCTCCTGCCACATTTCCACCTGGCCAACCCGGCTCAGACGAAATGTCTACATCTTCCCCTTCAGCAACGGGGACGAGGCCCAGATGACTGTGCTTCCGCATGCTTAGCAGGAGCAGACATTAGGCTTTTTACAAACCGCCATTGTGCACTGGCTCAGAGAGTGTCAGAATGCACCTATGTAAGAAAGGGCCCTTGGATCTCAGCTGTGCCCTCCATTGCTCTAGAGGTGGAAGGCACAAAGCACTGCCTCCATCCTTCAAATGGAGACAAGCCAGCAACTGTCCTGCTTCCAGCTCTTTAGGAAGCTGGGAAAGCACTCGCATTCCACAGTGCTCTTACAGCGTCCTGGGAACGTCTCATACAAAGGCAGCTGAACACCGTGTCTTTTCAGCCCTTAACTCACCAATCTGCAACATCTGCTTCTGCCGCATTTCCACCTTGCCAACACGGCTCAGACGAAATGCCTACATCTTCCCCTGAAGCGACTGTGCTGATTCCCAAAGGATTGAGCATCCACATGCTTAGGAGGCGATAAACTGCATGCCTTTTTCCAACCACCATTTTACACTGCTTAGAGAGCGTCGGAAAGCAGCTATGTCAGAAAGGCCCCTTTGCTCTCAGCCATGCCCTCCATTGCTCTCGAGGTGGAAGGCACAAGGCACTGGTTCTGGATCCACCCCTCAATGGGAGACAAACCACATCTTGGCCTGCTTCCAGCTCTTTAGGAAGTGGAGAAAAAACTCCCTTTCCACAGTGCTCTTACAGCGTCCAGGGAACATCTCATACAAAGGAGGCTGAACGCCATTTCTTTTCAGCACTTCACTCGCCAGTCTGGGACATCTGCATCCTGCACGTTTCCACCTTGCCAACCCGGCTCAGATGAAGTGCCTACATCTTCCCATTGAGCAATGGGGATGAGGCCCATAGGATTGTGGTTCCACATGCTGAGGAGGAGAGAGACAATAGGCTTTTAACTAACCACGAAGTGCAACGGTTGGGAGAGTGTCAGAAGGCACCAATGGCAGAAAGACCCCTTTACTCTCAGCCGCGCCCTCCATTGCTGTAGAGGTGGAAGGCACAAAGCACTGCCTCCATCCTTCAATGGGAGACAAGCCATAAACTGTCTTGCCTCCAGCTCTTTAGGAAGCTGGGAAAGAACTCGCTTTCCACAGTGCTGTTCCAGCATACGAGGAAACTCTCATACCGAGGCAGCTCAAACGCCATTTCTTCCCAGTGCTTAACTGGCCGCTTTAGGACTTCCGCTTCTGCCACAGTTCCACCTTGCCAACCCGGCTCAGACGAAATGCCTACATCTTCCCCTTAAGCAACGGGGGCGAAGCCCACATGATTGTGCTGCCACATGCTTAGCAGGAGCAGACAATAGGCTTTTTACAAACCGCCATTGTGCACTGGGTCAGAGAGTGTCAGAATGCACCTATGTCAGAAAGGGCCCTTTGCTCTCAGCCGTGCCCTCCATTGCTCTAGAGGTGGAAGGAACAGAGCACTGCCTCCATCCTTCAATTGGAGACAAGCCATAAACTGTCTTGCCTCCAGCTCTTTAGGATGCTGACAAACAACTCGCTATCCACAGTCCTGTTACAGCAGACCGAGGATCTTCTCATACCAAGGCAGCTCAAATGGCATTTCTTCCCAGCCCTTAACTCGCAGCTGTAAGACTCCTGCTTCTGCCGCAATTCCACGTTGCCAACCCGGCTCAGACGAAATGCCTACATCTTCCCCTGAAGCAACTGTGCTGAGTCCCAAATGATTGAGCGTCCACATGCTTAGGAGGCGATAGACTGCACGCCTTTTTCCAACCACCATTTTGCACTGCTGGAGAGAGTGTCGGAAAGCAGCTATGTCAGAAAGACCCCTTTGCTCTCAGCCGTGCCCTCCATTGCTTTAGACGTGGAATGCACAATGCACTGGATCCCCCCCTCAAGGGGCGACAAGCCACAGACCATCTTCCTTCCATCTCTTTAGGAAGCTGAGCAAGAACTCGCTTTCAACAGTGCTCTTTCTGTGTCCTGGCAACATCTCATCCAAAGGCAGCTGATATGCCATTTCTTTTCAGCTCTTACCTCGCAGATTTGGAACTTCTGCTCCTGCCACATTTCCACCTGGCCAACCCGGCTCAGACGAAATGTCTACATCTTCCCCTTCAGCAACGGGGACGAGGCCCAGATGACTGTGCTTCCGCATGCTTAGCAGGAGCAGACATTAGGCTTTTTACAAACCGCCATTGTGGACTGGCTCAGAGAGTGTCAGAATGCACCTATGTCAGAAAGGGCCCTTGGATCTCAGCTGTGCCCTCCATTGCTCTAGAGGTGGAAGGCACAAAGCACTGCCTCCATCCTTCAATTGGAGACAAGCCAGCAACTGTCCTGCTTCCAGCTCTTTAGGAAGCTGTGAAAGCACTCGCATTGCACAGTGATCTTACAGCGTCCTGGGAACGTCTCATACAAAGGCAGCTGAACACCGTGTCTTTTCAGCCCTTAACTCACCAATCTGCAACATCTGCTTCTGCCGCATTTCCACCTTGCCAACCTGGCTCAGACGAAATGCCTACATCTTCCCCTGAAGCGACTGTGCTGATTCCCAAAGGATTGAGCATCCACATGCTTAGGAGGCGATAAACTGCATGCCTTTTTCCAACCACCATTTTACACTGCTTAGAGAGCGTCGGAAAGCAGCTATGTCAGAAAGGCCCCTTTGCTCTCAGCCATGCCCTCCATTGCTCTCGAGGTGGAAGGCACAAGGCACTGCTTCTGGATCCACCCCTCAATGGGAGACAAACCACATCTTGGCCTGCTTCCAGCTCTTTAGGAAGTGGAGAAAAAACTCCCTTTCCACAGTGCTCTTACAGCGTCCTGGGAACATCTCATACAAAGGAGGCTGAACGCCGTTTCTTTTCAGCACTTCACTCGTCAGTCTGGGACATCTGCATCCTGCACGTTTCCACCTTGACAACCCGGCTCAGACGAAATGCCTACATCCTCCCCTTGAGCAACTGGGATGAGGCCCATAGGATTGTGGTTCCACATGCTGAGGAGGAGAGAGACAATAGGCTTTTAACTAACCACGAAGTGCAACGGTGGGAGAGTGTTAGAAAGCACCAATGGCAGAAAGACCCCTTTACTCTCAGCCACGCCCTCCATTGCTGTAGAGGTGGAAGGCACAAAGCACTGCCTCCATCCTTCAATGGGAGACAAGCCATAAACTGTCTTGCCTCCAGCTGTTTAGGAAGCTGGGAAAGAACTCGCTTTCCACAGTGCTGTTACAGCATACGAGGAAACTCTCATACCGAGGCAGCTCAAACGCCATTTCTTCCCAGTGCTTAACTGGGCGATTTAGGACTTCCGCTTCTGCCACAGTTCCACCTTGCCAACCCGCCTCAGACGAAATGCCTACATCTTCCCCTTAAGCAACGGGGGCGAAGCCCACATGATTGTGCTGCCACATGCTTAGCAGGAGCAGACAATAGGCTTTTTACAAACCGCCATTGTGCACTGGGTCAGAGCGTGTCAGAATGCACCTATGTCAGAAAGGGCCCTTTGCTCTCAGCCGTGCCCTCCATTGCTCTAGAGGTGGAAGGCACAAAGCACTGCCTCCATCCTTCAATTGGAGACAAGCCATAAACTGTCTTGCCTCCAGCTCTTTAGGAAGCTGACAAACAACTCGCTTTCCACAGTCGTGTTACAGCACACCGGGGAACTTCTCATACCAAGGCAGCTCAAATGGCATTTCTTCCCAGCCCTTAACTCGCAGCTTTAGGACTCCTGCTTCTGCCGCAATTCCACCTTGCCAACCCGGCTCAGACGAAATGCCTACATCTTCCCCTGAAGCAACTGGGCTGAGTCCCAAATGATTGAGCGCCCACGTGCTTAGGAGGCGATAGACTGCACGCCTTTTTCCAACCACCATTGTGCACTGCTGGAGAGAGTGTCGGAAAGCAACTATGTCAGAAAGACCCCTTTGCTCTCAGCCGTCCCCTTCATTGCTCTAGACTTGGAATGCACAATGCACTGGCTCCCCACCTCAAGCGGCGACAAGCCACAGACCATCTTCCTTCCATCTCTTTAGGAAGCTGAGCAAGAACTCGCTTTCAACAGTGCTCTTTCTGTGTCCTGGCAACATCTCATACAAAGGCAACTGATATGCCACTTCTTTTCAGCGCTTAACTCACAGATTTGGAACTTCTGCTCCTGCCACATTTCCACCTGGCCAACCCGGCTCAGACGAAATGTCTACATCTTCCCCTTCAGCAACGGGGACGAGGCCCAGATGACTGTGCTTCCGCATGCTTAGCAGGAGGAGACAATAGGCTTTTTACAAACCGCCATTGTGTACTGGCTCAGAGAGTGTCAGAATGCACCTATGTCAGAAAGGGCCCTTGGATCTCAGCCGTGCCCTCCATTGCTCTAGAGGTGGAAGGCACAAAGCACTGCCTCCATCCTTCAAATGGAGACAAGCCAGCAACTGTCCTGCTTCCAGCTCTTTAGGAAGCTGGGAAAGCACTCGCATTCCACAGTGCTCTTACAGCGTCCTGGGAACGTCTCATAAAAAGGCAGCTGAACACCGTGTCTTTTCAGCCCTTAACTCACCAATCTGCAACATCTGCTTCTGCCGCATTTCCACCTTGCCAACCCGGCTCAGACGAAATGCCTACATCTTCCCCTGAAGCGACTGTGCTGATTCCCAAAGGATTGAGCATCCACATGCTTAGGAGGCGATAAACTGCATGCCTTTTTCCAACCACCATTTTACACTGCGTAGAGAGCGTCGGAAAGCAGCTATGTCAGAAAGGCCCCTTTGCTCTCAGCCATGCCCTCCATTGCTCTCGAGGTGGAAGGCACAAGGCACTGCTTCTGGATCCACCCCTCAATGGGAGACAAACCACATCTTGGCCTTCTTCCAGCTCTTTAGGAAGTGGAGAAAAAACTCCCTTTCCACAGTGCTCTTACAGCGTCCTGGGAACATCTCATACAAAGGAGGCTGAACGCCGTTTCTTTTCAGCACTTCACTCGCCAGTCTGGGACATCTGCATCCTGCACGTTTCCACCTTGACAACCCGGCTCAGACGAAATGCCTACATCCTCCCCTTGAGCAATTGGGATGAGGCCCATAGGATTGTGGTTCCACATTCTGAGGAGGAGAGAGACAATAGGCTTTTAACTAACCACGAAGTGCAACGGTTGGGAGAGTGTCAGAAAGCACCAATGGCAGAAAGACCCCTTTACTCTCAGCCGCGCCCTCCATTGCTGTAGAGGTGGAAGGCACAAAGCACTGCCTCCATCCTTCAATGGGAGACAAGCCATAAACTGTCTTGCCTCCAGCTCTTTAGGAAGCTCGGAAAGAACTCGCTTTCCACAGTGCTGTTACAGCATACGAGGAAACTCTCATACCGAGGCAGCTCAAACGCCATTTCTTCCCAGTGCTTAACTGGGCGCTTTAGGACTTCTGCTTCTGCCACAGTTCCACCTTGCCAACCCGCCTCAGATGAAATGCCTACATCTTCCCCTTAAGCAACGGGGGCGAAGCCCACATGATTGTGCTGCCACATGCTTAGCAGGAGCAGAAAATAGGCTTTTTACAAACCGCCATTGTGCACTGGGTCAGAGCGTGTCAGAATGCACCTATGTCAGAAAGGGCCCTTTGCTCTCAGCCGTGCCCTCCATTGCTCTAGAGGTGGAAGGCACAGAGCACTGCCTCCATCCTTCAATTGGAGACAAGCCATAAACTGTCTTGCCTCCAGCTCTTTAGGAAGCTGACAAACAACTCGCTTTCCACAGTCGTGTTACAGCACACTGGGGAACTTCTCATACCAAGGCAGCTCAAATGGCATTTCTTCCCAGCCCTTAACTCGCAGCTGTAGGACTCCTGCTTCTGCCGCAATTCCACTTTGCCAACCGGGCTCAGACGAAATGCCTACATCTTCCCCTGAAGCAACTGGGCTGAGTCCCAAATGATTGAGCGTCCACGTGCTTAGGAGGCGATAGACTGCACGCCTTTTTCCAACCACCATTGTGCACTGCTGGAGATAGTGTCGGAAAGCAGCTATGTCAGAAAGACCCCTTTGCTCTCAGCCGTCCCCTTCATTGCTCTAGACGTGGAATGCACAATGCACTGGCTCCGCACCTCAAGCGGCGACAAGCCACAGACCATCTTCCTTCCATCTCTTTAGGAAGCTGAGCAAGAACTCGCTTTCAACAGTGCTCTTTCTGTGTCCTGGCAACATCTCATACAAAGGCAGCTGATATGCCATTTCTTTTCAGCGCTTAACTCGCAGATTTGGAACTTCTGCTCCTGCCACATTTCCACCTGGCCAACCCGGCTCAGACGAAATGTCTACATCTTCCCCTTCAGCAACGGGGACGAGGCCCAGATGACTGTGCTTCCGCATGCTTAGCAGGAGCAGACATTAGGCTTTTTACAAACCGCCATTGTGCACTGGGTCAGAGAGTGTCAGAATGCACCTATGTCAGAAAGGGCCCTTGGATCTCAGCCGTGCCCTCCATTGCTCTAGAGGTGGAAGGCACAAAGCACTGCCTCCATCCTTCAAATGGAGACAAGCCAGCAACTGTCCTGCTTCCAGCTCTTTAGGAAGCTGGGAAAGCACTCGCATTCCACAGTGCTCTTACAGCGTCCTGGGAACGTCTGATACAAAGACAGCTGAACACCGTGTCTTTTCAGCCCTTAACTCACCAATCTGCAACATCTGCTTCTGCCGCATTTCCACCTTGCCAACACGGCTCAGACGAAATGCCTACATCTTCCCCTGAAGCGACTGTGCTGATTCCCAAAGGATTGAGCATCCACATGCTTAGGAGGCGATAAACTGCATGCCTTTTACCAACCACCATTTTACACTGCTTAGAGAGCGTCGGAAAGCAGCTATGTCAGAAAGGCCCCTTTGCTCTCAGCCATGCCCTCCATTGCTCTCGAGGTGGAAGGCACAAGGCACTGGTTCTGGATCCACCCCTCAATGGGAGACAAACCACATCTTGGCCTGCTTCCAGCTCTTTAGGAAGTGGAGAAAAAACTCCCTTTCCACAGTGCTCTTACAGCGTCCTGGGAACATCTCATACAAAGGAGGCTGAACGCCGTTTCTTTTCAGCACTTCACTCGCCAGTCTGGGACATCTGCATCCTGCACGTTTCCACCTTGCCAACCCGGCTCAGACGAAATGCCTCGATCATCACCTTGAGCAATTGGGATGAGGCCCATAGGATTGTGGTTCCACATGCTGAGGAGGAGAGAGACAATAGGCTTTTAACTAACCACGAAGTGCAACGGTTGGGAGAGTGTCAGAAAGCACCAATGGCAGAAAGACCCCTTTACTCTCAGCCGCGCCCTCCATTGCTGTAGAGGTGGAAGGCACAAAGCACTGCCTCCATCCTTCAATGGGAGACAAGCCATAAACTGTCTTGCCTCCAGCTCTTTAGGAAGCTGGGAAAGAACTCGCTTTCCACAGTGCTGTTACAGCATACGAGGAAACTCTCATACCGAGGCAGCTCAAATGCCATTTCTTCCCAGTGGTTAACTGGCCGCTTTAGGACTTCCGATTCTGCCACAGTTCCACCTTGCCAACCCGCCTCAGACGAAATGCCTACATCTTCCCCTTAAGCAACGGGGGCGAAGCCCACATGATTGTGCTGCCACATGCTTAGCAGGAGCAGACAATAGGCTTTTTACAAACCGACATTGTGCACTGAGTCAGAGCATGTCACAATGCCCCTATGTCAGAAAGGGCCCTTTGATCTCAGCCGTGCCCTCCATTGCTCTAGAGGTGGAAGGCACAAAGCACTGCCTCCATCCTTCTATTGGAGACAAGCCATAAACTGTCTTGCCTCCAGCTCTTTAGGAAGCTGACAAACAACTCGCTTTCCACAGTCCTGTTACAGCAGACCGGGCAAATTCTCATACCAAGGCACTTGAAATGGCATTTCTTCCCAGCCCTTAACTCGCAGCGTTAGGACTCCTGCTTCTGCCGCAATTCCACCTTGCCAACCCGGCTCAGACGAAATGCCTACATCTTCCCCTGAAGCAACTGGGCTGAGTCCCAAATGATTGAGCGTCCACGTGCTTAGGAGGCGATAGACTGCACGCCTTTTTCCAACCACCATTGTGCACTGCTGGAGAGAGTGTCGGAAAGCAGCTATGTCAGAAAGACCCCTTTGCTCTCAGCCGTGCCCTTCATTGCTCTAGACGTGGACTGCACAATGCACTGGCTCCCCCCCTCAAGCGGCGACAAGCCACAGACCATCTTCCTTCCATCTCTTTAGGAAGCTGAGCAAGAACTCGCTTTCAACAGTGCTCTTTCTGTGTCCTGGCAACATCTCATACAAAGGCAGCTGATATGCCATTTCTTTTCAGGGCTTAACTCGCAGATTTGGAACTTCTGCTCCTGCCACATTTCCACCTGGCCAACCCGGCTCAGACGAAATGTCTACATCTTCCCCTTCAGCAACGTGGACGAGGCCCAGATGACTGTGCTTCCGCATGCTTAGCAGGAGGAGACAATAGGCTTTTTACAAACCGCCATTGTGCACTGGCTCAGAGAGTGTCAGAATGCACCTATGTCAGAAAGGGCCCTTGGATCTCAGCCGTGCCCTCCATTGCTCTAGAGGTGGAAGGCACAAAGCACTGCCTCAATCCTTCAATTGGAGACAAGCCAGCAACTGTCCTGCTTCCAGCTCTTTAGGAAGCTGGGAAAGCACTCGCATTCCACAGTGCACTTACAGCGTCCTGGGAACGTCTCATACATAGGCAGCTGAACACCGTGTCTTTTCAGCCCTTAACTCACCAATCTGCAACATCTGCTTCTGCCGCATTTCCACCTTGCCAACCCGGCTCAGACGAAATGCCTACATCTTCCCCTGAAGCGACTGTGCTGATTCCCAAAGGATTGAGCATCCACATGCTTAGGAGGCGATAAACTGCATGCCTTTTTCCAACCACCATTTTACACTGCTTAGAGAGCGTCGGAAAGCAGCTATGTCAGAAAGGCCCCTTTGCTCTCAGCCATGCCCTCCATTGCTCTCGAGGTGGAAGGCACAAGGCACTGGTTCTGGATCCACCCCTCAATGGGAGACAAACCACATCTTGGCCTGCTTCCAGCTCTTTAGGAAGTGGAGAAAAAATTCCCTTTCCAGAGTGCTCTTACAGCATCCTGGGAACATCTCATACAAAGGAGGCTGATCGCCGTTTCTTTTCAGCACTTCACTCGCCAGTCTGGGACATCTGCATCCTGCACGTTTCCACCTTGCCAACCTGGCTCAGACGAAATGCCTACATCCTCCCCTTGAGCAATTGGGATGAGGCCCATAGGATTGTGGTTCCACATGCTGAGGAGGAGAGAGACAATAGGCTTTTAACTAACCACGAAGTGCAACGGTTGGGAGAGTGTCAGAAAGCTCCAATGGCAGAAAGACCCCTTTACTCTCAGCCGCGCCCTCCATTGCTGTAGAGGTGGAAGGCACAAAGCACTGCCTCCATCCTTCAATGGGAGACAAGCCATAAAATGGCTTGCCTCCAGCTCTTTAGGAAGCTGGGAAAGAACTCGCTTTCCACAGTGCTGTTACAGCATACGAGGAAACTCTCATACCGAGGCAGCTCAAATGCCATTTCTTCCCAGTGCTTAACTGGCCGCTTTAGGACTTCCGCTTCTGCCACAGTTCCACCTTGCCAACCCGCCTCAGAGGAAATGCCTACATCTTCCCCTTAAGCAACGGGGGCGAAACCCACATGATTGTGCTGCCACATGCTTAGCAGGAGCAGACAATAGGCTTTTTACAAACCGCCATTGTGCACTGGGTCAGAGAGTGTCAGAATGCCCCTATGTCAGAAAGGGCCCTTTGCTCTCAGCCGTGCCCTCCATTGCTCTAGAGGTGGAAGGCACAAAGCACTGCCTCCATCCTTCAATTGGAGACAAGCCATAAACTGTCTTGCCTCCAGCTCTTTAGGAAGCTGACAAACAACTCGCTTTCCACAGTCCTGTTACAGCAGACCGGGCAAATTCTCATACCAAGGCAGCTGAAATGGCATTTCTTCCCAGCCCTTAACTCGCAGCGTTAGGACTCCTGCTTCTGCCGCAATTCTACCTTGCCAACCCGGCTCAGACGAAATGCCTACATCTTCCCCTGAAGCAACTTGGCTGAGTCCCAAATGATTGAGCGTCCGCGTGCTTAGGAGGCGATAGACTGCACGCCTTTTTCCAACCACCATTGTGCACTGCTGGAGAGAGTGTCGGAAAGCAGCTATGTCAGAAACACCCCTTTGCTCTCAGCCGTCCCCTTCATTGCTCTAGACGTGGAATGCACAATGCACTGGCTCCCCCCCTCAAGCGGCGACAAGCCACAGACCATCTTCCTTCCATCTCTTTAGGAAGCTGAGCAAGAACTCGCTTTCAACAGTGCTCTTTCTGTGTCCTGGCAACATCTCATACAAAGGCAGCTGATATGCCATTTCTTTTCAGGGCTTAACTCGCAGATTTGGAACTTCTGCTCCTGCCACATTTCCACCTGGCCAACCCGGCTCAGACGAAATGTCTACATCTTCCCCTTCAGCAACGGGGATGAGGCCCAGATGACTGTGCTTCCGCATGCTTAGCAGGAGGAGACAATAGGCTTTTTACAAACCGCCATTGTGCACTGGCTCAGAGAGTGTCAGAATGCACCTATGTCAGATAGGGCCCTTGGATCTCAGCCGTGCCCTCCATTGCTCTAGAGGTGGAAGGCACAAAGCACTGCCTCCATCCTTCAATTGGAGACAAGCCAGCAACTGTCCTGCTTCCAGCTCTTTAGGAAGCTGGGAAAGCACTCGCATTCCACAGTGCACTTACATCGTCCTGGGAACGTCTCATACAAAGGCAGCTGAACACCGTGTCTTTTCAGCCCTTAACTCACCAATCTGCAACATCTGCTTCTGCCGCATTTCCACCTTGCCAACCCGGCTCAGACGAAATGCCTACATCTTCCCCTGAAGCGACTGTGCTGATTCCCAAATGATTGAGCATCCACATGCTTAGGAGGCGATAAACTGCATGCATTTTTCCAACCACCATTTTACACTGCTTAGAGAGCGTCGGAAAGCAGCTATGTCAGAAAGGCCCCTTTGCTCTCAGCCATGCCCTCCATTGCTCTCGAGGTGGAAGGCACAAGGCACTGGTTCTGGATCCACCCCTCAATGGGAGACAAACCACATCTTGGCCTGCTTCCAGCTCTTTAGGAAGTGGAGAAAAAATTCCCTTTCCAGAGTGCTCTTACAGCATCCTGGGAACATCTCATACAAAGGAGGCTGAACGCCGTTTCTTTTCAGCACTTCACTCGCCAGTCTGGGACATCTGCATCCTGCACGTTTCCACCTTGCCAACCTGGCTCAGACGAAATGCCTACATCCTCCCCTTGAGCAATTGGGATGAGGCCCATAGGATTGTGGTTCCACATGCTGAGGAGGAGAGAGACAATGGGCTTTTAACTAACCACGAAGTGCAACGGTTGGGAGAGTGTCAGAAAGCTCCAATGGCAGAAAGACCCCTTTACTCTCAGCCGCGCCCTCCATTGCTGTAGAGGTGGAAGGCACAAAGCACTGCCTCCATCCTTCAATGGGAGACAAGCCATAAAATGGCTTGCCTCCAGCTCTTTAGGAAGCTGGGAAAGAACTCGCTTTCCACAGTGCTGTTACAGCATACGAGGAAACTCTCATACCGAGAGAGCTCAAATGCCATTTCTTCCCAGTGCTTAACTGGCCGCTTTAGGACTTCCGCTTCTGCCACAGTTCTACCTTGCCAACCCGCCTCAGACGAAATGCCTACATCTTCCCCTTAAGCAACGGGGGCGAAACCCACATGATTGTGCTGCCACATGCTTAGTAGGAGCAGACAATAGGCTTTTTACAAACCGCCATTGTGCACTGGGTCAGAGAGTGTCAGAATGCACCTATGTCAGAAAGGGCACTTTGCTCTCAGCCGTGCCCTCCATTGCTCTAGAGGTGGAAGGCACAAAGCACTGCCTCCACCCTTCAATTGGAGACAAGCCATAAACTGTCTTGCCTCCAGCTCTTTAGGAAGCTGACAAACAACTCGCTTTCCACAGTCGTGTTACAGCAGACCGGGGAAATTCTCATACCAAGGCAGCTCAAATGGCATTTCTTCCCAGCCCTTAACTCGCAGCTGTAGGACTCCTGCTTCTGCCGCAATTCCACCTTGCCAACCCGGCTCAGACGAAATGCCTACATCTTCCCCTGAAGCAACTGGGCTGAGTCCCAAATGATTGAGCGTCCACGTGCTTAGGAGGCGATAGACTGCACGCCTTTTTCCAACCACCATTGTGCACTGCTGGAGAGAGTGTCGGAAAGCAGCTATGTCAGAAAGACCCCTTTGCTCTCAGCCGTGCCCTTCATTGCTCTAGACGTGGAATGCACAATGCACTGGCTCCCCCCCTCGAGCGGCGACAAGCCACAGAACATCTTCCTTCCATCTCTTTAGGAAGCTGAGCAAGAACTCGCTTTCAACAGTGCTCTTTCTGTGTCCTGGCAACATCTCATACAAAGGCAGCTGATATGCCATTTCTTTTCAGCGCTTAACTCGCAGATTTGGAACTTCTGCTCCTGCCACATTTCCACCTGGCCAACCCGGCTCAGACGAAATGTCTGCATCTTCCCCTTCAGCAACGGGGACTAGGCCCAGATGACTGTGCTTCCGCATGCTTAGCAGGAGGAGACAATAGGCTTTTTACAAACCGCCATTGTGCACTGGCTCAGAGAGTGTCAGAATGCACCTATGTCAGAAAGGGCCCTTGGATCTCAGCCGTGCCCTCCATTGCTCTAGTGGTGGAAGGCACAAAGCACTGCCTCCATCCTTCAATTGGAGACAAGCCAGCAACTGTCCTGCTTCCAGCTCTTTAGGAAGCTGGGAAAGCACTCGCATTCCACAGTGCTCTTACAGCGTCCTGGGAACGTCTCATAAAAAGGCAGCTGAACACCGTGTCTTTTCAGCCCTTAACTCACCAATCTGCAACATCTGCTTCTGCCGCATTTCCACCTTTCCAACCCGGCTCAGACGAAATGCCTACATCTTCCCCTGAAGCGACTGTGCTGATTCCCAAATGATTGAGCATCCACATGCTTAGGAGGCACTAAACTGCATGCCTTTTTCCAACCAACATTTTACACTGCTTAGAGAGCATCGGAAAGCAGCTATTTCAGAAAGGCCCATTTGCCCTCAGCCATGCCCTCCATTGCTCTCGAGGTGGAAGGCACAAGGCACTGCTTCTGGATCCACCCCTCAATGGGAGACAAACCACATCTTGGCCTGCTTCCAGCTCTTTAGGAAGTGGAGAAAAAACTCCCTTTCCACAGAGCTCTTACAGCGTCCTGGGAACATCTCATACAAAGGAGGCTGAACGCCGTTTCTTTTCAGCACTTCACTCGCCAGTCTGGGACATCTGCATCCTGCACATTTCCACCTTGCCAACCCGGCTCAGACGAAATGCCTACATCCTCCCCTTGAGCAATTGGGATGAGGCCCATAGGATTGTGGTTCCACATGCTGAGGAGGAGAGAGGCAATAGGCTTTTAACTAACCACGAAGTGCAACGGTTGGGAGAGTGTCAGAAAGCACCAATGGCAGAAAGACCCCTTTACTCTCAGCTGGGCCCTCCATTGCTGTAGAGGTGGAAGGCACAAAGCACTGCCTCCATCCTTCAATGGGAGACAAGCCATAAACTGTCTTGCCTCCAGCTCTTTAGGAAGCTGGGAAAGAACTCGCTTTCCACAGTGCTGTTACAGCATACGAGGAAACTCTCATACCGAGGCAGCTCAAACGCCATTTCTTCCCAGGGCTTAACTGGCCACTTTAGGACTTCCGCTTCTGCCACAGTTCCACCTTGCCAACCTGCCTCAGATGAAATGCCTACATATTCCCCTAAGCAACGGGGGCGAAGCCCACATGATTGTGCTGCCACATGCTTAGCAGGAGCAGACAATAGGCTTTTTACAAACCGCCATTGTGCACTGGGTCAGAGAGTGTCAGAATGCACCTATGTCAGAAAGGGCCCTTTGCTCTCAGCCGTGCCCTCCATTGCTCTAGAGGTGGAAGTCACAAAGCACTGCCTCCACCCTTCAATTGGAGACAAGCCATAAACTGTCTTGCCTTCAGCTCTTTAGGAAGCTGACAAACAACTCGCTTTCCACAGTCCTGTTACAGCAGACCGGGGAAATTCTCATACCAAGGCAGCTCAAATGGCATTTCTTCCCAGCCCTTAACTCGCAGCTGTAGGACTCCTGCTTCTGCCGCAATTCCACCTTGCCAACCCGGCTCAGACGAAATGCCTACGTCTTCCCCTGAAGCAACTGGGCTGAGTCCCAAATGATTGAGCGTCCACGTGCTTAGGAGGCGATAGACTGCACGCCTTTTTCCAACCACCATTGTGCACTGCTGGAGAGAGTGTCGGAAAGCAGCTATGTCAGAAAGACCCCTTTGCTCTCAGCCGTGCCCTTCATTGCTCTAGACGTGGAATGCACAATGCACTGGCTCCCCCCCTCAAGCGGCGACGAGCCACAGACCATCTTCCTTCCATCTCTTTAGGAAGCTGAGCAAGATCTCGCTTTCAACAGTGCTCTTTCTGTGTCCTGGCAACATCTCATACAAAGGCAGCTGATATGCCATTTCTTTTCAGCGCTTAACTCGCAGATTTGGAACTTCTGCTCCTGCCACATTTCCACCTGGCCAACCCGGCTCAGACGAAATGTCTACATCTTCCCCTTCAGCAACGGGGACGAGGCCCAGATGACTGTGCTTCCGCATGCTTAGCAGGAGCAGACAATAGGCTTTTTACAAACTGCCATTGTGCACTGGCTCAGAGAATGTCAGAATGCACCTATGTCAGAAAGGGCCCTTTGCTCTCAGCCGTGCCCTCCATTGCTCTAGAGGTGGAAGGCACAAAGCACTGCCTCCATCCTTCAATTGGAGACAAGCCAGCAACTGTCCTGCTTCCAGCTCTTTAGGAAGCTGGGAAAGCACTCGCATTCCACAGTGCACTTACAGCGTCCTGGGAACGTCTCATACAAAGGCAGCTGAACACCGTGTCTTTTCAGCCCTTAACTCACCAATCTGCAACATCTGCTTCTGCCGCATTTCCACCTTGCCAACCCGGCTCAGACGAAATGCCTACATCTTCCCCTGAAGCGACTGTGCTGATTCCCAAAGGATTGAGCATCCACATGCTTAGGAGGCGATAAACTGCATGCCTTTTTCCAACCACCATTTTACACTGCTTAGAGAGCGTCGGAAAGCAGCTATGTCAGAAAGACCCCTTTGCTCTCAGCCATGCCCTCCATTGCTCTCGAGGTGGATGGCAGAAGGCACTGGTTCTGGTCCACCCCTCAATGGGAGACAAACCACATCTTGGCCTGCTTCCAGCTCTTTAGGAAGTGGAGAAAAAACTCCCTTTCCACAGTGCTCTTTCAGCGTCCTGGGAACATCTCATACAAAGGAGGCTGAACGCCGTTTCTTTTCAGCACTTCACTCGCCAGTCTGGGACATCTGCATCCTGCACGTTTCCACCTTGCCAACCCAGCTCAGACGAAATGCCTACATCTTCCCCTTGAGCAATGGGGATGAGGCCAATAGGATTGTGGTTCCACATGCTGAGGAGGAGAGAGACAATAGGCTTTTAACTAACCACCAAGTGCAACGGTTGGGAGAGTGTCAGAAGGCACCAATGGCAGAAAGACCCCTTAACTCGCAGCTGCGCCCTCCATTGCTGTAGAGGTGGAAGGCACAAAGCACTGCCTCCATCCTTCAATGGGAGACAAGCCATAAACTGTATTGCCTCCAGCTCTTTAGGAAGCTGGGAAAGAACTCGCTTTCCACAGTGCTGTTACAGCATACGAGGAAACTCTCATACCGAGGCAGCTCAAACGCCATTTCTTCCCAGTGCTTAACTGGCCGCTTTAGGACTTCCGATTCTGCCACAGTTCCACCTTGCCAACCCGCCTCAGCCGAAATGCCTACATCTTCCCCTTAAGCAACGGGGGCGAAGCCCACATGATTGTGCTGCCACATGCTTAGCAGGAGCAGACAATAGGCTTTTTACAGACCGCCCTTGTGCACTGGGTCAGAGCGTGTCAGAATGCACCTATGTCAGAAAGGGCCCTTTGCTCTCAGCCGTGCCCTCCATTGCTCTAGAGGTGGAAGGCACAAAGCACTGCCTCCATCCTTCAATTGGAGACAAGCCATAAACTGTCTTGCCTCCAGCTCTTTAGGAAGCTGACAAACAACTCGCTTTCCAATGTCCTGTTACAGCAGACCGGGGAAATTCTCATACCAAGGCAGCTCAAATGGCATTTCTTCCCAGCCCTTAACTCGCAGCTTTAGGACTCCTGCTTCTGCCGCAATTCCACCTTGCCAACCCGGCTGAGACGAAATACCCACATCTTCCCCTGAAGCAACTGGGCTGAGTCCCAAAAGATTGAGCGTCCACGTTCTTAGGAGGCGATAGACTGCACGCCTTTCTCCAACCACCATTGTGCACTGCTGGAGAGAGTGTCGGAAAGCAGCTATGTCAGAAAGACCCCTTTGCTCTCAGCCGTGCCCTTCATTGCTCTAGACGTGGAATGCACAATGCACTGGCTCCCCCCCTCAAGCGGCGACAAGCCACAGACCATCTTCCTTCCATCTCTTTAGGAAGCTGAGCAAGAACTCGCTTTCAACAGTGCTCTTTCTGTGTCCTGGCAACATGTCATACAAAGGCAGCTGATATGCCATTTCTTTTCAGCGCTTACCTCGCAGATTTGGAACTTCTGCTCCTGCCACATTTCCACCTGGCCAACCCGGCTCAGACGAAATGTCTACATCTTCCCCTTCAGCAACGGGGACTAGGCCCAGATGACTGTGCTTCCGCATGCTTAGCAGGAGCAGACAATAGGCTTTTTACAAACCGCCATTGTGCACTGGCTCAGAGAGTGTCAGAATGCACCTATGTCAGAAAGGGCCCTTGGATCTCAGCCGTGCCCTCCATTGCTCTAGAGGTGGAAGGCACAAAGCACTGCCTCCATCCTTCAATTGGAGACAAGCCAGCAACTGTCCTGCTTCCAGCTCTTTAGGAAGCTGGGAAAGCACTCGCATTCCACAGTGCTCTTACAGCGTCCTGGGAACGTCTCATACAAAGGCAGCTGAACACCTTGTCTTTTCAGCCCTTAACTCACCAATCTGCAACATCTGCTTCTGCCGCATTTCCACCTTGCCAACCCGGCTCAGACGAAATGCCTACATCTTCCCCTGAAGCGACTGTGCTGATTCCCAAAGGATTGAGCATCCACATGCTTAGGAGGCGATAAACTGCATGCCTTTTTCCAACCACCATTTTACACTGCTTAGAGAGCGTCGGAAAGCAGCTGTGTCAGAAAGGCCCCTTTGCTCTCAGCCATGCCCTCCATTGCTCTCGAGGTGGAAGGCACAAGGCACTGGTTCTGGATCCACCCCTCAATGGGAGACAAACCACATCTTGGCCTGCTTCCAGCTCTTTAGGAAGTGGAGAAAAAACTCCCTTTCCACAGTGCTCTTACAGCGTCCTGGGAACATCTCATACAAAGGAGGCTGAACGCCGTTTCTTTTCAGCACTTCACTCGCCAGTCTGGGACATCTGCATCCTGCACGTTTCCACCTTGACAACCCGGCTCAGACGAAATGCCTACATCCTCCCCTTGAGCAATTGGGATGAGGCCCATAGGATTGTGGTTCCACATGCTGAGGAGGAGAGAGACAATAGGCTTTTAACTAACCACGAAGAGCAACGGTTGGGAGAGTGTCAGAAAGCACCAATGGCAGAAAGACCCCTTTACTCTCAGCCGCGCCCTCCATTGCTGTAGAGGTGGAAGGCACAAAGCACTGCCTCCATCCTTCATTTGGAGACAAGCCAGCAACTGTCCTGCTTCCAGCTCTTTAGGAAGCTGGGAAAGCACTCGCATTGCACAGTGCTCTTAGAGCGTCCTGGGAACGTCTCATACAAAGGCAGCTGAACACCGTGTCTTTTCAGCCCTTAACTCACCAATCTGCAATATCTGCTTCTGCCGCATTTCCACCTTGCCAACCCGGCTCAGACGAAATGCCTACATCTTCCCCTGAAGCGACTGTGCTGATTCCCAAATGATTGAGCATCCACATGCTTAGGAGGCGATAAACTGCATGCCTTTTTCCAACCACCATTTTACACTGCTTAGAGAGCGTCGGAAAGCAGCTGTGTCAGAAAGGCCCCTTTGCTCTCAGCCATGCCCTCCATTGCTCTCGAGGTGGAAGGCACAAGGCACTGGTTCTGGATCCACCCCTCAATGGGAGACAAACCACATCTTGGCCTGCTTCCAGCTCTTTAGGAAGTGGAGAAAGAACTCCCTTTCCACAGTGCTCTTACAGCGTACTGGGAACATCTCATACAAAGGAGGCTGAACGCCGTTTCTTTTCAGCACTTCACTCGCCAGTCTGGGACATCTGCATCCTGCACGTTTCCACCTTGCCAAACCGGCTAGACGAAATGCCTACATCTTCCCCTTGAGCAATGGGGATGAGGCCCATAGGATTGTGGTTCCACATGCTGAGGAGGAGAGAGACAATAGGCTTTTAACTAACCACGAAGTGCAACGGTTGGGAGAGTGTCAGAAGGCACCAATGGCAGAAAGACCCCTTTACTCTCAGCCGCGACCTCCATTGCTCTAGAGGTGGAAGGCACAAAGCACTGCCTCCATCCTTCAATGGGAGACAAGCCATAAACTGTCTTGCCTCCAGCTCTTTAGGAAGCTGGGAAAGAACTCGCTTTCCACAGTGCTGTTACAGCATACGAGGAAACTCTCATACCGAGGCAGCTCAAACGCCATTTCTTCCCAGTGCTTAACTGGCCGCTTTAGGACTTCCGCTTCTGCCACAGTTCCACCTTGCCAACCCGCCTCAGACGAAATGCCTACATCTTCCCCTTAAGCAACGGGGGCGAAGCCCACATGATTGTGCTGCCACATGCTTAGCAGGAGCAGACAATAGGCTTTTTACAAACCGCCATTGTGCACTGGGTCAGAGAGTGTCAGAATGCACCTATGTCAGAAAGGGCCCTTTGCTCTCAGCCGTGCCCTCCATTGCTCTAGAGGTGGAAGGCACAAAGCACTGCCTCCATCCTTCAATTGGAGACAAGCCATAAACTGTCTTGCCTCCAGGTCTTTAGGAAGCTGACAAACAACTCGCTTTCCACAGTCGTGTTACAGCAGACCGGGGAACTTCTCATACCAAGGCAGCTCAAATGGCATTTCTTCCCAGCCCTTAACTCGCAGCTGTAGGACTCCTGCTTCTGCCGCAATTCCACCTGGCCAACCCGGCTCAGACGAAATGCCTACATCTTCCCCTGAAGCAACTGGGCTGAGTCCCAAATGATTGAGCGTCCACGTGCTTAGGAGGCGATAGACTGCACGCCTTTTTCCAACCACCATTGTGCACTGCTGGAGAGAGTGTCGGAAAGCAGCTATGTCAGAAAGACCCCTTTGCTCTCAGCCGTGCCCTTCATTGCTCTAGACGTGGAATGCACAATGCACTGGCTACCCCCCTCAAGCGGCGAAAAGCCACAGACCATCTTCCTTCCATCTCTTTAGGAAGCTGAGCAAGAACTCGCTTTCAACAGTGCTCTTTCTGTGTCCTGGCAACATCTCATACAAAGGCAGCTGATATGCCATTTCTTTTCAGCGCTTAACTCGCAGATTTGGAACTTCTGCTCCTTCCACATTTCCACCTGGCCAACCCGGCTCAGACGAAATGTCTACATCTTCCCCTTCAGCAACGGGGACGAGGCCCAGATGACTGTGCTTCCGCATGCTTAGCAGGAGCAGACAATAGGCTTTTTACAAACCGCCATTGTGCACTGGCTCAGAGAGTGTCAGAATGCACCTATGTCAGAAAGGGCCCTTGGATCTCAGCCGTGCCCTCCATTGCTCTAGAGGTGGAAGGCACAAAGCACTGCCTCCATCCTTCAATTGGAGACAAGCCAGCAACTGTCCTGCTTCCAGCTCTTTAGGAAGCTGGGAAAGCACTCGCATTCCACAGTGCTCTTACAGCGTCCTGGGAACGTCTCATACAAAGGCAGCTGAACACCGTGTCTTTTCAGCCCTTAACTCACCAATCTGCAACATCTGCTTCTGCCGCATTTCCACCTTGCCAACCCGGCTCAGACGAAATGCCTACATCTTCCCCTGAAGCGACTGTGCTGATTCCCAAATGATTGAGCATCCACATGCTTAGGAGGCGATAAACTGCATGCCTTTTTCCAACCACCATTTTACACTGCTTAGAGAGCGTCTGAAAGCAGCTATGTCAGAAAGGCCCCTTTGCTCTCAGCCATGCCCTCCATTGCTCTCGAGGTGGAAGGCACAAGGCACTGCTTCTGGATCCACCCCTCAATGGGAGACAAACCACATCTTGGCCTGCTTCCAGCTCTTTAGGAAGTGGAGAAAAAACTCCCTTTCCACAGTGCTCTTACAGCGTCCTGGGAACATCTCATACAAAGGAGGCTGAACGCCGTTTCTTTTCAGCACTTCACTCGCCAGTCTGGGACATCTGCATCCTGCACGTTTCCACCTTGACAACCCGGCTCAGACGAAATGCCTACATCCTCCCCTTGAGCAATTGGGATGAGGCCCATAGGATTGTGGTTCCACATGCTGAGGAGGAGAGAGACAATAGGCTTTTAACTAACCACGAAGTGCAACGGTTGGGAGAGTGTCAGACAGCACCAATGGCAGAAAGACCCCTTTACTCTCAGCCGCGCCCTCCAGTGCTGTAGAGGTGGAAGGCACAAAGCACTGCCTCCATCCTTCAATGGGAGACAAGCCATAAACTGTCTTGCCTCCAGCTCTTTAGGAAGCTGAGCAAGAACTCGCTTTCAACAGTGCTCTTTCTGTGTCCTGGCAACATCTCATACAAAGGCAGCTGATATGCCATTTCTTTTCAGCGCTTAACTCGCAGATTTGGAACTTCTGCTCCTGCCACATTTCCACCTGGCCAACCCGGCTCAGACGAAATGTCTACATCTTCCCCTTCAGCAACGGGGACGAGGCCCAGATGACTGTGCTTCCGCATGCTTAGCAGGAGCAGACATTAGGCTTTTTACAAACCGCCATTGTGCACTGGCTCAGAGAGTGTCAGAATGCACCTATGTCAGAAAGGGCCCTTGGATCTCAGCCGTGCCCTCCATTGCTCTAGAGGTGGAAGGCACAAAGCACTGCCTCCATCCTTCAATTGGAGACAAGCCAGCAACTGTCCTGCTTCCAGCTCTTTAGGAAGCTGGGAAAGCACTCGCATTCCACAGTGCTCTTACAGCGTCCTGGGAACGTCTCATACAAAGGCAGCTGAACACCGTGTCTTTTCAGCCCTTAACTCACCAATCTGCAACATCTGCTTCTGCCGCATTTCCACCTTGCCAACCCGGCTCAGACGAAATGCCTACATCTTCCCCTTAAGCAACGGGGGCGAAGCCCACATGATTGTGCTGCCACATGCTTAGCAGGAGCAGACAATAGGCTTTTTACAAACCGCCATTGTGCACTGGGTCAGAGCGTGTATGAATGCACCTATGTCAGAAAGGGCCCTTGGATCTCAGCCGTGCCCTCCATTGCTCTAGAGGTGGAAGGCACAAAGCACTGCCTCCACCCTTCAATTGGAGACAAGCCAGCAACTGTCCTGCTTCCAGCTCTTTAGGAAGCTGGGAAAGCACTCGCATTGCACAGTGCTCTTACAGCGTCCTGGGAACGTCTCATACAAAGGCAGCTGAACACCGTGTCTTTTCAGCCCTTAACTCACCAATCTGCAACATCTGCTTCTGCCGCATTTCCACCTTGCCAACCGGGCTCAGACGATATGCCTACATCTTCCCCTGAAGCGACTGTGCTGATTCCCAAAGGATTGAGCATCCACATGCTTAGTAGGCGATAAACTACATGCCTTTTTCCAACCACCATTTTACACTGCTTAGAGGGCGTCGGAAAGCAGCTATGTCAGAAAGGCCCCTTTGCTCTCAGCCATGCCCATCATTGCTCTCGAGGTGGAAGGCACAAGGCACTGGTTCTGGATCCACCCCTCAATGGGAGACAAACCACATCTTGGCCTGCTTCCAGCTCTTTAGGAAGTGGAGAAAAAACTCCCTTTCCACAGTGCTCTTACAGCGTCCTGGGAACATCTCATACAAAGGAGGCTGAACGCCGTTTCTTTTCAGCACTTCACTCGCCAGTCTGGGACATCTGCATCCTGCACGTTTCCACCTTGACAACCCGGCTCAGACGAAATGCCTACATCCTCCCCTTGAGCAATTGGGATGAGGCCCATAGGATTGTGGTTCCACATGCTGAGGAGGAGAGAGACAATAGGCTTTTAACTATCCACGAAGTGCAACGGTTGGGAGAGTGTCAGAAAGCACCAATGGCAGAAAGACCCCTTTACTCTCAGCCGCGCCCTCCATTGCTGTAGAGGTGGAAGGCACAAAGCACTGCCTCCAACATTCAATGGGAGACAAGCCATAAACTGTCTTGCCTCCAGCTCTTTAGGAAGCTGGGAAAGAACTCGCTTTCCACAGTGCTGTTACAGCATACGAGGAAACTCTCATACCGAGGCAGCTCAAAAGCCATTTCTTCCCAGTGCTTAACTGGCCGCTTTAGGACTTCCGCTTCTGCCACAGTTCCACCTTGCCAACCCGGCTCAGACGAAATGCCTACATCTTCCCCTTAAGCAACGGGGGCGAAGCCCACATGATTGTGCTGCCACATGCTTAGCAGGAGCAGACAATAGGCTTTTTACAAACCGCCATTGTGCACTGGGTCAGAGAGTGTCAGAATGCACCTATGTCAGAAAGGGCCCTTTGCTCTCAGCCGTGCCCTCCATTGCTCTAGAGGTGGAAGGCAAAAAGCACTGCCTCCATCCTTCAATTGGAGACAAGCCATAAACTGTCTTGCCTCCAGCTCTTTAGGAAGCTGACAAACAACTCGCTTTCCACAGTCCTGTTACAGCATGCCGGGGAACTTCTCATACCAAGGCAGCTCAAATGGCATTTCTTCCCAGCCCTTAACTCGCAGCTTTAGGACTCCTGCTTCTGCCGCAATTCGATCTGGCCAACCCGGCTCAGACGAAATGCCTACATCTTCCCCTGAAGCAACTGGGCTGAGTCCCAAATGATTGAGCGTCCACGTGCTTAGGAGGCGATAGACTGCACGCCTTTTTCCAACCACCATTGTGCACTGCTGGAGAGAGTGTCGGAAAGCAGCTATCTCAGAAAGACCCCTTTGCTCTCAGCCGTGCCCTTCATTGCTCTAGATTTGGAATGCACAATGCACTGGCTCGCCCCCTCAAGCGGCGACAAGCCACAGACCATCTTCCTTCCATCTCTTTAGGAAGCTGAGCAAGAACTCGCTTTCAACAGAGCTCTTTCTGTGTCCTGGCAACATCTCATACAAAGGCAGCTGATATGCCATTTCTTTTCAGCGCTTAACTCGCAGATTTGGAACTTCTGCTCCTGCCACATTTCCACCTGGCCAACCCGGCTCAGACGAAATGTCTACATCTTCCCCTTCAGCAACGGGGACGAGGCCCAGATGACTGTGCTCCCGCATGCTTAGCAGGAGCAGACAATAGGCTTTTTACAAACCGCCATTGTGCACTGGGTCAGAGAGTGTCACAATGCACCTATGTCAGAAAGGGCCCTTGGATCTCAGCCGTGCCCTCCATTGCTCGAGTGGTGGAAGGCACAAAGCACTGCCTCCATCCTTCAAATGGAGACAAGCCAGCAACTGTCCTGCTTCCAGCTCTTTAGGAAGCTGGGAAAGCACTCGCATTGCACAGTGCTCTTACAGCGTCCTGGGAACGTCTCATACAAAGGCAGCTGAACACCGTGTCTTTTCAGCCCTTAACTCAATAATCTGCAACATCTGCTTCTGCCGCATTTCCACCTTGCCAACCCGGCTCAGACGAAATGCCTACGTCTTCCCCTGAAGCAACTGGGCTGAGTCCCAAATGACTGAGCGTCCACGTGCTTAGGAGGCGATAGACTGCACGCCTTTTTCCAACCACCATTGTGCACTGCTGGAGAGAGTGTCGGAAAGCAGCTATGTCAGAAAGACCCCTTTGCTCTCAGCCGTGCCCTTCATTGCTCTAGACGTGGAATGCACAATGCACTGGCTCCCCCCCTCAAGCGGCGACAAGCCACAGACCATCTTCCTTCCATCTCTTTAGGAAGCTGAGCAAGAACTCGCTTTCAACAGTGCTCTTTCTGTGTCCTGGCAACATCTCATACAAAGGCAGCTGATATGCCATTTCTTTTCAGCGCTTAACTCGCAGATTTGGAACTTCTGCTCCTGCCACATTACCACCTGGCCAACCCGGCTCAGACGAAATGTCTACATCTTCCCCTTCAGCAACGGGGACGAGGCCCAGATGACTGTGCTTCCGCATGCTTAGCAGGAGCAGACAATAGGCTTTTTACAAACCGCCATTGTGCACTGGCTCAGAGAGTGTCAGAATGCACCTATGTCAGAAAGGGCCCTTGGATCTCAGCCGTGCCCTCCATTGCTCTAGAGGTGGAAGGCACAAAGCACTGCCTCCATCCTTCAATTGGAGACAAGCCACCAACTGTCCTGCTTCCAGCTCTTTAGGAAGCTGGGAAAGCACTCGCATTCCACAGTGCTCTTACAGCGTCCTGGGAACGTCTCATACAAAGGCAGCTGAACACCGTGTCTTTTCAGCCCTTAACTCACCAATCTGCAACATCTGCTTCTGCCGCATTTCCACCTTGCCAACCGGGCTCAGACGAAACGCCTACATCTTCCCCTGAAGCGACTGTGCTGATTCCCAAAGGATTGAGCATCCACATGCTTAGTAGGCGATAAACTACATGCCTTTTTCCAACCACCATTTTACACTGCTTAGAGGGCGTCGGAAAGCAGCTATGTCAGAAAGGCCCCTTTGCTCTCAGCCATGCCCATCATTGCTCTCGAGGTGGAAGGCACAAGGCACTGGTTCTGGATCCACCCCTCAATGGGAGACAAACCACATCTTGGCCTGCTTCCAGCTCTTTAGGAAGTGGAGAAAAAACTCCCTTTCCACAGTGCTCTTACAGCGTCCTGGGAACATCTCATACAAAGGAGGCTGAACGCCGTTTCTTTTCAGCACTTCACTCGCCAGTCTGGGACATCTGCATCCTGCACGTTTCCACCTTGACAACCCGGCTCAGACGAAATGCCTACATCCTCCCCTTGAGCAATTGGGATGAGGCCCATAGGATTGTGGTTCCACATGCTGAGGAGGAGAGAGACAATAGGCTTTTAACTATCCACGAAGTGCAACGGTTGGGAGAGTGTCAGAAAGCACCAATGGCAGAAAGACCCCTTTACTCTCAGCCGCGCCCTCCATTGCTGTAGAGGTGGAAGGCACAAAGCACTGCCTCCAACATTCAATGGGAGACAAGCCATAAACTGTCTTGCCTCCAGCTCTTTAGGAAGCTGGGAAAGAACTCGCTTTCCACAGTGCTGTTACAGCATACGAGGAAACTCTCATACCGAGGCAGCTCAAAAGCCATTTCTTCCCAGTGCTTAACTGGCCGCTATAGGACTTCCGCTTCTGCCACAGTTCCACCTTGCCAACCCGGCTCAGACGAAATGCCTACATCTTCCCCTTAAGCAACGGGGGCGAAGCCCACATGATTGTGCTGCCACATGCTTAGCAGGAGCAGACAATAGGCTTTTTACGAACCGCCATTGTGCACTGGGTCAGAGAGTGTCAGAATGCACCTATGTCAGAAAGGGCCCTTTGCTCTCAGCCGTGCCCTCCATTGCTCTAGAGGTGGAAGGCAAAAAGCACTGCCTCCATCCTTCAATTGGAGACAAGCCATAAACTGTCTTGCCTCCAGCTCTTTAGGAAGCTGAGCAAGAACTCGCTTTCAACAGTGCTCTTTCTGTGTCCTGGCAACATCTCATACAAAGGCAGCTGATATGCCATTTCTTTTCAGCGCTTAACTCGCAGATTTGGAACTTCTGCTCCTGCCACATTTCCACCTGGCCAACCCGGCTCAGACGAAATGTCTACATCTTCCCCTTCAGCAACGGGGACGAGGCCCAGATGACTGTGCTTCCGCATGCTTAGCAGGAGCAGACATTAGGCTTTTTACAAACCGCCATTGTGCACTGGCTCAGAGAGTGTCAGAATGCACCTATGTCAGAAAGGGCCCTTGGATCTCAGCCGTGCCCTCCATTGCTCTAGAGGTGGAAGGCAGAAAGCACTGCCTCCATCCTTCAATTGGAGACAAGCCAGCAACTGTCCTGCTTCCAGCTCTTTAGGAAGCTGGGAAAGCACTCGCATTCCACAGTGCTCTTACAGCGTCCTGGGAACGTCTCATACAAAGGCAGCTGAACACCGTGTCTTTTCAGCCCTTAACTCACCAATCTGCAACATCTGCTTCTGCCGCATTTCCACCTTGCCAACCCGGCTCAGACGAAATGCCTACATCTTCCCCTTAAGCAACGGGGGCGAAGCCCACGTGATTGTGCTGCCACATGCTTAGCAGGAGCAGACAATAGGCTTTTTACAAACCGCCATTGTGCACTGGGTCAGAGCGTGTATGAATGCACCTATGTCAGAAAGGGACCTTTGCTCTCAGCCATGCCCTCCATTGCTCTAGAGGTGGAAGGCACAAAGCACTGCCTCCATCCTCCAATTGGAGACAAGCCATAAACTGTCTTGCCTCCAGCTCTTTAGGAAGCTGGGAAAGAACTCGCTTTCCACAGTGCTGTTACAGCATACGAGGAAACTCTCATTCCGAGGCAGCTCAAACGCCATTTCTTCCCAGTGCTTAACTGGCCGCTTTAGGACTTCCGCTTCTGCCACAGTTCCACCTTGCCAACCCGGCTCAGACGAAATGCCTACATCTTCCCCTGAAGCAACTGGGCTGAGTCCCAAATGATTGAGCGTCCACGTGCTTAGGAGGTGATAGACTGCACGCCTATTTCCAACCATCATTGTGCACTGCTGGAGAGAGTGTCGGAAAGCAGCTATCTCAGAAAGACCCCTTTGCTCTCAGCCGTGCCCTTCATTGCACTAGACGTGGAATGCACAATGCACTGGCTCCCCCCCTCAAGCGGCGACAAGCCACAGACCATCTTCCTTCCATCTCTTTAGGAAGCTGAGCAAGAACCCGCTTTCAACAGTGCTCTTTCTGTGTCCTAGCAACATCTCATACAAAGGCAGCTGATATGCCATTTCTTTTCAGCGCTTAACTCGCAGATTTGGAACTTCTGCTCCTGCCACATTTCCACCTGGCCAACCCGGCTCAGACGAAATGTCTACATCTTCCCCTTCAGCAACGGGGAAGAGGCCCAGATGACTGTGCTTCCGCATGCTTAGCAGGAGCAGACATTAGGCTTTTTACAAACCGCCATTGTGCACTGGCTCAGAGAGTGTCAGAATGCACCTATGTCAGAAAGGGCCCTTGGATCTCAGCCGTGCCCTCCATTGCTCTAGAGGTGGAAGGCACAAAGCACTGCCTCCACCCTTCAATTGGAGACAAGCCAGCAACTGTCCTGCTTCCAGCTCTTTAGGAAGCTGGGAAAGCACTCGCATTGCACAGTGCTCTTACAGCGTCCTGGGAACGTCTCATACAAAGGCAGCTGAACACCGTGTCTTTTCAGCCCTTAACTCACCAATCTGCAACATCTGCTTCTGCCGCATTTCCACCTTGCCAACCGGGCTCAGACGATATGCCTACATCTTCCCCTGAAGCGACTGTGCTGATTCCCAAAGGATTGAGCATCCACATGCTTAGTAGGCGATAAACTACATGCCTTTTTCCAACCACCATTTTACACTGCTTAGAGGGCGTCGGAAAGCAGCTATGTCAGAAAGGCCCCTTTGCTCTCAGCCATGCCCATCATTGCTCTCGAGGTGGAAGGCACAAGGCACTGGTTCTGGATCCACCCCTCAATGGGAGACAAACCACATCTTGGCCTGCTTCCAGCTCTTTAGGAAGTGGAGAAAAAACTCCCTTTCCACAGTGCTCTTACAGCGTCCTGGGAACATCTCATACAAAGGAGGCTGAACGCCGTTTCTTTTCAGCACTTCACTCGCCAGTCTGGGACATCTGCATCCTGCACGTTTCCACCTTGCCAACCCGGCTCAGACGAAATGCCTACATCCTCCCCTTGAGCAATTGGGATGAGGCCCATAGGATTGTGGTTCCACATGCTGAGGAGGAGAGAGACAATAGGCTTTTAACTATCCACGAAGTGCAACGGTTGGGAGAGTGTCAGAAAGCACCAATGGCAGAAAGACCCCTTTACTCTCAGCCGCGCCCTCCATTGCTGTAGAGGTGGAAGGCACAAAGCACTGCCTCCAACATTCAATGGGAGACAAGCCATAAACTGTCTTGCCTCCAGCTCTTTAGGAAGCTGGGAAAGAACTCGCTTTCCACAGTGCTGTTACAGCATACGAGGAAACTCTCATACCGAGGCAGCTCAAAAGCCATTTCTTCCCAGTGCTTAACTGGCCGCTTTAGGACTTCCGCTTCTGCCACAGTTCCACCTTGCCAACCCGGCTCAGACGAAATGCCTACATCTTCCCCTTAAGCAACGGGGGCGAAGCCCACATGATTGTGCTGCCACATGCTTAGCAGGAGCAGACAATAGGCTTTTTACAAACCGCCATTGTGCACTGGGTCAGAGAGTGTCAGAATGCACCTATGTCAGAAAGGGCCCTTTGCTCTCAGCCGTGCCCTCCATTGCTCTAGAGGTGGAAGGCAAAAAGCACTGCCTCCATCCTTCAATTGGAGACAAGCCATAAACTGTCTTGCCTCCAGCTCTTTAGGAAGCTGACAAACAACTCGCTTTCCACAGTCCTGTTACAGCATGCCGGGGAACTTCTCATACCAAGGCAGCTCAAATGGCATTTCTTCCCAGCCCTTAACTCGCAGCTTTAGGACTCCTGCTTCTGCCGCAATTCCACCTGGCCAACCCGGCTCAGACGAAATGCCTACATCTTCCCCTGAAGCAACTGGGCTGAGTCCCAAATGATTGAGCGTCCACGTGCTTAGGAGGCGATAGACTGCACGCCTTTTTCCAACCACCATTGTGCACTGCTGGAGAGAGTGTCGGAAAGCAGCTATCTCAGAAAGACCCCTTTGCTCTCAGCCGTGCCCTTCATTGCTCTAGATTTGGAATGCACAATGCACTGGCTCGCCCCCTCAAGCGGCGACAAGCCACAGACCATCTTCCTTCCATCTCTTTAGGAAGCTGAGCAAGAACTCGCTTTCAACAGAGCTCTTTCTGTGTCCTGGCAACATCTCATACAAAGGCAGCTGATATGCCATTTCTTTTCAGCGCTTAACTCGCAGATTTGGAACTTCTGCTCCTGCCACATTTCCACCTGGCCAACCCGGCTCAGACGAAATGTCTACATCTTCCCCTTCAGCAACGGGGACGAGGCCCAGATGACTGTGCTCCCGCATGCTTAGCAGGAGCAGACAATAGGCTTTTTACAAACCGCCATTGTGCACTGGGTCAGAGAGTGTCACAATGCACCTATGTCAGAAAGGGCCCTTGGATCTCAGCCGTGCCCTCCATTGCTCGAGTGGTGGAAGGCACAAAGCACTGCCTCCATCCTTCAAATGGAGACAAGCCAGCAACTGTCCTGCTTCCAGCTCTTTAGGAAGCTGGGAAAGCACTCGCATTGCACAGTGCTCTTACAGCGTCCTGGGAACGTCTCATACAAAGGCAGCTGAACACAGTGTCTTTTCAGCCCTTAACTCAATAATCTGCAACATCTGCTTCTGCCGCATTTCCACCTTGCCAACCCGGCTCAGACGAAATGCCTACGTCTTCCCCTGAAGCAACTGGGCTGAGTCCCAAATGACTGAGCGTCCACGTGCTTAGGAGGCGATAGACTGCACGCCTTTTTCCAACCACCATTTTGCACTGCTGGAGAGAGTGTCGGAAAGCAGCTATGTCAGAAAGACCCCTTTGCTCTCAGCCGTGCCCTCCATTGCTTTAGACGTGGAATGCACAATGCACTGGATCCCCCCCTCAAGGGGCGACAAGCCACAGACCATCTTCCTTCCATCTCTTTAGGAAGCTGAGCAAGAACTCGCTTTCAACAGTGCTCTTTCTGTGTCCTGGCAACATCTCATCCAAAGGCAGCTGATATGCCATTTCTTTTCAGCTCTTACCTCGCAGATTTGGAACTTCTGCTCCTGCCACATTTCCACCTGGCCAACCCGGCTCAGACGAAATGTCTACATCTTCCCCTTCAGCAACGGGGACGAGGCCCAGATGACTGTGCTTCCGCATGCTTAGCAGGAGCAGACATTAGGCTTTTTACAAACCGCCATTGTGCACTGGCTCAGAGAGTGTCAGAATGCACCTATGTCAGAAAGGGCCCTTGGATCTCAGCTGTGCCCTCCATTGCTCTAGAGGTGGAAGGCACAAAGCACTGCCTCCATCCTTCAATTGGAGACAAGCCAGCAACTGTCCTGCTTCCAGCTCTTTAGGAAGCTGTGAAAGCACTCGCATTGCACAGTGATCTTACAGCGTCCTGGGAACGTCTCATACAAAGGCAGCTGAACACCGTGTCTTTTCAGCCCTTAACTCACCAATCTGCAACATCTGCTTCTGCCGCATTTCCACCTTGCCAACCTGGCTCAGACGAAATGCCTACATCTTCCCCTGAAGCGACTGTGCTGATTCCCAAAGGATTGAGCATCCACATGCTTAGGAGGCGATAAACTGCATGCCTTTTTCCAACCACCATTTTACACTGCTTAGAGAGCGTCGGAAAGCAGCTATGTCAGAAAGGCCCCTTTGCTCTCAGCCATGCCCTCCATTGCTCTCGAGGTGGAAGGCACAAGGCACTGCTTCTGGATCCACCCCTCAATGGGAGACAAACCACATCTTGGCCTGCTTCCAGCTCTTTAGGAAGTGGAGAAAAAACTCCCTTTCCACAGTGCTCTTACAGCGTCCTGGGAACATCTCATACAAAGGAGGCTGAACGCCGTTTCTTTTCAGCACTTCACTCGTCAGTCTGGGACATCTGCATCCTGCACGTTTCCACCTTGACAACCCGGCTCAGACGAAATGCCTACATCCTCCCCTTGAGCAACTGGGATGAGGCCCATAGGATTGTGGTTCCACATGCTGAGGAGGAGAGAGACAATAGGCTTTTAACTAACCACGAAGTGCAACGGTGGGAGAGTGTCAGAAAGCACCAATGGCAGAAAGACCCCTTTACTCTCAGCCGCGCCCTCCATTGCTGTAGAGGTGGAAGGCACAAAGCACTGCCTCCATCCTTCAATGGGAGACAAGCCATAAACTGTCTTGCCTCCAGCTGTTTAGGAAGCTGGGAAAGAACTCGCTTTCCACAGTGCTGTTACAGCATACGAGGAAACTCTCATACCGAGGCAGCTCAAACGCCATTTCTTCCCAGTGCTTAACTGGGCGATTTAGGACTTCCGCTTCTGCCACAGTTCCACCTTGCCAACCCGCCTCAGACGAAATGCCTACATCTTCCCCTTAAGCAACGGGGGCGAAGCCCACATGATTGTGCTGCCACATGCTTAGCAGGAGCAGACAATAGGCTTTTTACAAACCGCCATTGTGCACTGGGTCAGAGCGTGTCAGAATGCACCTATGTCAGAAAGGGCCCTTTGCTCTCAGCCGTGCCCTCCATTGCTCTAGAGGTGGAAGGCACAAAGCACTGCCTCCATCCTTCAATTGGAGACAAGCCATAAACTGTCTTGCCTCCAGCTCTTTAGGAAGCTGACAAACAACTCGCTTTCCACAGTCGTGTTACAGCACACCGGGGAACTTCTCATACCAAGGCAGCTCAAATGGCATTTCTTCCCAGCCCTTAACTCGCAGCTTTAGGACTCCTGCTTCTGCCGCAATTCCACCTTGCCAACCCGGCTCAGACGAAATGCCTACATCTTCCCCTGAAGCAACTGGGCTGAGTCCCAAATGATTGAGCGCCCACGTGCTTAGGAGGCGATAGACTGCACGCCTTTTTCCAACCACCATTGTGCACTGCTGGAGAGAGTGTCGGAAAGCAACTATGTCAGAAAGACCCCTTTGCTCTCAGCCGTCCCCTTCATTGCTCTAGACTTGGAATGCACAATGCACTGGCTCCCCACCTCAAGCGGCGACAAGCCACAGACCATCTTCCTTCCATCTCTTTAGGAAGCTGAGCAAGAACTCGCTTTCAACAGTGCTCTTTCTGTGTCCTGGCAACATCTCATACAAAGGCAACTGATATGCCACTTCTTTTCAGCGCTTAACTCACAGATTTGGAACTTCTGCTCCTGCCACATTTCCACCTGGCCAACCCGGCTCAGACGAAATGTCTACATCTTCCCCTTCAGCAACGGGGACGAGGCCCAGATGACTGTGCTTCCGCATGCTTAGCAGGAGGAGACAATAGGCTTTTTACAAACCGCCATTGTGTACTGGCTCAGAGAGTGTCAGAATGCACCTATGTCAGAAAGGGCCCTTGGATCTCAGCCGTGCCCTCCATTGCTCTAGAGGTGGAAGGCACAAAGCACTGCCTCCATCCTTCAAATGGAGACAAGCCAGCAACTGTCCTGCTTCCAGCTCTTTAGGAAGCTGGGAAAGCACTCGCATTCCACAGTGCTCTTACAGCGTCCTGGGAACGTCTCATAAAAAGGCAGCTGAACACCGTGTCTTTTCAGCCCTTAACTCACCAATCTGCAACATCTGCTTCTGCCGCATTTCCACCTTGCCAACCCGGCTCAGACGAAATGCCTACATCTTCCCCTGAAGCGACTGTGCTGATTCCCAAAGGATTGAGCATCCACATGCTTAGGAGGCGATAAACTGCATGCCTTTTTCCAACCACCATTTTACACTGCGTAGAGAGCGTCGGAAAGCAGCTATGTCAGAAAGGCCCCTTTGCTCTCAGCCATGCCCTCCATTGCTCTCGAGGTGGAAGGCACAAGGCACTGCTTCTGGATCCACCCCTCAATGGGAGACAAACCACATCTTGGCCTTCTTCCAGCTCTTTAGGAAGTGGAGAAAAAACTCCCTTTCCACAGTGCTCTTACAGCGTCCTGGGAACATCTCATACAAAGGAGGCTGAACGCCGTTTCTTTTCAGCACTTCACTCGCCAGTCTGGGACATCTGCATCCTGCACGTTTCCACCTTGACAACCCGGCTCAGACGAAATGCCTACATCCTCCCCTTGAGCAATTGGGATGAGGCCCATAGGATTGTGGTTCCACATTCTGAGGAGGAGAGAGACAATAGGCTTTTAACTAACCACGAAGTGCAACGGTTGGGAGAGTGTCAGAAAGCACCAATGGCAGAAAGACCCCTTTACTCTCAGCCGCGCCCTCCATTGCTGTAGAGGTGGAAGGCACAAAGCACTGCCTCCATCCTTCAATGGGAGACAAGCCATAAACTGTCTTGCCTCCAGCTCTTTAGGAAGCTCGGAAAGAACTCGCTTTCCACAGTGCTGTTACAGCATACGAGGAAACTCTCATACCGAGGCAGCTCAAACGCCATTTCTTCCCAGTGCTTAACTGGGCGCTTTAGGACTTCTGCTTCTGCCACAGTTCCACCTTGCCAACCCGCCTCAGATGAAATGCCTACATCTTCCCCTTAAGCAACGGGGGCGAAGCCCACATGATTGTGCTGCCACATGCTTAGCAGGAGCAGAAAATAGGCTTTTTACAAACCGCCATTGTGCACTGGGTCAGAGCATGTCACAATGCACCTATGTCAGAAAGGGCCCTTTGCTCTCAGCCGTGCCCTCCATTGCTCTAGAGGTGGAAGGCACAGAGCACTGCCTCCATCCTTCAATTGGAGACAAGCCATAAACTGTCTTGCCTCCAGCTCTTTAGGAAGCTGACAAACAACTCGCTTTCCACAGTCGTGTTACAGCACACTGGGGAACTTCTCATACCAAGGCAGCTCAAATGGCATTTCTTCCCAGCCCTTAACTCGCAGCTGTAGGACTCCTGCTTCTGCCGCAATTCCACTTTGCCAACCGGGCTCAGACGAAATGCCTACATCTTCCCCTGAAGCAACTGGGCTGAGTCCCAAATGATTGAGCGTCCACGTGCTTAGGAGGCGATAGACTGCACGCCTTTTTCCAACCACCATTGTGCACTGCTGGAGATAGTGTCGGAAAGCAGCTATGTCAGAAAGACCCCTTTGCTCTCAGCCGTCCCCTTCATTGCTCTAGACGTGGAATGCACAATGCACTGGCTCCGCACCTCAAGCGGCGACAAGCCACAGACCATCTTCCTTCCATCTCTTTAGGAAGCTGAGCAAGAACTCGCTTTCAACAGTGCTCTTTCTGTGTCCTGGCAACATCTCATACAAAGGCAGCTGATATGCCATTTCTTTTCAGCGCTTAACTCGCAGATTTGGAACTTCTGCTCCTGCCACATTTCCACCTGGCCAACCCGGCTCAGACGAAATGTCTACATCTTCCCCTTCAGCAACGGGGACGAGGCCCAGATGACTGTGCTTCCGCATGCTTAGCAGGAGCAGACATTAGGCTTTTTACAAACCGCCATTGTGCACTGGGTCAGAGAGTGTCAGAATGCACCTATGTCAGAAAGGGCCCTTGGATCTCAGCCGTGCCCTCCATTGCTCTAGAGGTGGAAGGCACAAAGCACTGCCTCCATCCTTCAAATGGAGACAAGCCAGCAACTGTCCTGCTTCCAGCTCTTTAGGAAGCTGGGAAAGCACTCGCATTCCACAGTGCTCTTACAGCGTCCTGGGAACGTCTGATACAAAGACAGCTGAACACCGTGTCTTTTCAGCCCTTAACTCACCAATCTGCAACATCTGCTTCTGCCGCATTTCCACCTTGCCAACACGGCTCAGACGAAATGCCTACATCTTCCCCTGATGCGACTGTGCTGATTCCCAAAGGATTGAGCATCCACATGCTTAGGAGGCGATAAACTGCATGCCTTTTACCAACCACCATTTTACACTGCTTAGAGAGCGTCGGAAAGCAGCTATGTCAGAAAGGCCCCTTTGCTCTCAGCCATGCCCTCCATTGCTCTCGAGGTGGAAGGCACAAGGCACTGGTTCTGGATCCACCCCTCAATGGGAGACAAACCACATCTTGGCCTGCTTCCAGCTCTTTAGGAAGTGGAGAAAAAACTCCCTTTCCACAGTGCTCTTACAGCGTCCTGGGAACATCTCATACAAAGGAGGCTGAACGCCGTTTCTTTTCAGCACTTCACTCGCCAGTCTGGGACATCTGCATCCTGCACGTTTCCACCTTGCCAACCCGGCTCAGACGAAATGCCTCGATCATCACCTTGAGCAATTGGGATGAGGCCCATAGGATTGTGGTTCCACATGCTGAGGAGGAGAGAGACAATAGGCTTTTAACTAACCACGAAGTGCAACGGTTGGGAGAGTGTCAGAAAGCACCAATGGCAGAAAGACCCCTTTACTCTCAGCCGCGCCCTCCATTGCTGTAGAGGTGGAAGGCACAAAGCACTGCCTCCATCCTTCAATGGGAGACAAGCCATAAACTGTCTTGCCTCCAGCTCTTTAGGAAGCTGGGAAAGAACTCGCTTTCCACAGTGCTGTTACAGCATACGAGGAAACTCTCATACCGAGGCAGCTCAAATGCCATTTCTTCCCAGTGGTTAACTGGCCGCTTTAGGACTTCCGATTCTGCCACAGTTCCACCTTGCCAACCCGCCTCAGACGAAATGCCTACATCTTCCCCTTAAGCAACGGGGGCGAAGCCCACATGATTGTGCTGCCACATGCTTAGCAGGAGCAGACAATAGGCTTTTTACAAACCGACATTGTGCACTGAGTCAGAGCATGTCACAATGCCCCTATGTCAGAAAGGGCCCTTTGATCTCAGCCGTGCCCTCCATTGCTCTAGAGGTGGAAGGCACAAAGCACTGCCTCCATCCTTCTATTGGAGACAAGCCATAAACTGTCTTGCCTCCAGCTCTTTAGGAAGCTGACAAACAACTCGCTTTCCACAGTCCTGTTACAGCAGACCGGGCAAATTCTCATACCAAGGCACTTGAAATGGCATTTCTTCCCAGCCCTTAACTCGCAGCGTTAGGACTCCTGCTTCTGCCGCAATTCCACCTTGCCAACCCGGCTCAGACGAAATGCCTACATCTTCCCCTGAAGCAACTGGGCTGAGTCCCAAATGATTGAGCGTCCACGTGCTTAGGAGGCGATAGACTGCACGCCTTTTTCCAACCACCATTGTGCACTGCTGGAGAGAGTGTCGGAAAGCAGCTATGTCAGAAAGACCCCTTTGCTCTCAGCCGTGCCCTTCATTGCTCTAGACGTGGAATGCACAATGCACTGGCTCCCCCCCTCAAGCGGCGACAAGCCACAGACCATCTTCCTTCCATCTCTTTAGGAAGCTGAGCAAGAACTCGCTTTCAACAGTGCTCTTTCTGTGTCCTGGCAACATCTCATACAAAGGCAGCTGATATGCCATTTCTTTTCAGGGCTTAACTCGCAGATTTGGAACTTCTGCTCCTGCCACATTTCCACCTGGCCAACCCGGCTCAGACGAAATGTCTACATCTTCCCCTTCAGCAACGTGGACGAGGCCCAGATGACTGTGCTTCCGCATGCTTAGCAGGAGGAGACAATAGGCTTTTTACAAACCGCCATTGTGCACTGGCTCAGAGAGTGTCAGAATGCACCTATGTCAGAAAGGGCCCTTGGATCTCAGCCGTGCCCTCCATTGCTCTAGAGGTGGAAGGCACAAAGCACTGCCTCAATCCTTCAATTGGAGACAAGCCAGCAACTGTCCTGCTTCCAGCTCTTTAGGAAGCTGGGAAAGCACTCGCATTCCACAGTGCACTTACAGCGTCCTGGGAACGTCTCATACATAGGCAGCTGAACACCGTGTCTTTTCAGCCCTTAACTCACCAATCTGCAACATCTGCTTCTGCCGCATTTCCACCTTGCCAACCCGGCTCAGACGAAATGCCTACATCTTCCCCTGAAGCGACTGTGCTGATTCCCAAAGGATTGAGCATCCACATGCTTAGGAGGCGATAAACTGCATGCCTTTTTCCAACCACCATTTTACACTGCTTAGAGAGCGTCGGAAAGCAGCTATGTCAGAAAGGCCCCTTTGCTCTCAGCCATGCCCTCCATTGCTCTCGAGGTGGAAGGCACAAGGCACTGGTTCTGGATCCACCCCTCAATGGGAGACAAACCACATCTTGGCCTGCTTCCAGCTCTTTAGGAAGTGGAGAAAAAATTCCCTTTCCAGAGTGCTCTTACAGCATCCTGGGAACATCTCATACAAAGGAGGCTGATCGCCGTTTCTTTTCAGCACTTCACTCGCCAGTCTGGGACATCTGCATCCTGCACGTTTCCACCTTGCCAACCTGGCTCAGACGAAATGCCTACATCCTCCCCTTGAGCAATTGGGATGAGGCCCATAGGATTGTGGTTCCACATGCTGAGGAGGAGAGAGACAATAGGCTTTTAACTAACCACGAAGTGCAACGGTTGGGAGAGTGTCAGAAAGCTCCAATGGCAGAAAGACCCCTTTACTCTCAGCCGCGCCCTCCATTGCTGTAGAGGTGGAAGGCACAAAGCACTGCCTCCATCCTTCAATGGGAGACAAGCCATAAAATGGCTTGCCTCCAGCTCTTTAGGAAGCTGGGAAAGAACTCGCTTTCCACAGTGCTGTTACAGCATACGAGGAAACTCTCATACCGAGGCAGCTCAAATGCCATTTCTTCCCAGTGCTTAACTGGCCGCTTTAGGACTTCCGCTTCTGCCACAGTTCCACCTTGCCAACCCGCCTCAGAGGAAATGCCTACATCTTCCCCTTAAGCAACGGGGGCGAAACCCACATGATTGTGCTGCCACATGCTTAGCAGGAGCAGACAATAGGCTTTTTACAAACCGCCATTGTGCACTGGGTCAGAGAGTGTCAGAATGCCCCTATGTCAGAAAGGGCCCTTTGCTCTCAGCCGTGCCCTCCATTGCTCTAGAGGTGGAAGGCACAAAGCACTGCCTCCATCCTTCAATTGGAGACAAGCCATAAACTGTCTTGCCTCCAGCTCTTTAGGAAGCTGACAAACAACTCGCTTTCCACAGTCCTGTTACAGCAGACCGGGCAAATTCTCATACCAAGGCAGCTGAAATGGCATTTCTTCCCAGCCCTTAACTCGCAGCGTTAGGACTCCTGCTTCTGCCGCAATTCTACCTTGCCAACCCGGCTCAGACGAAATGCCTACATCTTCCCCTGAAGCAACTTGGCTGAGTCCCAAATGATTGAGCGTCCGCGTGCTTAGGAGGCGATAGACTGCACGCCTTTTTCCAACCACCATTGTGCACTGCTGGAGAGAGTGTCGGAAAGCAGCTATGTCAGAAACACCCCTTTGCTCTCAGCCGTCCCCTTCATTGCTCTAGACGTGGAATGCACAATGCACTGGCTCCCCCCCTCAAGCGGCGACAAGCCACAGACCATCTTCCTTCCATCTCTTTAGGAAGCTGAGCAAGAACTCGCTTTCAACAGTGCTCTTTCTGTGTCCTGGCAACATCTCATACAAAGGCAGCTGATATGCCATTTCTTTTCAGCGCTTAACTCGCAGATTTGGAACTTCTGCTCCTGCCACATTTCCACCTGGCCAACCCGGCTCAGACGAAATGTCTACATCTTCCCCTTCAGCAACGGGGATGAGGCCCAGATGACTGTGCTTCCGCATGCTTAGCAGGAGGAGACAATAGGCTTTTTACAAACCGCCATTGTGCACTGGCTCAGAGAGTGTCAGAATGCACCTATGTCAGATAGGGCCCTTGGATCTCAGCCGTGCCCTCCATTGCTCTAGAGGTGGAAGGCACAAAGCACTGCCTCCATCCTTCAATTGGAGACAAGCCAGCAACTGTCCTGCTTCCAGCTCTTTAGGAAGCTGGGAAAGCACTCGCATTCCACAGTGCACTTACATCGTCCTGGGAACGTCTCATACAAAGGCAGCTGAACACCGTGTCTTTTCAGCCCTTAACTCACCAATCTGCAACATCTGCTTCTGCCGCATTTCCACCTTGCCAACCCGGCTCAGACGAAATGCCTACATCTTTAACTGAAGCGACTGTGCTGATTACCAAATGATTGAGCATCCACATGCTTAGGAGGCGATAAACTGCATGCCTTTTTCCAACCACCATTTTACACTGCTTCGAGAGCGTCGGAAAGCAGCTATATCAGAAAGGCCCCTTAGCTCTCAGCCATGCCCTCCATTGCTCTCGAGGTGGAAGGCACAAGGCACTGGTTCTGGATACACCCCTCAATGGGAGACAAACCACATCTTGGCCTGCTTCCAGCTCTTTAGGAAGTGGAGAAAAAACTCCCTTTCCACAGTGCTCTTACAGCGTCCTGGGAACATCTCATACAAAGGAGGCTGAACGCCATTTCTTTTCAGCACTTCACTCGCCAGTCTGGGACATCTGCATCCTGCACGTTTCCACCTTGCCAACCCAGCTCAGACGAAATGCCTACATCTTCCCCTTGAGCAATTGGGATGAGGCCCATAGGATTGTGATTCCACATGCCGAGGAGGAGAGAGACAATAGGCTTTTAACTAACCACGAAGTGCAACGGTTGTGAGAATGTCAGAAGGCACCAATGGCAGAAAGACCCCTTAACTCTCAGCCGCGCCCTCCATTGCTGTAGAGGTGGAAGGCACAAAGCACTGCCTCCATCCTTCAATGGGAGACAAGCCATAAACTGTCTTGCCTCCAGCTCTTTAGGAAGCTGGGAAAGAACTCGCTTTCCACAGTGCTGTTACAGCATACGAGGAAACTCTCATACCGAGGCAGCTCAAACGCCATTTCTTCCCAGTGCTTAACTGGGCGATTTAGGACTTCCGCTTCTGCCACAGTTCCACCTTGCCAACCCGCCTCAGACGAAATGCCTACATCTTCCCCTTAAGCAACGGGGGCGAAGCCCACATGATTGTGCTGCCACATGCTTAGCAGGAGCAGACAATAGGCTTTTTACAAACCGCCATTGTGCACTGGGTCAGAGAGTGTCAGAATGCACCTATGTCAGAAAGGGCCCTTTGCTCTCAGCCGTGCCCTCCATTGCTCTAGATGTGGAAGGCACAAAGCACTGCCTCCATCCTTCAATTGGGGACAAGCCATAAACTGTCTTGCCTCCAGCTCTTTAGGAAGCTGACAAACAACTCGCTTTCCACAGTCCTGTTACAGCAGACCGGGGAACTTCTCATACAAAGGCAGCTCAAATGGCATTTCTTCCCAGCACTTAACTCGCAGCTTTAGGACTCCTGCTTCTACCGCAATTCCACCTTGCCAACCCGGCTGAGACGAAATGCCCACATCTTCCCCTGAAGCAACTGGGCTGAGTCCCAAATGATTGAGCGTCCACGTGCTTAGGAGGCGATAGACTGCACCCCTTTTTCCAACCACCATTGTGCACTGCTGGAGAGAGTGTCGGAAAGCAGCTATGTCAGAAAGACCCCTTTGCTCTCAGCCGTGCCCTTCATTGCTCTAGACGTGGAATGCACAATGCACTGGCTCCCCCCCTCGAGCGGCGACAAGCCACAGACCATCTTCCTTCCATCTCTTTAGGAAGCTGAGCAAGAACTCGCTTTCAACAGTGCTCTTTCTGTGTCCTGGCAACATCTCATACAAAGGCAGCTGATATGCCATTTCTTTTCAGCGCTTAACTCGCAGATTTGGAACTTCTGCTCCTGCCACATTTCCACCTGGCCAACCCGGCTCAGACGAAATGTCTACATCTTCCCCTTCAGCAACGGGGACGAGGCCCAGATGACTGTGCTTCCGCATGCTTAGCAGGAGGAGACAATAGGCTTTTTACAAACCGCCATTGTGCACTGGCTCAGAGAGTGTCAGAATGCACCTATGTCAGAAAGGGCCCTTGGATCTCAGCCGTGCCCTCCATTGCTCTAGAGGTGGAAGGCACAAAGCACTGCCTCCATCCTTCAATTGGAGACAAGCCAGCAACTGTCCTGCTTCCAGCTCTTTAGGAAGCTGGGAAAGCACTCGCATTCCACAGTGCACTTACAGCGTCCTGGGAACGTCTCATACAAAGGCAGCTGAACACCGTGTCTTTTCAGCCCTTAACTCACCAATCTGCAACATCTGCTTCTGCCGCATTTCCACCTTGCCAACCCGGCTCAGACGAAATGCCTACATCTTCCCCTGAAGCGACTGTGCTGATTCCCAAATGATTGAGCATCCACATGCTTAGGAGGCGATAAACTGCATGCATTTTTCCAACCACCATTTTACACTGCTTAGAGAGCGTCGGAAAGCAGCTATGTCAGAAAGGCCCCTTTGCTCTCAGCCATGCCCTCCATTGCTCTCGAGGTGGAAGGCACAAGGCACTGGTTCTGGATCCACCCCTCAATGGGAGACAAACCACATCTTGGCCTGCTTCCAGCTCTTTAGGAAGTGGAGAAAAAATTCCCTTTCCAGAGTGCTCTTACAGCATCCTGGGAACATCTCATACAAAGGAGGCTGAACGCCGTTTCTTTTCAGCACTTCACTCGCCAGTCTGGGACATCTGCATCCTGCACGTTTCCACCTTGCCAACCTGGCTCAGACGAAATGCCTACATCCTCCCCTTGAGCAATTGGGATGAGGCCCATAGGATTGTGGTTCCACATGCTGAGGAGGAGAGAGACAATGGGCTTTTAACTAACCACGAAGTGCAACGGTTGGGAGAGTGTCAGAAAGCTCCAATGGCAGAAAGACCCCTTTACTCTCAGCCGCGCCCTCCATTGCTGTAGAGGTGGAAGGCACAAAGCACTGCCTCCATCCTTCAATGGGAGACAAGCCATAAAATGGCTTGCCTCCAGCTCTTTAGGAAGCTGGGAAAGAACTCGCTTTCCACAGTGCTGTTACAGCATACGAGGAAACTCTCATACCGAGGCAGCTCAAATGCCATTTCTTCCCAGTGCTTAACTGGCCGCTTTAGTACTTCCGCTTCTGCCACAGTTCTACCTTGCCAACCCGCCTCAGACGAAATGCCTACATCTTCCCCTTAAGCAACGGGGGCGAAACCCACATGATTGTGCTGCCACATGCTTAGTAGGAGCAGACAATAGGCTTTTTACAAACCGCCATTGTGCACTGGGTCAGAGAGTGTCAGAATGCACCTATGTCAGAAAGGGCACTTTGCTCTCAGCCGTGCCCTCCATTGCTCTAGAGGTGGAAGGCACAAAGCACTGCCTCCACCCTTCAATTGGAGACAAGCCATAAACTGTCTTGCCTCCAGCTCTTTAGGAAGCTGACAAACAACTCGCTTTCCACAGTCGTGTTACAGCAGACCGGGGAAATTCTCATACCAAGGCAGCTCAAATGGCATTTCTTCCCAGCCCTTAACTCGCAGCTGTAGGACTCCTGCTTCTGCCGCAATTCCACCTTGCCAACCCGGCTCAGACGAAATGCCTACATCTTCCCCTGAAGCAACTTGGCTGAGTCCCAAATGATTGAGCGTCCACGTGCTTAGGAGGCGATAGACTGCACGCCTTTTTCCAACCACCATTGTGCACTGCTGGAGAGAGTGTCGGAAAGCAGCTATGTCAGAAAGACCCCTTTGCTCTCAGCCGTGCCCTTCATTGCTCTAGACGTGGAATGCACAATGCACTGGCTCCCCCCCTCAAGCGGCGACAAGCCACAGAACATCTTCCTTCCATCTCTTTAGGAAGCTGAGCAAGAACTCGCTTTCAACAGTGCTCTTTCTGTGTCCTGGCAACATCTCATACAAAGGCAGCTGATATGCCATTTCTTTTCAGCGCTTAACTCGCAGATTTGGAACTTCTGCTCCTGCCACATTTCCACCTGGCCAACCCGGCTCAGACGAAATGTCTGCATCTTCCCCTTCAGCAACGGGGACTAGGCCCAGATGACTGTGCTTCCGCATGCTTAGCAGGAGCAGACAATAGGCTTTTTACAAACCGCCATTGTGCACTGGCTCAGAGAGTGTCAGAATGCACCTATGTCAGAAAGGGCCCTTGGATCTCAGCCGTGCCCTCCATTGCTCTAGAGGTGGAAGGCACAAAGCACTGCCTCCATCCTTCAATTGGAGACAAGCCAGCAACTGTCCTGCTTCCAGCTCTTTAGGAAGCTGGGAAAGCACTCGCATTCCACAGTGCTCTTACAGCGTCCTGGGAACGTCTCATACAAAGGCAGCTGAACACCTTGTCTTTTCAGCCCTTAACTCACCAATCTGCAACATCTGCTTCTGCCGCATTTCCACCTTGCCAACCCGGCTCAGACGAAATGCCTACATCTTCCCCTGAAGCGACTGTGCTGATTCCCAAAGGATTGAGCATCCACATGCTTAGGAGGCGATAAACTGCATGCCTTTTTCCAACCACCATTTTACACTGCTTAGAGAGCGTCGGAAAGCAGCTGTGTCAGAAAGGCCCCTTTGCTCTCAGCCATGCCCTCCATTGCTCTCGAGGTGGAAGGCACAAGGCACTGGTTCTGGATCCACCCCTCAATGGGAGACAAACCACATCTTGGCCTGCTTCCAGCTCTTTAGGAAGTGGAGAAAAAACTCCCTTTCCACAGTGCTCTTACAGCGTCCTGGGAACATCTCATACAAAGGAGGCTGAACGCCGTTTCTTTTCAGCACTTCACTCGCCAGTCTGGGACATCTGCATCCTGCACGTTTCCACCTTGACAACCCGGCTCAGACGAAATGCCTACATCCTCCCCTTGAGCAATTGGGATGAGGCCCATAGGATTGTGGTTCCACATGCTGAGGAGGAGAGAGACAATAGGCTTTTAACTAACCACGAAGAGCAACGGTTGGGAGAGTGTCAGAAAGCACCAATGGCAGAAAGACCCCTTTACTCTCAGCCGCGCCCTCCATTGCTGTAGAGGTGGAAGGCACAAAGCACTGCCTCCATCCTTCATTTGGAGACAAGCCAGCAACTGTCCTGCTTCCAGCTCTTTAGGAAGCTGGGAAAGCACTCGCATTGCACAGTGCTCTTAGAGCGTCCTGGTAACGTCTCATACAAAGGCAGCTGAACACCGTGTCTTTTCAGCCCTTAACTCACCAATCTGCAATATCTGCTTCTGCCGCATTTCCACCTTGCCAACCCGGCTCAGACGAAATGCCTACATCTTCCCCTGAAGCGACTGTGCTGATTCCCAAATGATTGAGCATCCACATGCTTAGGAGGCGATAAACTGCATGCCTTTTTCCAACCACCATTTTACACTGCTTAGAGAGCGTCGGAAAGCAGCTGTGTCAGAAAGGCCCCTTTGCTCTCAGCCATGCCCTCCATTGCTCTCGAGGTGGAAGGCACAAGGCACTGGTTCTGGATCCACCCCTCAATGGGAGACAAACCACATCTTGGCCTGCTTCCAGCTCTTTAGGAAGTGGAGAAAGAACTCCCTTTCCACAGTGCTCTTACAGCGTCCTGGGAACATCTCATACAAAGGAGGCTGAACGCCGTTTCTTTTCAGCACTTCACTCGCCAGTCTGGGACATCTGCATCCTGCACGTTTCCACCTTGACAACCCGGCTCAGACGAAATGCCTACATCCTCCCCTTGAGCAATTGGGATGAGGCCCATAGGATTGTGGTTCCACATGCTGAGGAGGAGAGAGACAATAGGCTTTTAACTAACCACGAAGTGCAACGGTTGGCAGAGTGTCAGAGAGCACCAATGGCTGAAAGACCCCTTTACTCTCAGCCGCGCCCTCCATTGCTGTAGAGGTGGAAGGCACAAAGCACTGCCTCCATCCTTCAATGGGAGACAAGCCATAAACTGTCTTGCCTCCAGCTCTTTAGGAAGCTGAGCAAGAACTCGCTTTCAACAGTGCTCTTTCTGTGTCCTGGCAACATCTCATACAAAGGCAGCTGATATGCCATTTCTTTTCAGCGCTTAACTCGCAGATTTGGAACTTCTGCTCCTGCCACATTTCCACGTGGCCAACCCGGCTCAGACGAAATGTCTACATCTTCCCCTTCAGCAACGGGGACGAGGCCCAGATGACTGTGCTTCCGCATGCTTAGCAGGAGCAGACATTAGGCTTTTTACAAACCGCCATTGTGCACTGGCTCAGAGAGTGTCAGAATGCACCTATGTAAGAAAGGGCCCTTGGATCTCAGCCGTGCCCTCCATTGCTCTAGTGGTGGAAGGCACAAAGCACTGCCTCCATCCTTCAATTGGAGACAAGCCAGCAACTGTCCTGCTTCCAGCTCTTTAGGAAGCTGGGAAAGCACTCGCATTGCACAGTGCTCTTACAGCGTCCTGGGAACGTCTCATACAAAGGCAGCTGAACACCGTGTCTTTTCAGCCCTTAACTCACCAATCTGCAACATCTGCTTCTGCCGCATTTCCACCTTGCCAACCCGGCTCAGACGAAATGCCTACATCTTCCCCTGAAGCGACTGTGCTGATTCCCAAATGATTGAGCATCCACATGCTTAGGAGGCGATAAACTGCATGCCTTTTTCCAACCACCATTTTACACTGCTTAGAGAGCGTCAGAAAGCAGCTATGTCACAAAGGCCCCTTTGCTCTCAGCCATGCCCTCCATTGCTCTCGAGGTGGAAGGCACAAGGCACTGGTTCTGGATCCACCCCTCAATGGGAGACAAACCACATCTTGGCCTGCTTCCAGCTCTTTAGGAAGTGGAGAAAGAACTCCCTTTCCACAGTGCTCTTACAGCGTCCTGGGAACATCTCATACAAAGGAGGCTGAACGCCGTTTCTTTTCAGCACTTCACTCGCCAGTCTGGGACATCTGCATCCTGCACGTTACCACCTTGACAACCCGGCTCAGACGAAATGCCTACATCCTCCCCTTGAGCAATTGGGATGAGGCCCATAGGATTGTGGTTCCACATGCTGAGGAGGAGAGAGACAATAGGCTTTTAACTAACCACGAAGAGCAACGGTTGGGAGAGTGTCAGAAAGCACCAATGGCAGAAAGACCCCTTTACTCTCAGCCGCGCCCTCCATTGCTGTAGAGGTGGAAGGCACAAAGCACTGCCTCCATCCTTCAATGGGAGACAAGCCATAAACTGTCTTGCCTCCAGCTCTTTAGGAAGCTGGGAAAGAACTCGCTTTCCACAGTGCTGTTAGCGCATACGAGCAAACTCTCATACCGAGGCAGCTCAAACGCCATTTCTTCCCAGTGCTTACCTGGCCACTTTAGGACTTCCGCTTCTGCCACAGTTCCACCTTGCCAACCCGGCTCGGACGAAATGCCTACATCTTCCCCTTAAGCAATGGGGGCGAAGCCCACATGATTGTGCTGCCACATGCTTAGCAGGAGCAGACAATAGGCTTTTTACAAACCGCCATTGTGCACTGGGTCAGAGAGTGTCAGAATGCACCTATGTCAGAAAGGGCCCTTTGCTCTCAGCCGTGCCCTCCATTGCTCTAGAGGTGGAAGGCACAAAGCACTGCCTCCATCCTTCAATTGGAGACAAGCCATAAACTGTCTTGCCTCCAGCTCTTTAGGAAGCTGACAAACAACTCGCTTTCCACAGTCCTGTTACAGCAGACCGGGGAAATTCTCATACCAAGGTAGCTGAAATGGCATTTGTTCCCAGCCCTTAACTCGCGGCTTTAGGACTCCTGCTTCTGCCGCAATTCCAACTTGCCAACCCGGCTCAGACGAAATGCCTACATCTTCCCTGAAGCAACTGGGCTGAGTCCCAAATGATTGAGCGTCCACGTGCTTAGCAGGCGACATACTGCACGCCTTTTTCCAACCACCATTGTGCACTGCTGGAGAGAGTGTCGGAAAGCAGCTATCTCAGAAAACCCCTTTGCTCTCAGCCGTGCCCTTCATTGCTCTAGACGTGGAATGCACAATGCACTGGCTACCCCCTCAAGCGGCGACAAGCCACAGACCATCTTCCTTCCATCTCTTTAGGAAGCTGAGCAAGAACTCGCTTTCAACAGTGCTCTTTCTGTGTCCTGGCAACATCTCATACAAAGGCAGCTGATATGCCATTTCTTTTCAGCGCTTAACTCGCAGATTTGTAACTTCTGCTCCTTCCACATTTCCACCTGGCCAACCCGGCTCAGACGAAATGTCTACATCTTCCCCTTCAGCAACGGGGACGAGGCCCAGATGACTGTGCTTCCGCATGCTTAGCAGGAGCAGACAATAGGCTTTTTACAAACCGCCATTGTGCACTGGCTCAGAGAGTGTCAGAATGCACCTATTTCAGAAAGGGCCCTTGGATCTCAGCCGTGCCCTCCATTGCTCTAGAGGTGGAAGGCACAAAGCACTGCCTCCATCCTTCAATTGGAGACAAGCCACCAACTGTCCTGCTTCCAGCTCTTTAGGAAGCTGGGAAAGCACTCGCATTGCACAGTGGTCTTACAGCGTCCTGGGAACGTCTCATACAAAGGCAGCTGAACACCTTGTCTTTTCAGCCCTTAACTCACCAATCTGCAACATCTGCTTCTGCCGCATTTCCACCTTTCCAACCCGGCTCAGACGAAATGCCTACATCTTCCCCTGAAGCGACTGTGCTGATTCCCAAATGATTGAGCATCCACATGCTTAGGAGGCGATAAACTGCATGCCTTTTTCCAACCACCATTTTACACTGCTTAGAGAGCGTCGGAAAGCAGCTATGTCAGAAAGGCCCCTTTGCTCTCAGCCATGCCCTCCATTGCTCTCGAGGTGGAAGGCACAAGGCACTGGTTCTGGATCCACCCCTCAATGGGAGACAAACCACATCTTGGCCTGCTTCCAGCTCTTTAGGAAGTGGAGAAAAAACTCCCTTTCCACAGTGCTCTTACAGCGTCCTGGGAACATCTCATACAAAGGAGGCTGAACGCCGTTTCTTTTCAGCACTTCACTCGCCAGTCTGGGACATCTGCATCCTGCACGTTACCACCTTGACAACCCGGCTCAGACGAAATGCCTACATCCTCCCCTTGAGCAATTGGGATGAGGCCCATAGGATTGTGGTTCCACATGCTGAGGAGGAGAGAGACAATAGGCTTTTAACTAACCACGAAGAGCAACGGTTGGGAGAGTGTCAGAAAGCACCAATGGCAGAAAGACCCCTTTACTCTCAGCCGCGCCCTCCATTGCTGTAGAGGTGGAAGGCACAAAGCACTGCCTCCATCCTTCAATGGGAGACAAGCCATAAACTGTCTTGCCTCCAGCTCTTTAGGAAGCTGGGAAAGAACTCGCTTTCCACAGTGCTGTTAGCGCATACGAGCAAACTCTCATACCGAGGCAGCTCAAACGCCATTTCTTCCCAGTGCTTACCTGGCCACTTTAGGACTTCCGCTTCTGCCACAGTTCCACCTTGCCAACCCGGCTCGGACGAAATGCCTACATCTTCCCCTTAAGCAATGGGGGCGAAGCCCACATGATTGTGCTGCCACATGCTTAGCAGGAGCAGACAATAGGCTTTTTACAAACCGCCATTGTGCACTGGGTCAGAGAGTGTCAGAATGCACCTATGTCAGAAAGGGCCCTTTGCTCTCAGCCGTGCCCTCCATTGCTCTAGAGGTGGAAGGCACAAAGCACTGCCTCCATCCTTCAATTGGAGACAAGCCATAAACTGTCTTGCCTCCAGCTCTTTAGGAAGCTGACAAACAACTCGCTTTCCACAGTCCTGTTACAGCAGACCGGGGAAATTCTCATACCAAGGTAGCTGAAATGGCATTTGTTCCCAGCCCTTAACTCGCGGCTTTAGGACTCCTGCTTCTGCCGCAATTCCAACTTGCCAACCCGGCTCAGACGAAATGCCTACATCTTCCCTGAAGCAACTGGGCTGAGTCCCAAATGATTGAGCGTCCACGTGCTTAGCAGGCGACATACTGCACGCCTTTTTCCAACCACCATTGTGCACTGCTGGAGAGAGTGTCGGAAAGCAGCTATCTCAGAAAACCCCTTTGCTCTCAGCCGTGCCCTTCATTGCTCTAGACGTGGAATGCACAATGCACTGGCTACCCCCTCAAGCGGCGACAAGCCACAGACCATCTTCCTTCCATCTCTTTAGGAAGCTGAGCAAGAACTCGCTTTCAACAGTGCTCTTTCTGTGTCCTGGCAACATCTCATACAAAGGCAGCTGATATGCCATTTCTTTTCAGCGCTTAACTCGCAGATTTGTAACTTCTGCTCCTTCCACATTTCCACCTGGCCAACCCGGCTCAGACGAAATGTCTACATCTTCCCCTTCAGCAACGGGGACGAGGCCCAGATGACTGTGCTTCCGCATGCTTAGCAGGAGCAGACAATAGGCTTTTTACAAACCGCCATTGTGCACTGGCTCAGAGAGTGTCAGAATGCACCTATTTCAGAAAGGGCCCTTGGATCTCAGCCGTGCCCTCCATTGCTCTAGAGGTGGAAGGCACAAAGCACTGCCTCCATCCTTCAATTGGAGACAAGCCACCAACTGTCCTGCTTCCAGCTCTTTAGGAAGCTGGGAAAGCACTCGCATTGCACAGTGGTCTTACAGCGTCCTGGGAACGTCTCATACAAAGGCAGCTGAACACCTTGTCTTTTCAGCCCTTAACTCACCAATCTGCAACATCTGCTTCTGCCGCATTTCCACCTTTCCAACCCGGCTCAGACGAAATGCCTACATCTTCCCCTGAAGCGACTGTGCTGATTCCCAAATGATTGAGCATCCACATGCTTAGGAGGCGATAAACTGCATGCCTTTTTCCAACCACCATTTTACACTGCTTAGAGAGCGTCGGAAAGCAGCTATGTCAGAAAGGCCCCTTTGCTCTCAGCCATGCCCTCCATTGCTCTCGAGGTGGAAGGCACAAGGCACTGGTTCTGGATCCACCCCTCAATGGGAGACAAACCACATCTTGGCCTGCTTCCAGCTCTTTAGGAAGTGGAGAAAAAACTCCCTTTCCACAGTGCTCTTACAGCGTCCTGGGAACATCTCATACAAAGGAGGCTGAACGCCGTTTCTTTTCAGCACTTCACTCGCCAGTCTGGGACATCTGCATCCTGCACGTTTCCACCTTGCCAACCCGGCTCAGACGAAATGCCTACATCCTCCCCTTGAGCAATTGGGATGAGGCCCATAGGATTGTGGTTCCACATGCTGAGGAGGAGAGAGACAATAGGCTTTTAACTAACCACGAAGTGCAACGGTTGGGAGAGTGTCAGAGAGCACCAATGGCAGAAAGACCCCTTTACTCTCAGCCGCGCCCTCCATTGCTGTAGAGGTGGAAGGCACAAAGCACTGCCTCCATCCTTCAATGGGAGACAAGCCATAAACTGTCTTGCCTCCAGCTCTTTAGGAAGCTGGGAAAGAACTCGCTTTCCACAGTGCTGTTACAGCATACGAGGAAACTCTCATACCGAGGCAGCTCAAACGCCATTTCTTCCCAGTGCTTAACTGGCCGCTTTAGGATTTCCGCTTCTGCCACAGTTCCACCTTGCCAACCCGCCTCAGACGAAATGCCTACATCTTCCCCTTAAGCAACGGGGGCGAAGCCCACATGATTGTGCTGCCACATGCTTAGCAGGAGCAGACAATAGGCTTTTTACAAACCGCCATTGTGCACTGGGTCAGAGAGTGTCAGAATGCACCTATGTCAGAAAGGGCCCTTTGCTCTCAGCGGTGCCCTCCATTGCTCTAGAGGTGGAAGGCACAAAGCACTGCCTCCATCCTTCAATTGGAGACAAGCCATAAACTGTCTTGCCTCCAGCTCTTTAGGAAGCTGACAAACAACTCGCTTTCCACAGTCGTGTTACAGCAGACCGGGGAACTTCTCATACCAAGGCAGCTCAAATGGCATTTCTTCCCAGCCCTTAACTCGCAGCTTTAGGACTCCTGCTTCTGCCGCAATTCCACCTTGCCAACCCGGCTCAGATGAAATGCCCACATCTTCCCCTGAAGCAACTGGGCTGAGTCCCAAATGATTGAGCGTCCACGTGCTTAGGAGGCGATAGACTGCACGCCTTTTTCCAACCACCATTGTGCACTGCTGGAGAGAGTGTCGGAAAGCAGCTATGTCAGAAAGACCCCTTTGCTCTCAGCCGTGCCCTTCATTGCTCTAGACGTGGAATGCACAATGCACTGGCTCCCCCCCTCAAGCGGCGACAAGCCACAGACCATCTTCCTTCCATCTCTTTAGGAAGCTGAGCAAGAACTCTCTTTCAACAGTGCTCTTTCTGTGTCCTGGCAACATCTCATACAAAGGCAGCTGTTATGCCATTTCTTTTCAGCGCTTAACTCGCAGATTTGGAACTTCTGCTCCTGCCACATTTCCACCTGGCCAACCCGGCTCAGACGAAATTTCTACATCTTGCCCTTCAGCAACGGGGACGAGGCCCAGATGACTGTGCCTCTGCATGCTTAGCAGGAGCAGACATTAGGCTTTTTACAAACCGCCATTGTGCACTGGCTCAGAGAGTGTCAGAATGCACCTATGTCAGAAAGGGCCCTTGGATCTCAGCCGTGCCCTCCATTGCTCTAGAGGTGGAAGGCACAAAGCACTGCCTCCATCCTTCAATTGGAGACAAGCCAGCAACTGTCCTGCTTCCAGCTCTTTAGGAAGCTGGGAAAGCACTCGCATTCCACAGTGCTCTTACAGCGTCCTGGGAACGTCTCATACAAAGGCAGCTGAACACCGTGTCTTTTCAGCCCTTAAGTCACCAATCTGCAACATCTGCTTCTGCCGCATTTCCACCTTGCCAACCCGGCTCAGACGAAATGCCTACATCTTCCCCTGAAGCGACTGTGCTGATTCCCAAAGGATTGAGCATCCACATGCTTAGGAGGCGATAAACTGCATGCCTTTTTCCAACCACCATTTTACACTGCTTAGAGAGCGTCGGAAAGCAGCTATGTCAGAAAGGCCCCTTTGCTCTCAGCCATGCCCTCCATTGCTCTCGAGGTGGAAGGCACAAGGCACTGGTTCTGGATCCACCCCTCAATGGGAGACAAACCACATCTTGGCCTGCTTCCAGCTCTTTAGGAATTGGAGAAAAAACTCCCTTTCCACAGTGCTCTTACAGCATCCTGGGAACATCTCATACAAAGGAGGCTGAACGCCGTTTCTTTTCAGCACTTCACTCGCCAGTCTGGGACATCTGCATCCTGCACGTTTCCACCTTGACAACCCTGCTCAGACGAAATGCCTACATCCTCCCCTTGAGCAATTGGGATGAGGCCCATAGGATTGTGGTTCCACATGCTGAGGAGGAGAGAGACAATAGGCTTTTAACTAACCACGAAGTGCAACGGTTGGGAGAGTGTCAGAAAGCACCAATGGCAGAAAGACGCCTTTACTCTCAGCCGCGCCCTCCATTGCTGTAGAGGTGAAAGGCACAAAGCACTGCCTCCATCCTTCAATGGGAGACAAGCCATAAACTGTCTTGCCTCCAGCTCTTTAGGAAGCTGGGAAAGAACTCGCTTTCCACAGTGCTGTTGCAGCATACGAGGAAACCCTCATACCGAGGCAGCTCAAACGCCATTTCTTCCCAGTGCTTAACTGGCCGCTTTAGGACTTCCGCTTCTGCCACAGTTCCACCTTGCCAACCCGCCTCAGACGAAATGCCTACATCTTCCCCTTAAGCAACGGGTGCGAAACCCACATGATTGTGCTGCCACATGCTTAGCAGGAGCAGACAATAGGCTTTTTACAAACCGCCATTGTGCACTGGGTCAGAGAGTGTCAGAATGCACCTATGTCAGAAAGGGCCCTTTGCTCTCAGCCGTGCCCTCCATTGCTCTAGAGGTGGAAGGCACAAAGGACTGCCTCCATCCTTCAATTGGAGACAAGCCATAAACTGTCTTGCCTCCAGCTCTTTAGGAAGCTGACAAACAACTCGCTTTCCACAGTCCTGTTACAGCAGACCGGGGAAATTCTCATACCAAGGCAGCTCAAATGGCATTTCTTCCCAGCCCTTAACTCGCAGCTTTAGGACTCCTGCTTCTGCCGCAATTCCACCTTCCCAACCCGGCTCAGACGAAATGCCTACATCTTCCCCTGAAGCAACTGGGCTGAGTCCCAAATGATTGAGCGTCCACGTGCTTAGGAGGCGATAGACTGCATGCCTTTTTCCAACCACCATTGTGCACTGCTGGAGAGAGTGTCGGAAAGCAGCTATGTCAGAAAGACCCCTTTGCTCTCAGCCGTGCCCTTCATTGCTCTAGACGTGGAATGCACAATGCACTGGCTCCCCCCCTCAAGCGGCGACAAGCCACAGACCATCTTTCTTCCATCTCTTTAGGAAGCTGAGCAAGAACTCGCTTTCAACAGTGCTCTTTCTGTGTCCTGGCAACATCTCATACAAAGGCAGCTGATATGCCATTTCTTTTCAGCGCTTAACTCGCAGATTTGGAACTTCTGCTCCTGCCACATTTCCACCTGGCCAACCCGGCTCAGACGAAATTTCTACATCTTCCCCTTCAGCAACGGGGACGAGGCCCAGATGACTGTGCTTCCGCATGCTTAGCAGGAGCAGACAATAGGCTTTTTACAAACCGCCATTGTGCACTGGCTCAGAGAGTGTCAGAATGCACCTATGTCAGAAAGGGCCCTTGGATCTCAGCCGTGCCCTCCATTGCTCTAGAGGTGGAAGGCACAAAGCACTGCCTCCATCCTTCAATTGGAGACAAGCCACCAACTGTCCTGCTTCCAGCTCTTTAGGAAGCTGGGAAAGCACTCGCATTGCACAGTGCTCTTACAGCGTCCTGGGAACGTCTCATACAAAGGCAGCTGAACACCATGTCTTTTCAGCCCTTAACTCACCAATCTGCAACATCTGCTTCTGCCGCATTTCCACCTTGCCAACCCGGCTCAGACGAAATGCCTACATCTTCCCCTGAAGCGACTGTGCTGATTCCCAAATGATTGAGCATCCACATGCTTAGGAGGCACTAAACTGCATGCCTTTTTCCAACCTCCATTTTACACTGCTTAGAGAGCGTTGGAAAGCAGCTATGTCAGAAAGGCCCCTTTGCTCTCAGCCATGCCCTCCATTACTCTCGAGGTGGAAGGCACAAGGCACTGGTTCTGGATCCACCCCTCAATGGGAGACAAACCACATCTTGGCCTGCTTCCAGCTCTTTAGGAAGTGGAGAAAAAACTCCCTTTCCACAGTGCTCTTACAGCGTCCTGGGAACATCTCATACAAAGGAGGCTGAACGCCGTTTCTTTTCAGCACTTCACTCGCCAGTCTGGGACATCTGCATCCTGCACGTTTCCACCTTGCCAAACCGGCTCAGACGAAATGCCTACATCTTCCCCTTGAGCAATGGGGATGAGGCCCATAGGATTGTGGTTCCACATGCTGAGGAGGAGAGAGACAATAGGCTTTTAACTAACCACGAAGTGCAACGGTTGGGAGAGTGCCAGAAAGCACCAATGGCAGAAAGACCCCTTAACTCTCAGCCGCGCCCTCCATTGCTGTAGAGGTGGAAGGCACAAAGCACTGCCTCCATCCTTCAATGGGAGACAAGCCATAAACTGTCTTGCCTGCAGCTCTTTAGGAAGCTGGGAAAGAACTCGCATTCCACAGTGCTGTTACAGCATACGAGGAAACTCTCATACCGAGGCAGCTCAAACGCCATTTCTTCCCAGTGCTTAACTGGCCACTTTAGGACTTCCGCTTCTGCCACAGTTCCACCTTGCCAACCCGCCTCAGACGAAATGCCTACATCTTCCCCTTAAGCAACGGGGGCGAAGCCCACATGATTGTGCTGCCACATGCTTAGCAGGAGCAGACAATAGGCTTTTTACAAACCGCCATTGTGCACTGGGTCAGAGAGTGTCAGAATGCACCTATGTCAGAAAGTGCCCTTTGCTCTCAGCCGTGCCCTCCATTGCTCTAGAGGTGGAAGGCACAAAGCACTGCCTCCATCCTTCAATTGGAGACAAGCCATAAACTGTCTTGCCTCCAGCTCTTTAGGAAGCTGACAAACAACTCGCTTTCCACAGTCGTGTTACAGCAGACCGGGGAACTTCTCATACCAAGGCAGCTCAAATGGCATTTCTTCCCAGCCCTTAACTCGCAGCTGTAGGACTCCTGCTTCTGCCGCAATTCCACCTGGCCAACGCGGCTCAGACGAAATGCCTACATCTTCCCCTGAAGCAACTGGGCTGAGTCCCAAATGATTGAGCGTCCACGTGCTTAGGAGGCGATAGACTGCACGCCTTTTTCCAACCACCATTGTGCACTGCTGGAGAGAGTGTCGGAAAGCAGCTATGTCAGAAAGACCCCTCTGCTCTCAGCCGTGCACTCCATTGCTCTAGACGTGGAATGCACAATGCACTGGCTACCCCCCTCAAGCGGCGAAAAGCCACAGACCATCTTCCTTCCATCTCTTTAGGAAGCTGAGCAAGAACTCGCTTTCAACAGTGCTCTTTCTGTGTCCTGGCAACATCTCATACAAAGGCAGCTGATATGCCATTTCTTTTCAGCGCTTAACTCGCAGATTTGGAACTTCTGCTCCTTCCACATTTCCACCTGGCCAACCCGGCTCAGACGAAATGTCTACATCTTCCCCTTCAGCAACGGGGACGAGGCCCAGATGACTGTGCTTCCGCATGCTTAGCAGGAGCAGACAATAGGCTTTTTACAAACCGCCATTGTGCACTGGCTCAGAGAGTGTCAGAATGCACCTATGTCAGAAAGGGCCCTTGGATCTCAGCCGTGCCCTCCATTGCTCTAGAGGTGGAAGGCACAAAGCACTGCCTCCATCCTTCAATTGGAGACAAGCCAGCAACTGTCCTGCTTCCAGCTCTTTAGGAAGCTGGGAAAGCACTCGCATTCCACAGTGCTCTTACAGCGTCCTGGGAACGTCTCATACAAAGGCAGCTGAACACCGTGTCTTTTCAGCCCTTAACTCACCAATCTGCAACATCTGCTTCTGCCGCATTTCCACCTTGCCAACCCGGCTCAGACGAAATGCCTACATCTTCCCCTGAAGCGACTGTGCTGATTCCCAAATGATTGAGCATCCACATGCTTAGGAGGCGATAAACTGCATGCCTTTTTCCAACCACCATTTTACACTGCTTAGAGAGCGTCTGAAAGCAGCTATGTCAGAAAGGCCCCTTTGCTCTCAGCCATGCCCTCCATTGCTCTCGAGGTGGAAGGCACAAGGCACTGCTTCTGGATCCACCCCTCAATGGGAGACAAACCACATCTTGGCCTGCTTCCAGCTCTTTAGGAAGTGGAGAAAAAACTCCCTTTCCACAGTGCTCTTACAGCGTCCTGGGAACATCTCATACAAAGGAGGCTGAACGCCATTTCTTTTCAGCACTTCACTCGCCAGTCTGGGACATCTGCATCCTGCACGTTTCCACCTTGACAACCCGGCTCAGACGAAATGCCTACATCCTCCCCTTGAGCAATTGGGATGAGGCCCATAGGATTGTGGTTCCACATGCTGAGGAGGAGAGAGACAATAGGCTTTTAACTAACCACGAAGTGCAACGGTTGGGAGAGTGTCAGACAGCACCAATGGCAGAAAGACCCCTTTACTCTCAGCCGCGCCCTCCAGTGCTGTAGAGGTGGAAGGCACAAAGCACTGCCTCCATCCTTCAATGGGAGACAAGCCATAAACTGTCTTGCCTCCAGCTCTTTAGGAAGCTGAGCAAGAACTCGCTTTCAACAGTGCTCTTTCTGTGTCCTGGCAACATCTCATACAAAGGCAGCTGATATGCCATTTCTTTTCAGCGCTTAACTCGCAGATTTGGAACTTCTGCTCCTGCCACATTTCCACCTGGCCAACCCGGCTCAGACGAAATGTCTACATCTTCCCCTTCAGCAACGGGGACGAGGCCCAGATGACTGTGCTTCCGCATGCTTAGCAGGAGCAGACATTAGGCTTTTTACAAACCGCCATTGTGCACTGGCTCAGAGAGTGTCAGAATGCACCTATGTCAGAAAGGGCCCTTGGATCTCAGCCGTGCCCTCCATTGCTCTAGAGGTGGAAGGCACAAAGCACTGCCTCCATCCTTCAATTGGAGACAAGCCAGCAACTGTCCTGCTTCCAGCTCTTTAGGAAGCTGGGAAAGCACTCGCATTGCACAGTGCTCTTACAGCGTCCTGGGAACGTCTCATACAAAGGCAGCTGAACACCGTGTCTTTTCAGCCCTTAACTCACCAATCTGCAACATCTGCTTCTGCCGCATTTCCACCTTGCCAACCCGGCTCAGACGAAATGCCTACATCTTCCCCTTAAGCAACGGGGGCGAAGCCCACATGATTGTGCTGCCACATGCTTAGCAGGAGCAGACAATAGGCTTTTTACAAACCGCCATTGTGCACTGGGTCAGAGCGTGTATGAATGCACCTATGTCAGAAAGGGCCCTTGGATCTCAGCCGTGCCCTCCATTGCTCTAGAGGTGGAAGGCACAAAGCACTGCCTCCACCCTTCAATTGGAGACAAGCCAGCAACTGTCCTGCTTCCAGCTCTTTAGGAAGCTGGGAAAGCACTCGCATTGCACAGTGCTCTTACAGCGTCCTGGGAACGTCTCATACAAAGGCAGCTGAACACCGTGTCTTTTCAGCCCTTAACTCACCAATCTGCAACATCTGCTTCTGCCGCATTTCCACCTTGCCAACCGGGCTCAGACGATATGCCTACATCTTCCCCTGAAGCGACTGTGCTGATTCCCAAAGGATTGAGCATCCACATGCTTAGTAGGCGATAAACTACATGCCTTTTTCCAACCACCATTTTACACTGCTTAGAGGGCGTCGGAAAGCAGCTATGTCAGAAAGGCCCCTTTGCTCTCAGCCATGCCCATCATTGCTCTCGAGGTGGAAGGCACAAGGCACTGGTTCTGGATCCACCCCTCAATGGGAGACAAACCACATCTTGGCCTGCTTCCAGCTCTTTAGGAAGTGGAGAAAAAACTCCCTTTCCACAGTGCTCTTACAGCGTCCTGGGAACATCTCATACAAAGGAGGCTGAACGCCGTTTCTTTTCAGCACTTCACTCGCCAGTCTGGGACATCTGCATCCTGCACGTTTCCACCTTGACAACCCGGCTCAGACGAAATGCCTACATCCTCCCCTTGAGCAATTGGGATGAGGCCCATAGGATTGTGGTTCCACATGCTGAGGAGGAGAGAGACAATAGGCTTTTAACTATCCACGAAGTGCAACGGTTGGGAGAGTGTCAGAAAGCACCAATGGCAGAAAGACCCCTTTACTCTCAGCCGCGCCCTCCATTGCTGTAGAGGTGGAAGGCACAAAGCACTGCCTCCAACATTCAATGGGAGACAAGCCATAAACTGTCTTGCCTCCAGCTCTTTAGGAAGCTGGGAAAGAACTCGCTTTCCACAGTGCTGTTACAGCATACGAGGAAACTCTCATACCGAGGCAGCTCAAAAGCCATTTCTTCCCAGTGCTTAACTGGCCGCTTTAGGACTTCCGCTTCTGCCACAGTTCCACCTTGCCAACCCGGCTCAGACGAAATGCCTACATCTTCCCCTTAAGGGACGGGGGCGAAGCCCACATGATTGTGCTGCCACATGCTTAGCAGGAGCAGACAATAGGCTTTTTACAAACCGCCATTGTGCACTGGGTCAGAGAGTGTCAGAATGCACCTATGTCAGAAAGGGCCCTTTGCTCTCAGCCGTGCCCTCCATTGCTCTAGAGGTGGAAGGCAAAAAGCACTGCCTCCATCCTTCAATTGGAGACAAGCCATAAACTGTCTTGCCTCCAGCTCTTTAGGAAGCTGACAAACAACTCGCTTTCCACAGTCCTGTTACAGCATGCCGGGGAACTTCTCATACCAAGGCAGCTCAAATGGCATTTCTTCCCAGCCCTTAACTCGCAGCTTTAGGACTCCTGCTTCTGCCGCAATTCGATCTGGCCAACCCGGCTCAGACGAAATGCCTACATCTTCCCCTGAAGCAACTGGGCTGAGTCCCAAATGATTGAGCGTCCACGTGCTTAGGAGGCGATAGACTGCACGCCTTTTTCCAACCACCATTGTGCACTGCTGGAGAGAGTGTCGGAAAGCAGCTATCTCAGAAAGACCCCTTTGCTCTCAGCCGTGCCCTTCATTGCTCTAGATTTGGAATGCACAATGCACTGGCTCGCCCCCTCAAGCGGCGACAAGCCACAGACCATCTTCCTTCCATCTCTTTAGGAAGCTGAGCAAGAACTCGCTTTCAACAGAGCTCTTTCTGTGTCCTGGCAACATCTCATACAAAGGCAGCTGATATGCCATTTCTTTTCAGCGCTTAACTCGCAGATTTGGAACTTCTGCTCCTGCCACATTTCCACCTGGCCAACCCGGCTCAGACGAAATGTCTACATCTTCCCCTTCAGCAACGGGGACGAGGCCCAGATGACTGTGCTCCCGCATGCTTAGCAGGAGCAGACAATAGGCTTTTTACAAACCGCCATTGTGCACTGGGTCAGAGAGTGTCACAATGCACCTATGTCAGAAAGGGCCCTTGGATCTCAGCCGTGCCCTCCATTGCTCGAGTGGTGGAAGGCACAAAGCACTGCCTCCATCCTTCAAATGGAGACAAGCCAGCAACTGTCCTGCTTCCAGCTCTTTAGGAAGCTGGGAAAGCACTCGCATTGCACAGTGCTCTTACAGCGTCCTGGGAACGTCTCATACAAAGGCAGCTGAACACCGTGTCTTTTCAGCCCTTAACTCAATAATCTGCAACATCTGCTTCTGCCGCATTTCCACCTTGCCAACCCGGCTCAGACGAAATGCCTACGTCTTCCCCTGAAGCAACTGGGCTGAGTCCCAAATGACTGAGCGTCCACGTGCTTAGGAGGCGATAGACTGCACGCCTTTTTCCAACCACCATTGTGCACTGCTGGAGAGAGTGTCGGAAAGCAGCTATGTCAGAAAGACCCCTTTGCTCTCAGCCGTGCCCTTCATTGCTCTAGACGTGGAATGCACAATGCACTGGCTCCCCCCCTCAAGCGGCGACAAGCCACAGACCATCTTCCTTCCATCTCTTTAGGAAGCTGAGCAAGAACTCGCTTTCAACAGTGCTCTTTCTGTGTCCTGGCAACATCTCATACAAAGGCAGCTGATATGCCATTTCTTTTCAGCGCTTAACTCGCAGATTTGGAACTTCTGCTCCTGCCACATTACCACCTGGCCAACCCGGCTCAGACGAAATGTCTACATCTTCCCCTTCAGCAACGGGGACGAGGCCCAGATGACTGTGCTTCCGCATGCTTAGCAGGAGCAGACAATAGGCTTTTTACAAACCGCCATTGTGCACTGGCTCAGAGAGTGTCAGAATGCACCTATGTCAGAAAGGGCCCTTGGATCTCAGCCGTGCCCTCCATTGCTCTAGAGGTGGAAGGCACAAAGCACTGCCTCCATCCTTCAATTGGAGACAAGCCACCAACTGTCCTGCTTCCAGCTCTTTAGGAAGCTGGGAAAGCACTCGCATTCCACAGTGCTCTTACAGCGTCCTGGGAACGTCTCATACAAAGGCAGCTGAACACCGTGTCTTTTCAGCCCTTAACTCACCAATCTGCAACATCTGCTTCTGCCGCATTTCCACCTTGCCAACCGGGCTCAGACGAAACGCCTACATCTTCCCCTGAAGCGACTGTGCTGATTCCCAAAGGATTGAGCATCCACATGCTTAGTAGGCGATAAACTACATGCCTTTTTCCAACCACCATTTTACACTGCTTAGAGGGCGTCGGAAAGCAGCTATGTCAGAAAGGCCCCTTTGCTCTCAGCCATGCCCATCATTGCTCTCGAGGTGGAAGGCACAAGGCACTGGTTCTGGATCCACCCCTCAATGGGAGACAAACCACATCTTGGCCTGCTTCCAGCTCTTTAGGAAGTGGAGAAAAAACTCCCTTTCCACAGTGCTCTTACAGCGTCCTGGGAACATCTCATACAAAGGAGGCTGAACGCCGTTTCTTTTCAGCACTTCACTCGCCAGTCTGGGACATCTGCATCCTGCACGTTTCCACCTTGACAACCCGGCTCAGACGAAATGCCTACATCCTCCCCTTGAGCAATTGGGATGAGGCCCATAGGATTGTGGTTCCACATGCTGAGGAGGAGAGAGACAATAGGCTTTTAACTATCCACGAAGTGCAACGGTTGGGAGAGTGTCAGAAAGCACCAATGGCAGAAAGACCCCTTTACTCTCAGCCGCGCCCTCCATTGCTGTAGAGGTGGAAGGCACAAAGCACTGCCTCCAACATTCAATGGGAGACAAGCCATAAACTGTCTTGCCTCCAGCTCTTTAGGAAGCTGGGAAAGAACTCGCTTTCCACAGTGCTGTTACAGCATACGAGGAAACTCTCATACCGAGGCAGCTCAAAAGCCATTTCTTCCCAGTGCTTAACTGGCCGCTATAGGACTTCCGCTTCTGCCACAGTTCCACCTTGCCAACCCGGCTCAGACGAAATGCCTACATCTTCCCCTTAAGCAACGGGGGCGAAGCCCACATGATTGTGCTGCCACATGCTTAGCAGGAGCAGACAATAGGCTTTTTACGAACCGCCATTGTGCACTGGGTCAGAGAGTGTCAGAATGCACCTATGTCAGAAAGGGCCCTTTGCTCTCAGCCGTGCCCTCCATTGCTCTAGAGGTGGAAGGCAAAAAGCACTGCCTCCATCCTTCAATTGGAGACAAGCCATAAACTGTCTTGCCTCCAGCTCTTTAGGAAGCTGAGCAAGAACTCGCTTTCAACAGTGCTCTTTCTGTGTCCTGGCAACATCTCATACAAAGGCAGCTGATATGCCATTTCTTTTCAGCGCTTAACTCGCAGATTTGGAACTTCTGCTCCTGCCACATTTCCACCTGGCCAACCCGGCTCAGACGAAATGTCTACATCTTCCCCTTCAGCAACGGGGACGAGGCCCAGATGACTGTGCTTCCGCATGCTTAGCAGGAGCAGACATTAGGCTTTTTACAAACCGCCATTGTGCACTGGCTCAGAGAGTGTCAGAATGCACCTATGTCAGAAAGGGCCCTTGGATCTCAGCCGTGCCCTCCATTGCTCTAGAGGTGGAAGGCAGAAAGCACTGCCTCCATCCTTCAATTGGAGACAAGCCAGCAACTGTCCTGCTTACAGCTCTTTAGGAAGCTGGGAAAGCACTCGCATTCCACAGTGCTCTTACAGCGTCCTGGGAACGTCTCATACAAAGGCAGCTGAACACCGTGTCTTTTCAGCCCTTAACTCACCAATCTGCAACATCTGCTTCTGCCGCATTTCCACCTTGCCAACCCGGCTCAGACGAAATGCCTACATCTTCCCCTTAAGCAACGGGGGCGAAGCCCACGTGATTGTGCTGCCACATGCTTAGCAGGAGCAGACAATAGGCTTTTTACAAACCGCCATTGTGCACTGGGTCAGAGCGTGTATGAATGCACCTATGTCAGAAAGGGACCTTTGCTCTCAGCCATGCCCTCCATTGCTCTAGAGGTGGAAGGCACAAAGCACTGCCTCCATCCTTCAATTGGAGACAAGCCATAAACTGTCTTGCCTCCAGCTCTTTAGGAAGCTGGGAAAGAACTCGCTTTCCACAGTGCTGTTACAGCATACGAGGAAACTCTCATTCCGAGGCAGCTCAAACGCCATTTCTTCCCAGTGCTTAACTGGCCGCTTTAGGACTTCCGCTTCTGCCACAGTTCCACCTTGCCAACCCGGCTCAGACGAAATGCCTACATCTTCCCCTGAAGCAACTGGGCTGAGTCCCAAATGATTGAGCGTCCACGTGCTTAGGAGGTGATAGACTGCACGCCTATTTCCAACCATCATTGTGCACTGCTGGAGAGAGTGTCGGAAAGCAGCTATCTCAGAAAGACCCCTTTGCTCTCAGCCGTGCCCTTCATTGCACTAGACGTGGAATGCACAATGCACTGGCTCCCCCCCTCAAGCGGCGACAAGCCACAGACCATCTTCCTTCCATCTCTTTAGGAAGCTGAGCAAGAACCCGCTTTCAACAGTGCTCTTTCTGTGTCCTAGCAACATCTCATACAAAGGCAGCTGATATGCCATTTCTTTTCAGCGCTTAACTCGCAGATTTGGAACTTCTGCTCCTGCCACATTTCCACCTGGCCAACCCGGCTCAGACGAAATGTCTACATCTTCCCCTTCAGCAACGGGGAAGAGGCCCAGATGACTGTGCTTCCGCATGCTTAGCAGGAGCAGACATTAGGCTGTTTACAAACCGCCATTGTGCACTGGCTCAGAGAGTGTCAGAATGCACCTATGTCAGAAAGGGCCCTTGGATCTCAGCCGTGCCCTCCATTGCTCTAGAGGTGGAAGGCACAAAGCACTGCCTCCACCCTTCAATTGGAGACAAGCCAGCAACTGTCCTGCTTCCAGCTCTTTAGGAAGCTGGGAAAGCACTCGCATTGCACAGTGCTCTTACAGCGTCCTGGGAACGTCTCATACAAAGGCAGCTGAACACCGTGTCTTTTCAGCCCTTAACTCACCAATCTGCAACATCTGCTTCTGCCGCATTTCCACCTTGCCAACCGGGCTCAGACGATATGCCTACATCTTCCCCTGAAGCGACTGTGCTGATTCCCAAAGGATTGAGCATCCACATGCTTAGTAGGCGATAAACTACATGCCTTTTTCCAACCACCATTTTACACTGCTTAGAGGGCGTCGGAAAGCAGCTATGTCAGAAAGGCCCCTTTGCTCTCAGCCATGCCCATCATTGCTCTCGAGGTGGAAGGCACAAGGCACTGGTTCTGGATCCACCCCTCAATGGGAGACAAACCACATCTTGGCCTGCTTCCAGCTCTTTAGGAAGTGGAGAAAAAACTCCCTTTCCACAGTGCTCTTACAGCGTCCTGGGAACATCTCATACAAAGGAGGCTGAACGCCGTTTCTTTTCAGCACTTCACTCGCCAGTCTGGGACATCTGCATCCTGCACGTTTCCACCTTGCCAACCCGGCTCAGACGAAATGCCTACATCCTCCCCTTGAGCAATTGGGATGAGGCCCATAGGATTGTGGTTCCACATGCTGAGGAGGAGAGAGACAATAGGCTTTTAACTATCCACGAAGTGCAACGGTTGGGAGAGTGTCAGAAAGCACCAATGGCAGAAAGACCCCTTTACTCTCAGCCGCGCCCTCCATTGCTGTAGAGGTGGAAGGCACAAAGCACTGCCTCCAACATTCAATGGGAGACAAGCCATAAACTGTCTTGCCTCCAGCTCTTTAGGAAGCTGGGAAAGAACTCGCTTTCCACAGTGCTGTTACAGCATACGAGGAAACTCTCATACCGAGGCAGCTCAAAAGCCATTTCTTCCCAGTGCTTAACTGGCCGCTTTAGGACTTCCGCTTCTGCCACAGTTCCACCTTGCCAACCCGGCTCAGACGAAATGCCTACATCTTCCCCTTAAGCAACGGGGGCGAAGCCCACATGATTGTGCTGCCACATGCTTAGCAGGAGCAGACAATAGGCTTTTTACAAACCGCCATTGTGCACTGGGTCAGAGAGTGTCAGAATGCACCTATGTCAGAAAGGGCCCTTTGCTCTCAGCCGTGCCCTCCATTGCTCTAGAGGTGGAAGGCAAAAAGCACTGCCTCCATCCTTCAATTGGAGACAAGCCATAAACTGTCTTGCCTCCAGCTCTTTAGGAAGCTGACAAACAACTCGCTTTCCACAGTCCTGTTACAGCATGCCGGGGAACTTCTCATACCAAGGCAGCTCAAATGGCATTTCTTCCCAGCCCTTAACTCGCAGCTTTAGGACTCCTGCTTCTGCCGCAATTCCACCTGGCCAACCCGGCTCAGACGAAATGCCTACATCTTCCCCTGAAGCAACTGGGCTGAGTCCCAAATGATTGAGCGTCCACGTGCTTAGGAGGCGATAGACTGCACGCCTTTTTCCAACCACCATTGTGCACTGCTGGAGAGAGTGTCGGAAAGCAGCTATCTCAGAAAGACCCCTTTGCTCTCAGCCGTGCCCTTCATTGCTCTAGATTTGGAATGCACAATGCACTGGCTCGCCCCCTCAAGCGGCGACAAGCCACAGACCATCTTCCTTCCATCTCTTTAGGAAGCTGAGCAAGAACTCGCTTTCAACAGAGCTCTTTCTGTGTCCTGGCAACATCTCATACAAAGGCAGCTGATATGCCATTTCTTTTCAGCGCTTAACTCGCAGATTTGGAACTTCTGCTCCTGCCACATTTCCACCTGGCCAACCCGGCTCAGACGAAATGTCTACATCTTCCCCTTCAGCAACGGGGACGAGGCCCAGATGACTGTGCTCCCGCATGCTTAGCAGGAGCAGACAATAGGCTTTTTACAAACCGCCATTGTGCACTGGGTCAGAGAGTGTCACAATGCACCTATGTCAGAAAGGGCCCTTGGATCTCAGCCGTGCCCTCCATTGCTCGAGTGGTGGAAGGCACAAAGCACTGCCTCCATCCTTCAAATGGAGACAAGCCAGCAACTGTCCTGCTTCCAGCTCTTTAGGAAGCTGGGAAAGCACTCGCATTGCACAGTGCTCTTACAGCGTCCTGGGAACGTCTCATACAAAGGCAGCTGAACACCGTGTCTTTTCAGCCCTTAACTCAATAATCTGCAACATCTGCTTCTGCCGCATTTCCACCTTGCCAACCCGGCTCAGACGAAATGCCTACGTCTTCCCCTGAAGCAACTGGGCTGAGTCCCAAATGACTGAGCGTCCACGTGCTTAGGAGGCGATAGACTGCACGCCTTTTTCCAACCACCATTGTGCACTGCTGGAGAGAGTGTCGGAAAGCAGCTATGTCAGAAAGACCCCTTTGCTCTCAGCCGTGCCCTTCATTGCTCTAGACGTGGAATGCACAATGCACTGGCTCCCCCCCTCAAGCGGCGACAAGCCACAGACCATCTTCCTTCCATCTCTTTAGGAAGCTGAGCAAGAACTCGCTTTCAACAGTGCTCTTTCTGTGTCCTGGCAACATCTCATACAAAGGCAGCTGATATGCCATTTCTTTTCAGCGCTTAACTCGCAGATTTGGAACTTCTGCTCCTGCCACATTACCACCTGGCCAACCCGGCTCAGACGAAATGTCTACATCTTCCCCTTCAGCAACGGGGACGAGGCCCAGATGACTGTGCTTCCGCATGCTTAGCAGGAGCAGACAATAGGCTTTTTACAAACCGCCATTGTGCACTGGCTCAGAGAGTGTCAGAATGCACCTATGTCAGAAAGGGCCCTTGGATCTCAGCCGTGCCCTCCATTGCTCTAGAGGTGGAAGGCACAAAGCACTGCCTCCATCCTTCAATTGGAGACAAGCCACCAACTGTCCTGCTTCCAGCTCTTTAGGAAGCTGGGAAAGCACTCGCATTCCACAGTGCTCTTACAGCGTCCTGGGAACGTCTCATACAAAGGCAGCTGAACACCGTGTCTTTTCAGCCCTTAACTCACCAATCTGCAACATCTGCTTCTGCCGCATTTCCACCTTGCCAACCGGGCTCAGACGAAATGCCTACATCTTCCCCTGAAGCGACTGTGCTGATTCCCAAAGGATTGAGCATCCACATGCTTAGTAGGCGATAAACTACATGCCTTTTTCCAACCACCATTTTACACTGCTTAGAGGGCGTCGGAAAGCAGCTATGTCAGAAAGGCCCCTTTGCTCTCAGCCATGCCCATCATTGCTCTCGAGGTGGAAGGCACAAGGCACTGGTTCTGGATCCACCCCTCAATGGGAGACAAACCACATCTTGGCCTGCTTCCAGCTCTTTAGGAAGTGGAGAAAAAACTCCCTTTCCACAGTGCTCTTACAGCGTCCTGGGAACATCTCATACAAAGGAGGCTGAACGCCGTTTCTTTTCAGCACTTCACTCGCCAGTCTGGGACATCTGCATCCTGCACGTTTCCACCTTGACAACCCGGCTCAGACGAAATGCCTACATCCTCCCCTTGAGCAATTGGGATGAGGCCCATAGGATTGTGGTTCCACATGCTGAGGAGGAGAGAGACAATAGGCTTTTAACTATCCACGAAGTGCAACGGTTGGGAGAGTGTCAGAAAGCACCAATGGCAGAAAGACCCCTTTACTCTCAGCCGCGCCCTCCATTGCTGTAGAGGTGGAAGGCACAAAGCACTGCCTCCAATTTTCAATGGGAGACAAGCCATAAACTGTCTTGCCTCCAGCTCTTTAGGAAGCTGGGAAAGAACTCGCTTTCCACAGTGCTGTTACAGCATACGAGGAAACTCTCATACAGAGGCAGCTCAAAAGCCATTTCTTCCCAGTGCTTAACTGGCCGCTTTAGGACTTCCGCTTCTGCCACAGTTCCACCTTGCCAACCCGGCTCAGACGAAATGCCTACATCTTCCCCTTAAGCAACGGGGGCGAAGCCCACATGATTGTGCTGCCACATGCTTAGCAGGAGCAGACAATAGGCTTTTTACGAACCGCCATTGTGCACTGGGTCAGAGAGTGTCAGAATGCACCTATGTCAGAAAGGGCCCTTTGCTCTCAGCCGTGCCCTCCATTGCTCTAGAGGTGGAAGGCAAAAAGCACTGCCTCCATCCTTCAATTGGAGACAAGCCATAAACTGTCTTGCCTCCAGCTCTTTAGGAAGCTGACAAACAACTCGCTTTCCACAGTCCTGTTACAGCATGCCGGGGAACTTCTCATACCAAGGCAGCTCAAATGGCATTTCTTCCCAGCCCTTAACTCGCAGCTTTAGGACTCCTGCTTCTGCCGCAATTCTACCTGGCCAACCCGGCTCAGACGAAATGCCTACATCTTCCCCTGAAGCAACTGGGCTGAGTCCCAAATGATTGAGCGTCCACGTGCTTAGGAGGCGATAGACTGCACGCCTTTTTCCAACCACCATTGTGCACTGCTGGAGAGAGTGTCGGAAAGCAGCTATCTCAGAAAGACCCCTTTGCTCTCAGCCGTGCCCTTCATTGCTCTAGATTTGGAATGCACAATGCACTGGCTCGCCCCCTCAAGCGGCGACAAGCCACAGACCATCTTCCTTCCATCTCTTTAGGAAGCTGAGCAAGAACTCGCTTTCAACAGAGCTCTTTCTGTGTCCTGGCAACATCTCATACAAAGGCAGCTGATATGCCATTTCTTTTCAGCGCTTAACTCGCAGATTTGGAACTTCTGCTCCTGCCACATTTCCACCTGGCCAACCCGGCTCAGACGAAATGTCTACATCTTCCCCTTCAGCAACGGGGACGAGGCCCAGATGACTGTGCTCCCGCATGCTTAGCAGGAGCAGACAATAGGCTTTTTACAAACCGCCATTGTGCACTGGGTCAGAGAGTGTCACAATGCACCTATGTCAGAAAGGGCCCTTGGATCTCAGCCGTGCCCTCCATTGCTCGAGAGGTGGAAGGCACAAAGCACTGCCTCCATCCTTCAAATGGAGACAAGCCAGCAACTGTCCTGCTTCCAGCTCTTTAGGAAGCTGGGAAAGCACTCGCATTGCACAGTGCTCTTACAGCGTCCTGGGAACGTCTCATACAAAGGCAGCTGAACACCGTGTCTTTTCAGCCCTTAACTCAATAATCTGCAACATCTGCTTCTGCCGCATTTCCACCTTGCCAACCCGGCTCAGACGAAATGCCTACGTCTTCCCCTGAAGCAACTGGGCTGAGTCCCAAATGACTGAGCGTCCACGTGCTTAGGAGGCGATAGACTGCACGCCTTTTTCCAACCACCATTGTGCACTGCTGGAGAGAGTGTCGGAAAGCAGCTATGTCAGAAAGACCCCTTTGCTCTCAGCCGTGCCCTTCATTGCTCTAGACGTGGAATGCACAATGCACTGGCTCCCCCCCTCAAGCGGCGACAAGCCACAGACCATCTTCCTTCCATCTCTTTAGGAAGCTGAGCAAGAACTCGCTTTCAACAGTGCTCTTTCTGTGTCCTGGCAACATCTCATACAAAGGCAGCTGATATGCCATTTCTTTTCAGCGCTTAACTCGCAGATTTGGAACTTCTGCTCCTGCCACATTACCACCTGGCCAACCCGGCTCAGACGAAATGTCTACATCTTCCCCTTCAGCAACGGGGACGAGGCCCAGATGACTGTGCTTCCACATGCTTAGCAGGAGCAGACAATAGGCTTTTTACAAACCGCCATTGTGCACTGGCTCAGAGAGTGTCAGAATGCACCTATGTCAGAAAGGGCCCTTGGATCTCAGCCGTGCCCTCCATTGCTCTAGAGGTGGAAGTCACAAAGCACTGCCTCCATCCTTCAATTGGAGACAAGCCAGCAACTGTCCTGCTTCCAGCTCTTTAGGAAGCTGGGAAAGCACTCGCATTCCACAGTGCTCTTACAGCGTCCTGGGAACGTCTCATACAAAGGCAGCTGAACACCGTGTCTTTTCAGCCCTTAACTCACCAATCTGCAACATCTGCTTCTGCCGCATTTCCACCTTGCCAACCGGGCTCAGACGAAATGCCTACATTTTCCCCTGAAGCGACTGTGCTGATTCCCAAAGGATTGAGCATCCACATGCTTAGTAGGCGATAAACTACATGCCTTTTTCCAACCACCATTTTACACTGCTTAGAGGGCGTCGGAAAGCAGCTATGTCAGAAAGGCCCCTTTGCTCTCAGCCATGCCCATCATTGCTCTCGAGGTGGAAGGCACAAGGCACTGGTTCTGGATCCACCCCTCAATGGGAGACAAACCACATCTTGGCCTGCTTCCAGCTCTTTAGGAAGTGGAGAAAAAACTCCCTTTCCACCGTGCTCTTACAGCGTCCTGGGAACATCTCATACAAAGGAGGCTGAACGCCGTTTCTTTTCAGCACTTCACTCGCCAGTCTGGGACATCTGCATCCTGCACGTTTCCACCTTGACAACCCGGCTCAGACGAAATGCCTACATCCTCCCCTTGAGCAATTGGGATGAGGCCCATAGGATTGTGGTTCCACATGCTGAGGAGGAGAGAGACAATAGGCTTTTAACTATCCACGAAGTGCAACGGTTGGGAGAGTGTCAGAAAGCACCAATGGCAGAAAGACCCCTTTACTCTCAGCCGCGCCCTCCATTGCTGTAGAGGTGGAAGGCACAAAGCACTGCCTCCAACATTCAATGGGAGACAAGCCATAAACTGTCTTGCCTCCAGCTCTTTAGGAAGCTGGGAAAGAACTCGCTTTCCACAGTGCTGTTACAGCATACGAGGAAACTCTCATACCGAGGCAGCTCAAAAGCCATTTCTTCCCAGTGCTTAACTGGCCGCTATAGGACTTCCGCTTCTGCCACAGTTCCACCTTGCCAACCCGGCTCAGACGAAATGCCTACATCTTCCCCTTAAGCAACGGGGGCGAAGCCCACATGATTGTGCTGCCACATGCTTAGCAGGAGCAGACAATAGGCTTTTTACGAACCGCCATTGTGCACTGGGTCAGAGAGTGTCAGAATGCACCTATGTCAGAAAGGGCCCTTTGCTCTCAGCCGTGCCCTCCATTGCTCTAGAGGTGGAAGGCAAAAAGCACTGCCTCCATCCTTCAATTGGAGACAAGCCATAAACTGTCTTGCCTCCAGCTCTTTAGGAAGCTGACAAACAACTCGCTTTCCACAGTCCTGTTACAGCAGACCGGGGAACTTCTCATACCAAGGCAGCTCAAATGGCATTTCTTCCCAGCCCTTAACTCGCAGCTGTAGGACTCCTGCTTCTGCCGCAATTCCACCTGGCCAACCCGGCTCAGACGAAATGCCTACATCTTCCCCTGAAGCAACTGGGCTGAGTCCCAAATGATTGAGCGTCCACGTGCTTAGGAGGCGATAGACTGCACGCCTTTTTCCAACCACCATTGTGCACTGCTGGAGAGAGTGTCGGAAAGCAGCTATCTCAGAAAGACCCCTTTGCTCTCAGCCGTGCCCTTCATTGCTCTAGATTTGGAATGCACAATGCACTGGCTCTCCCCCTCAAGCGGCGACAAGCCACAGACCATCTTCCTTCCATCTCTTTAGGAAGCTGAGCAAGAACTCGCTTTCAACAGTGCTCTTTCTGTGTCCTGGCAACATCTCATACAAAGGCAGCTGATATGCCATTTCTTTTCAGCGCTTAACTCGCAGATTTGGAACTTCTGCTCCTGCCACATTTCCACATGGCCAACCCGGTTCAGACGAAATGTCTACATCTTCCCCTTCAGCAACGGGGACGAGGCCCAGATGACTGTGCTTCCGCATGATTAGCAGGAGCAGACATTAGGCTTTTTACAAACCGCCATTGTGCACTGGGTCAGAGAGTGTCAGAATGCACCTATGTCAGAAAGGGCCCTTGGATCTCAGCCGTGCCCTCCATTGCTCTAGAGGTGGAAGGCACAAAGCACTGCCTCCATCCTTCAATTGGAGACAAGCCAGCAACTGTCCTGCTTCCAGCTCTTTAGGAAGCTGGGAAAGCACTCGCACTGCACAGTGCTCTTACAGCGTCCTGGGAACGTCTCATACAAAGGCAGCTGAACACCGTGTCTTTTCAGCCCTTAACTCACCAATCTGCAACATCTGCTTCTGCCGCATTTCCACCTTGCCAACCGGGCTCAGACGAAATGCCTACATCTTCCCCTGAAGCAACTGTGCTGATTCCCAAAGGATTGAGCATCCACATGCTTAGTAGGCGATAAACTACATGCCTTTTTCCAACCACCATTTTACACTGCTTAGAGGGCGTCGGAAAGCAGCTATGTCAGAAAGGCCCCTTTGCTCTCAGCCATGCCCATCATTGCTCTCGAGGTGGAAGGCACAAGGCACTGGTTCTGGATCCACCCCTCAATGGGAGACAAACCACATCTTGGCCTGCTTCCAGCTCTTTAGGAAGTGGAGAAAAAACTCCCTTTCCACAGTGCTCTTACAGCGTCCTGGGAACATCTCATACAAAGGAGGCTGAACGCCGTTTCTTTTCAGCACTTCACTCGCCAGTCTGGGACATCTGCATCCTGCACGTTTCCACCTTGACAACCCGGCTCAGACGAAATGCCTACATCCTCCCCTTGAGCAATTGGGATGAGGCCCATAGGATTGTGGTTCCACATGCTGAGGAGGAGAGAGACAATAGGCTTTTAACTATCCACGAAGTGCAACGGTTGGGAGAGTGTCAGAAAGCACCAATGGCAGAAAGACCCCTTTACTCTCAGCCGCGCCCTCCATTGCTGGAGAGGTGGAAGGCACAAAGCACTGCCTCCAACATTCAATGGGAGACAAGCCATAAACTGTCTTGCCTCCAGCTCTTTAGGAAGCTGGGAAAGAAATCGCTTTCCACAGTGCTGTTACAGCATACGAGGAAACTCTCATACCGAGGCAGCTCAAAAGCCATTTCTTCCCAGTGCTTAACTGGCCGCTTTAGGACTTCCGCTTCTGCCACAGTTCCACCTTGCCAACCCGGCTCAGACGAAATGCCTACATCTTCCCCTTAAGCAACGGGGGCGAAGCCCACATGATTGTGCTGCCACATGCTTAGCAGGAGCAGACAATAGGCTTTTTACAAACCGCCATTGTGCACTGGGTCAGAGAGTGTCAGAATGCACCTATGTCAGAAAGGGCCCTTTGCTCTCAGCCGTGCCCTCCATTGCTCTAGAGGTGGAAGGCAAAAAGCACTGCCTCCATCCTTCAATTGGAGACAAGCCATAAACTGTCTTGCCTCCAGCTCTTTAGGAAGCTGACAAACAACTCGCTTTCCACAGTCCTGTTACAGCAGACCGGGGAACTTCTCATACCAAGGCAGCTCAAATGGCATTTCTTCCCAGCCCTTAACTCGCAGCTTTAGGACTCCTGCTTCTGCCGCAATTCCACCTGGCCAACCCGGCTCAGACGAAATGCCTACATCTTCCCCTGAAGCAACTGGGCTGAGTCCCAAATGATTGAGCGTCCACGTGCTTAGGAGGCGATAGACTGCACGCCTTTTTCCAACCACCATTGTGCACTGCTGGAGAGAGTGTCGGAAAGCAGCTATCTCAGAAAGACCCCTTTGCTCTCAGCCGTGCCCTTCATTGCTCTAGATTTGGAATGCACAATGCACTGGCTCGCCCCCTCAAGCGGCGACAAGCCACAGACCATCTTCCTTCCATCTCTTTAGGAAGCTGAGCAAGAACTCGCTTTCAACAGAGCTCTTTCTGTGTCCTGGCAACATCTCATACAAAGGCAGCTGATATGCCATTTCTTTTCAGCGCTTAACTCGCAGATTTGGAACTTCTGCTCCTGCCACATTTCCACCTGGCCAACCCGGCTCAGACGAAATGTCTACATCTTCCCCTTCAGCAACGGGGACGAGGCCCAGATGACTGTGCTCCCGCATGCTTAGCAGGAGCAGACAATAGGCTTTTTACAAACCGCCATTGTGCACTGGGTCAGAGAGTGTCACAATGCACCTATGTCAGAAAGGGCCCTTGGATCTCAGCCGTGCCCTCCATTGCTCGAGAGGTGGAAGGCACAAAGCACTGCCTCCATCCTTCAAATGGAGACAAGCCAGCAACTGTCCTGCTTCCAGCTCTTTAGGAAGCTGGGAAAGCACTCGCATTGCACAGTGCTCTTACAGCGTCCTGGGAACGTCTCATACAAAGGCAGCTGAACACCGTGTCTTTTCAGCCCTTAACTCAATAATCTGCAACATCTGCTTCTGCCGCATTTCCACCTTGCCAACCCGGCTCAGACGAAATGCCTACGTCTTCCCCTGAAGCAACTGGGCTGAGTCCCAAATGACTGAGCGTCCACGTGCTTAGGAGGCGATAGACTGCACGCCTTTTTCCAACCACCATTGTGCACTGCTGGAGAGAGTGTCGGAAAGCAGCTATGTCAGAAAGACCCCTTTGCTCTCAGCCGTGCCCTTCATTGCTCTAGACGTGGAATGCACAATGCACTGGCTCCCCCCCTCAAGCGGCGACAAGCCACAGACCATCTTCCTTCCATCTCTTTAGGAAGCTGAGCAAGAACTCGCTTTCAACAGTGCTCTTTCTGTGTCCTGGCAACATCTCATACAAAGGCAGCTGATATGCCATTTCTTTTCAGCGCTTAACTCGCAGATTTGGAACTTCTGCTCCTGCCACATTTCCACATGGCCAACCCGGCTCAGACGAAATGTCTACATCTTCCCCTTCAGCAACGGGGACGAGGCCCAGATGACTGTGCTTCCGCATGCTTAGCAGGAGCAGACAATAGGCTTTTTACAAACCGCCATTGTGCACTGGCTCAGAGAGTGTCAGAATGCACCTATGTCAGAAAGGGCCCTTGGATCTCAGCCGTGCCCTCCATTGCTCTAGAGGTGGAAGTCACAAAGCACTGCCTCCATCCTTCAATTGGAGACAAGCCAGCAACTGTCCTGCTTCCAGCTCTTTAGGAAGCTGGGAAAGCACTCGCATTCCACAGTGCTCTTACAGCGTCCTGGGAACGTCTCATACAAAGGCAGCTGAACACCGTGTCTTTTCAGCCCTTAACTCACCAATCTGCAACATCTGCTTCTGCCGCATTTCCACCTTGCCAACCGGGCTCAGACGAAATGCCTACATCTTCCCCTGAAGCGACTGTGCTGATTCCCAAAGGATTGAGCATCCACATGCTTAGTAGGCGATAAACTACATGCCTTTTTCCAACCACCATTTTACACTGCTTAGAGGGCGTCGGAAAGCAGCTATGTCAGAAAGGCCCCTTTGCTCTCAGCCATGCCCATCATTGCTCTCGAGGTGGAAGGCACAAGGCACTGGTTCTGGATCCACCCCTCAATGGGAGACAAACCACATCTTGGCCTGCTTCCAGCTCTTTAGGAAGTGGAGAAAAAACTCCCTTTCCACAGTGCTCTTACAGCGTCCTGGGAACATCTCATACAAAGGAGGCTGAACGCCGTTTCTTTTCAGCACTTCACTCGCCAGTCTGGGACATCTGCATCCTGCAAGTTTCCACCTTGACAACCCGGCTCAGACGAAATGCCTACATCCTCCTCTTGAGCAATTGGGATGAGGCCCATAGGATTGTGGTTCCACATGCTGAGGAGGAGAGAGACACTAGGCTTTTAACTAACCACGAAGTGCAACGGTTGGGAGAGTGTCAGAAAGCACCAATGGCAGAAAGACCCCTTTACTCTCAGCCGCGCCCTCCATTGCTGTAGAGGTGGAAGGCACAAAGCACTGCCTCCATCCTTCAATGAGAGACAAGCCATAAACTGTCTTGCCTCCAGCTCTTTAGGAAGCTGGGAAAGAACTCGCTTTCCACAGTGCTGTTACAGCATATGAGGAAACACTCATACCGAGGCAGCTCAAACCCCATTTCTTCCCAGTGCTTAACTGGCCGCTTTAGGACTTCCGCTTCTGCCACAGTTCCACCTTGCCAACCCGCCTCAGACGAAATGCCTACATCTTCCCCTTAAGCAACGGGGGCGAAGCCCACGTGATTGTGCTGCCACATGTTTAGCAGGAGCAGACAATAGGCTTTTTACAAACCGCCATTGTGCACTGGGTCAGAGAGTGTCAGAATGCACCTATGTCAGAAAGGGCCCTTTGCTCTCAGCCGTGCCCTCCATTGCTCTAGAGGTGGAAGGCACAAAGCACTGCCTCCATCCTTCAATTGGAGACAAGCCATAAACTGTCTTGCCTCCAGCTCTTTAGGAAGCTGACAAACAACTCGCTTTCCACAGTCCTGTTACAGCAGACCGGGGAACTTCTCATACCAAGGCAGCTCAAATGGCATTTCTTCCCAGCCCTTAACTCGCAGCTTTAGGACTCCTGCTTCTGCCGCAATTCCACCTTGCCAACCCGGCTCAGACGAAATGCCTACATCTTCCCCTGAAGCAACTGGGCTGAGTCCCAAATGATTGAGCGTCCACGTGCTTAGGAGGCGATAGACTGCACGCCTTTTTCCAACCACCATTGAGCACTGCTGGACAGAGTGTCGGAAAGCAGCTATGTCAGAAAGACCCCTTTGCTCTCAGCCGTGCCCTTCATTGCTCTAGACGTGGAATGCACAATGCACTGGCTCCCCCCCTCAAGCGGCGACAAGCCACAGACCATCTTCCTTCCATCTCTTTAGGAAGCTGAGCAAGAACTCGCTTTCAACAGTGCTCTTTCTGTGTCCTGGCAACATCTCATACAAAGGCAGCTGATATGCCATTTCTTTTCAGCGCTTAACTCGCAGATTTGGAACTTCTGCTCCTGCCACATTTCCACCTGGCCAACCCGGCTCAGACGAAATGTCTACATCTTCCCCTTCAGCAACGGGGACGAGGCCCAGATGACTGTGCTCCCGCATGCTTAGCAGGAGCAGACAATAGGCTTTTTACAAACCGCCATTGTGCACTGGGTCAGAGAGTGTCACAATGCACCTATGTCAGAAAGGGCCCTTGGATCTCAGCCGTGCCCTCCATTGCTCGAGAGGTGGAAGGCACAAAGCACTGCCTCCATCCTTCAAATGGAGACAAGCCAGCAACTGTCCTGCTTCCAGCTCTTTAGGAAGCTGGGAAAGCACTCGCATTGCACAGTGCTCTTACAGCGTCCTGGGAACGTCTCATACAAAGGCAGCTGAACACCGTGTCTTTTCAGCCCTTAACTCAATAATCTGCAACATCTGCTTCTGCCGCATTTCCACCTTGCCAACCCGGCTCAGACGAAATGCCTACGTCTTCCCCTGAAGCAACTGGGCTGAGTCCCAAATGACTGAGCGTCCACGTGCTTAGGAGGCGATAGACTGCACGCCTTTTTCCAACCACCATTGTGCACTGCTGGAGAGAGTGTCGGAAAGCAGCTATGTCAGAAAGACCCCTTTGCTCTCAGCCGTGCCCTTCATTGCTCTAGACGTGGAATGCACAATGCACTGGCTCCCCCCCTCAAGCGGCGACAAGCCACAGACCATCTTCCTTCCATCTCTTTAGGAAGCTGAGCAAGAACTCGCTTTCAACAGTGCTCTTTCTGTGTCCTGGCAACATCTCATACAAAGGCAGCTGATATGCCTTTTCTTTTCAGCGCTTAACTCGCAGATTTGGAACTTCTGCTCCTGCCACATTTCCACATGGCCAACCCGGCTCAGACGAAATGTCTACATCTTCCCCTTCAGCAACGGGGACGAGGCCCAGATGACTGTGCTTCCGCATGCTTAGCAGGAGCAGACAATAGGCTTTTTACAAACCGCCATTGTGCACTGGCTCAGAGAGTGTCAGAATGCACCTATGTCAGAAAGGGCCCTTGGATCTCAGCCGTGCCCTCCATTGCTCTAGAGGTGGAAGTCACAAAGCACTGCCTCCATCCTTCAATTGGAGACAAGCCAGCAACTGTCCTGCTTCCAGCTCTTTAGGAAGCTGGGAAAGCACTCGCATTCCACAGTGCTCTTACAGCGTCCTGGGAACGTCTCATACAAAGGCAGCTGAACACCGTGTCTTTTCAGCCCTTAACTCACCAATCTGCAACATCTGCTTCTGCCGCATTTCCACCTTGCCAACCGGGCTCAGACGAAATGCCTACATCTTCCCCTGAAGCGACTGTGCTGATTCCCAAAGGATTGAGCATCCACATGCTTAGTAGGCGATAAACTACATGCCTTTTTCCAACCACCATTTTACACTGCTTAGAGGGTGTCGGAAAGCAGCTATGTCAGAAAGGCCCCTTTGCTCTCAGCCATGCCCATCATTGCTCTCGAGGTGGAAGGCACAAGGCACTGGTTCTGGATCCACCCCTCAATGGGAGACAAACCACATCTTGGCCTGCTTCCAGCTCTTTAGGAAGTGGAGAAAAAACTCCCTTTCCACAGTGCTCTTACAGCGTCCTGGGAACATCTCATACAAAGGAGGCTGAACGCCGTTTCTTTTCAGCACTTCACTCGCCAGTCTGGGACATCTGCATCCTGCAAGTTTCCACCTTGACAACCCGGCTCAGACGAAATGCCTACATCCTCCTCTTGAGCAATTGGGATGAGGCCCATAGGATTGTGGTTCCACATGCTGAGGAGGAGAGAGACACTAGGCTTTTAACTAACCACGAAGTGCAACGGTTGGGAGAGTGTCAGAAAGCACCAATGGCAGAAAGACCCCTTTACTCTCAGCCGCGCCCTCCATTGCTGTAGAGGTGGAAGGCACAAAGCACTGCCTCCATCCTTCAATGAGAGACAAGCCATAAACTGTCTTGCCTCCAGCTCTTTAGGAAGCTGGGAAAGAACTCGCTTTCCACAGTGCTGTTACAGCATATGAGGAAACACTCATACCGAGGCAGCTCAAACCCCATTTCTTCCCAGTGCTTAACTGGCCGCTTTAGGACTTCCGCTTCTGCCACAGTTCCACCTTGCCAACCCGCCTCAGACGAAATGCCTACATCTTCCCCTTAAGCAACGGGGGCGAAGCCCACGTGATTGTGCTGCCACATGTTTAGCAGGAGCAGACAATAGGCTTTTTACAAACCGCCATTGTGCACTGGGTCAGAGAGTGTCAGAATGCACCTATGTCAGAAAGGGCCCTTTGCTCTCAGCCGTGCCCTCCATTGCTCTAGAGGTGGAAGGCACAAAGCACTGCCTCCATCCTTCAATTGGAGACAAGCCATAAACTGTCTTGCCTCCAGCTCTTTAGGAAGCTGACAAACAACTCGCTTTCCACAGTCCTGTTACAGCAGACCGGGGAACTTCTCATACCAAGGCAGCTCAAATGGCATTTCTTCCCAGCCCTTAACTCGCAGCTTTAGGACTCCTGCTTCTGCCGCAATTCCACCTTGCCAACCCGGCTCAGACGAAATGCCTACATCTTCCCCTGAAGCAACTGGGCTGAGTCCCAAATGATTGAGCGTCCACGTGCTTAGGAGGCGATAGACTGCACGCCTTTTTCCAACCACCATTGAGCACTGCTGGACAGAGTGTCGGAAAGCAGCTATGTCAGAAAGACCCCTTTGCTCTCAGCCGTGCCCTTCATTGCTCTAGACGTGGAATGCACAATGCACTGGCTCCCCCCCTCAAGCGGCGACAAGCCACAGACCATCTTCCTTCCATCTCTTTAGGAAGCTGAGCAAGAACTCGCTTTCAACAGTGCTCTTTCTGTGTCCTGGCAACATCTCATACAAAGGCAGCTGATATGCCATTTCTTTTCAGCGCTTAACTCGCAGATTTGGAACTTCTGCTCCTGCCACATTACCACCTGGCCAACCCGGCTCAGACGAAATGTCTACATCTTCCCCTTCAGCAACGGGGACGAGGCCCAGATGACTGTGCTTCCGCATGCTTAGCAGGAGCAGACAATAGGCTTTTTACAAACCGCCATTGTGCACTGGCTCAGAGAGTGTCAGAATGCACCTATGTCAGAAAGGGCCCTTGGATCTCAGCCGTGCCCTCCATTGCTCTAGAGGTGGAAGGCACAAAGCACTGCCTCCATCCTTCAATTGGAGACAAGCCACCAACTGTCCTGCTTCCAGCTCTTTAGGAAGCTGGGAAAGCACTCGCATTCCACAGTGCTCTTACAGCGTCCTGGGAACGTCTCATACAAAGGCAGCTGAACACCGTGTCTTTTCAGCCCTTAACTCACCAATCTGCAACATCTGCTTCTGCCGCATTTCCACCTTGCCAACCGGGCTCAGACGAAATGCCTACATCTTCCCCTGAAGCGACTGTGCTGATTCCCAAAGGATTGAGCATCCACATGCTTAGTAGGCGATAAACTACATGCCTTTTTCCAACCACCATTTTACACTGCTTAGAGGGCGTCGGAAAGCAGCTATGTCAGAAAGGCCCCTTTGCTCTCAGCCATGCCCATCATTGCTCTCGAGGTGGAAGGCACAAGGCACTGGTTCTGGATCCACCCCTCAATGGGAGACAAACCACATCTTGGCCTGCTTCCAGCTCTTTAGGAAGTGGAGAAAAAACTCCCTTTCCACAGTGCTCTTACAGCGTCCTGGGAACATCTCATACAAAGGAGGCTGAACGCCGTTTCTTTTCAGCACTTCACTCGCCAGTCTGGGACATATGCATCCTGCAAGTTTCCACCTTGACAACCCGGCTCAGACGAAATGCCTACATCCTCCTCTTGAGCAATTGGGATGAGGCCCATAGGATTGTGGTTCCACATGCTGAGGAGGAGAGAGACACTAGGCTTTTAACTAACCACGAAGTGCAACGGTTGGGAGAGTGTCAGAAAGCACCAATGGCAGAAAGACCCCTTTACTCTCAGCCGCGCCCTCCATTGCTGTAGAGGTGGAAGGCACAAAGCACTGCCTCCATCCTTCAATGAGAGACAAGCCATAAACTGTCTTGCCTCCAGCTCTTTAGGAAGCTGGGAAAGAACTCGCTTTCCACAGTGCTGTTACAGCATATGAGGAAACACTCATACCGAGGCAGCTCAAACCCCATTTCTTCCCAGTGCTTAACTGGCCGCTTTAGGACTTCCGCTTCTGCCACAGTTCCACCTTGCCAACCCGCCTCAGACGAAATGCCTACATCTTCCCCTTAAGCAACGGGGGCGAAGCCCACGTGATTGTGCTGCCACATGTTTAGCAGGAGCAGACAATAGGCTTTTTACAAACCGCCATTGTGCACTGGGTCAGAGAGTGTCAGAATGCACCTATGTCAGAAAGGGCCCTTTGCTCTCAGCCGTGCCCTCCATTGCTCTAGAGGTGGAAGGCACAAAGCACTGCCTCCATCCTTCAATTGGAGACAAGCCATAAACTGTCTTGCCTCCAGCTCTTTAGGAAGCTGACAAACAACTCGCTTTCCACAGTCCTGTTACAGCAGACCGGGGAACTTCTCATACCAAGGCAGCTCAAATGGCATTTCTTCCCAGCCCTTAACTCGCAGCTTTAGGACTCCTGCTTCTGCCGCAATTCCACCTTGCCAACCCGGCTCAGACGAAATGCCTACATCTTCCCCTGAAGCAACTGGGCTGAGTCCCAAATGATTGAGCGTCCACGTGCTTAGGAGGCGATAGACTGCACGCCTTTTTCCAACCACCATTGAGCACTGCTGGACAGAGTGTCGGAAAGCAGCTATGTCAGAAAGACCCCTTTGCTCTCAGCCGTGCCCTTCATTGCTCTAGACGTGGAATGCACAATGCACTGGCTCTCCCCCTCAAGCGGCGACAAGCCACAGACCATCTTCCTTCCATCTCTTTAGGAAGCTGAGCAAGAACTCGCTTTCAACAGTGCTCTTTCTGTGTCCTGGCAACATCTCATACAAAGGCAGCTGATATGCCATTTCTTTTCAGCGCTTAACTCGCAGATTTGGAACTTCTGCTCCTGCCACATTTCCACATGCCCAACCCGGTTCTGACGAAATGTCTACATCTTCCCCTTCAGCAACGGGGACGAGGCCCAGATGACTGTGCTTCCGCATGCTTAGCAGGAGCAGACAATAGGCTTTTTACAAACCACCATTGTGCACTGGCTCAGAGAGTGTCAGAATGCACCTATGTCAGAAAGGGCCCTTGGATCTCAGCCGTGCCCTCCATTGCTCTAGAGGTGGAAGGCACAAACCCCTGCCTCCATCCTTCAATTAGAGACAAGCCAGCAACTGTCCTGCTTCCAGCTCTTTAGGAAGCTGGGAAAGCACTCGCATTCCACAGTGCTCTTACAGCGTCCTGGGAACGTCTCATACAAAGGCAGCTGAACACCGTGTCTTTTCAGCCCTTAACTCACCAATCTGCAACATCTGCTTCTGCCGCATTTCCACCTTGCCAACCCGGCTCAGACGAAATGCCTACATCTTCCCCTGAAGCGACTGTGCTGATTCCCAAAGGATTGAGCATCCACATGCTTAGTAGGCGATAAACTACATGCCTTTTTCCAACCACCATTTTACACTGCTTAGAGGGCGTCGGAAAGCAGCTATGTCAGAAAGGCCCCTTTGCTCTCAGCCATGCCCTTCATTGCTCTCGAGGTGGAAGGCACAAGGCACTGGTTCTGGATCCACCCCTCAATGGGAGACAAACCACATCTTGGCCTGCTTCCAGCTCTTTAGGAAGTGGAGAAAAAACTCCCTTTCCACAGTGCTCTTAGAGCGTCCTGGGAACATCTCATACAAAGGAGGCTGAACGCCGTTTCTTTTCAGCACTTCACTCGCCAGTCTGGGACATCCGCATCCTGCACGTTTCCACCTTGCCAAACCGGCTCAGACGAAATGCCTACATCTTCCCCTTGAGCAATGGGGATGAGGCCCATAGGATTGTGGTTCCACATGCTGAGGAGGAGAGAGACAATAGGCTTTTAACTAACCACGAAGTGCAATGGTTGGAGAGTGTCAGAAGGCACCAATGGCAGAAAGACCCCTTAACTCTCAGCCGCGCCCTCCATTGCTGTAGAGGTGGAAGGCCCAAAGCACTGCCTCCATCCTTCAATGGGAGACAAGCCATAAACTGTCTTGCCTCCAGCTCTTTAGGAAGCTGGGAAAGAACTCGCTTTCCACAGTGCTGTTACAGCATACGAGGAAACTCTCATACCGAGGCAGCTCAAACGCCATTTCTTCCCAGTGCTTAACTGGCCGCTTTAGGACTTCCGCTTCTGCCACAGTTCCACCTTGACAACCCGCCTCAGACGAAATGCCTACATCTTCCCCTTAAGCAACGGGGGCGAAGCCCACATGATTGTGCTGCCACATGCTTAGCAGGAGCAGACAATAGGCTTTTTACAAACCGCCATTGTGCACTGGGTCAGAGAGTGTCAGAATGCACCTATGTCAGAAAGGCCCTTTGCTCTCAGCCGTGCCCTCCATTGCTCTACAGGTGGAAGGCACAAAGCACTGCCTCCATCCTTCAATTGGAGACAAGCCATAAACTGTCTTGCCTCCAGCTCTTTAGGAAGCTGACAAACAACTCGCTTTCCACAGTCCTGTTACAGCAGACCGGGGAACTTCTCATACCAAGGCAGCTCAAATGGCATTTCTTCCCAGCCCTTAACTCGCAGCTGTAGGACTCCTGCTTCTGCCGCAATTCCACCTTGCCAACCCGGCTCAGACGAAATTCCTACATCTTCCCCTGAAGCAACTGGGCTGAGTCCCAAATGATTGAGCGTCCACGTGCTTAGCAGGCGATAGACTACACGCCTTTTTCCAACCACCATTGTGCACTGCTGGAGAGAGTGTCGGAAAGCAGCTATGTCAGAAAGACCCCTTTGCTCTCAGCCGTGCCCTTCATTGCTCTAGACGTGGAATGCACAATGAACTGGCTCTCCCCCTCAAGCGGCGACAAGCCACAGAACATCTTCCTTCCATCTCTTTAGGAAGCTGAGCAAGAACTCGCTTTCAACAGTGCTCTTTCTGTGTCCTGGCAACATCTCATACAAAGGCAGCTGATATGCCATTTCTTTTCAGCGCTTAACTCGCAGATTTGGAACTTCTGCTCCTGCCACATTTCCACCTGGCCAACCCGGCTCAGACGAAATGTCTACATCTTCCCCTTCAGCAACGGGGACGAGGCCCAGATGACTGTGCTTCCGCTAGCTTAGCAGGAGCAGACAATAGGCTTTTTACAAACCGCCATTGTGCACTGGGTCAGAGAGTGTCAGAATGCACCTATGTCAGAAAGGGCCCTTGGATCTCAGCCGTGCCCTCCATTGCTCTAGAGGTGCAAGGCACAAAGCACTGCCTCCATCCTTAAATTGGAGACAAGCCAGCAACTGTCCTGCTTCCAGCTCTTTAGGAAGCTGGGAAAGCACTCGCATTGCACAGTGCTCTTACAGCGTCCTGGGAACGTCTCATACAAAGGCAGCTGAACACCGTGTCTTTTCAGCCCTTAACTCACCAATCTGCAACAGCTGCTTCTGCCGCATTTCCACCTTGCCAACCCGGCTCAGGCGAAATGCCTACATCTTCCCCTGAAGCGACTGTGCTGTTTCACAAATGATTGAGCATCCACATGCTTAGGAGGCGATAAACTGCATGCCTTTTCCCAACCACCATTTTACACTGCTTAGAGAGCGTCGGAAACCAGCTATGTCAGAAAGGCCCCTTTGCTCTCAGCCATGTCCTCCATTGCTCTCGAGGTGGAAGGCACAAGGCGCTGGTTCTGGATCCACCCCTCAATGGGAGACAAACCACAACTTGGCCTGCTTCCAGCTCTTTAGGAAGTGGAGAAAAAACTCCCTTTCCACAGTGCTCTTACAGCGTCCTGGGAACATCTCATACAAAGGAGGCTGAACGCCGTTTCTTTTCAGCACTTCACTCGTCAGTCTGGGACATCTGCATCCTGCACGTTACCACCTTGACAACCCGGCTCAGACGAAATGCCTACATCCTCCCCTTGAGCAATTGGGATGAGGCCCATAGGATTGTGGTTCCACATGCTGAGGAGGAGAGAGACAATAGGCTTTTAACTAACCACGAAGAGCAACGGTTGGGAGAGTGTCAGAAAGCACCAATGGCAGAAAGACCCCTTTACTCTCAGCCGCGCCCTCCATTGCTGTAGAGGTGGAAGGCACAAAGCACTGCCTCCATCCTTCAATGGGAGAAAAGCCATAAACTGTCTTGCCTCCAGCTCTTTAGGAAGCTGGGAAAGAACTCGCTTTCCACAGTGCTGTTAGCGCATACGAGCAAACTCTCATACCGAGGCAGCTCATACGCCATTTCTTCCCAGTGCTTACCTGGCCACTTTAGGACTTCCGCTTCTGCCACAGTTCCACCTTGCCAACCCGGCTCGGACGAAATGCCTACATCTTCCCCTTAAGCAATGGGGGCGAAGCCCACATGATTGTGCTGCCACATGCTTTGCAGGAGCAGACAATAGGCTTTTTACAAACCGCCATTGTGCACTGGGTCAGAGAGTGTCAGAATGCACCTATGTCAGAAAGGGCCCTTTGCTCTCAGCCGTGCCCTCCATTGCTCTAGAGGTGGAAGGCACAAAGCACTGCCTCCATCCTTCAATTGGAGACAAGCCATAAACTGTCTTGCCTCCAGCTCTTTAGGAAGCTGACAAACAACTCGCTTTCCACAGTCCTGTTACAGCAGACCGGGGAAATTCTCATACCAAGGTAGCTGAAATGGCATTTGTTCCCAGCCCTTAACTCGCAGCTTTAGGACTCCTGCTTCTGCCGCAATTCCACCTTGCCAACCCGGCTCAGACGAAATGCCTACATATTCCCCTGAAGCAACTGGGCTGAGTCCCAAATGATTGAGCGTCCTCGTGCTTAGCAGGTGATATACTGCACGCCTTTTTCCAACCACCATTGTGCACTGCTGGAGAGAGTGTCGGAAAGCAGCTATGTCAGAAAAACCCCTTTGCTCTCAGCCGTGCCCTTCATTGCTCTAGACGTGGAATGCACAATGCACTGGCTCCCCCCCTCAAGCGGCGACAAGCCACAGACCATCTTCCTTCCATCTCTTTAGGAAGCTGAGCAAGAACTCGCTTTCAACAGTGCCCTTTCTGTGTCCTGGCAACATCTCATACAAAGGCAGCTGATATGCCATTTCTTTTCAGCGCTTAACTCGCAGATTTGTAACTTCTGCTCCTTCCACATTTCCACCTGGCCAACCCGGCTCAGACGAAATGTCTACATCTTCCCCTTCAGCAACGGGGACGTGGCCCAGATGACTGTGCTTCCGCATGCTTAGCAGGAGCAGACAATAGGCTTTTTACAAACCGCCATTGTGCACTGGCTCAGAGAGTGTCAGAATGCACCTATGTCAGAAAGGGCCCTTGGATCTCAGCCGTGCCCTCCATTGCTCTAGAGGTGGAAGGCACAAAGCACTGCCTCCATCCTTCAATTGGAGACAAGCCAGCAACTGTCCTGCTTCCAGCTCTTTAGGAAGCTGGGAAAGCACTCGCATTGCACAGTGGTCTTACAGCGTCCTGGGAACGTCTCATACAAAGGCAGCTGAACACGGTGACTTTTCAGCCCTTAACTCACCAATCTGCAACATCTGCTTCTGCCGCATTTCCACCTTGCCAACCCGGCTCAGACGAAATGCCTACATCCTCCCCTTGAGCAATTGGGATGAGGCCCATAGGATTGTGGTTCCACATGCTGAGGAGGAGAGAGACAATAGGCTTTTAACTAACCACGAAGTGCAACGGTTGGGAGAGTGTCAGAGAGCACCAATGGCAGAAAGACCCCTTTACTCACAGCCGCGCCCTCCATTGCTGTAGAGGTGGAAGGCACAAAGCACTGCCTCCATCCTTCAATGGGAGACAAGCCATAAACTGTCTTGCCTCCAGCTCTTTAGGATGCTGGGAAAGAACTCGCTTTCCACAGTGCTGTTACAGCATACGAGGAAACTCTCATACCGAGGCAGCTCAAACGCCATTTCTTCCCAGTGCTTAACTGGCCGCTTTAGGACTTCCGCTTCTGCCACAGTTCCACCTTGCCAACCCGCCTCAGACGAAATGCCTCCATCTTCCCCTTAAGCAACGGGGGCGAAGCCCACATGATTGTGCTGCCACATGCTTAGCAGGAGCAGACAATAGGCTTTTTACAAACTGCCATTGTGCACTGGGTCAGAGAGTGTCAGAATGCACCTATGTCAGAAAGGGCCCTTTGCTCTCAGCCGTGCCCTCCATTGCTCTAGAGGTGGAAGGCACAAAGCACTGGCTCCATCCTTCAATTGGAGACAAGCCATAAACTGTCTTGCCTCCAGCTCTTTAGGAAGGTGACAAACAACTCGCTTTCCACAGTCCTGTTACAGCAGACCGGGGAAATTCTCATACCAAGGCAGCTCAAATGGCATTTCTTCCCAGCCCTTAACTCGCAGCTGTAGGATTCCTGCTTCTGCCGCATTTCCACCTGGCCAACCCGGCTCAGGCGAAATGCCTACATCTTCCCCTGAAGCAACTGGGCTGAGTCCCAAATGATTGAGCGTCCACGTGCTTAGGAGGGGATAGACTGCACGCCTTTTTCCAACCACCATTGTGCACTGCTGGACAGAGTGTCGGAAAGCAGCTATGTCAGAAAGACCCCTTTGCTCTCAGCCGTGCCCTTCATTGCTCTAGACGTGGAATGCACAATGCACTGGCTCCCCCCCTCAAGCGGCAAGCCACAGACCATCTTCCTTCCATCTCTTTAGGAAGCTGAGCAAGAACTCGCTTTCCACAGTGCTCTTTCTGTGTCCTGGCAACATCTCATACAAAGGCAGCTGATATGCCATTTCTTTTCAGCGCTTAACTCGCAGATTTGGAACTTCTGCTCCTGCCACATTTCCACATGGCCAACCCGGTTCAGACGAAATGTCTACATCTTCCCCTTCAGCAACGGGGGCGAGGCCCAGATGACTGTGCTTCCGCATGCTTAGCAGGAGCAGACAATAGGCTTTTTACAAACCACCATTGTGCACTGGCTCAGAGAGTGTCAGAATGCACCTATGTCAGAAAGGGCCCTTGGATCTCAGCCGTGCCCTCCATTGCTCTAGAGGTGGAAGGCACAAAGCACTGCCTCCATCCTTCAATTGGAGACAAGCCAGCAACTGTCCTGCTTCCAGCTCTTTAGGAACCTCGGAAAGCACTCGCATTCCACAGTGCTCTTACAGCGTCCTGGGAACGTCTCATACAAAGGCAGCTGAACACCGTGTCTTTTCAGCCCTTAACTCACCAATCTGGAACATCTGCTTCTGCCGCATTTCCACCTTGCCAACCGGGCTCAGACGAAATGCCTACATCTTCCCCTGAAGCGACTGTGCTGATTCCCAAAGGATTGAGCATCCACATGCTTAGTAGGCGATAAACTACATGCCTTTTTCCAACCACCATTTTACACTGCTTAGAGAGCGTCGGAAAGCAGCTATGTCAGAAAGGCCCCTTTGCTCTCAGCCATGCCCTTCATTGCTCTCGAGGTGGAAGGCACAAGGCACTGGTTCTGGATCCACCCCTCAATGGGAGACAAACCACATCTTGGCCTGCTTCCAGCTCTTTAGGAAGTGGAGAAAAAACTCCCTTTCCACAGTGCTCTTACAGCGTCCTGGGAACATCTCATACAAAGGAGGCTGAACGCCGTTTCTTTTCAGCACTTCACACGCCAGTCTGGGACGTCCGCATCCTGCACGTTTCCACCTTGCCAAACCGGCTCAGACGAAATGCCTACATCCTCCTCTTGAGCAATTGGGATGAGGCCCATAGGATTGTGGTTCCACATGCTGAGGAGGAGAGAGACAATAGGCTTTTAACTAACCACGAAGTGCAACGGTTGGGAGAGTGTCAGAAAGCACCAATGGCAGAAAGACCCCTTTACTCTCAGCCGCGCCCTCCATTGCTGTAGAGGTGGAAGGCACAAAGCACTGCCTCCATCCTTCAATGAGAGACAAGCCATAAACTGTCTTGCCTCCAGCTCTTTAGGAAGCTGGGAAAGAACTCGCTTTCCACAGTGCTGTTACAGCATATGAGGAAACACTCATACCGAGGCAGCTCAAACCCCATTTCTTCCCAGTGCTTAACTGGCCGCTTTAGGACTTCCGCTTCTGCCACAGTTCCACCTTGCCAACCCGCCTCAGACGAAATGCCTACATCTTCCCCTTAAGCAACGGGGGCGATCCCACGTGATTGTGCTGCCACATGCTTAGCAGGAGCAGACAATAGGCTTTTTACAAACCGCCATTGTGCACTGGGTCAGAGAGTGTCAGAATGCACCTATGTCAGAAAGGGCCCTTTGCTCTCAGCCGTGCCCTCCATTGCTCTAGAGGTGGAAGGCACAAAGCACTGCCTCCATCCTTCAATTGGAGACAAGCCATAAACTGTCTTGCCTCCAGCTCTTTAGGAAGCTGACAAACAACTCGCTTTCCACAGTCCTGTTACAGCAGACCGGGGAAATTCTCATACCAAGGCAGCTCAAATGGCATTTCTTCCCAGCCCTTAACTCGCAGCTTTAGGACTCCTGCTTCTGCCGCAATTCCACCTTGCCAACCCGGCTCAGACGAAATGCCTACATCTTCCCCTGAAGCAACTGGGCTGAGTCCCAAATGATTGAGCGTCCACGTGCTTAGGAGGCGATAGACTGCACGCCTTTTTCCAACCACCATTGTGCACTGCTGGACAGAGTGTCGGAAAGCAGCTATGTCAGAAAGACCCCTTTGCTCTCAGCCGTGCCCTTCATTGCTCTAGACGTGGAATGCACAATGCACTGGCTCGCCCCCTCAAGCGGCGACAAGCCACAGACCATCTTCCTTCCATCTCTTTAGGAAGCTGAGCAAGAACTCGCTTTCAACAGTGCTCTTTCTGTGTCCTGGCAACATCTCATACAAAGGCAGCTGATATGCCATTTCTTTTCAGCGCTTAACTCGCAGATTTGGAACTTCTGCTACTGCCACATTTCCACCTGGCCAACCCGGCTCAGACGAAATGTCTACATCTTCCCCTTCAGCAACGGGGACGAGGCCCAGATGACTGTGCTCCCGCATGCTTAGCAGGAGCAGACAATAGGCTTTTTACAAACCGCCATTATGCACTGGGTCAGAGAGTGTCACAATGCACCTATGTCAGAAAGGGCCCTTGGATCTCAGCCGTGCCCTCCATTGCTCGAGAGGTGGAAGGCACAAAGCACTGCCTCCATCCTTCAATTGGAGACAAGCCAGCAACTGTCCTGCTTCCAGCTCTTTAGGAACCTGGGAAAGCACTCGCATTGCACAGTGCTCTTACAGCGTCCTGGGAACGTCTCATACAAAGGCAGCTGAACACCGTGTCTATTCAGCCCTTAACTCACCAATCTGCAACATCTGCTTCTGCCGCATTTCCACCTTGCCAACCCGGCTCAGACGAAATGCCTACATCTTCCCCTGAAGCGACTGTGCTGTTTCCCAAATGATTGAGCATCCACATGCTTAGGAGGCGATAAACTGCATGCCTTTTTCCAACCACCATTTTACACTGCTTAGAGAGCGACGGAAAGCAGCTATGTCAGAAAGGCCCCTTTGCTCTCAGCCATGCCCTCCATTGCTCTCGAGGTGGAAGGCACAAGGCACTGGTTCTGGATCCACCCCTCAATGGGAGACAAACCACATCTTGGCCAGCTTCCAGCTCTTTAGGAAGTGGAGAAAAAACTCCCTTTCCACAGTGCTCTTACAGCGTCCTGGGAACATCTCATACAAAGGAGGCTGAACGCCGTTTCTTTTCAGCACTTCACTCGCCAGTCTGGGACATCTGCATCCTGCACGTTTCCACCTTGCCAAACCGGCGCAGCCGAAATGCCTACAACTTCCCCTTGAGCAATGGGGATGAGGCCCATAGGACTGTGGTTCCACATGCTGAGGAGGAGAGAGACAATAGGCTTTTAACTAACCACGAAGTGCAACGGTTGGGAGAGTGTCAGAAAGCACCAATGGCAGAAAGACCCCTTTACTCTCAGACGCGCCCTCCATTGCTGTAGAGGTGGAAGGCACAAAGCACTGCCTCCATCCTTCAATGGGAGACAAGCCATAAACTGTCTTGCCTCCAGCTCTTTAGGAAGCTGGGAAAGAACTCGCTTTCCACAGTGCTGTTACAGCATACGAGGAAACTCTCATACCGAGGAAGCTCAAACGCCATTTCTTCGCTGTGCTTAACTGGACCCTTTAGGACTTCCGCTTCTGCCACAGTTCCACCTTGCCAACCCGGCTCAGACGAAATGCCTACATCTTCCCCTTAAGCAACTGGGGCGAAGCCCACATGATTGTGCTGGCACATGCTTAGCAGGAGCAGACAATAGGCTTTTTACAAACCGCCATTGTGCACTGGGTCAGAGAGTGTCAGAATGCACCTATGTCAGAAAGGACCCTTTGCTCTCAGCCGTGCCCTCCATTGCTCTAGAGGTGGAAGGCACAAAACACTGCCTCCATCCTTCAATTGGAGACAAGCCATAAACTGTCTTGCCTCCAGCTCTTTAGGAAGCTGACAAACAACTCGCTTTCCACAGTCCTGTTACTGCAGACCGGGGAACTTCACATACAAAGGCAGCTCAAATGGCATTTCTTCCCAGCCCTTAACTCGCAGCTGTAGGACTCCTGCTTCTGCCGCAATTCCACCTTGACAACACGGCTCAGATGAAATGCCTACATCTTCCCCTGAAGCAACTGGGCTGAGTCCCAAATGATTGAGCGTCCACGTGCTTAGGAGGCGATAGACTGCACGCCTTTTTCCTACCACCATTGTGCACTGCTGGAGAGAGTGTCGGAAAGCAGCTATGTCAGAAAGACCCCTTTGCTCTCAGCCGTGCCCTTCATTGCTCTAGACGTGGAATGCACAATGCACTGGCTCCCCCCCTCAAGCGGCGACAAGCCACAGACCATTTTCCTTCCATCTCTTTAGGAAGCTGAGCAAGAACTCGCTTTCAACAGTGCTCTTTCTGTGTCCTGGCAACATCTCATACAAAGGCAGCTGATATGCCATTTCTTTTCAGCGCTTAACTCGCAGATTTGGAACTTCTGCTCCTGCCACATTTCCCCCTGGCCAACCCGGCTCAGACGAAATGTCTACATCTTCCCCTTCAGCAACGGGGACTAGGCCCAGATGACTGTGCTTCCGCATGCTTAGCAGGAGCAGACAATAGGCTTTTTACAAACCGCCATTGTGCACTGGGTCACAGAGTGTCACAATGCACCTATGTCAGAAAGGGCCCTTGGATCTCAGCCGTGCCCTCCATTGCTCTAGAGGTGGAAGGCACAAAGCACTGCCTCCATCCTTCAATTGGAGACAAGCCAGCAACTGTCCTGCTTCCAGCTCTTTAGGAAGCTGGGAAAGCACTCGCATTCCACAGTGCTCTTACAGCGTCCTGGGAACGTCTCATACAAAGGCAGCTGAACACGGTGACTTTTCAGCCCTTAACTCACCAATCTGCAACATCTGCTTCTGCCGCATTTCCACCTTGCCAACCCGGCTCAGACGAAATGCCTACATCTTCCCCTGAAGCGACTGTGCTGATTCCCAAAGGATTGAGCATCCACATGCTTAGGAGGCGATAAACTGCATGCCTTTTTCCAACCACCATTTTACACAGCTTAGAGAGCGTCGGAAAGCAGCTATGTCAGAAAGACCCCTTTGCTCTCAGCCATGCCCTCCATTGCTCTCGAGGTGGAAGGCACAAGGCACTGGTTCTGGATCCACCCCTCAATGGGAGACAAACCACATCTTGTCCTGTCTCCAGCTCTTTAGGAAGTGGAGAAAAAACTCCCTTTCCACAGTGCTCTTACAGCGTCCTGGGAACATCTCATACAAAGGAGGCTGAACGCCGTTACTTTTCAGCACTTCACTCGCCAGTCTGGGACATCTGCATCCTGCACGTTTCCACCTTGCCAAACCGGCTCAGCCGAAATGCCTACATCTTCCCCTTGAGCAATGGGGATGAGGCCCATAGGATTGTGGTTCCACATGCTGAGGAGGAGAGAGACAATAGGCTTTTAACTAACCACGAAGTGCAATGGTTGGGAGAGTGTCAGAAGGCACCAATGGCAGAAAGACCCCTTTACTCTCAGCCGCGCCCTCCATTGCTGTAGAGGTGGAAGGCACAAAGCACTGCCTCCATCCTTCAATGGGAGACAAGCCATAAACTGTCTTGCCTCCAGCTCTTTAGGAAGCTGGGAAAGAACTCGTTTTCCACAGTGCTCTTACAGCATACGAGGAAACTCTCATGCAGAGGCAGCTCAAATGCCATTTCTTCCCTGTGCTTAACTGGCCGCTTTAGAACTTCCGCTTCTGCCACAGTTCCACCTTGCCAAGCCGGCTCAGACGAAATGCCTACATCTTCCCCTTAAGCAACGGGGGCGAAGACCACATGTTTGTGCTGCCACATGCTTCGCAGGAGCAGACAATAGGCTTTTTACAAACCGCCATTTTGCACTGGGTCAGAGAGTGTCAGAATGCACCTATGTCACAAAGGGCCCTTTGCTCTCAGCCGTGCCCTCCATTGCTCTAGAGGTGGAAGGCACAAAGCACTGCCTCCATCCTTCAATTGGAGACAAGCCATAAACTGTCTTGCCTCCAGCTCTTTAGGAAGCTGACAAACAACTCGCTTTCAACAGTCCTGTTACAGCAGACAGGGGAACGTCTCATACTAAGGCAGCTCAAATGGCATTTCTTCCCAGCCCTTAACTCGCAGCTGTAGGACTCCTGCTTCTGCCGCAATTCCACCTTGCCAACCCGGCTCAGACGAAATGCCTACATCTTCCCCTGAAGCAACTGGGCTGTGTCCCAAATGATTGAGCGTCCACGTGCTTAGGAGGCGATGGACTGCACGCCGTTTTCCAACCACCATTGTGCACTGCTGGAGAGAGTGTCGAAAAGCAGCTATGTCAGAAAGACCCCTTTGCTCTCAGCCGTGCCCTTCATTGCTCTAGACGTGCAATGCACAAGGCACTGGCTGCCCCCCTCAAGGGGCGACAAGCCACAGACCATCTTCCTTCCATCTCTTTAGGAAGCTGAGCAAGAACTCGCTTTCAACAGTGCTCCTTCTGTGTCCTGGCAACATCTCATACAAAGGCAGCTGATATGCCATTTCTTTTCAGCGCTTAACTCGCAGATTTGGAACTTCTGCTCCTGCCACATTTCCATCTTGCCAACCCGGCACAGACGAAATGTCTACATCTTCCGCTTCAGCACTGGGGAGGTGGCCCAGATGACTGTGCTTCCGCATGCTTAGCAGGAGCAGACAATAGGCTTTTTACAAACCGCCATTGTGCACTGGCTCAGAGAATGTGAGAATGCACCTATGTCAGAAAGGGCCCTTGGATCTCAGCCGTGCCCTACATTGCTCTAGAGGTGCAAGGCACAAAGCACTGCCTCCATCCTTCAATTGGAGACAAGCCAGCAACTGTCCTGCTTCCAGCTCTTTAGGAAGCTGGGAAAGCACTCGCATTGCACAGTGCTCTTACAGCGTCCTGGGAACGTCTCATACAAAGGCAGCTGATCACCGTGTCTTTTCAGCCCTTAACTCACCAATCTGCAACATCTGCTTCTGCCGCATTTCCACCTTGCCAACCCTGCTCAGACGAAATGCCTACACCTTCCCCTGAAGCGACAGTGCTGATTCCCAAATGATTGAGCATCCACATGCTTAGGAGGCGATAAACTGCAAGCCTTTTCCCAACCACCATTTTACACTGCTTAGAGAGCGTCGGAAAGCAGCTATGTCAGAAAGTGCCCTCTGCTCTCATCCGTGCCATCCATTGCTCTCGAGGTGGAGGGCACAAGGCTCTGGATCCACCCCTCAATGGGATACAAACCACATCTTTTCCTGCTTCCAGCTCTTTAGGAACTGGAGAAAAAACTCCCTTTCCACAGTGCTCTCACAGCGTCCTGAGAACATCTCATACATAGGAGGCTGAACGCCGTTTCTTTTCAGCCCTTCACTCGCCAGTCTGGGACATCTGCATCCTGCACGTTTCCACCTTGCCAACCCGGCTCAGACGAAATGCCTACATCTTCCCCTTGAGCAATGGGGATGAAGCCCATAGGATTGTGGTTCCACTTGCTGAGGAGGAGAGAGACACTAGGCTTTTAACTAACCACGAAGTGCAACGGTTGGGAGAGTGTCAGAAAGCACCAATGGCAGAAACACCCCTTTACTCTCAGCAGCGCCCTCCATTTCTGAACAGGTAGAAGGCACAAAGCACTGCCTCCATTCTTCAATGGGAGACAAGCCATAAACTGTCTTGCCTCCAGCTCTTTAGGAAGCTGGGAAAGAACTCGCTTTCCACAGTGCTGTTACAGCATACGAGGAAACTCTCATACAGAGGCAGCTCAACCGCCATATCTTCCCTGTGCTTAACTGGCCACTTTAGGACTTCCGCTTCTGCCACAGTTCCAGCTTGCCAACCCGGCTCAGACGAAATGCCTACATCTTCCCCTTAAGCAACGGGGGCGAAGCCCACATGATTGTGCTGCCACATGCTTAGCAGGAGCAGACAATAGGCTTTTTACAAACTGCCACTGTGCACTGGGTCAGAGAGTGTCAGAATGCACCTATATCAGAAAGGGCCCTTTGCTGTCAGCCGTGCCCTCCATTGTTCTAGAGGTGGAAGGCACAAAGCACTGCCTCCCTCCTTCAATTGGAGACAAGCCATAAACTGTCTTGCCTCCAGCTCTTTAGGAAGCTGGGAAAGAACTCGCTTTCCACAGTGCTCTTACAGCTTACGAGGAACCTCTCATACAGAGGCAGCTCAACCGCCATTTCTTCCCTGTGCTTAACTGGCCACTTTAGGACTTCCGCTTCTGCCACAGTTCCACCTTGCCAACCCGGCTCAGACGAAATGCCTACATCTTCCCCTTAAGCAAAGGGGGCGAAGCCCACATGATTGTGCTGCCACATGCTTAGCAGGAGCAGACAATAGGCTTTTTACAAACCCCCATTGTGCACTGGGTCAGAGAGTGTCAGAATGCACCTATGTCAGAAAGGGCCCTTTGCTCTCAGCCGTGCCCTCCATTGCTCTAGAGGTGGAAGGCACAAAGCACTGCCTCCATCCTTCAATGGGAGACAAGCCATAAACTGTCTTGCCTCCAGCTCTTTAGGAAGCTGGGAAAGAACTCGCTTTCCACAGTGCTGTTACAGCATACGAGGAAACTCTCATACACAGGCAGCTGAAACGCCATTTCTTCCCAGGGCTTAACTGGCCTCTTTAGGACTTCCGCTTCTGCCAAATTTCCACCTTGCCAACCCGGCTCAGACGAAATGCCCACATCTTCCCCTGAAGCAACTGGGCTGAGTCCCAAATGATTGAGCGTCCACGTGCTTAGGAGGCGATGGACTGCACGCCTTTTTCCAAACAACATTGTGCACTGCTGGAGAGAGTGTCGGAAAGCAGCTATGTCAGAAAGACCCCTTTGCTCGCAGCCGTGCCCTTCATTGCTCTAGACGTGGAATGCACAAGGCACTGGCTCCCCCCCTCAAGTGGCGACAAGCCACAAACCAACTTCCTTCCATCTCTTTAGGAAGCTGAGCAAGAACTCGCTTTCAACAGTGCTCTTTCTGTGTCCTGGCAACATCTCATACAAAGGCAGCTGATATGCCATTTCTTTTCAGCGCTTAACTCGCAGATCTGGAACTTCTGCTCCTGCCACATTTCCACCTTGCCAACCCGGCTCAGACGAAATGTCTACATCTTCCCCTTCAGCAACGGGGAAGAGGGCCAGATGACTGTGCATCCGCATGCTTAGCAGGAGCAGAAAATAGGCTTTTTACAAACCGCCATTGTGCACTGGGTCAGAGAGTGTCAGAATGCACCTATGTCAGAAAGGGCCCTTTGCTCTCAGCCGTGCCCTCCATTGCTCTAGAGGTGGAAGGCACAAAGCACTGCCTCCATCCTTCAATTGGAGACAAGCCAGCAACAGTCCTGCTTCCAGCTATTGAGGAAGTTGGGTTAGCACTGGCATTCCACAGTGCTCTTACAGAGTCCTGGGAACGTCTCATACAAAGGCAGCTGAACACCGTGTGTTTTCAGCCCTTAACTCACCAATCTGCAAAATCTGCTTCTGCCGCATTTCCACCTTGCCAATCCGGCTCAGACGAAGTGCCTACATCTTCCCCTGAAGCGACTGTGCTGATTCCCAAATGATTGAGCATCCACATGCTTAGGAGGCGATAAACTGCATGCCTTTTTCCAACCACCATTTTACACTGCTTAGAGAGCGTCGGAAAGCAGCTATGTCAGAAAGGCCCCTTTGCTCTCAGCCATGCCCTCCATTGCTCTCGAGGTGGAAGGCACAAGGCACTGGTTCTGGATCCACTCCTCAATGGGAGAAAAACCACATCTTGGCCTGCTTCCAGCTCTTTTGGAAGTGGAGAAGAAACTCCTTTTCCACAGTGCTCTTACAGCGTCCTGGGAACATCTCATACAAAGGAGGCTGAACGCCGTTTCATTCAGCACTTCACTCGCCAGTCTGGGACATCTGCATCCTGCACGTTTCCACCTTGCCAACCCGGCTCAGACGAAATGCCTACAACTTCCCCTTGAGCAATGGGGATGAGGCCCATAGGATTGTGGTTCCACATGCTGAGGAGGACAGAGACAATAGGCTTTTAACTAACCACGAAGTGCAACGGTTGGGAGAGTGTCAGAAAGCACCAATGGCAGAAAGACGCCTTTACTCTCAGCCGCGCCCTCCATTGCTGTAGAGGTGGAAGGCACAAAGCACTGCTTCCATCCTTCAATGGGAGACCAGCCATAAACTGTCTTGCCTCCAGCTCTTTATTAACCTGGGAAGGAACTCGCTTTCCACAGTGCTGTTACAGCATACGAGGAAACTCTCATACAGAGGCAGCTCAAACGCCATTTCTTCCCAGTGCTTAACTGGCCGCTTTAGGACTTCCGCTTCTGCCACAGTTCCACCTTGCCAACCCGGCTCACACAAAATACCTACAACTTCCCCTTAAGCAACGGGGGCGAAGCCCACATGATTGTGCTGCCACATGCTTAGCAGGAGCAGACAATAGGCTTTTTACAAACTGCCACTGTGCACTGGGTCAGAGAGTGTCAGAATGCACCAATGTCAGAAAGGGCCCATTGCTCTCAGCCGTGCCCTCCATTGCTCTAGAGGTGGAAGGCACAAAGCACTGCCTCCATCCTTCAATTGGAGACAAGCCAGCAACTGGCCTCCTTCCAGCTCTTTAGGAAGCTGGGAAAGCACTCGCATTCCACAGTCCTCTTACAGCGTCCTGGGAACGTCTCATACAAAGGCAGCTGAACACCGTGTCTTTTCAGCCCTTAACTCACCAACCTGCAACATCTGCTTCTGCCGCATTTCCACCTTGCCAACCCGGCTCAGACGAAATGCCTACATCTTCCCCTGAAGCGACTGTGCTGATTCCCAAATGATTGAGCATCCACATGCTTAGGAGGCGATAAACTGCATGCCTTTTTCCAACCACCATTTTACACTGTTTAGAGAGCGTCGGAAAGCAGCTATGTCAGAAAGGCCCCTTTCCTCTCAGCCATGCCCTCCATTGCTCTCGAGGTGGAAGGCACAAGGCACTGGTTCTGGATCCACCCCTCAATGGGAGACAAACCACATCTTGTCCTGCTTCCAGCTCTTTAGGAATTGGAGAAAAATCTCCCTTTCCACAGTGCTCTTACAGCGTCCTGGGAACATCTCATACAAAGGAGGCTGAACGCCGTTTCTCTTCAGCACTTCACTCGCCAGTCTGGGACATCTGCATCCTGCACGTTTCCACCTTGCCAACCCGGCTCAGACGAAATGCCTACATCTTCCCCTTGAGCAATGGGGATGAGGCCCATAGGATTGTGGTTCCACATGCTGAAGAGGAGAGAGACAATAGGCTTTTAACTAACCACGAAGTGCAATGGTTGTGAGAGTGTCATAAAGCACCAATATCAGAAAGACCCCTTTACTCTCAGCCGCGCCCTCCATTGCTGTAGAGGTGGAAGGCACAAAGCACTGCCTCCATCCTTAAAAGGGAGACAAGCCATAAACTGTCTTGCCTCCAGCTCTTTAGGAAGCTGAGAAGAACTCGCTTTCCACAGTGCTGTTACAGCATCCGAGGAAACTCTAATGCAGAGGCAGCTCCAACGCCATTTCTTCCCTGTGCTTAACTGGCCGCTTTAGGACTTCCGCTTCTGCCACAGTTCCACCTTGCCAACCCGGCTCAGACAAAATGCCTACATCTTCCACTTAAGCAACGGGGGCGAATCCCACATGATTGTGCTGCCGCATGCTTAGCAGGAGCAGACAATAGGCTTTTTACAAACCGCCATTGTGCACTGGGTCAGAGAGGGTCATAATGCACCTATGTCAGAAAGGGCCCTTTGCTCTCAGCCGTGCCCTCCATTGCTCTAGAGGTGGAAGGCACAAAGCACTGCCTCCATCCTTCAATTGTAGACAAGCCATAAACTGTCTTGCCTCCAGCTCTTTAGGAAGCTGACAAACAACTCGCTTTCCACAGTCCTGCTACAGCAGACCGGGGAACTTCTCATACAAAGGCAGCTCAAATGGCATTTCTTCCCAGCCCTTAACTAGCAGCTTTAGGACTCCTGCTTCTGCCACAATTCCACCTTGCCAACCCGGCTCAGACGAAATGCCTACATCTTCCCCTGAAGCAACTGGGCTGAGTCCCAAATGATTGAGCGTCCACGTGCTTAGGAGGCGATAGACTGCACGCCTTTTTCCAGCCACCATTGTGCAGTGCTGGAGAGAGTGTCGGAAAGCAGCTATGTCAGAAAGACACCTTTCCTCTAAGCCGTGCACTTCATTGCTCTAGACGTGGAATGCACAAGGCCCTGGCTCCCCCCCTCAAGGGGCGACAAGCCACAGACCATCTTCCTTCCATCTCTTTAGGAAGCTGAGCAAGAACTCGCTTTCCACAGTGCTCTTTCTGTGTCCTCGCAACATCTCATACAAAGGCAGCTGATATGCCATTTCTTTTCAGCGCTTAAATCGCAGATTTGGAACTTCTGCTCCGGCCACATTTCCACCTTGAAAACCCGGCTCATACGAAATGTCTACATCTTCCCCATCAGCAACGGGGACGAGATCCATATGACTGTGCTTCCGCATGCTTAGCAGGAGCAGAAAATAGGCTTTTTACAAACCGCCATTGTGCACTGGGTCAGAGAGTGTCCGAATGCACCTATGTCAGAAAGGGCCCTTTGCTCTCAGCCGTGCCCTCCATTGCTCTAGAGGTGGAAGGCACAAAGCACTGCCTCCATCCTTCAATTGGAGACAAGCCAGCAACTGGCCTGCTTCCAGCTCTTGAGGAAGCTGGGAAAGCACTCGCATTCCACAGTGCTCTTACAGCGTCCTGGGAACGTCTCCTACAAAGGCAGCTGAACACCGTGTCTTTTCTGCCCTTAACTCATCAATCTGCAGCATCTGCTTCTGCCACCTTTCCACCTTGCCAACCCGGCTCAGACGAAATGCCTACATCTTCCCCTGAGGTGACTGTGCTGATTCCCAAATGATTGAGCATCCACATGCTTAGGAGGCGATAAACTGCATGCCTTTTTCCAACCACCATTTTACACTGCTTAGAGAGCGTCGGAAAGCAGCTATGTCAGAAAGGCCCCTTTGCTCTCAGCCATGCCCTCCATTGCTCTCGAGGTGGAAGGCACAAGGCACTGGTTCTGGATCCACCCCTCAATGGGAGACAAACCACATCTTGGCCTGCTTCCTGCTCTTTAGGAAGTGGAGAAGAAACTCCCTTTCCGCAGTGCTCTTACAACGTCCTCGGAACATCTCATACAAAGGAGTCTGAACGCCGTTTCTTTTCAGGATGTCACTCGCCGGTCTGGGACATCTGCATCATGCACGTTTCCACCTTGCCAACCCGGCTCAGACGAAATGCCTACAACTTCCGCTTGAGCAAAGGGGATGAGGCCCATAGGATTGTGGTTCCACATGCTGAGGAGGAGAGAGACAATAGGCTTTTAACTAACCACGAAGTGCAACGGTTGGGAGAGTGTCAGAAAGCACCAATGGCAGAAAGACCCCTTTACTCTCAGCCGCGCCCTCCATTGCTGTAGAGGTGGAAGGCACAAAGCACTGCCTCCATCCTTCAATGGGAGACAAGCCATAAACTGTCTTGCCTCCAGCTCTTTAGGAAGCTGGGAAAGAACTCGCTTTCCACAGTGCTGTTACAGCATACGAGGAAACTCTCATACACAGGCAGCTCAAACGCCATTTCATCCCAGGGCTTAACAGGCCGCTTTAGGACTTCCGCTTCTGCCACAGTTCCACCTTGCCAACCCGGCTCAGACGAAATGCCTACATCTTCGCCTTAAGCAACGGGGTCGAAGCCCACATGATTGTGCTGCCACATGCTTCGCAGGAGCAAACAATAGGCTTTTTACAAACCACCATTGTGCACTGGGTCAGAGAGTTTCAGAATGCACCTATGTCAGAAAGGGCCCTTAGCTCTCAGCCGTGCCCTCCATTGCTCTAGAGGTGGAAGGCACAAAGCACTGCCTCCATCCTTCAATTGGAGACAAGCCATAAACTGTCTTGCCTCCAGCTCTTTAGGAAGCTGACAAACAACTCGCTTTCCACATTCCTGTTACAGCAGACCGGGGAACTTCTCATACAAAGGCAGCTCAAATGGCATTTCTTCCCATCCCTTAACTCGCAGCTTTAGGACTCCTGCTTCTTCCGCAATTCCACCTGGCCAACCCGGCTCAGACGAAATGCCTACATCTTCCCCTCATGCGACTGTGCTGATTCCCAAATGATTGAGCATCCACATGCTTAGGAGGCGATAAACTGCATGCCTTTTCCAACCACCATTTTACACTGCTTAGAGAGCGTCGGAAAGCAGCTATGTCAGAAAGGCCCCTTTGCTCTCAACCAGGCCCTCCATTGCTCTCGAGGTGGAAGGCATAAGGCAGTGGTTCTGGATCCACCCCTCAATGGGAGACAAACCACATCTTGGCCTGCTTCCAACTCTTTAGGAAGTGGAGAAGAAACTCCCTTTCCACAGTACTCTTACAGCGTCCTGGGAACATCTCAAACAAAGGAGGCTGAACGCCGTTTCTTTTCAGCACTTCACTCGCCAGTCTGGGACATCTGCATCCTGCACGTTTCCACCTTGCCAACCCGGCTCAGACGAAATGCCTACATCTTCCCCTTGAGCAATGGGGAAGAGGCCCATAGGATTGTGGTTCCACATGCTGAGGAGGAGAGAGACAATAGGCTTTTAACTACCACGAAGTGCAATGGTTGTCGAGTGTCAGAAAGCACCAATATCAGAAAGACCCCTTTACACTCAGCCGTGCCCTCCTTTTCTGTAGAGGTGGAAGGCACAAAGCACTGCCTCCATCCTTCAAGGGGAGACAAGCCCTAAACTGTCTTGCCTCCAGCTCTTTAGGAAGCTGGGAAAGAACTCGTTTTCCACAGTGCTCTTACAGCATACGAGGAAACTCTCATGCAGAGGCAGCTCAAACGCCATTTCTTCCCTGTGCTTAACTGGCCGCTTTAGGACTTCCGCTTCTGCCACCGTTCCACCTTGCCAACCCGGCTCAGGCGAAATGTCTACATCTTCCCCTTAAGCAACGGGGTCGAAGCCAACATGATTGTGCTGCCACAAGCTTCGCAGGAGCAGACAATAGGCTTTTTGCAAACCGACATTGTGCACAGGGTCAGAGAGTGTCAGAATGCACCTATGTCAGAAAGGGCCCTTTGCTCTCAGCCGTGCCCTCCATTGCTCTAGAGGTGGAAGGCACAAAGCACTGCCTCCATCCTTCAATTGGAGACAAGCCATAAACTGTCTTGCCTCCAGCTCTTTAGGAAGCTGACAAACAACTCGCTTTCCACAGTCCTGTTACAGCAGACCGGGGAACTTCTCATACAAAGGCAGCTCCAATGGCATTTCTTCCCAGCCCTTAACTCGCAGCTTTAGGACTCCTGCTTCTGCCACAATTCCACCTTGCCAACCCGGTCAGACGAAATGCCTACATCTTCCCCTGAAGCAACTGGGCTGAGTCCCAAATGATTGAGCGTCCACGTGCTTAGGAGGCGATAGACTGCACGCCTTTTTCCAACCACCATTGTGCACTGCTGGAGAGAGTGTCGGAAAGCAGCTATGTCAGAAAGAACCCTTTGCTCTCAACCGTGCCCTTCACTGCTCTAGACGTGGAATGCACAATGCACTGGCTCCCCCCCTCAAGCGGCGACAAGCCACAGACCATCTTCCTTCCATCTCTTTAGGAAGCTGAGCAAGAACTCGCTTTCCACAGTGCTCTTTCTGTGTCCTGGCAGCATCTCATACAAAGGCAGCTGATATGCCATTTCTTTTCAGCGCTTAACTCGCAGATTTGGAACTTCTGCTACTGCCACATTTCCACCTTGCCAACCCGGCTCAGACGAAATGTCCACATCTTCCCCTTCAGCAACGGGGACGAGACCCAGATGACTGTGCTTCCTCATGCTTAGCAGGAGCAGACAATAGGCTTTTTACAAACCGCCATTGTGCACTGGGCCAGAGAGTGTCAGAATGCACCTATGTCAGAAGGGGCCCTTTGCTCTCAGCCGTCCCCTCCATTGCTCTAGAGGTGGAAGGCTCAAAGCACTGCCTCCATCCTTCTATTGGAGACAAGCCAGCAACTGGCCTGCTTCCAGCCCTTTAGGAAGATGGGAAAGCACTCGCATTCCACAGTGCTCTTACAGCGTCCGGGAACGTCTCATACAAAGGCAGCTGAACACCGTGTCTTTTCAGCCCTTAACTCACCAATCTGCAACATCTGCTTCTGCCGCATTTCCACCTTGCCAGCCCGGCTCAGACGAAATGCCTACATCTTCCCTTCAAGCAGCTGTGCTGATTCCCAAATGATTGAGCATCCACATGCTTAGGAGGCGATAAACTGCATGCCTTTTTCCAACCACCATTTTACACTGCTTAGAGAGCGTCGGAAAGCAGCTATGTCAGAAAGGCCCCTTTGCTCTCAGCCAGGCCCTCCATTGCTCTCGAGGTGGAAGGCACAAGGCACTGGTTCTGGATGCACCCCTCAATGGGAGACAACCCACATCTTGGCCTGCTTCCAGCTCTTTAGGAAGTGGAGAAAAACCTCCCTTTCCACAGTGCTCTTACAGCGTCCTGGGAACATCTCATACAAAGGAGGCTGAACGCCGTTTCTTTTCAGCACTTCACTCGCCAGTCTGGGACATCTGCATCCTGCACGTTTCCACCTTGCCAACCCGGCTCAGACGAAATGCCTACATCTTCCCCTTGAGCAATGGGGATGAGGCCCATAGGATTGTGGTTCCACATGCTGAGGAGGAGAGAGACAATAGGCTTTTAACTAACCACGAAGTGCAACGGTTGGGAGAGTGTCAGAAAGCACCAATGGCAGAAAGACCCCTTTACTCTCAGCCGCGCCCTCCATTGCTGTAGAGGTGGAAGGCACAAAGCACTGCCTCCATCCTTCAATGGGAGACAAGCCATAAACTGTCTTGCCTCCAGCTCTTTAGAAAGCTGGGAAAGAACTCGCTTTCCACAGTGCTGTTACAGCATACGAGGAAACTCTCATAAATAGGAAGCTCAAACGCCATTTCTTCCCAGTGCTTAACTGGCCGCTTTAGGACTTCCGCTTCTGCCACAGTTCCACCTTGCCAACCCGGCTCAGAAGAAATGCCTACATCTTCCCCTTAAGCATCGGGGGCGAAGCCCACATGATGGTGCTTCGACATGCTTAGCATGAGCAGACAGTAGGCTTTTTACAAACCGCCATTGTGGACTGCCTCAGAGAGTGTCAGAATGCACCTATGTCAGAAAGGGCCCTTTGCTCTCAGCCGTGCCCTCCATTGCTCTAGAGGTGGAAGGCACAAAGCACTGGCTCCCCCCCTCAAGGGTCGTCAAGCGACAGACCATCTTCCTTCCATCTCTTTAGGAAGCTGAGCAAGAAATCGCTTTCCACAGTGCTCTTTCTGTGTCCTGGCAACATCTCATAAAAAAGGCAGCTGATATGCCATTTCTTCCCAGCCCTTAACTCGCAGCTTAGGACTCCTGCTTCTGCCGCAATTCCACATTGCCAACCCGGCTCAGACGAAATGCCTGCATCTTCCCCTGAATCAAATGGTCTGAGTCCCAAATGATTGAGCGTCCACGTGCTTAGGAGGCGATAGACTGCACGCCTTTTTCCAACCACAATTGCGCACTGCTGGAGAGAGTGTCGGAAAGCAGCTATGTCAGAAAGACCCCTTTGCTCTCAGCCGTGCCCTTCATTGCTCTAGACGTGGAATGCACAATGCACTGGCTCCCCCCTTCAAGGGGCGACAAGCCACAGACCATCTTCCTTCCATCTCTTTAGGAAGCTGAGCAAGAACTCGCTTTCAACAGTGCTCTTTCTGTGTCCTGGCAACATCTCATACAAAGGCAGCTGATATGCCATTTCTTTTCAGCGCTTAACTCGCTGATTTGGAACTTCTGCTCCTGCCACATTTCCACATTGCCAACCCGGCTCAGGCGAAATGTCTACCTCTTCCCCTTCAGCAACGGGGACGAGGCCCAGATGACCGTGCTTACGCATGCTTAGCAGGAGCAGACAATAGGCTTTTTACAAAACGGCATTGTGCACTGGGTCAGAGAGTGTCAGACTGCACCTATGTCACAAAGGGCCCTTTGCTCTCAGCCGTGCCCTCCATTGCTCTAGAGGTGGAAGGCACAAAGAACTGCCTCCATCCTTCAATTGGAGACAAGCCAGCAACTGTCCTGCTTCCAACCCTTTAGGAAGCTGGGAAAGCACTCGCATTCCACAGTGCTCTTACAGCGTCCTGGGAACGTCTCCTACAAAGGCAGCTGAACACCGTGTCTTTTCAGCCCTTAACTCACCAATCTGCAAGATCTGCTTCTGCCGCATTTCCACCTTGCCAACCCGGCTCAGAGGAAATGCCTACATCTTCCCCTCAAGCGACTGTGCTGATTCCCAAATGATTGAGCATCCACATGCTTAGGAGGCGATAAACTGCATGCCTTTTTCCAACCACCATTTTACACTGCTTAGAGAGCGTCGCATAGCAGCTATGTCAGAAAGGCCCCTTTGCTCTCAGCCATGCCCTCCATTGCTCTCGAGGTGGAAGGCACAAGGCACTGGTTCTGGATCCACCCCTCAATGGGAGACAAACCACATCTTGGCCTGCTTCCAGCTCTTTAGTAAGTGGAGAAGAAACTCCCTTTCCACAGTGCTCTTACAGCGTCCTGGGAACATCTCATACACAGGAGGCTGAACGCCGTTTCTTTTCAGCACTTCACTCGCCAGTCTGGGACATCTGCATCCTGCACGTTTCCACCTTGCCAACCCGGCTCAGACGAAATGCCTACATCTTCCCCTTGAGCAATGGGGATGAGGCCCATAGGATTGTGGTTCCACATGCTGAGGAGGAGAGAGACAATAGGCTTTTAACTAATCACAAAGTGCAACGGTTGGGAGAGTGTCAGAAAGCACCAATGGCAGCAAGATCTCTTTACTCTCAGCTGCGCCCTCCATTGCTCTAGAGGTGGAAGGCACAAAGCACCGCCTCCATCCTTCAATGGGAGACAAGCCATAAACTGTCTTGCCTCCAGCTCTTTAGGAAGCTGGGAAAGAACTCGCTTTCCACAGTGCTGTTACAGCATACGAGGAAACTCTCATACCGAGGCAGCTCAAACGCCATTTCTTCCCAGTGCTTAACTGGCCGCTTTAGGACTTCCGCTTCTGCCACAGTTCCACCTTGCCAACCCGGCTCAGACGAAATGCCTACATCTTCCCCTTAAGCAACGGTGGCGAAGCCCACATGATTCTGCTGCCACATGCTTAGCAGGAGCAGACAATAGGCTTTTTACACACCGCCATTGTGCACTGGGTCAGAGAGTGTCAGAATGCTCCTATGTCAGAAAGGGCCCTTTGCTCTCAGCCGTGTCCTCCATTGCTCTAGAGGTGGAAGGCACAAAGCACTGCCTCCAGCCTTCAATTGGAGACAAGCCATAAACTGTCTTGCCTCCAGCTCTTTAGGAAGCTGACAAACAACTCGCTTTCCACAGTCCTGTTACAGCAGACCGGGGAAACTCTCATACAGAGGCAGCTCAAACGCCATTTCTTCCCAGGGCTTAACTGGCCGCTTTAGGACTTCCGCTGCTGCCACAGTTCCACCTTGCCAACCAGGCTCAGACGAAATACCTACATCTTCCCCTTAAGCAACGGGGGCGAAGCGCACATGATTGTGCTGCCACATGCTTTGCAGGAGCAGACAATAGGCTTTTTACAAACCGCCATTGTGCACTGTGTTAAAGAGTGTCAGAATGCACCTATGTCAGAAGGGGTCCTTTGCTCTCAGCCATGCCCTCCATTGCTCTAGAGGTGGAAGGCACAAAGCACTGCCTCCATCCTTCAATTGGAGACAAGCCATAAAATGCCTTGCCTCCAGCTCTTTAGGAAGCTGACAAACAACTCGCTTTCCACAGTCCTGTTACAGCAGACCGGTTAACTTCTCATACAAAGGCTGCACAAACGGCATTTCTTCCCAGCCCTTAACTCGCAGCTTAGGACTCCTGCTTCTGCCGCAATTCCACCTTGCCGACCCGGATCAGACGAAATGCCTACATCTTCCCCTGAAGCGACTTTGCTGATTCCCAAATGATTGAGCATCCACATGCTTAGGAAGCGATAAACTGCATGCCTTTTTCCAACCACCATTTTGCACTGCTTAGAGAGCGTCGGAAAGCAGCTATGTCAGAAAGGCCCCTTTGCTCTCAACCAGGCCCTCCATTTCTCTCGAGGTGGAAGGCACAAGGCACTGGTTCTGGATCCACCGATCAATGGGAGACAAACCACATCTTGTCCTGCTTCCAGCTCTTTAGGAAGTGGAGAAGAAACTCCCTTTCCACAGTGCTCTTACAGCGTCCTGGGAACATCTCATACAAAGGAGGCTGAACGCCGTTTCTTTTCAGCACTTCACTCGCCAGTCTGCGACATCTGCATCCTGCACGTTTCCACCTTGCCAACACGGGTCAGACGAAATGCCTACAACTTCCCCTTTAGCAATGGGGATGAGGCCCATAGGATTGTGGTTCTACATGCTGAGGTGGAGAGAGACAATAGGCTTTTAACTAACCACGAAGTGCAACGGTTGGGAGAGTGTCAGAAAGCACCAATGGCAGAAAGACCCCTTTACTCTCAGCCACGCCCTCCATTGCAGCAGAGGTGGAACGTACAAAGCACACCCTCCATCCTTCAATGGGAGACAAGCCATAAACTGCCTTGATTCCAGCTGTTTAGGAAGCTGGGAAAGAACTCGCTTTCCAGAGTGCTGTTACAGCATACGAGGAAACTCTCATACAGAGGCAGCTCAAACGCCATTTCTTCCCAGTGCTTAACTGGCCGCTTTAGGACTTCCGCTTCTGCCACAGTTCCACCTTGCCAACCCGGCTCAGACGAAATGCCTACATCTTACCCTTAAGCAACGGGGGCGAAGCCCACATGATTGTGCTTCCGCATGCTCAGCAGGAGCAGACAATAGGCTTTTTACAAACCACCATTGTGCACTGGGTCAGAGACTGTCAGAATGCACCTATGTCAGAAAGGGCCCTTTGCTCTCAGCCGTGCCCTCCATTGCTCTAGAGGTGGAAGGCACAAAGCACTGCCTCCATCCTTCAATTGGAGACAAGCCATAAACTGACTTGCATCCAGCTCTTTAGTAAGCTGACAAGCAACTCGCTTTCCACAGTCCTGTTACAGCAGACCGGGGACTTCTCATACAAAGGCAGCTCAAATGGCATTTCTTCCCAGCTCTTAACTCGCAGCTTAGGACTCCAGCTTCTGCCGCAATTCCAGCTTGCCAACCCGGCTCAGATGAAATGCCTACATCTTCCCCTGAAGCAAATGGTCTGAGTCCCAAATGATTGAGCGTCCACGTGCTTAGGTGGCGATTGACTGCACACCTTTTTCCAATCACCATTGCGCACTGCTGGAGAGAGTGTCGGAAAGCAGCTATGTCAGAAAGACCCCTTTGCTCTCAGCCGTGCCCTTCAATGCTCTAGACGTGGAATGCAAAATGCACTGGCTCCCCGCTCAAGGGGCGACAAGCCACAGACCATCTTCCTTCCATCTCTTTAGGAAGCTGAGCAGGAACTCGCTTTCAACAGTGCTCTTTCTGTGTCCTGGCAGCATCTCATACAAAGGCAGCTGATATGCCATTTCATTTCAGCGCTTAACTCGCAGATTTGGAACTTCTGCTCCTGCCACATTTCCACCTTGCCAACCCGGCTCAGACGAAATGTCTACATCTTCCCCTTCAGCAACAGGGACGAGGCCCGGATGACTGTGCTTCCGCATGCTTAGCAGGAGCAGACAATAGGCTTTTTACAAACCGCCATAGTGCACTGGGCCAGAGAGTGTCAGAATGCACCTATGTCAGAAAGGGCCCTTTGCTCTCAGCCGTCCCCTCCATTGCTCTAGAGGTGGAAGGCTCAAAGCACTGCCTCCATCCTTCAATTGGAGACAAGCCAGCAACTGGCCTGCTTCCAGCTCTTTAGGAAGCTGGGAAAGCACTCGCATTCCACAGTGATCTTACAGCGTCCTGGGAACGTCTCATACAAAAGCAGCTGAACACCGTGTCTTTTCAGCCCTTAACTCACCAATCTGCAACATCTGCTTCTGCCGCATTTCGACCTTGCCAACCCGGCTCAGAGGAAATGCCTACATCTTCCCCTCAAGCGACTGTGCTGATTCCCAAATGATTGAGCATCCACATGCTTAGGAGTCGATAAACTGCATGCCTTTTTCCAACCACCATTTTACACTGCTTAGAGAGAGTCGGAAACCAGCTATGTCAGAAAGGCCCCTTTGTTCTCAACCAGGCCCTCCATTGCTCTCGAGGTGGAAGGCACAAGGCACTGGTTCTGGATCCACCGCTCAATGGGAGACAAACCACATCTTGTCCTGCTTCCAGCTCTTTAGGAAGTGGAGAAGAAACTCCCTTTCCACAGTGCTCTTACAGCGTCCTGGGAACATCTCATACAAAGGAGGCTGAACGCCGTTTCTTTTCAGCACTTCACTCGCCAGTCTGGGACATCTGCATCCTGCACGTTTCCACCTTGCCAACCCGGCTCAGACGAAATGCCTACAACTTCCCCTTGAGCAATGGGGATGAGGCCCATAGGATTGTGGTTCCACATGCTGAGGAGGAGAGAGACAATAGGCTTTAAACTCACCACGAAGTGCAACGGTTGGGAGAGTGTCAGAAAGCACCAATGGCAGAAACACCCCTTTACTCTGAGCCGCGCCCTCCATTGCTGTAGAGCTGGAAGGCACAAAGCACTGTCTCCATCCTTCAATGGGAGACAAGACATAAACTGTCTTGCCTCCAGCTCTTTAGGAAGCTGGGAAAGAACACACTTTCCACAGTGCTGTTACAGCATACGAGGAAACTCTCATACAGAGGCAGCTCAAACGCCATTTCTTCCCAGGGCTTAACTGGCCGCTTTAGGACTTCCGCTCCTGCCACAGTTCCACCTTGCCAACCAGGCTCAGACGAAATGCCTACATCTTCCCCTTAAGCAACGGGTGCGAAGCCCACATGGTTGTGCTGCCACATGCTTTGCAGGAGCAGACAATAGGCTTTGTACAAACCGCCATTGTGCACTGTGTTAAAGAGTGTCAGAATGCACCTATGTCATAAGGGGTCCTTTCCTCTCAGCCATGCCCTCCATTGCTCTAAAGGTGGAAGGCACAAAGCAGTGCCTCCATCCTTCAATTGGAGTCAAGCCATAAAATGTCTTGCCTCCAGCTCTTTAGGAAGCTGACAAACAACTCGCTTTCCACAGTCCTGCTACAGCAGACCGGTTAACTTCTCATACAAAGGCTGCTCAAATGGCATTTCTTCCCAGCCCTTAACTCGCAGCTTAGGACTCCTGCTTCTGCCGCAATTCCACCTTGCCAACCCGGCTCGGACGAAATGCCTACATCTTCCCCTGAAGCAACTGGGCTGAGTCCCAAATGATTGATCGTCCTCGTGCTTAGGAGGCGATAGACTGCACGCCGTTCTCCAACCACCATTGTGCACTGCTGGAGAGAGTGTCGGAAAGCAGCTATGTCAGAAAGACCCCTTTGCTCTCAGCCGTGCCCTTCATTGCTCTAGACGTGGAATGCACAATGCACTGGCTCCCCTCCTCAAGGGGCGACAAGCCACAGACCATCTTCCTTCCATCTCTTTAGGAAGCAGAGCAAGAACTCGCTTTCAACAGTGCTCTTTCTGTGTCCTGGCAACATCTCATACAAAGGCAGCTTATATGCCATTTCTTTTCAGCGCTTAACTCGCAGATTTGGAACTTCTGCTCCTGCCACATTTCCACCTTGCCAACCCGGCTCAGACGAAATGTCTACATCTTCCCCTTCAGCAACGGGGACGAGGCCCAGATGACTGTGCTTCCGCATGCTTAGCAGGAGCAGACAATAGGCTTTTTACAAACCGCCATTGTGCACTGGGTCACAGAGTGTCAGAATGCACCTATGTCAGAAAGGGCCCTTTGCTCTCAGCCGTGCCCTCCATTGCTCTAGAGGTGGAAGGCACAAAGCACTGCCTCCATCCTTCAATTGGAGACAAGCCAGCAACTGTCCTGCTTCCAGCTCTTTAGGAACCTCGGAAAGCACTCGCATTCCACAGTGCTCTTGCAGCGTCCTGGGAACGTCTCATAGAAAGTCAGCTGAACACCGTGTCTTTTCAGCCCTTAACTCACCAATCTGCTACATCTGCTTCTGCCGCATTTCCACCTTGCCAACCCGGCTCAGACGAAATGCCTACATCTTCCCCTGAAGCGACTGTGCTGATTCCCAAATGATTGAGCTTCCACATGCTTAGGAGGCGATAAACTGCATGCCTTTTTCCCACCACCATTTTACACTGCTTAGAGAGGGTCGGAAAGCAGCTATGTCAGAAAGGCCCCTTTGCTCTCAGCCATGCCCTCCATTGCTCTCGGGTTGGAAGGCACAAGCCACTGGTTCTGTATCAACCCCTCAATGGGAGACAAATCACATCTTGTCCTGTCTCCAGCTCTTTAGGAAGTGGAGAATAAACTCCCTTTCCACAGTGCTCTTACAGCGTCCTGGGAACATCTCATACAAAAGAGTCTGAACGCCGTTTCTTTTCAGCACTTCACTCGCCAGTCTGGGACAGCTGCATCCTGCACGCTTCCACCTTCCCAACCCGGCTCAGACGAAATGCCTACATCTTCCCCTTGAGCAATGGGGATGAGGCCCATAGGATTGTGGTTCCACATGCTGAGGAGGAGAGAGGCAATAGGCTTTTAACTAACCACGAAGTGCAACGGCTGGGAGAGTGTCAGAAGGCACCAATGGCAGAAACACCCCTTTACTCTCAGCCGCGCCCTCCATTGCCGTAGAGGTGGAAGGCACAAAGCACTGCCTCCATCCTTCAATGGGAGACAACTCATAAACTGTCTTGCCTCCAGCTCTTTAAGAAGCTGGGAAAGAACTCGGTATCCACAGTGCAGTTACAGCATACGAGGAAACTCTCATACAGAGGCAGCTCAAACGCCATTTCTTCCCAGTGCTTAACTGGCCGCTTTAGGACTTGCGCTTCTGCCACATTTCCACCTTGCCAACCCGGCTCAGACGAAATGCCTACATCTTCACCTTAAGCAACGGGGGCGAAGCCCACATGATTGTGCTGCCACATGCTTAGCAGGAGCAGACAATAGGCTTTTTACAAACCGCCATTGTGCACTGGGTCAGACAGTGTCAGAATGCACCTATGTCAGAAAGGGCCCTTTGCTCTCAGCGGTGCCCTCCATTGCTCTAGAGGTGGAAGGCACAAGGCACTGCCTCCATCCTTCAATTGGAGACAAGCCATAAACTGTCTTGCCTCCAGCTCTTTAGGAAGCTGACAAACAACTCGCTTTCCACAGTCCTGTTACAGCAGACCGGGGAACTTCTCATACAAATGCAGCTCAAATGGCATTTCTTCCCAGCCCTTAACTCGCAGCTTTAGGACTCCTGCTTCTCCCGCAATTCCACCTTGCCAACCCGGCTCAGACGAAATGCCTACATCTTCCCCTGAAGCAACGGGGCTGAGTCCCAAATGATTGAGCGTCCACGTGCTTAGGAGGCGATAGACTGCACGCCTTTTTCCAACCACCATTGTGCACTGCTGGAGAGAGTGTCGGAAAGCAGCTATGTCAGAAAGACCCCTTTGCTCTCAGCCGTGCCCCTCATTGCTCTAGACGTGGAATGCCCAATGCACTGGCTCCCCGCTCAAGGGGCGACAAGCCACAGACCATCTTCCTTCCATCTCTTTAGGAAGCTGAGCAAGAACTCGCTTTCAACAGTGCTCTTTCTGTGTCCTGGCAACATCTCATACAAAGGCAGCTGATATGCCATTTCTTTTCAGCGCTTAACTCGCAGATTTGGAACTTCTGCTCCTGCCACATTTCCACCTTGCCAATCCGGCTCAGACGAAATGTCTACATCTTCCCCTTCAGCAACGGGGACGAGGCCCAGATGACTGTGCTTCCGCATGCTTAGCAGGAGCAGACAATAGGCTTTTTACAAACCGCCATTGTGCACTGGGTCAGAGAGTGTGAGAATGCACCTATGTCAGAAAGGGCCCTTTGCTCTCAGCGGTGCCCTCCATTGCTCTAGAGGTGGAAGGCACAAGGCACTGCCTCCATCCTTCAATTGGAGACAAGCCATAAACTGTCTTGCCTCCAGCTCTTTAGGAAGCTGACAAACAACTCGCTTTCCACAGTCCTGTTACAGCAGACCGGTTAAATTCTCATACAAAGCTAGCTCAAATGGCGTTTCTTCCCAGACCTTAACTCGCAGCTTTAGGACTTCTGCTTCTGGGGCAATTCCACATTGCCAACACGGCTCAGACGAAATGCCTACATCTTCCACTGAAGCGACTGGGCTGAGTCCCAAATGATTGAGCGTCCACGTGCTTAGGAGGCGATAGACTGCACGCCTTTTTCCAACCACCATTGTGCACTGCTGGAGAGAGTGTCGGAAAGCAGCTATGTCAGAAAGACCCCTTTGCTCTCAGCCGTGCCCTTCATTGCTTTGGACGTGGAATGCACAATGCACTGGCTCCCCCCCTCAAGGGGCGACAAGCCACAGACCATCTTCTTTCCATCTCTTTAGGAAGCTGAGCAAGAACTCGCTTTCAACAGTGCTCTTTCTGTGTCCTGGCAACATCTCATACAAAGGCAGCTGATATGCCATTTCTTTTCAGCGCTCAACTCGCAGATTTGGAACTTCTGCTCCTGCCACATTTCCACCTGGCCAACCCGGCTCAGACGAAATGTCTACATCTTCCCCTTCAGCAACGGGGACGAGGCCCAGATGACTGTGCTTCCGCATGCTTAGCAGGAGCAGACAATAGGCTTTTTACAAACCGCCATTGTGCACTGGGTCACAGAGTGTCACAATGCACCTATGTCAGAAAGGGCCCGTTGCTCTCAGCCGTGCCCTCCATTGCTCTAGAGGTGGAAGGCAGAAAGCACTGCCTCCATCCTTCAATTGGAGACAAGCCAGCAAATGTCCTGCTTCCAGCTCTTTAGGAAGCTGGGAAAGCACTCGCATTCCACAGTGCTCTTACAGCGTCCTGGGAACGTCTCATACAAAGGCAGCTGAACACCGTGTCTTTTCAGCCCTTAACTCACCAATCTGCAACATCTGCTTCTGCCGCATTTCCAGCTTGCCAACCCGGCTCAGAAGAAATGCCTACATCTTCCCCTCAAGCGACTGTGCTGATTCCGAAATGATTGAGCATCCACATGCTTAGGAGGCGATAAACTGCATGCCTTTTTCCAACCACCATTTTACACTTCTTAGAGAGCGTCGGAAAGCAGCTATGTCAGAAAGGCCCCTTTGCTCTCAGCCATGCCCTCCATTGCTCTCGAGGTGGGAGGCACAAGTCACTGGTTCTGGATCCACCCCTCAATGGGAGACAAACCACATTTTGGCATGCTTCCAGCTCTTTAGGAACTGGGGAAGAAACTCCCGTTCCACAGTGCTCTTACAGCGTCCTGGGAACATCTCATACAAAGGAGGCTGAACGCCGTTTCTTTTCAGCACTTCCCTCGCCAGTCTGGGACATCTGCATGCTGCACGTTTCCACCTTGCCAACCCAGCTCAGGCGAAAGGCCTACATCTTCCCCTTGAGCAATGGGGATGAGGCCCATAGGATTGTGGTTCCACATGCTGAGGAGGAGAGAGGCAATAGGCTTTTAACTAACTACGAAGTGCAACGGTTCGGAGAGTGTCAGAAAGCACCAATGGCAGAAAGACCCCTTTACTCTCAGCCGCGCCCTCCATTGCTGTAGAGGTGGAAGGCACAAAGCACTGCCTCCATCCTTCAACGGGAGACAAGCCATAAACTGTCTTGCCTCCAGCTCTTTAGGAAGCTGGGAAAGAACTCGCTTTCCACAGTGCTGTAACAGCATACGAGGAAACTCTCATACAGAGGCAGCTCAAACGCCATTTCTTCCCAGTGCTTAACTGGCCGCTTTAGGACTTGTGCTTCTGCTACAGTTCCACCTTGCCAACCCGGCTCAGACGAAATGCCTACATCTTCCCCTTCAGCAACGGGGGCGTAGCCCACATGATTGTGCTTCCACATGCTTAGCAGGAGCAGACAATAGGCTTTGTACAAACCGCCATTGTGCACTGGGTCAGAGAGTGTCAGAATGCACCTATGTCAGAAAGGGCCCTTTGCTCTCAGCCGTGCCCTCCATTGCTCTAGAGGTGGAAGGCACAAAGCACTGCCTCCATCCTTCAATTGGAGACAAGCCATAAACTGTCTTGCCTCCAGCTCTTTAGGAAGCTGACAAACAACTCGCTCTCCCCAGTCCTGTTACAGAAGACCGGTTAAATTCTCATACAAATGCAGCTCAAATGGCGTTTCTTCCCAGCCCTTAACTCGCAGCTTAGGACTCCTGCTTCTGCCGCAATTCCACCTTGCCAACCCGGCACAGAAGAAATGCCTACATCTTCCCCTGAATCAAATGGTCTGAGTCCCAAATGATTGAGCGTCCACATGCTTAGGAGGCGATAGACTGCACGCCTTATTCCAACCACAATTGCGCACTGCTGGAGAGAGTGTCGGAAAGCAGCTATGTCAGAAAGACCCCTTTGCTCTCAGCCGTGCCCTTCATTGCTCTAGACGTGGAATGCACAATGCACTGGCTCCCCCCCTCAAGCGGCGACAAGCCACAGACCATCTTCCTTCCATCTCTTTAGGAAGCTGAGCAAGAACTCGCATTCAACAGTGCTCTTTCTGTGTCCTGGCAACATCTCATACAAAGGCAGCTGACATGCCATTTCTTTTCAGCGCTTAACTCGCAGATTTGGAACTTCTGCTCCTGCCACATTTCCACCTAGCTAACCCGGCTCAGACGAAATGTCTACCTCTTCCCCTTCAGCAACGGGGACGAGGCCCAGATGACTGTGCTTCCGCAGGCTTAGCAGGAGCAGACAATAGGCTTTGTACAAACCGCCATTGTGCACTGGCTCAGAGAGTGTCAGAATGCACCTATGTCAGAAAGGGCCCTTGGATCTCAGCCGTGCCCTCCATTGCTCTAGAGGTGGAAGGCACAAAGCACTGCCTCCATCCTTCACTTGGAGACAAGCCAGCAACTGTTCTGCTTCCAGCTCTTTAGGAAGCTGGGAAAGCACTCGCATTCCACACTGCTCTTACAGCGTCCTGGGAACGTCTCATACAAAGGCAGCTGAACACTGTGTCTTTTCAGCCCTTAACTCACCAATCTGCAACATCTGCTTCTGCCGCTTTTCCACCTTCCCAACCCGGCTCAGACGAAATGCCTACATCTTCCCCTCAAGCGACTGTGCTGATTCCAAATGATTGAGCATCCAGATGCTTAGGAGGCGATAAACTGCATGCCTTTTTCCAACCACCATTTTACACTGCTTAGAGAGCGTCGGAAAGCAGCTATGTCAGAAAGGCCCCTTTGCTCTCAGCCATGCCCTCCATTGCGCTCGAGGTGCAAGACACAAGGCACTGATTCTGGATCCACCCCTCAATGGGAGACAAACCACATCTTGGCCTGCTTCCAGCTCTTTAGGAAGTGGAGAAAAAACTCCCTTTCCACAGTGCTCTTACAGCGTCCTGGGAACATCTCATACAAAGGAGGCTGAACGCCGTTTCTTTTCAGCACTTCACTCGCCAGTCTGGGACATCTGCATCCTGCACGTTTCCACCTTGCCAACACGGCTCAGACGAAATGCCTGCATCTTCCCCTTGAGCAATGGGGATGAGGCCCATAGGATTGTGGTTCTACATGCTGAGGAGGAGAGAGACAATAGGCTTTTAACTAACCACGAAGAGCAACGGTTGGGAGAGTTTCAGAATGCACCTATGTCAGAAAGGGCCCTTTGCTCTTAGCCGTGCCCTCCATTGCTCTGGAGGTGGAAGGCACAAAGCACTGCCTCCATCCTTCAATTGAGAACAAGCCATAAACTCTCTTGCCTCCAGCTCTTTGGGAAGCTGACAAACAACTCGCTTTCCACAGTCCTGTTACAACAGACCGGTTAAATACTCATACAAAGGCAGCTCAAATGGCATTTCTTCCCAGCCCTTAACTCGCAGCTTAGGACTCCTGCTTCTGCCGCAATTCCACCTTGCCAACCCGGCTCAGACGAAATGCCTACATCTTCCCCTGAAGCAAATGGCCTGAGTCCCAAATGATTGAGCGTCCACATGCTTAAAAGGCGATAGACTGCACGCATTTTTCCAACCACAATTGCGCACTGCTGCAGAGAGTGTCGGAAAGCAGCTATGTCAGAAAACCCCTTTGCTCTCAGCCGGGACCATAAACTGTCTTGCCTCCAGCTCTTTAGGAAGCTGGGAAAGAACTCGTTTTCCACAGTGCTCTTACAGCATACGAGGAAACTCTCATGCAGAGGCAGCTCAAACGCCATTTCTTCCCTGTGCTTAACTGGCCGCTTTAGGACTTCCGCTTCTGCCACCGTTCCACCTTGCCAAGCCGGCTCAGACGAAATGCCTACATCTTTCCCATAAGCAACGGGGGCGAATCCCACATGATTGTGCTGCCACATGCTTCGCAGGAGCATACAATAGGCTTTTTACAAACCGCCATTGTGCACTGGGTCAGAGAGTGTCAGAATGCACCTATGTCACAAAGGGCCCTTTGCTCTCAGCCGTGCCCTCCATTGCTCTAGAGGTGAAGGCACAAAGCACTGCCTCCATCCTTCAATTGGAGACAAGCCACAAACTGTCTTGCCTCCAGCTCTTTAGGAAGCTGACAAACAACTCGCTTTCAACAGTCCTGTTACAGCAGACAGGGGAACTTCTCATACTAAGGCAGCTCAAATGGCATTTCTTCCCAGCCCTTAACTCGCAGCTTTAGGACTCCTGCTTCTGCCACAATTCCACCTTGCCAACCCGGCTCAGACGAAATGCCTACATCTTCCCCTGAAGCAACTGGGCTGAGTCCCAAATGATTGAGCGTCCACGTGCTTAGGAGGCGATGGACTGCACGCCTTTTTCCAACCACCCTTGTGCACTGCTGGAGAGAGTGTCGAAAAGCAGCTATGTCAGAAAGACCCCTTTGCTGTCAGCCGTGCCCTTCATTGCTCTAGACGTGGAATGCACAAGGCACTGGCTCCCCCCCTCAAGGGGCGACAAGACACAGACCATCTTCCTTTCCTCTCTTTAGTAAGCTGAGCAAGAACTCGCTTTCAACAGTGCTCCTTCTGTATCCTGGCAACATCTCATACAAAGGCAGGTGATATGCCATTTCTTTTCAGCGCTTAACTCGCAGATTTGGAACTTCTGCTCCTGCCACATTTCCACCTGGCCAACCCGGCTCAGACGAAATGTCTACATCTTCCCCTTCAGCAACGGGGACGAGGCCCAGATGACTGTGCTTCCGCAGGCTTAGCAGGAGCAGACAATAGGCTTTTTACAAACCGCCATTGTGCACTGGGTCAGAGAGTGTCAGAATGCACCTATGTCAGAAAGGGCCCTTTGCTCTCAGCCGTGCCCTCCATTGCTCTAGAGGTGGAAGGCACAAAGCACTGCCTCCATCCTTCAATTGGAGACAAGCCAGCAACTGTCCTGCTTCCAGCTCTTTAGGAAGCTGGGAAAGCACTCGCATTCCACAGTGCTCTTACAGCGTACTGGGAACGTCTCATACAAAGGCAGCTGATCACCGTGTCTTTTCAGCCCTTAACTCACCAATCTGCAACATCTGCTTCTGCCGCATTTCCACCTTGCCAACCCGGCTCAGACGAAATGCCTACATCTTCCTCTCAAGCGACTGTGCTGATTCCCAAATGATTGAGCATCCACATGCTCAGGAGGCGATAAACTGCATGCCTTTTTCCAACCACCATTTTACACTGCTTAGAGAGCGTCAGAAAGCAGCTATGTCAGAAAGGCCCCTTTGCTCTCAACCAGGCCCTCCATTGCTCTCGAGGTGGAAGGCACAAGGCACTGGTTCTGGATCCACCCCTCAATGGGAGACAAACCACATGTTGGCCTGCTTCCAGCTCTTTAGGAAGTGGAGAAGAAACTCCCTTTCCACAGTGCTCTTACAGCGTCCTGGGAACATCTCATACAAAGGAGGCTGAAGGCCGTTTCTTTTCAGCACTTCACTCGCCAGTCTGGGACATCTGCATCCTGCACGTTTCCACCTTGCCAACCCGGCTCAGACGAAATGCCTACCTCTTCCCCTTGAGCAATGGGGATGAGGCCCATAGGATTGTGGTTCCACATGCTGAGGAGGAGAGAGACAATAGGCTTTTAACTAACCACGAAGTGCAATGGTTGGGTGAGTGTCAGAAAGCACCAATATCAGAAAGACCCCTTTACTCTCAGCCGTGCCCTCCATTGCTGTAGTGGTGGAAGGCACAAAGCACTGCCTCCATTTTCAATGGTAGACAAGCCATAAACTGTCTTGCCTCCAGCTCTTTAGGAAGCTGGGAAAGAACTCGTTTTCCACAGTGCTCTTACAGCATACGAGGAAACTCCCATGCAGAGGCAGCTCAAACGCCATTTCTTCCCTGTGCTTAACTGGCCGCTTTAGGACTTCCGCTTCTGCCACCGTTCCACGTTGCCAACCCGGCTCAGACGAAATGCCTACATCTTCCCCTTAAGCAACGGGGGCGAATCCCACATGATTGTGCTGCCACATGCTTCGCAGGAGCAGACAATAGGCTTTTACAAACCGCCATTGTGCAATGGGTCAGAGAGTGTCAGAATGCACCTATGTCAGAAAGGGCACTTTGCTCTCAGCCGTGCCCTCCATTGCTCTAGAGGTGGAAGGCACAAGGCACTGCCTCCATCCTTCAATTGGAGACAAGCCACAAACTGACTTGCCTCCAGCTCTTTAGGAAGCTGACAAACAACTCGCTTTCAACAGTCCTGTTACAGCAGACAGGGGAACTTCTCATACTAAGGCAGCTCAAATGGCATTTCTTCCCAGCCCTTAACTCGCAGCTTTAGGACTCCTGCTTCTGCCACAATTCCACCTTGCCAACCCGGCTCAGACGAAATGCCTACATCTTCCCCTGAAGCAACTGGGCTGAGTCCCAAATGATTGAGCGTCCACGTGCTTAGGAGGCGATGGACTGCACGCCTTTTTCCAACCACCATTGTGCACTGCTGGAGAGAGTGTCGGAAAGTAGCTATGTCAGAAAGACCCCTTTGCTCTCAGCCGTGCCCTTCATTGCTCTAGACGTGGAATGCACAAGGCACTGGCTCCCCCCCTCAAGGGGCGACAAGCCACAGACCATCTTCCTTCCATCTCTTTAGTAAGCTGAGCAAGAACTCGCTTTCAACAGTGCTCCTTCTGTGTCCTGGCAACATCTCACACAAAGGCAGCTGATATGCCATTTATTTTCAGCGCTTAACTCGCAGATTTGGAACTTCTGCTCCTGGCGCATTTCCACCTGGCCAACCCGGCTCAGACGAAATGTCTACATCTTCCCCTTGAGCAACGGGGACGAGGCCCAGATGACTGTGCTTCCGCATGCTTAGCAGGAGCAGACAATAGGCTTTTTACAAACCGCCATTGTGCACTGGGTCAGAGAGTGTCAGAATGCACCTATGTCAGAAAGGGCCCTTTGCTCTCAGCCGTGCCCTCCATTGCTCTAGAGGTGGAAGGCACAAAGCACTGCCTCCATCCTTCAATTGGAGACAAGCCAGCAACTGGCCTGCTTCCAGCTCTTTAGGAAGCTGGGAAAGCACTCGCATTCCACAGTGCTCTTACAGCGTCATGGGAACGTCTCAAACAAAGGCAGCTGAACACCGTGTCTTTTCAGCCCTTAACTCACCAATCTGCAACATCTGCTTCTGCCGCCTTTCCACCTTGCCAACCCGACTCAGTCGAAATGCCTACATATTCCCGTGAAGCGACTGTGCTGATTCCCAAATGATTGAGCATCCACATGCTTAGGAGGCGATAAAATGCATGCCTTTTTCCAACCACCATTTTACACTGCTTAGAGAGCGTCGGAAAGCAGCTATGTCAGAAAAGGCCCTTTGCTCACAGCCGTGCCCTCCATTGCTCTCGAGGTGGAAGGCACAAGGCACTGCTTCTGGATCCAACCCTCAATGGGAGACAGATCACATCTTGTCCTGTCTCCAGATCTTTAGGAATTGGAGCAAAAACTCCCTTTCCACAGTGCTCTTACAGCGTCCTGGAAACATCTCATACAAAGGAGGCTGAACGCTGTTTCTTTTCAGCACTTCACTCGCCAGTCTGGGACATCTGCATCCTGCACGTTTCCACCTTGCCAACCCGGCTCAGGCGAAATGCCTACATCTTCCCCTTGAGCAATTGGGATGAGGCCCATAGGATTGTGGTTCCACATGCTGAGGAGGAGAGAGACAATAGGCTTTTAACTAACCACGAAGTGCAACGGTTGGGAGAGTGTCAGAAAGCACCAATGGCAGAAACACCCCTTTACTCTCAGTCGCGCCCTCCATTGCTGTACAGGTGGAAGGCAGAAAGCACTGCCTCCATCCTTCAATGGGAGACAAGCCATAAACTGTCTTGCCTATAGCTCTTTAGGAAGCTGGGAAAGAACTCGCTTTCCACAGTGCTCTTACAGCATACGAGGAACCTCTCATACAGAGGCAGCTCAACCGCCATTTCTTCCCTGTGCTTAATTGGCCACTTTAAGACTTCCGCTTCTGCCACAGTTCCACCTTGCCAACCCGGCTCAGACGAAATGCCTACATCTTCCCGTTGAGCAATGGGGATGAGGCCCATAGGATTGTGGTTCCACATGCTGAGGAGGAGAGAGACAATAGGATTTTAACTAACCACGAAGTGCAATGGTTGGGTGAGTGTCAGAAAGCACCAATATCGGAAGACCCCTTTAATCTCAGCCGCGCCCTCCATTGCTGTAGAGGTGGAAGGCACAAAGCACTGCCTCCATCCTTCAAGGGGAGACAAGCCCTAAACTGTCTTGCCTCCAGCTCTTTAGGAAGCTGGGAAAGAACTCGTTTTCCACAGTGCTCTTACAGCATACGAGGAAACTCTCATGCAGAGGCAGCTCAAATGCCATTTCTTCCCTGTGCTTAACTGGCCGCTTTAGAACTTCCGCTTCTGCCACCGTTCCACCTTGCCAAGCCGGCTCAGACGAAATGCCTACATCTTCCCCATAAGCAACGGGGGCGAAGCCCACATGATTGTGCTGCCACATGCTTCGCAGGAGCATAAAATAGGCTTTTTACAAACCGCCATTGTGCACTGGGTCAGAGAGTGTCAGAATGCACCTATGTCACAAAGGGCCCTTTGCTCTCAGCCGTGCCCTCCATTGCTCTAGAGGTGAAGGCACAAAGCACTGCCTCCATCCTTCAATTGGAGACAAGCCATAAACTGTCTTGCCTCCAACTCTTTAGGAAGCTGACAAGCAACTCGCTTTCCACAGTCCTGTTACAGAGGACCGGGGAACTTCTCATACTAAGGCAGCTCCAATGGCATTTCTTCGCAGCCCTTAACTCGGAGCTTTAGGACTCCTGCTTCTGCCGCAATTCCACCTTGCCAACCAGGCTCAGACGAAATGCCTACATCTTCCTCTGAAGCAACTGGGCTGAGTCCCAAATGATTGAGCGTCCACGTGCTTAGGAGGCGATAGACTGCACGCCTTTTTCCAACCACCATTTTACACTGCTTAGAGAGCGTCGGAAAGCAGCTATGTCAGAAAGGCCCCTTTGCTCTCAGCCATGCCCTCCATTGCTCTCGAGGTGGAAGGCACAAGGCACTGGTTCTGGATCCACCCCTCAATGGGAGACAAACCACATCTTGTCCTGCTTCCAGCACTTTAGGAAGTGGAGAAAAAACTCCCTTTCCACAGTGCTCTTACAGCGTCCTGGGAAAATCTCATACAAAGGAGGCTGAACGCCGTTTCTTTTCTGCACTTCACTCGCCACTCTGGGACATCTGCATCCTGCACGTTTCCACCTTGCACAATGGCGGTTTGTAAAAACCTATTGTCTGCTCCTGCTAAGCATGCGGAAGCACAGTCATCTGGGCCTCGTCCCCGTTGCTGAAGGGGAAGATGTAGACATTCCGTCTGAGCCGGGTTGGCAAGCTGGAAATGTGGCAGGAGCAGAAGTTCCAAATCTGCGAGTTAAGCGCTGAAAAGAAATGGCATATCAGCTGCCTTTGTATGAGATGTTGCCAGGACACAGAAAGAGCACTGTTGAAAGCGAGTTCTTGCTCAGCTTCCTAAAGAGATGTATGGAAGATGGTCTGTGGCTTGTCGCCCCCTGAGGGGGGGAGCCAGTGCCTTGTGCATTCCACGCCTAGAGCAATGAAGGGCAGGGCTGAGAGCAAAGGGGTCTTTCTGACATAGCTGCTTTCCGACACTCTCTCCAGCAGTGCACAATGGTGGTTGGAAAAAGGCGTGCAGTCTATCGCCTCCTAAGCACGTGGACGCTCAATCATTTGGGACTCAGCCCAGTTGCTTCAGGGGAAGATGTAGGCATTTCGTCTGAGCCGGGTTGGAAAGGTGGAATTGCGGCAGAAGCAGGAGTCCTAAGCTGCGAGTTAATGGCTGGGAAGAAATGCGATTTGAGCAGCCTTTGTATGAGAATTTAACCGGTCTGCTGTAACAGGACTGTGGAAAGCGAGTTGTTTGTCAGCTTCCTAAAGAGCTGGAGGCAAGACAGTTTATGGCTTGTCTGCAATTGGAGGATGGAGGCAGTGCTTTGTGCCTTCCACCTCTAGAGCAATGGAGGGCATGGCTGAGAGCAAAGGACCCCTTCTGACATAGGTGCATTCTGACACTCTCTGACGCAGTGCATCTCTTTAGGAAGCTGAGCAAGAACTCGCTTTCAACAGTGCTCTTTCTGTGTCCTGGCAACATCTCATACAAAGGCAGCTGATATGCCATTTCTTTTCAGCGCTTAACTCGCAGATTTGGAACTTCTGCTCCTGCCACATTTCCAGCTTGCCAACCCGGCTCAGACGGAATGTCTACATCTTCCCCTTCAGCAACGGGGACGAGGCCCAGATGACTGTGCTTCCGCATGCTTAGCAGGAGCAGACAATAGGTTTTTACAAACCGCCATTGTGCACTGGGTCAGAGAGTGTCAGAATGCACCTATGTCAGAAAGGGCCCTTTGCTCTCAGCCGTGCCCTCCATTGCTCTAGAGGTGGAAGGCACAAAGCACTGCCTCCATCCTTCAATTGGAGACAAGCCAGCAACTGTCCTGCTTCCAGCTCTTTAGGAAACTGTGTAAGCACTCGCATTCCACAGTGCTCTTACAGCCTCCTGGGAACGTCTCCTACAAAGGCAGCTGAACACCGTGTCTTTTCAGCCCTTAACTCACCAATCTGCAACATCTGCTTCTGCCGCATTTCCACCTTGCCAACCCGGCTCAGACGAAATGCCTACATCTTCCCCTGAAGCGACTGTGCTGATTCCCAAATGATTGAGCATCCACATGCTTAGGAGGCGATAAACTGCATGCCTTTTTCCAACCACCATTTGACACTGCTTAGAGAGCGTCGGAAAGCAGCTATGTCAGAAAGGCCCCTTTGCTCTCAGCCATGCCCTCCATTGCTCTCGAGGTGGAAGGCACAAGGCATTGGTTCTGGATCCACCCCTCAATGGGAGACAAACCACATCTTGGCCTGCTTCCAGCTCTTTAGGAAGTGGAGAAAAAACTCCCTTTCCACAGTGCTCTTACAGCGTCCTGGGAACATCTCATACAAAGGAGGCTGAACGCCGTTTCTTTTCAGCACTTCACTCGCCAGTCTGGGACATCTGCATCCTGCACGTTTCCACCTTGCCAACCCGGCTCAGACGAAATGCCTACAACTTCCCCTTGAGCAATGGGGATGAGGCCAATAGGATTGTGGTTCCACATGCTGAGGAGGAGAGAGACAATAGGCTTTTAACTAACCACGAAGTGCAATGGTTGGGTGAGTGTCAGAAAGCACCAATATCAGAAAGACCCCTTTACTCTCAGCCGCGCCCTCCATTGCTGTAGAGGTGGAAGGCACAAAGCACTGCCTCCATGCTTCAATGGGAGACCAGCCATAAACTGTCTTGCCTCCAGCTCTTTAGGAAGCTGGGAAGGAAGTCGCTTTCCACAGTGCTGTTACAGCATACGAGGAAACTCTCATACAGAGGCAGCTCCAACGCCATTTCTTCCCTGTGCTTAACTGGCCACTTTAGGACTTCCGCTTCTGCCACAGTTCCACCTTGCCAACACGGCTCAGACGAAATGCCTACATCTTCCCCTTAAGCAACGGTGGCGAAGCTCACAGGATTGTGCTGCCACATGCTTAGAAGGAGCAGACAATAGGCTTTTTACAAACCGCCATTGTGCACAGGGTCAGAGAGTGTCAGAATGCACACATGTCAGAAAGGGCCCTTTGCTCTCAGCCGTGCCCTCCATTGCTCTAGAGGTGGAAGGCACAAAGCACTGCCTCCATCCTTCAATTGGAGACAAGCCATAAACTGTCTTGCCTCCAGCTCTTTAGGAAGCTGACAAACAACTCGCTTTCCACAGTCCTGTTACAGCAGACCGGGGAACTTCTCATACAAAGGCAGCTCCAATGGCATTTCTTCCCAGCCCTTAACTCGCAGCTTTAGGACTCCTGCTTCTGCCACAATTCCACCTTGCCAACCCGGCTCAGACGAAATGCCTACATCTTCCCCTGAAGCAACTGGGCTGAGTCCCAAATGATTGAGCGTCCACGTGCTTAGGAGGCGATAGACTGCACGCCTTTTTCCAACCACCATTGTGCACTGCTGGAGAGAGTGTCGGAAAGCAGCTATGTCAGAAAGAACCCTTTGCTCTCAGCCGTGAACTTCATTGCTCTAGACGTGGAATGCACAAGGCACTGGCTCCCCCCCTCAAGGGGCGAGAAGCCACAGACCATCTTCCTTCCATCTCTTTAGGAAGCTGAGCAAGAACTGGCTTTCAACAGTGCTCTTTCTGTGTCCTGGCAACATCTCATACAAAGGCAGCTGATATGCCATTTCTTTTCAGCGCTTAACTCGCAGATTTGGAACTTCTGCTCCTGCCACATTTCCACCTTGCCAATCCGGCTCAGAAGAAATGTCTACATCTTCCCCTTCAGCAACGGGGACGAGGACCAGATGACTGTGCTTCCGCATGCTTAGCAGGAGCAGACAATAGGCTTTTTACAAACCGTCATTGTGCACTGGGTCAGAGAGTGTCAGAATGCACCTATGTCAGAAAGGGCCCTTTGCTCTCAGCCGTGCCCTCCATTGCTCTAGAGGTGGAAGGCACAAAGCACTGCCTCCATCCTTCAATTGGAGTCAAGCCATAAACTGTCTTGCCTCCAGCTCTTTAGGAAGCTGACAAACAACTCGCTTTCCACAGTCCTGTTACTGCAGACCGGTTAACTTCTCATACATACGCTGCTCAAATGGCATTTCTTCCTAGCCCTAACTCGCAGCTTAGGACTCCTGCTTCTGCCGCAATTCCACCTTGCCAACCAGGCTCAGACGAAATGCCTACATCTTCCCCTGAAGCAACTGGGCTGAGTCCCAAATGATTGAGCGTCCACGTGCTTAGGAGGCGATAGACCGCACGCCTTATTCCAACCACCGTGGGCACTGCTGGAGAGAGTGTCGGAAAGCAGCTATGTCAGAAAGAACCCTTTGCTCTCAGCCGCGCCCTTCATTGCTCTAGACGTGGAATGCACAAGGCACTGGCTCCCCCCCTCAAGGGGCGACAAGCCACAGACCATCTTCCTTCCATCTCTTTAGGAAGCTGAGCAAGAGCTCGCTATCAACAGTGCTCTTTCTGTGTCCTGGCAACATCTCATACAAAGGCAGCTGATATGCCATTTCTTTTCAGCGCTTAACTCGCAGATTTGGAACTTCTGCTCCTGCCACATTTCCACCTTGCCAACCCGGCTCAGACGAAATGTCTACATCTTCCCCTTCAGCAACGGGGACGAGGTCCAGATGACTGTGCTTCCGCATGCTTAGCAGAAGCAGACAATAGGCTTTTTACAAACCGCCATTGTGCACTGGGTCCGAGAGTTTCCGAATGCACCCATGTCAGAAAGGGCCGTTTGCTCTCAGCCGTGCCCTCCATTGCTCTAGAGGTGGAAGGCACAAAGCACTGCCTCCATCCTTCAATTGGAGACAAGCCAGCAACTGTCCTGCTTCCAGCTCTTTAGGAAGCTGGGAAAGCTCTCGCATTCCACAGTGCTCTTACAGCGTCCTGGGAACGTCTCATACAAAGGCAGCTGAACACCGTGTCTTTTCAGCCCTTAACTCTCCAACCTGCAACATCTGCTTCTGCCGCATTTCCACCTTGCCAACCCGGCTCAGACGACATGCCTACATCTTCCCCTGAAGCGACTCTGCTGATTCCCAAATGATTGAGCATCCACATGCTTAGGAGGCGATAAACTGCATGCCTTTTTCCAACCACCATTTTACACTGTAGAGAGCGTCGGAAAGCAGCTATGTCAGAAAGGCCCCTTTGCTCTCAGCCATGCCCTCCATTGCGCTCGAGGTGCAAGGCACAAGGCAGTGGTTCTGGATCCACCCCTCAATGGGAGACAAACCACATCTTGGCCTGCTTCCAGCTCTTTAGGAAGTGGAGAAAAAACTCCCTTTCCACAGTGCTCTTACAGCGTCCTGGGAACATCTCATACAAAGGAGGCTGAACGCCGTTTCTTTTCAGCACTTCACTCGCCAGTCTGTGACATCTGGTTCCTGCACGTTTCCACCTTGCCAACACGGCTCAGACGAAATGCCTACATCTTCCCCTTGAGCAATGGGGATGAGGCCCATAGGATTGTGGTTCTACATGCTGAGGAGGAGAGAGACAATAGGCTTTTAACTAACCACGAAGTGCAACGGTTGGGAGAGTGTCAGAATGCACCTATGTCAGAAAGGGCCCTTTGCTCTCAGCCGTGCCCTCCATTGCTCTAGACGTGGAAGGCACAAAGCACTGCCTCCATCCTTCACTTGGAGACAAGCCATAAACTGTCTTGCCTCCAGCTCTTTAGGAAGCTGACAAACAACTCGCTTTCCACAGTCCTGTTACAGCAGACCGGTGAAATACTCATACAAAGGCAGCTCAATGGCCTTTCTTCCCAGCCCTTAACTCGCAGCTTAGGACTCCTGCTTCTGCCGCAATTCCACATTGCCAACCCGGCTCAGACAAAATGCCTACATCTTCCCCTGAAGCGACTGTGCTGATTCCCAAATAATTGAGCACCCACATGCTTAGGAGGCGATAAACTGCATGCCTTTTTCCAACCACCATTTTACACTGCTTAGAGAGCGTCGGAAAGCAGCTATGTCAGAAAGGCCCCTTTGCTCTCAGCCATGCCCTCCATTTCTTTCGAGGTGCAAGGCACAAGCCACTGGTTCTGGATCCACCCCTCATTGGGAGACAAACCACATCTTGGCCTGCTTCAAGCTCTTTAGGAAGTGGAGAAAAATATCCCTTTCACAGTGCTCTTACAGCATCCTTGGAACATGTCATACAAAGGAGGCTGAACGCCGTTTCTTTTCAGCACTTCCTTAGCCAGTCTGAGACATCCTCCACCTGCACATTTCCACCTTGCCAACCCGGCTCATACGAAATGCCTACATCTTCCCCTTGAGCAATGGGGATGAGGCCCAAATGATTGAGCGTCCACGTGCTTAGGTGGCGATTGACTGCACACCTTTTTCCAACCACCACTGTGCACTGCTGGAGAGAGTGTCGGAAAGCAGCTATGTCAGAAAGACCCCTTTGCTCTCAGCCGTGCCCTTCATTGCTTTGGACGTGGAATGCACAATGCACTGGCTCCCCCCCTCAAGGGGCGACAAGCCACAGACCATCTTCCTTCCATCTCTTTAGGAAGCTGAGCAAGAACTCGCTTTCAACAGTGCTCTTTCTGTGTCCTGGCAGCATCTCATACAAAGGCAGCTGATATGCCATTTCTTTTCAGCGCTTAACTCGCAGATTTGGAACTTCTGCTCCTGCCACATATCCACCTGGCCAACCCGGCTCAGACGAAATGTCTACATCTTCCCCTTCAGCAACGGGGACGAGGCCCAGATGACTGTGCTTCCGCATGCTTAGCAGGAGCAGACAATAGGCTTTTTACAAACCGCCATTGTGCACTGGGTCACAGAGTGTCAGAATGCACCTATGTCAGAAAGGGCCCTTTGCTCTCAGCCGTGCCCTCCATTGCTCTAGAGGTGGAAGGCACAAATCACTGCCTCCATCCTTCAATTGGAGACAAGCCAGCAACTGTCCTGCTTCCAGCTCTTTGGAAGCTGGGAAAGCACTCGCATTCCACAGTGCTCTTACAGCGTCCTGGGAACGTCTCATACAAAGGCAGCTGAACACCGTGTCTTTTCAGCCCTTAACTCACCAATCTGCAACATCTGCTTCTGCCGCATTTCCACTTTTCCTACCCGGCTCAGACGAAATGCCTACATCTTCACCTGAAGCGACTGTGCTGATTCCCAAATGATTGAGCATCCACGTGCTTAGGAGGCGATAAACTGCCTGCCTTTTTCCAACCACCATTTTACACTGCTTAGACAGCGTCGGAAAGCAGCTATGTCAGAAAGGCCCCTTTGCTCTCAGCCATGCCCTCCATTGCTCTCGGGGTGGAAGGCACAAGGCACTGGTTCTGGATCCACCCCTCAATCGGAGACAAATCACATCTTGTCCTGTCTCCAGCTCTTTAGGAAGTGGATAATAAACTCCCTTTCCACAGTGCTCTTACAGCGTCCTGGGAACATCTCATACAAAGGAGTCTGAACGCCGTTTCTTTTCAGCACTTCACTCGCCAGTCTGGGACAGCTGCATCCTGCACGTTTCCACCTTGCCAACCCGGCTCAGACGAAATGCCTACAACTTCCCCTTGAGCAATGGGGATGAGGCCCATAGGATTGTGGTTCCGCATGCTGAGGAGGAGAGAGGCAATAGGCTTTTAACTAACCACGAAGTGCAACGGTTGGGAGAGTGTCAGAAGGAACCAATGGCAGAAACACCCCTTTACTCTCAGCCGCGCCCTCCATTGCTGTAGAGGTGGAAGGCACAAAGCACTGCCTCCATCCTTCAATGGGAGACCAGCCATAAACTGTCTTGCCTCCAGCTCTTTAGGAAGCTGGGAAAGAACTCGCTTTCCACAGTGCTGTTACAGCATACGAGGAAACTCTCATACAGAGGCAGCTCAAACACCATTTCTTCCCAGTGCTTAACTGGCCGCTTTAGGACTTGCGCTTCTGCCACATTTCCACCTTGCCAACCCGGCTCAGACGAAATGCCTACATCCTCCCCTTAAGCAACGGGGGCGAAGCCCACATGATTGTGCTGCCACATGCTTAGCAGGAGCAGACAATAGGCTTTTTACAAACCGCCATTGTGCACTGGGTCAGAGAGTGTCAGAATGCACCTGTGTCAGAAAGGGCCCTTGCTATCAGCCGTGCCCTCCATTGCTCTAGAGGTGGAAGGCACAAGGCACTGCCTCCATCCTTCAATTGGAGACAAGCCATAAACTGTCTTGCCTCCAGCTCTTTAGGAAGCTGACAAAAACTCGCTTTCCACAGTCCTGTTACAGCAGACCGGGGAACTTCTCATACAAAGGCAGCTCCAATGGCATTTCTTCCCAGCCCTTAACTCGCAGCTTTAGGACTCCTGCTTCTGCCACAATTCCACCTTGCCAACCCGGCTCAGACGAAATGCCTACATCTTCCCCTGAAGCAACTGGGCTGAGTCCCAAATGATTGAGCGTCCACGTGCTTAGGAGGCGATAGACTGCACGCCTTTTTCCAACCACCATTGTGCACTGCTGGAGAGAGTGTCGGAAAGCAGCTATGTCAGAAAGAACCCTTTGCTCTCAGCCGTGAACTTCATTGCTCTAGACGTGGAATGCACAAGGCACTGGCTCCCCCCCTCAAGGGGCGACAAGCCACAGACCATCTTCCTTCCATCTCTTTAGGAAGCTGAGCAAGAACTCGCTTTCAACAGTGCTCTTTCTGTGTCCTGGCAACATCTCATACAAAGGCAGCTGATATGCCATTTCTTTTCAGCGCTTAACTCGCAGATTTGGAACTTCTGCTCCTGCCACATTTCCACCTTGCCAACCCGGCTCAGACGAAATGTCTACATCTTCCCCTTCAGCAACGGGGACGAGGCCCAGAGGACTGTGCTTCCGCAGGCTTAGCGGGAGCAGACAATAGGCTTTTTACAAACCGCCATTGTGCACTGGGTCAGAGAGTGTCAGAATGCACCTATGTCAGAAAGGGCCCTTTGCTCTCAGCCGTGCCCTCCATTGCTTTAGTGGTGGAATTCACAAGGCACTGCCTCCATCCTTCAATTGGAGACAAGCCATAAACTGTCTTGCCTGCAGCTCTTTAGGAAGCTGACAAACAACTCGCTTTCCACAGTCCTGTTACAGCAGACAGGGGAACTTCTCATACAAAGGCAGCTCCAATGGCATTTCTTCCCAGCCCTTAACTCGCAGCTTTAGGACTCCTGCTTCTGCCGCAATTCCACCTTGCCAACCCGGCTCAGACGAAATGCCTACAACTTCCCCTTGAGCAATGGGGATGAGGCCCATAGGATTGTGGTTCCACATGCTGAGGAGGAGAGAGACAATAGGCTTTTAACTAACCACGAAGTGCAACGGTTGGGAGAGTGTCAGAAAGCACCAATGTCAGAAAGACCCCTTTGCTCTCAGCCGCGCCCTCCATTGCTGTCGAGGTGGAAGGCACAAAGCACTGCCTCCATGCTTCAATGGGAGACCAGCCATAAACTGTCTTGCCTCCAGCTCTTTAGGAAGCTGGGAAGGAAGTCGCTTTCCACAGTGCTGTTACAGCATACGAGGAAACTCTCATACAGAGGCAGCTCCAACGCCATTTCTTCCCTGTGCTTAACTGGCCACTTTAGGACTTCCGCTTCTGCCACAGTTCCACCTTGCCAACCCGGCTCAGACGAAATGCCTACATCTTCCCCTTAAGCAATGGGGGCGAAGCCCACAGGATTGTGCTTCCACATGCTTTCCAGGAGTAGACAATAGGCTTTTTACAAACCGACATTGTGCACTGGGTCAAAGAGTGTCAGAATGCACCTATGTCAGAAGGGGTCCTTTGCTCTCAGCCATGCCCTCCATTGCTCTAGAGGTGGAAGGCACAAAGCACTGCCTCCATCCTCCAATTGGAGACAAGCCATAAACTGTCTTGCCTCCAGCTCTTTAGGAAGCTGACAAACAACTCGCTTTCCACAGTCCTGTTACAGCAGACCGGTTAAATTCTCATACAAAGGCTGCTCAAATCGCATTTCTTCCCAGCCATTAACTCGCAGCTTAGGACTCCTGCTTCTGCCGCAATTCCACCTTGCCAACCCGGCTCAGACGAAATGCTTACATCTTCCCCTGAAGCAACTGGGCTGAGTCCCAAATGATTGAGCGTCCACGTGCTTAGGAGGCGATGGACTGCACGCCTTTTTCCAACCACCATTGTGCACTGCTGGAGAGAGTGTCGGAAAGCAGCTATGTCAGAAAGACCCCTTTGCTCTCAGCCGTGCCCTTCATTGCTCTAGGCGTGGAATGCACAAGGCACTGGCTCCCCCCCCTCAGGGGGCGACAAGCCACAGACCATCTTCCATCCATCTCTTTAGGAAGCTGAGCAAGAACTCGCCTTCAACAGTGCTCTTTCTGTGTCCTGGCAACATCTCATACAAAGGCAGCTGATATGCCATTTCTTTTCAGCGCTTAACTCGCAGATTTGGAACTTCTGCTCCTGCCACATTTCCACCTTGCCAACCCGGCTCAGACGAAATGTCTACATCTTCCCCTTCAGCAACGGGGACGAGGTCCAGATGACTGTGCTTCCGCATGCTTAGCAGAAGCAGACAATAGGCTTTTTACAAACCGCCATTGTGCACTGGGTCCGAGAGTTTCCGAATGCACCCATGTCAGAAAGGGCCGTTTGCTCTCAGCCGTGCCCTCCATTGCTCTAGAGGGGGAAGGCACAAAGCACTGCCTCCATCCTTCAATTGGAGACAAGCCAGCAACTGTCCTGCTTCCAGCTCTTTAGGAAGCTGGGAAAGCTCTCGCATTCCACAGTGCTCTTACAGCGTCCTGGGAACGTCTCATACAAAGGCAGCTGAACACCGTGTCTTTTCAGCCCTTAACTCACCAATCTGCAACATCTGCTTCTGCCGCATTTCCACCTTGCCAACCCGGCTCAGACGACATGCCTACATCTTCCCCTGAAGCGACTCTGCTGATTCCCAAATGATTGAGCATCCACATGCTTAGGAGGCGATAAACTGCATGCCTTTTTCCAACCACCATTTTACACTGTAGAGAGCGTCGGAAAGCAGCTATGTCAGAAAGGCCCCTTTGCTCTCAGCCATGCCCTCCATTGCGCTCGAGGTGCAAGGCACAAGGCAGTGGTTCTGGATCCACCCCTCAATGGGAGACAAACCACATCTTGGCCTGCTTCCAGCTCTTTAGGAAGTGGAGAAAAAACTCCCTTTCCACAGTGCTCTTACAGCGTCCTGGGAACATCTCATACAAAGGAGGCTGAACGCCGTTTCTTTTCAGCACTTCACTCGCCAGTCTGTGACATCTGGTTCCTGCACGTTTCCACCTTGCCAACACGGCTCAGACGAAATGCCTACATCTTCCCCTTGAGCAATGGGGATGAGGCCCATAGGATTGTGGTTCTACATGCTGAGGAGGAGAGAGACAATAGGCTTTTAACTAACCACGAAGTGCACCGGTTGGGAGAGTGTCAGAATGCACCTATGTCAGAAAGGGCCCTTTGCTCTCAGCCGTGCCCTCCATTGCTCTAGACGTGGAATGCACAAAGCACTGCCTCCATCCTTCACTTGGAGACAAGCCATAAACTGTCTTGCCTCCAGCTCTTTAGGAAGCTGACAAACAACTCGCTTTCCACAGTCCTGTTACAGCAGACCGGTGAAATACTCATACAAAGGCAGCTCAATGGCCTTTCTTCCCAGCCCTTAACTCGCAGCTTAGGACTCCTGCTTCTGCCGCAATTCCACATTGCCAACCCGGCTCAGACAAAATGCCTACATCTTCCCCTGAAGCGACTGTGCTGATTCCCAAATAATTGAGCACCCACATGCTTAGGAGGCGATAAACTGCATGCCTTTTTCCAACCACCATTTTACACTGCTTAGAGAGCGTCGGAAAGCAGCTATGTCAGAAAGGCCCCTTTGCTCTCAGCCATGCCCTCCATTTCTTTCGAGGTGCAAGGCACAAGCCACTGGTTCTGGATCCACCCCTCATTGGGAGACAAACCACATCTTGGCCTGCTTCAAGCTCTTTAGGAAGTGGAGAAAAATATCCCTTTCACAGTGCTCTTACAGCATCCTTGGAACATGTCATACAAAGGAGGCTGAACGCCGTTTCTTTTCAGCACTTCCTTAGCCAGTCTGAGACATCCTCCACCTGCACATTTCCACCTTGCCAACCCGGCTCATACGAAATGCCTACATCTTCCCCTTGAGCAATGGGGATGAGGCCCAAATGATTGAGCGTCCACGTGCTTAGGTGGCGATTGACTGCACACCTTTTTCCAACCACCATTGTGCACTGCTGGAGAGAGTGTCGGAAAGCAGCTATGTCAGAAAGACCCCTTTGCTCTCAGCCGTGCCCTTCATTGCTCCAGACGTGGAATGCAAAATGCACTGGCTCCCCCCCTCAAGGGGCGAAAAGCCACAGACCATCTTCCTTCCATCTCTTTAGGAAGCTGAGCAAGAACTCGCTTTCAACAGTGCTCTTTCTGTGTCCTGGCAGCATCTCATACAAAGGCAGCTGATATGCCATTTCTTTTCAGCGCTTAACTCGCAGATTTGGAACTTCTGCTCCTGCCACATTTCCACCTTGCCAACCCGGCTCAGACGAAATGTCTACATCTTCCCCTTCAGCAACGGGGACGAGGCCCAGATGACTGTGCTTCCGCATGCTTAGCAGGAGCAGACAATAGGCTTTTTACAAACCGCCATTGTGCACTGGGTCACAGAGTGTCAGAATGCACCTATGTCAGAAAGGGCCC